>NC_053442.1:25483839-26683839 GCF_007990345.1 Gossypium hirsutum
AGCCGTTGCACCGGGTGCTAAAGTATGGGTGTTTTGTATCCATTGAGCAAAGATGGGTTGTAATTGTATAGCTGTATCTAAAAACATATCCTGTGGACGCCCTAAAGCGCTCATGGTATCATTATGAATATACAAACCAAAACTGTGAAAGCCTAGAAATATACATACCCAGTTGAGATGTGATATGATTGCATCACGATGCCTAAGGACACGATCTAATAGATCGTTGTATCAAATAGTTGGATCATAGTCTCTTACCATAAAAATGGCTGCATGCGCAGCGACACCCACTATCAGAAATCCACCAATCCACATGTGATTTGTGAACAATGACAGTTGTGTACCATAGTCAGTAGCTAGATATGGATAAGGGGGCATGGAATGCTTATGGTGAGCTACAAAAATGGTTAAAAAGCCTGACATAGCTAAGTTCAGAGATAATTGAGCATGCCATGATGTTGTTAGGATTTCATATAGTCCTTTATGCCCTTGGCCTGTAAATGGACCTTTATGAGCCTCTAAAATATCTTTTAGGCTATGCCCAATGTCCCAATTGGTCTTATACATGTGACCCGCTGTTAGGAAAAGAATTACAATAGCTAAATGATGGTGTGCAATATCAGTCAACCATAGACCCCCAGTCACTGGATCTAATCCTCCACGAAAAGTAAGAAATTCCTCATATTTTGACCAATTCAAGGTAAAAAATGGGGTTGCTCCCTCGGCAAAACTGGGGAAGTGGGATCTCTTTAGGGTCTACTCCAACATTTAGAAATTGTTTTATTGGTAAAGATACATGTACTTGATGCCCTGCCCAGGAAAGGGACCCAAGGCCCAGTAGCCCTGCTAAATCGTGATTCAACATAGATTCTACATCTTGGAACCAACCGGAAAAAAGCATTAAGGCCGCAAAGACCAATGCAGCGATTGCGATACAATAGAGTTGTAATTCACTAGTTATTCCAGATTCTCGCCAAATCTGAAAAAATTCAAAGGTTATTTGTATTCCTCGGAAACCCCCACCCACATTGCCATTCAAGATTTCTTGGCCCACTATTGGCCAAACCACCTAGGTGCTAGGTCCAATGTGAGTAGGATCGCTGAGCCATGCTTCATAATTGGAAAAACGAGCACCATGGAAATACATGCCGCTCAGCCAAAGAAAGATGATGGAGAGTTGGCCGAAATAGGCACTAAATATTTTGCGAGAGATCTCCTCCAAATCACTGGTATGGCTAACATAATGACAAACGTAATGATACCATTTCTGTCTTTTTTTGTCACTCATTTTTTATCAGCATAATATTTTTCCTAATTTTTTTTCAATTATTACTGGACTCTAGACTATATATAGTTTAGATAACCCGCAAAAAATTTTGACATATTTGATTGCGATCTTCATATAGACAGGGCGCTCCTTCGTCTCAAAATCTGAATAGAACAATCTTTATTATTTGAAGCGGTTCTTTCGGGCAGTTATCAAAACAGGGCAATTGCTTCGAATTTGATCAATTGAGATATCTGGAAACAATAATAATAACAATATCAACATAACAATAATATATATATTTCATTCGGATTCAAAGTGGATTCTTATTTTCTATATTCTGTATTCTTTTTAGATTCAATTAGATTCAAGGGCTAAGCACTGAATAAAAAAAACAGAGAATAGATTCATGGGCCGCTACTTTATAATATAATGAAAGGCATGCTTGATAGAAAGATTAGATCACATAAAGTAAACGAATAAGGTGGGTTCATTAACAACTCAGAAATGAAAAAATGGCAAAAAAGGAAGCATTCACTCCCCTTCTATATCTTGCATCTATAGTATTTTTGCGCTGGTGGATCTCTCTCTCATTTAATAAAAGTCTGAAATCTTGGATTACTAATTGGTGGGATACTAGGAAATCCAAAACTTTTTTGAATGATATTCAAGAAAAGAGTATTCTAGAACAATTCATAGAAGTAGAGGAACTCTTTCCGTTGGACGAAATGATAAAAGAATACTCGGAAACACATCTACAGAAGCTTCGTATAGGAATCCAAAAAGAAACGATCTAATTGATCAAGCTGCACAATGAGGATCATATCCATACGATTTTTCACTTCTCGACTAATCTAATCTGTTTCGTTATTCTAAGTGGTTATTCAATTTTGGGGAATGAAGAACTTCTTATTCTTAACTCTTGGGTTCAAGAATTCCTATATAATTTAAGCGACACAATAAAAGCTTTTTCTATTCTTTTATTAACAGATTTATGTATACGATTTAATTTGCCCCACGGTTGGGAACTAATGATTGGCTCTATATAAAAAGATTTTGGATTTCCTCATAATGATCAAAATATATCTGGTCTTGTTTCTACCTTTCCAGTCATTCTAGATACAATTTTTAAATATTGGATTTTTTGTTATTTAAATCGTGTACCTCCGTCACTTGTAGTTATTTATCATTCAATGAATGACTGAAAAATGATTCATGGATTCAATTATAATCTTTCTTACTTTCGAGATAAGCAAAGCATGCAAAGTCGTACTTACTTTACTCTTTCTACCCATCAGGAGAATACAATTTCTCCTCTGTTTCAGTCTTTTTTTTTTCAGTTTTCAGTAAAAGTAAATAACATAATCGTGGCTAGGGAACTATACTAGTGACCTACCTAATTTTATTGTAGAAATTTTTGGGATCAATGATTGGACCATGCAAACTAGAATTACTTTTTCTTGGATAAAGGAGGAGATTACTCGATCCATTTCCGTATCGCTCATGATCTATATAATAACCAAGGCTTTCATTTCAAATGCATATCCCATTTTTGCACAACAAGGGTATGAAAATCCACGAGAAGCAACTGGGTGTATTGTATGTGCCAATTGCCATTTAGCGAATAAACCCATGGATATTGAGGTTCCACAAGCGGTACTTCCTGATATTGTATTTGAAGCGGTTGTTAGAATTCCTTATGATATGCAACTGAAACAAGTTCTTGCTAATGGTAAGAAAGGGGCTTTGAATGTGGGTGTTGTTCTTATTTTACCAGAGGGGTTTGAGTTAGCGTCGCCTGATCGTATGTCACCCGAGATGAAAGAAAAGATAGGCAATCTTTCCTTTCAGAACTATCGCCCCACTAAGAAAAATATTCTTGTAATAGGTCCTATTCGTGGTAAAAAAAATATAGTGAAATCACCTTTCCTATTCTTTCCCCAGACCCTGCTAGTAATAAGGATGTTCATTTCTTAAAATATCCCATATACGTAGGCGACAACAGGGGAAGGGGCCAGATTTATCCCGACGGGAACAAAAGTAACAATACTGTTTATAATTCTACGACAGTAGGTATAGTAAGCAAAATCATACGAAAAGAAAAAGGGGGTACGAAATAACCATAACAGATACCTTGGATGGACATCAAGCGGTTGATATTATCCCCCCAGGACTAGAACTTTTTGTTTCAGAGGGTGAATATATCAAACTTGATCAACCATTAACAATTAATCCTAATGTGGGTGGATTTGGTCAGGAGGATGCAGAAATAGTACTTCAAGACCCACTACGCGTCAAAGGTCTTTTGTTCTTCTTGGCATCTATTGTTTTTGCACAAATCTTTTTGGTTCTTAAAAAGAAACAGTTTGAGAAGGTTCAAGTGTCCGAAATGAATTTCTAGATCTATGGATTTATCATCAAATTTGTAAAAAAGAACAAATTCTTCCTGGCAATTAGGTTAGGTATAATGAAAAAAGGATGAAAAGTCTTTTGCTTATTTCTATTCTTTCTCTAGGAATTGCTTTTACCGCATTCAAAACAAAATATGTATATTGTGAAGAAGACTATTTGTCTTTACCTCTTTTTTTTCATTTTTCAATCTAAATTGGACTAAATTGGGGGGGTGTAATTATATTCCTATTGTCAGTGTCAGATTTAAATGTTACAGAATAGGTTTTGTTTTCTAAATTCAATTTGAGTAGAGACTAAACATAATATAAGTAAGTGGAGAATAGAAAGGAAGGGTAAATGAGGGGAACAAATAATTACAGGGAGTATTCTTCATCTTTCTAGCCTTCGACACAAGAAAAGGGTGTGTAAAATTCCCTTTCTTGTGTCGAAATAATAAGAATTCCGGGACCCGTTCATCAAAGATTTCTATTCTTAGTATAATATACCAAAAAAAAGAGAAGGAATCCTTACCAATTTTTTTTGATAAAATAGAATCAAGGCGATAAACTTATAAAATAATTTCAAACTTTGATGAAATACTAAAATAAATCGAGTAACATTAGACTAGTCTAGAAAAGGTTTGATTGATATCTGGTCGACAGAAAAAAAAAAGAAATATTAAATATATATTGTATTGTGTCATCCAATTGAGTGATTCCTTTTTTTCTTCTAACCTTGAAAGTATCGATAGATACTATCGAAGAGCAAATGCTATGAATCAATTAATTGAAATTGAGTTCATTTTTCAAAAAAATCATCGGAAAAAGTGATCTATTTGTTGTCATTTATACGACCAAAATATTATAATCATGATCATTAAGAATTCAACGGGACCCTTCCTCGCGAATCAGCCAAAGAAAGAGGAGGTGGGCCCCGTTGAGTTCTTACACTTTCATTCCTATAACTTAGTTCGTCCCATTATCCATTATTCCATATTACAGGGACGAACCCAATCCAGAATATGAACCATAAAAGAAAATACCTATTAAACCGATCACAGGAATACCAGTTACCGTACCTATTATCCAAAGAGGAATCCTTCTAGTAGTATCGGCCATTTATCCCACTTCTTTCCGCATTTCATCAAGTGGTCATGCTAAAGACATAAACAGTCATAGATAATTATGAGATACAATCCTTCTGAATGGGATAAGAGAATTCCTACTATTATTTAGTATTCTACTACTCTTTTTTTCTTAATTGATGAAATAATTGGAAAATAAAACAGCAAGTACAAAAATGAGTAATAACCCCCAGTAGAGACATGTACGATTCAATTCAACATTTTGTTCATTCGGGTTTGATTGTGTCATAGCTCTATAATTAATTCGAATTAGGTTTATCGTTGGATGAACTGCATTGCTGATATTGACCCCAAAAAAGAAATGGTAGGTACAGCTAGTCCGTGAACAACCAACCATCGCACTGTAAAAATTGGATAGGTTCGATCTATGGTCATTGAGTCCTCCTAAAAAGATCTACTAAATTCATCAAGTTGTTCCAAAGAATCAAAATGGCCAGTTATTAATGGAATTCCTTGTCGGCTCTCTATAAAATACTCGATTGGACAAGGGCTTCCAAACACATCATAAGCTAAACCTGTGCTGAAGAATAACCAACCCGCGATGAATAGGGAAGGTATAGTAATACTATGAATGACCCAGTATCGAATACTGGTAATAATATTAGCAAAACAATGTTCTCCTGTGCTTCCAGACATGTCGAGCTCCACATATTCTTGTAGGGGATCGATTCCGTAAAAGATGGGATCAATAAATGGGAATTCACTGAAACTCAATCTTTGTGAGATTGTTAATATTGTACCAAAGGTATTTTTAGAGTATACCGAATCAGTATAGCTATCCTTCTTCTGACACAGTAACGCAATTTCAAACAGTATATCGACGTGAAGTGGTAGATAATTTCTTTCTTCTTCTTGCTTGTCGATGTATAACCACGTATCATGCAATAGAAAATTCCTCAAATTCCTGGAGGTATTGGCTTGGGCCTAGAAACGGCAAATCAGGTAACCCGTGAATCCAACGAGTTGGTTTATAATAATTCATGAAGGAAATTATCATATTTTCGCAAGTCAATTAGATGCGAAATATAAAAATTGACTTTTTTCGTAGTTGCACAAGAGGTTTTGTTTTTTGTTGGAAGCCCTCTTTTTTTTTATTTTAAGGAATTGATTAGTCGTCTAGTAACAAGTAAGAGTAGTCGATAGTATTAGATATAGATAAAAAAGAGGGCAAGGAATAAAAAAAATTCTACTAATCAATATTTGTGAGTTAGCCTTTCTTGTATTCTTGTATTAGATCCAATGGTTTTTTCTTGACCTAACTACAAAGATGATGAATCGATTTCTTTTTCTTTTCTACTCTTGTCCTGCCACTCTATTTTTGTGAATACCATTTATAATGATTGATGAAGCAAAAAATTTCAATTGAACTTATTATTTCAATTGGTATTTTTGCTTATCCCCCTCTCGTTTAAAAACTGAAACTTAGGTAAGTGCTTTATAAACATATGTATAAAAAGAACATATTTCATTTAACTCCTTCATGCCTACTATAACTAGTTATTTCGGTTTTTTACTAGCGACTTTAACTATAACCTCAGCTTTATTTATTGGTCTGAGTAAGATACGACTTATTTGAAAATTAATTCAATGAACGAACAATTCATAAAAACAAAGCTTTCTGTCCTATTCCATATATTCTATAGCTCCTTACCGTGTTAATTATCAATTATTAGCTACTAAGAGTGCTTTCTTATCATAATAAATAAGACTATAAAAAAGAGGATTTATTTTATAAGCCCAATACATCGCGCACAACTATACTATCATGTATCATATATAATATGAGAAAATGATAGATTATGTATACTTAATTTTAATCAATCTAAAACGACTCCCTCATTACTGCTCAAAGGAGAAGTAATAGGTAGGGATGACAGGATTTGAACCCGTGACATTTTGTACCCAAAACAAACGCGCTACCAAGTTGTGCTACTGCATCGACCCAATTTAATTATACTATCAAAGTGAAACAAGGGATCTAAAGAAGAGCAGAGGCTAGACTATATTAGTAACAAGTAAATCCTTTGTATGTAAAAAATCTCAATATATTTTTGGGATAAAGGTGAACCGTAAGGCCTAAGACGACCCATAAAGCACTTGATCACGATTAACTTTGTACGCCTACTTGGGTATTGAGCATTTACCTATAAAAATGAAATTCCTTGGAATGTATAATTGCAACTCCGTAAAATGGAATTGGGTACCTTTTTTCTTACATATGGAACCATTCATATATGTGGGGATAACATATAAAATTATTTTAAACATATAGAATATAGATTTATTTTATAGGTATTCGTTTGTATCCATTTGATTCGATTGACTTTTGCTTGAGCAAGATGATGAAAAATTATCATGTCCGGTTCTTTTGGGGCATGGATCTAGAAAAATTCATCTATCCTAATAACAAAAAACCTGACTTGAACGATCCTGTATTAAGAGCTAAATTAGCTAAAGGTATGGTCATAATTATTATGGGGAACCCGCCTGGCCCAATAATCTTTTATATATTTTTCCAGTAGTAATTCTCGGTACTATTGCTTGTAACGTGGGCTTAGCGGTTCTAGAACCTTCAATGATTGGTGAACCCACGGATCCATTTGGAACTCCTTTGGAAATATTACCTGAATGGTATTTCTTTCCTATATTTCAAATACTTCGTACAGTACCTAACAAGTTATTGGGTGTTCTTTTAATGGTTTTAGTACCCGCGGGATTATTAACAGTACCATTTTTGGAAAATGTTAATAAACTCTAAAATCCATTTCGTCGTCCAGTAGCGACAATCGTTTTTTTGATTGGTACTACAGTAGCCCTTTGGTTGGGTATTGGAGCAACATTACCAATTGATAAATCCCTAACTTTAGGTATTTTTTAAATTGAATCAATTAAAAAAATATCATGATGTGCGTATCTAGGGAGTAGTCACTTCAAAGGCAAAGTGAATTCTCCCTAGATACATTTATTCAATACTGGTCCGAATCTATGGATTGTGCTGAAGGTTCAAAATTCATTAGATTAAAAATTTTGATAAATCAATTTCAAAATGCTTTTTCTACTTCTTTTCTAGAATGCCCAATATTTGTTTTACATCTTCTATGCGAAAGTGTTCAATTTTCATAAGGTCTTCTCGACTGTTATTCAAAAGGTCCAATAATGTATGTATATTGGACTGTTTGAGACAATTATAGATCCTGAAAGGCAATTCTGATTGGTCAATAAAAATCGATTTCAATGCTATTTCTTTTTTCTTTTTTGTTAGTTTAACTAATCTATCATGAAACGGAAAAAAGGTAAAGTAACATCGTGTTGATTGTTTTCTAAATGTAAGTTTTCTTCTTCCTCATGTAGAAAAGGAATAAATAAATCAATCAAATTGCGAGAGGCTTCATGAAGTGCATCTTTCGGAGTTAAATTTCCATTTGTCCATATTTCCAGAAAAAGTATCTCCTGTTTTTCATTATCATTCCCATAACAATGAATACTATGATTCGCATTTCGAACAAGCATGAATACAGCATCTATAAGATAACTTCCATCGTGAAAGTTCTTTGGCGTTTTTATACTGTATCCTTTATTTCTCTCGATTTGCAATCCAATACACAAATCAATTGTAACACCCCGAACCCGAGACCGTCACCGGAGTCGAACACGAGGTGTTAACAGACTTTAAAAAAATTTTCAGACACTGCCAATCTGCATAATAGTCGCTTTAAAAATCATATCTTGAGTTCAGAAACTCGGAATCCAGTTCTGTAAATTTTACCTGATACTAGACTCATATATCCATCTACATATTTTTTTCTATAATTTTTGGTCGGGCCAATTAGTACAGTTTATTAGTCAAAGTCTCCCATGTTACAGGGATCGACTACCCTGATCTTTGCGCATTACGACTTGGATATCTCCTTGTACAGGGCTCCAATACTGATGCCGTTTGTTTCTAGAGAAACTAGACTCAGAGAGGAATCTATACATATATGGCTTGACTCCTAATTGTCTCTGGTCAATTTGAAATGAATTTCCAAAGTCAGAACAGGAAATCCAGAAACCGTTCTGGCCCTGTCTCACGAGAACCTGAATATCTCTTAACATACTGTCCGTATGATTGTTTCGTTACTTTCCTATGAAAATAGATTCATCAAGGTTCGTTTACATAATTTATTCACTATTTAATTCCATTCCTGCTATTTTTAGTGATTTTCCAAATCTACCTCACTGCTGCTGTCAGCATCTGCCTTTAAGGTAGACTTTACCTATTTCATGGTTTCCATGATTCAACTAGCCCTTTTTGCATAAATAGCACAATTTATGAAAGTGATTAACCATTCCCATGGCCAATCCTTGTCAAGCATATCCACACCAAATGATTATAACATTATACTCAAACACATATAAGCCATTTTCGCATGGCTATCCAAAATTTTACAAGTCCAAAGGGTCCACGACCCACAACAAACGGGTAGTCCTATACATGCCATTTCGAAGTTCAACCAAAATTGTACCAAAAGGGGGGCTTTGATAGTGTGGGCGACTTTGACTTCAAGATCCCGAGTCCGATAGCTGGAGAACCAATCTATAAAACAGAGGAGCAATGAAACGGAGTAAGCAATTTATGCTTAGTAAGTTTTGAGCAAGGAATTCCAGCACAACAAAAGTATAGCATTCATATAGCTAAACGGATAATTTCATATGCACAAATTTTCGATATCATACTTGCTTCACATTACCAACCCTTATGTACATACACAAAAGATCAACTCAGCCAAAGGCCGGTAGCTCGTTTATCAACTGAGCGAATACTTATTTGTAAGGGTTCAACTAAATTCAAGCACATACGAAACATACCTCAATGTTGGGATGTTTCTAGAGTATTAACTGAAATTTTTACAGCAAGATCATTCATTCCCAAATCACGTACCTTCGGAATTTAACCGGATATAGCTCCTCGTTCAAATGCCTTCGGGACATAGCCCGGTTATAGTAACTCGCACAAATGCCTTCGGGACTTAACCCGGATTTAGTAACTCGCACAAATGCCTTCGGGACTTAACCCGGATTTAGTAACTCGCACAAATGCCTTCGGGACTTAACCCGGATTTAGTAACTCGCACCAATGCCTTCGGGCTTAGCCCGGAATTAGTATCTCGCACAAATACCTTCGGATCTTAGTCCGGATATGGTCACTTAGCACAAAGCCTTCGGGACTTAGCCCGGACATCATTCAAATAACCATGCACATTTAACAATAAATCATGGCACATTCGTATTTCATTTTCGTTAGCAAAACTCAAACACAAGACACTTATCATTCTTGTAATTTCGGCTCAATAGCCACACACAAAGAGCATGATTTTGATTTGCTTAAAACATGATCTAATCAAATCTTAATTTAAGCTCTCTTACTCAAGAACTTACCTCGGGTGTTGTCGAACGATTCCGATAGCTATTCGACCACTTTTTCCTTCCCTTTATCGGATTTATTTCCCCTTTGCTCTTGAGCTTAATTAAACAAATAAATTGATTTAATCATTTGAGCATCGAAAAGAGGAACACAAGGCACTTAGCCCATATTTATACATTAGACATTAAAGTCACATATGTATGGAATCATGAATCAAACTCAACATTTTAGCTAATTTTTCCCCCTTGGCCGAATATGCATGTCTATTTTGGGGCCGATTTCAACACTTAATACATTCTACAAGTATGGTCACTTGTATTGACTAAACACCCTTTTGTTTCAAGTTCAAAACTTGGCTAATACACACATATATACACTAGTAAAGCATCCTCTCCCTTTCCATCAATTTAACACATGCATTACTCATTAATATACAAAAATTATATTCGGCCTTAGCACACAACTTGCTAGCCGATTCTTCTCCATTTAGCAACCAATGCACATATGTGCTCACTCAAAAATGCTAAAAAGAAGATTCAAGAATCATCAATCCACCATCACATGCATCATTACAAAGCTTTACACTTAGCATGCAAATGACATCAACACAAATCCACCTTAGCCGAAACTTAACTCATCTTCATGCCTCATCACCACAACATCAAACATCAACCAAGAATGATGCATCCATGGCCGAGTGTCATTTCCATCACATAGCAAGATTTAGACCATGGGCTAGGTAGAACTCAAGCTAACAACTAAAACATGCATGCATCTCATGGAACATCACCAAACATACCTTAGCCTAGTCACATGCATGGCCGAACCTCTTCAACCTTTCTTCTTCCTTCCTCCTTAAAATTTTTGGCCAAAGATGAACCAAAGGATGAGCACTTTTTTTTTTGTTTTTCTTTCTAGTTTCGGTTAAATGAAGATGAAAAAGGATGAACAAAATTTTCTCCTTTCTTTTCTTTAACTCACGGCAATGGGGGGGAAGACAACCACACACATTTTTTTTTGTTTCCATCATATTCCCTTTCATTATTTTATGCCCATGCTCCTTATTTTATTTTTCCTAACATACCTCACTAACATAACATGTTTGTGACATGTTTCCACTAATGATGCACTAACACAACATGTCTATGACATGTTTTGCCCATCACACTTGGTCTACCATGCTTGTCATGGCCGGCCACTACTCATTAGGGGGGAATTTGACATGCAAGTCCCCCCTTTTTCCACATGCACTAATAGGTCCTTACGCATTGACCTATCACATTTTAAAATTTTCTCACGTAAGTCCTATTTGATGAAATTCACTTACAATTAACAAAATTCAAACACGAAATTTTCACACATGCACATGTACATATAATGAGCATCAATTATGACGATTAATTATTTTTACGACTCGGTTTAGCGGTCCCGAAACCACTTCTCGACTAGGGTCAATTTTGGGCTGTCACATCAATTGGTTCGGTTAGGCTGGCTATATGCTATATATTATCAACAATTTCCACAGAAGGTGGTAAGATGATGTCTTGAGCAGTTACATATCCGGGACCCTTGGCACAAATAAAGGCGTTACGAGTTCCATACAAGTTCCCTCTCAATACAATTTCTTTCAAAATCATTAAAATTTCATGGACTGATTCTTGAATACCTACTATCGTAGAATATTCGTGGGGTATTTTCTCAGAATTATAAAGGCAGTAGAACTATTGCAAAGCAATAAGAAAAGAACACACAGATTTTACATGGAAAACTCTTTCAGGAAAAACCACGGGAAGATGAGAAGAAATTACTAATATTGAAAATCGAATGATACCAGAGGAGTTTTGACTACTTTTATTTAAATGTTGAAAAATCCTATTCTAGTCAATGTTAAATAAAAGAAGTGTAGTTCTATACGGATTCAACTTGTGTGTCATGGTCCTCTTATTTTGCCACAATATTTTATTTCTTTAACAAGTGATGGTTTTGGGTTACACAGCTCAAATGATCTCCACCTTAACACGAATTCTCAACAAACAAATTCTCCATCTCTTCCACGAAACCCTTTTAAGGGGTATTCTTCAAAAATGAACACCAATCAAGTCCAAGTAATGCTCAAACTTGGTTATAGGAAGTGGCTTAGTCATCATATCTGCAGGATTATCATGATTACTAATTTTACTCACAACAATATCACCAATAACAATAATATCATGCAAAAAAATGATATCGAACATCAACGTCCTTTGTCCTCTCATGAAACATTTGATTCTTCATAAGGAAGATGGCACTCTGACTATCATAAAACACTATACTAATCTAAAGGTCTTTACTGAGTTCACCGAGGAGCCCCTTTAACCAAATAGCTTCTTTACAAGCCTCAATAATCGCCATGTACTCAACTTTAGTAGTAGACAAAGCAACCCCCAATGGTAAAGATGTACCTTATGAGATACCTTCTTTTATCAAGGTCTCTAGCAAAATCAAAACCAACATAGCCAATGACTCCATCTCTAGTTCTTCCAAACTATAAGGAAACATTAGTAGTACCTCATAAGTATCTGAAAATCCATTGAACTATTTTCCAATGTTCGTTATCAAGATTCGCCATGTATCTACTAACTGCACTAACTAGATATGATAAATCTGGAAGTGAACAAACCATAGCATACATGAGAGATCCTATTGCACTAAAATATGGAGCACGTGACATGTAGTCAATCTCATCATCTAATTGCAGAGACAGCCAATGAAAGTCTAAAGTGGACTACTAATGCAGTACTAACAGGCTTGGCACTCTACATATTGAACCTACAAAGAACTTTCTCAATGTACCCTTACTAACTTAGGTACAATTTACATGTTTTTCTATCTTTAAGAATCTCCATCCCGAGTATCTTCTTTGCTGCTCCTAAATCTTTCATCACAAATTTTTTACTAAACTAGGCTTTGACCTTTCTTATCTCTCCTTTATCTTTGGTTGCTATCAACATGTCATCAATGTACAGGAGTAGATCTACAGATAAACCATCACCATTTTAATTAAAATAAACACAAATATCAAAACTGCTTCTTTTGAAATCATAAGTATTCATAAATGTAGTAAACCACTTGTACCACTGCCTAGGTGATTGTTTCAGATCATAAAGGGACTTTTTTAGTAATCAAACATAGTCCTCTTTTTCTGATACTATAAAACCCTCTAGTTATTGCATGTAAATATCTTCCTCAAGTTCTTCATGCAAGAATGTTGTTTTGACATTTAACTACTCAAGCTCCAAATCATGCATGGCCATAGTACCAAGCAAATCTTGAATCGGACTATGCTTAACAACTAGAGAAAACAAATCTGTGAAGTCTACATCTAGAATTTGCCTATACCTTTTGCAACCAACCTTTCTTTATATATGGGTTCTTCAACTCCTGGAGTCCCTTTTTTCTTCTTGAACACCCATTTACAATGAACAACTTTTTTACCCTTAGAAAGCTTCACTAGGTTCTATGTTCTATTATTATGGAGTGATCCCATCACTTCTTGCATAGAAATCATCCACTTTCTTAAACCTTCATAGCTAATTTCCTTGGAATAAGTAAATGACTCTTGATTTGTATCTATATCTTCTGCCACATTTAAAGCATAGTCAACTAAATCAGCCTCAGCAAACTTGTTTGGAGGTTTAATTTCTCTTCTAGGTCTATTCTTGGCAATTGAATATTATGGTGCTAACTATCGTGAAGAAAAAACTTTACCCTGAGTTTCTATACTAATTTGGGGAGTAGACTCTGTTGAAGATCTTGGATCAATCTAAAGCTCCACTGCTTCACATTTGTGTTTGATCTCTGCTAGTCTTTATTAGAAAAGTCTTTAAGAGGAAAGTTAAGCAGCATAATTGTTTCTCAAAAATTAACATCTTTACTAATCACAATTTTCCTAGTTTTAAGACACCATAACTTATACCCTTTAACACCAGCCTTATATCCAAGAAAAATACACTTAATAGATCTAGGTTCCAATTTACCATTATCAACATGATGCGGAACACTAAAAAACGTTCAAATTAGAATAATCAGTAGGAGTACCAAACTATAACTCTTATGGAGTCCTTTTCTCAATAACAATGGATGAAGACCAGTTAATTGGAAAACATGTAGTAAAGGCTGCTTTAACCCAAAACGACTTTGGTAAACAAACATTCAATAATATACATCAAACCTTTTCCATTATTATTCTATTCATTCGTTCTACAATGTCGTTTTACAGTGGAGTATGACAATTTGTCAAGTGTCTCACGATCCATTCTGATTTACACAATTCATTAAACTCATCAGACCAAAATTCCAAGCCATTATCTGTGTGGAGGTGTTTCATCTATTTTCCTATCTACTTCTTAATCATAGTCTTTCAATCCTTAAACTTGGATAGCACATCACTTTTCTGCTTTAGGAAGAATCCCCAAACTTTTCTAGAAAAATTGTCAATGATCGTCAGTATATAATTAGCGCCACCCCTCGAAGGCACTCTAGATTGTCCCCAAAGATCAGAATGAATATAATTTAGCATTCTCTTCGTGTTATGGACTCCTATAGTGAATCAAACTCTCTTTTTCTTCCAAAAAATGCAATGCTCACAGAACTTCAATTTGCTAACTCTTGTCCATCAAGAAGTCCTCTTTTGCTTAATTCAACCATGTTGTTCTCACTCATATGCCCTAGGCACATAGCCAAAGTCTAGTAACGTCATCATCTAACAAGTAAGAGGAAGCAATGGCTACATCACCAGTAACAGTTGAACCTTGTAAAACATATAACTTGACAGTCTTTCTCTTCCCTTTCATCACAATGGGGGAACCGTTACTAATCTTTAGAACCCCACTTTCACCTGTGTGTTTGTACCCTTTTGAATCAAGAGTATTCAAAAAAATCAAATTTCTCTTCAATTCTTGTACATGTTGTACGCCACTAAGTGTTCTGACAACTCCTTCGAACATCTTAATTTTGATGGCGGCAATACCTGCAGTTCTACGCAAAGCATTATTTCCCATCAAAACAATACCTTCAGACATTGTTTCATATGTTGTAAACCAATATCGATTGGGACTCATATGGAAAGTGCAGCCAGAATCAAGGATCCACTCCTCGCTTACTTTAGATTTCTTAACAGAAGCAACTAGAAGTTCACCATCGCTGTAGTCTTCTACTACATCAGCTTCAAGGAATTATTCTGATTGTTTTCCCTTTTAATTTGCAGCCTCCTTTTTGATATTATTCTGTAACTTATAGCACTTAGACTTAATGTGCCCTTTCTTTTTGCAGAAATTACAAGTTTGACTTCTATTTGAAGATCTCAATCAACCCTTAGATTTATTGCCAGGATTTCGTTCCTGTGTTCTCCCACGATTATCACCTGTATTTCATTCTTGTCTCCCACGAACAATGAGGCCCTCTTCTTGAGATACAGATTCAGCCACAAGGTGTTTCATATTGTCATACGAAGCTAAGGAATCATAGACCTCATCAATAGTGAGAGATTCGCGATTATACAAAATCATATCTCTAAAAGTTGAATAAGACGTGGGCAACGAACAAAGTATAATTAACCTTAAATCCTCTTTATCATCTTGAACCTCCATGGCCTCTAAGTCCGACACAATTTATTTAAACATAGTTATGTGTTTGACCAAAGACGTACCTTCTTCCAAATGACGAGAATAAAGACGCTACTTTAGATGCAACTTGCTAGTTAGGGTATTTGACATGCATAGTTGCTCTAGCTTCATCTATAATGCAGCGACGGTCTTCTCCTTCAACACGTCCTACAGAATTTCATTCAAAAAATGCAGATGTAATTGTATTATAGCCTTTTGATCCTTACGCTACTTATCTTCAGGTGTCAACGTCGAAGGCAACTTATCTAACCCAAACAAGGAATCCTCCAAATCCACCTATGCAAAAATTGTCTACATCTTTACCTGCCATAATGCGAATCTGGTACTAATTTGTTAAAATTAATGACGATAATGGCAATAGAACGATCACAAAGCAATAAGAAAAGAACACAAATATTTAAAGGTTTAAATTACTAATGTTGAAAATCAAATGATACAAGAGGATCTTCGACTACATCTATTTAAAGTTGAAAACCCCTATTCTAATCAATGTCAAATAGAAGAAGTGTAGTTCTATACGGATTAAACTTGTGCAGCATGGTCCGTACCGATAGGGGCTCTGCCCATGCACCCTCAATCACACAACTCTAACAATAATTAAGTTCAACATCCACTAATTTCCACTCAATTCCATAGTCATTACTTTATAACATTAGTCAATTGCTACATAGTTAATATATATTTCATATTAGATATTTCATATTTTCAGATTTAATCATTTTGGTGCCAAAAAAATTATATAATAATAATTCAACTATAAAACAAAATAATAAAACACAAATATATTATCAATTAATAAAGTAAGTCCCATATGAACTTACCTGAAAAACAACAACCACAAAGTGTCAGAGACTAATCTGTAGTTTCTTCTATTCTCGATTAACTTTTGATTGATTCAATTCCAGATCTATAATAATTCATTATAATTTATCAATTCCAATAGCCTTATAACATTTTAGTATATGCATTTTATTCAGTTTAATTCTTAAAATCGAAACTATTAGTCCTTATATAAAAAACTAACAAAATTTACTTAAGAAATTAGTCCTATTTCATTTTTAAGCTTCAAAATCTACCATAAACACTAAAAAACTTCAATTAACGTCAATGAGCATTTTAGAAATCTTTAACAATTTTGAAAACGGAGATACGGGTTACCTGGACCTAGTTGCAAGGATATAAAAAACATAAAAATTACGAAAATAAACTTAAAACGAACTTACATACAAGGAACCAAAGCTTGACCGATTCTCTTCTTACTCAAAGATGGTGTTTTTCAATCAAAATGATGAATTGAGGAAGATGATGGCTATTGTTTCTTTTGTTTATGTTTAATTTTCATTTATTTACTAAATTAACTTTGTAAATTAACATACAATTTCATCAATTAGCTAGCCTTTACTGTCCACTAATTATAGGGAGGGTTAAATTGTTTCATTAATCCTTAAACATTCATTAATTGAGCACTTTAGCTAATAAAAATCAACACCGGTTAACTTTTGCAGTTTTTACTTAATTAACTATCCAAACAAATAAATTTTTGGACCAAATTTCCATTTACTTATATAAAAAATATGTCTCGGTTTATGAAGATGAGGTCTCAATACCTCATTTTCCAAAACCACTAACTTTCAATACAAACCACTTGTACCTTGACTAACTGACCAATTTATAAAATCTATAAAATCAAACTTCCCAATAACACCATATCTATATCCTAAATATTATTTAATAATATTAACGGACTCGACCATCGAAGAATGGAGTTTTGAAACCACTGTTTTAGGCACCACTACAAACTAGGTCGTTACATTGGAAATAGAGACCTTACATTTTCAGAAGTCATAAAAGAGTTATAATCTTATGAGTTTATGTTGAATGGTGGGCACATAGTTCAAAAGAAAGTAGAAGATCAAATTTGCGGTTGCTAAGGGAAAGAAACAAACTAAGATTTCAGTTTCGCCTAAGGAGAATTAAAAGAAGGCTAGGAAGTTTAAGGACTTATCAAAGATCAAATTTTTTTTTTGTAGTAAGAAATGACACTTAAAAGCTTGTTGTAAAGAGTACAATGACTACCTAACCTCGAAAGGGAAAGGTAAATAACTCTTAGGGATTAAAACTTGTTTAGTGAAAGATTCAAAGGACAATTGGGTAATTGATTCTATAACCACTAATCATATATATGTTTCTTTGCAAGGGTTCAAGGGAATGAGAAATCTACAACATAGAAATCTCTCATTATGAACCAAAGATAGCAGCATTGTGACAATTGAACCGGCAGTAGAAATACATTTTTATTTTGATGGTATTAGGAAGATTATTTTGAAAAATGTTTTGTATGTTCCTAATTTTAAGAGAAAATTAGTTTCAATTTCTTGTTTATTTTGGGGGAGAGCAAAACTTTATTCAATTTGAAAAAAAATCAATTGTGTTTTGAACTTCAAGTTCATCAAATTGAATTATATGAGCTATTTAGTTTTTTTGACTCAACTCTAATAAGTAATTTGATTTTTTTAGTTTGATTCAAGTTGAATTTTATAACTCGAATAACAAATTTATAACTCGAATAATTCAAATAATAACAAATTGTTGTAAACTCCTTTTGAGTCCCTAATAGCTTCGAAAACGTGTAAATTGGGCCTTTTAAAAATGACAAAAAAACCAAAATACTCTTCAAATTTTCAAAATATTTATAAATTTTATTTTCTAAAATTTTATAAATATATATTCAAAAAATTAAAAATTACTAAAATTTTAAAATTTTAAAATGATAGATTAAACATTTTTTTAGAAACATTCCACAATTATAAATTTAAAGTCTTAAACAAGTAAATTATCAAATCGTGTTTATCATACTAATTATCTTTTTTCTCTTATTTTGTTTTAAAATATTTTGTAATATACATGGCATTGTTGGAAAATCAATTTAGAAAATAGTGTTTTTAGGCACAACAAGTTAAAATTTTTCTTAAAATTGAGCTTTGTGATATTTATAATAATAAACCATTAACCAAATTTTTACCTTTGCTTCATACGAGGTGGTCCAAGTTGTTTCCCAACTTTCTACTGAACAATGTTCTCCACTATCCTCAAACCTAGAATTACTTTGAGAGTGGACTTAAAAAATTGAGCTAAGTGCACCAAATGAAAATGCTCAATAACTTGTATAAAAAAGTTAGCTCATGGTCGCTATTTATAGAGAAATGGTACAAGAGTTCTATTTGAAAAAAGGTTAATTAAATAATAATATTTTAATATAATACAATAGAAGAATAAACCATGGTGGTTCGATCCATGCTAATCATACTAAATTTTTATATAGGGTTTAAACAAAGGAAGAGATAAGGAGGAGAGATGGTGGAGATAGGATGGTCGGTTCACCTATAATAGGTGAAGAATCGGAGTAAGAGGTTGAGGGGGAACAAGAAGAGAAAAGTAGAATAAAAGAGCAGGCTGAGGGAGGATACTTAGGTTTTTCTTAGGGAAGAAATAGAGGTCCATTGTCTTTTATGCTTTTGCTATATATAGGGGGTATCTCTTTATCCCATTGTCCAACATAGCCAATAATATAGAGGGTAGGCCTACCTGTGTGGTTAGTCATGTGGAAGGGTCATTATAGTTTAGTTGTCGCCATATGCGGTTCCGTGTGGTCCTACTTTAACACTCGTATTGTTAAGGTTGTATAAGGTTATTGTGCCTTAATACTCCCTTAGTGGTCCCCAAGAAAGGTCTGTAGTGGATCCCCTCTAAAGTAGCTCAAGTAGGACTCACTGAAGGTCAATCACAAATGGTTCTAGTTGGAAGGTCATTATAACTGATAATAAATAGAGGGTTACTCTCACGGGCTGTCCTCAATGGATGGTCATTGACAGGCCGCGTCCTGTTCTGCCACATGTCCATGTTAAAGTAAGGGCACAACAATCCTAGAAAAGAAAACCCAATTCATGGAAAAGTTAAAAAAAGAACAGAACATCTTGAAATAAAAAGAAGAACTAATCATGGAAAAAGAACCAATAAAGAAAATAGATGGAGAAATATAGTCTTCTAAATGATATTCGTTGATATTTGAAGGCTTTGGTGGATCGTCTTCTTTTTCCCCACACCTCTCTTGAGTTTAGGTCTTCTTTTTTCTCATTTTATATCCCATTAAAATTCGCAGCCCTTAAAAGTTATTAGGTAATTGTGCCACTCTAGCAAACTATTCTTTCACAAGAGTGAAAAGTTATTTGCCACCATTTACATGATGGGCACTGTAACAACCCAATTTCTAGTAGTGCTAGAAAATTACAGGCTCAGGACCTCATTTGTAAGCAGAGTTTGTAAATATTACATAAAGGTAATTACAGACTTATTATATAGATGAATTGAATTTTTGGACAGGTAATTTAGCCAAAATAGTGATTAATTATGGTTTAGGGACTAAATTGTAAAGTTTAATCGCTATAGATTTTAATTAAAAATGGCTTAAGGTCTAAATTAGCAATTAGACCATGTCAAGGTGAGTGTTGGTGGTTGGTGATGTTAACAGTGGATTGATTAAATAAATTAAATTTAATTAAATGGTAATGCCCCGAAAGTTAGTGGTATCAGAAAATGCAGTTTTGGAATCTCATTTTCGATGGTCGAGTCTGTAAATATTATTACTTAATATTTATGGGATTATTATAAAGTCTAATAAAAGTTTGGACCTTTAATTTTGTTAACTAGATTGTTAATTAAGATACAATGATTAAATTGTAAAAGTTGTAAAATTTCTATCGCTATAGGTTTTTAATTAGGAATTGAATTGAGGACTTATATAGCACTTAAATTAAGGTCTCAAAAGGTAATTAGACCCTACTAAAATTCATGCTAGTGGACGGTAGGTATAATGGCTTATTAAATTTTTAAAATAAAAATTTGTTTAGCTAATAAAAGTAAATAAAATGAACATAATATATATTTTATAGTTAGTGGAGGAGGGGATTAACATTATCATCATCTTCCTTCACTTAACCGATTCAAAAAGAAAGAAAAGAAGGCTTGAAGCCATTGTAGGGTTTGGAAGCTTTCAAGCACAAATTGTTTAGTGCAATTTAGTCATTTTCTTGTAATTTGTATGTTTTTGAAATTGTAAAAGCTTAATCTAGTTAACCCATGCCTCAATTTGTGAAATTTTTAAAGTTTTCAAAATTTTCCATTATTGAATACTTGATGAAATTGGTGTTAATTTGTTAAATTATAAGGTTAGATATGAAAAACAACTAGTTTGTAAAGTTTAATTGCTAGTTTTTTAACATAGAGACTGAAGTGCGTAAATTTAAAAATTGGTGTAATATTTCTATAATAATGAATTGTAGAGACCCTTAGAATGATGTAATTGAAATCGGTTTCAAAATCAAAGCTCAAATTTGAAAGATATTACAATTTTGGTTTAAGACTAAATTGAATAAAATGTAAAACTTTAGGGGGAATTTGAAAAATAAAATTGAACCGGCATATGAACATAATAGGATGATATAAGATGTTTGAAATTGAATAATTGTATAGATCAGAAATTGGACCAAATAAAAAATAATTGGGGAAAAGGCAAAATTATCAATTAGTCCTTACAATTCAACTTGTTTGTTGATTTAACCAAGTAAGTTCATATGGTATGATTTTTTTTAAAGTGTTATATACTTTAATTATGAATTTGTGTATGTTTGATAATAATTTGAATTGTTTCTAACTTGGTACAAAAGGTGAGATATGGACTAAATCGTAAAGAAATGATAATTTGAATATGATGAATAGTAATTTGAGATATTTAATGAATTAATAACTAATTATGATTGACTGAATCATATTGGTGCGAATTTGGTTAATTATTGAGATAGATGACTAAACTGAACAATTTACAAAATATGGATGACTATATAATTGAATGTGATTTGGATAGAAATTGTTCTTATATTATTACCTATTACTATTCGTAGCTAAAGATGATGTAGAATTGTTGAAAGGGAAGGGAAAGACACGAGTCAACGACAAGTGACACAAGTTTTTGGTTTGTATTTCTAAGACCTAAAACTAATTCAGTTACTGTATATTTGTGATATATTGCATTATATAAAATTAAGGTAAGCTATAAATAATTATTGAATTGAAATGCTATGGTTGGAATTGAATATTGGGACAAGGACTAAATTGAATAGAATAGAAAGTTGCATGACTTAATTGATATAAGAAATTGGAATGTAATTGAGCTGAAATATATTATTTTACATGATGATTTGAAGTTGAATTGAGAATGATGGGATGTAAATTGAATTATGTGACGGTTTTGGAAATTGGTTACTCTATTAAATATATATGTTTATACTTCGAGTTAGTCGATGATGCACTATGTTGCCAGTTTGACGTGCTAATTGACTAATTTGAGTTTTTTCTTGAAAATCTGAGTAAGGTTAATAGGATTATATTAATGCGATTTGGCATTGGTGATGTCTAATTGAATTTGTATATTTTGATATATAAGTTTTAGATGTTTGGTATATGAAATTACTTGTTTTAATGAAGAACGGAATAGGTGAGGTTGGTATGAAATGATTAGATGAATTTGTGATAATTGGTATAGATTTGTCGAAGTTTGAACGATGTTAATGTGATGAATGTTTTGATGGAACTTCGTACTTTTGGTAAGATTCGGGACATAATTAATTACTGCATTTTCATGTCATTTCGCATTATATATTGTTAAGGTAATTCATTATGACTATTCGAGTTGGTTTGGTTTGTTTGAGATTAATATCTGAGACAGGGATTAAATTGAATAAAGTACAAATTTTAGAATTAAGGTATATAAGTCATAAAATTGTGATGTGTTGGTTGATAGGGTTATAACGAATGAATTGCCAAATAGTAAGTGGCATCGCGATGTTGGGTGGACTAATGTAGTAACATGACAAATTGTTTGGTGACGTCATGACGTGGTAATATTGGCATTATAACAACAACCCTGTGCTCTGAAATTTTTACAATTTAGCCCTAATTCGATCACGGGTTAACTTTAAAACTTTTGTAAGATTGTATAGGACCCCAGGAATGTATATTTATTATATTATTTGTCTATAACTCTTGTATTTGCATGATTGATGATGTGTATATGTATCCAATTTGATCGTAGTTGTTCCGACAATGAATGTGGCACACTGTAGCTTGGACCTGACGATCGGGTCAAGTATATAGCGTGTTACAGGCACACTCCAATGGACAAATCTTTTGTTGGAGCGGAAGACTGCCTTCCTTGTATAAATCAAATTATCTTTTCTCCATGCTTTATCGGGCCTACAATGGGTAAAAAAACACTTTAAAGTAAGTTTGAATTAAGACTAATAATATATTAACTTAAAACATAAATTAAATATAAATAAAAAAGTTCCTAGCATCTACTAAAAACTAAACTATAAGATAAACTGAAATACTAAAATCCTACTAGAATAAAAAAAATAACTCTAAGTTATTAGACTTATCAGCAGTTGAGCTTGGAAATAGATTTGCCTTAAATCAATTTTTAGCCTTTCCAAACCATAAACGACGAGATGTGACAACTCATTAGTGCGGCGAGACGTGACAAGCAAGAAATTGGTCTAAGGAAAATTGATTTCCTTTTTAGGTGATAACTGATCAATTTGTTATTGGTCTATATCTTACTATTTTGACTATTAACTGATCTAAAATTAATCTGATTTTGACTAAAACATCATTTATACAAAGTTCACTACTACTTTAAAATTACTATAAAAATAAAATTTTCTAAAAAAAAATAAAAATAATTTCTAAAGTAAATATTTATTAAAATAATAAAAAATCTAAAAATAAAACTTTCAAACATCATGAGCCAACTTAAAATGACTAGAAATAAAGTCTTGGACGAAAATATTGAGCTTCGATTTCATTTGATGTGTCTTGCTTCATTGATTGGACCAATAGCTAAAAATGTAACGACCGGGAGTGGTATTAAAAATTACAATTTCGGAACCTCGTTTCCGTAAACTGAGTCTGTAAATATTAAATAAAGATATTTACAGAGTTATTATATAGATGAAATAAATTTTCGATGATCAATTTGGCCAAAATTGTGGTTAATTAGGGCCCAAGGTCTAAATTGTAAAGTCTAATCGCTATAGATTTTTAATTACAAAATGCCTTGGGGACTTAAATTATAAGTAACCAAAGGTCCAAAACAGCAATTAGGCCATGCCAAAGTAATTGTTAGTGGACGATATAATCATATGGCCATAAACTTAATTAATTTAAGATTTATTTGACTAAATTAAGGTTATTTAACTTAATTAACCTAAATTTATGTGGGAAGAGAGATAAAACTCATCTTCCCCAACCAAATTATAAGAAAAGAAGAACTTTTGATGCCATAGTTAAGGTTTGGAAGCATTTGGCCCTTAATTCAAGTAAGTCTCTAACAATTTTTCTTTGATTTTTATAGGCTTTTTCATCTTGGAAGTTTATTAAGTTAACCCAAGGATCAATTTGATCAATTAGTGATGTTTTGATTAGATTCCATTGTTGAGAATTGAATGATTTAGGTGTTAAATTGATGGAAATTAAGCTTAGTTTAAGAAAAATACTAAATTGTAAAGCTTAATTATTAGTTTCGCAAATTAGGGACCAAATTGAATAAAATATAAAATTTATATGAAATTTCAATATGAATAAGAAATAGGAGGTCCTTAATGAGTAATTGTGAAATTAGATTCCAATTTGAAGCTTTGGATTTAAAGTTATGTTTGTCTTGAGTTTAGGGACTAAATTGAATAAATTGTAAAATATGCTTGATAGTGTGCTCGTTTTGAGTTATATCAAAATAGTAGTTTTGGGACCACAAGTTTGATGAGTAAATTAATATTTTATTATTTATTTAGAGTCTACGGGATTTTATTAAGGTCGTATTAGAATTTCATCAAGAAATTTTGATTTTTGTATGATTAATTAAGTGGAAAGGACTAAATCGTAAAAAGTGAAAATGTGGAGTTCTATTAATTAAAAGGGTCAAATAGCTATGAAACTTTAAAGTAAATGGACTTAAATGGTAGTTGTACCATTCTTAAGGTTAGTGGATAAATATGGACATAGTTTATGTGATTTTTAAAGTTAAAGATTAAGGTTAAAATAGTAATTTGATAAATTAACTTAAACTAAAAATAGGTAAAAATTGGTATCATCTTCGGCATTGGTTTTTCTCCACCGAAATTAAGAGAAGAAGTAGCCATTTTAGGGCTTGAAGTTTCGACTAGCTTAAACACTTGCATGGTATGTGATTTCAGCCCTGTTTTTAATGATTGTTATGTTTTTGAGTTCGTTGTAGCTTAATCTAGCTATCCTGGGGGTCAATTTGTAAAAATTTTAAAGTTTGAGGGTTTTGCCATGAATGTTCTTGAATGGTTTTTGATGTTAAATGATAGATTATGAACCTTTGTTGAAAAATAAACAAGTTTTGTTAAGTGATTTTTGATGAAATTAGATTAGGGACTAATTTGTTAAACGTATAAATTCTAGGGTTTTATTGTGAAATGATGAAAAATATGAGTTGTTTCAAGGTCCCTTGCATGATTGATTAGCATGGATTTTGATTAAAATGGTTATATTTTAAGTTATAGGCTTAAGGACTAAATTGTGAGAAAGTTAAAATGTTAGGGGCAAATTGGTAATTTTTTATAAATATGAATTATGGATTGAATTGAATGTTTGAGGTTAATTGAAATACTTAATTTAATATAATTATCTATTTAGGTCAAGGCAAACCTCAATCGGACTTAAATCAAGGAAAGGCAAAAGCTTCAGATTAGTTCGATTTAACTTCCACGCCCCTAGTCATCGAGGTTAATTCGTATGAACAGCTATCATATTAATGCTATTTAAATTGTATGTTATTTTTTATTTATAATCTGAATGGATCGATGTATAAACAAATCAATGCTATGACGGTTATTCAGTCCCGATTGAACCTTAGGAATTCTTAGGATACAAATGACATGTCATTAGGGATTTCATGTTTCGGGTGCTAGTCTTGAATGTCCTATCGATGGTTGAGGTCTTGCATTTGTTTTGGATACTTCACAGCTCGTGTGAGCAGCATCGTGTAGCTTACATTCTGACCCACAGCTCGTGTGAGCAACAATGTAAAGGAAAGGTTACGGTTATATGTAAAGGCACACTTTGTGTGAGCTTTCCTGAGTATCCGAGGTAATTCTACATGGTTCAACGGGCAAGAAAAGGGAATGAAATGGTAAGTGTTCAAATGGAATGTATCATGAACTTAGGAAAAGGATTGATGAACTAAATTAGGGGTGAGCATTCGATCGAATCGAATCGAATCGAATCGAATCGAATAAAAAATTTCAAGTTAATCGAGTTGATGAATCATATTTTATCATCCTAATTTGATTTGAAATTTTCTCGAATCGAGTCGAGTGAGATGGAATTCAAATCGAATCGAATCGAATATATTTGTTGGAGTTAAATTTTAAAAAATAATTTTGGGTCCTTGTAACCACTGTCACCCATCGTAAGAAAATTTGTCCACCTTAATCAAATTTTTTATTAACTTTCATCACCTCATAATTTATTTATTAATTTTTTATATACTGGTTAGCTTCTTTGCTTGCTTAGTTGTTTCAATTATCTTCAAATTTTTGTCACTATGTATTTTGGAATTAAAAAATATATTAAATGTAAAAATATGATTTTTTTTAATAAAAGTTATTTTAAAAATAAAATGTAAAATTGATACCAATATAAAATTTTAACACGAATATTTTATGGCATAATTAATAATTCAATTTTAATATAAATATTCAATATGACTAAACATTTCAATAATATAAATAATATAAAATATGAAATTTAATTTAATAATATAAATAGTAGATATAAATAAAATTATTACTATTTATGTTTAGTGATTTTCTTTTGGATAATTTTGATTTTTTATTTGAGAGTAAAGGGTGAGAAGTAAAAGTTTAGGGGGAAAATAAAAAGTTTTGGGGAATAAAAGTTTGAGGGAAAGTAAATAGGGGTAGTAAAATTTTGAGAAAAAGTAAATAGGAGAGTAAAATTTTGGTGGGAAATGGATTTTGGGTAGATTGGAGGGTTGGTAGTGGAGGGGAGTAAAAGTTTTGGGGGAAAGTGGGAAGGAGTAAAAGTTTTGGGGGAAAGTGGGAAGGAGTAAAAGTTTTTAGGGAAAAGTAAAAAGGTTTGGGAGTTTGGGATAAAAATGTAAAATATTATAGTTTGATATTCGAATTATTCGAATTATTTGAGTTATTCGAATTCGAAAACTCAACTCGATTTGAACTCGAAATTTGAAAAAAAATTGAGTTGATTCGAATAACTCGATTAACTCGAATAACTCGATTCGTTTAACTCGAAATTCAAAATTTTTTTATTTTTTCGAGTCAAATCGAGTTTTGCTCACCCCGAAACTAAATGATGTTGTAAACATATGGAAAATTTCATGTTTTATGAATGTTTTCATTTATTATATGGATGAATATACTAACTTTTGAGTTGGTGAAGTTGTATAGGCTTATACTAAGCTTATGGCATTGGTATTGGTTTGTACTAGTTCTATGAATTGTTTTATAGAAATGGTAAGTTGCGTTTTAAGTTCATACGAGCTTACTAAGAATTCATTTCTTACATAGTTTCTTTCCTATGTTTTATAGATTATCGGAAGCTCGACTTGGTTGAAAGCTCGTCGGAGATCTATCACACTATCCAAAAGTCAATTTGGTAGTTTTTGTGCATTTTGGCCAAGGTTTATAATGGAGTTTTTGATGAACATGTAAAATAATAACTTGGTATGTTTGAACTTTGATCTTTATGGATTGTTGATGGACTTATAATGCTTGCTTAGGTAAGTCATTTTGTTCACTTATAAGTGCTTATATATAAGGTTGTTTATGGCATGTTTGAAATTGTAACAGCCCATTTTCGATAAAATCAGAACAGTGGTTTTGGGACCACAAATCCGATTCCAAAAAGAAAATTTATTTTACATTTATTTTATGGTTTATAGTACAACAATAATGTCGTATGAGAATTTCGTAAAGAAATTTTAGCGATTACATGTTTAATTTGATAAAGGACCAAATTGCACAAAGTGCAAAAGTTGAGTTCTAATAGCTAAAGGGATTAAATAGCTATAGAACTTTAAAGTGGAGGTCTTTATATGGCAAATATACCATTTAAAAATGCTTAGTGGTTAAGGATGATGATTCATCTATGGAAAATAAAGTAAAGAAAAGAATGAAATTGGAAAGTAAAAAAAATAAAAGATGATAATTAATTAAATAATGAAAATATCATCATTTTCATCATCTTTCCTAGATTATTTCCATGGAAACACTAGCTAAGATAAAGTAGCTCAAGCAAGCTTGCTTTGATCAATTAGGTATGTTTTCTTGTCCTGTTTTTAATGATTTTTATATTTCTGAGATTGTAATGCTTAATCTAGCTATCTCGGGGATTAATTTGTAAAGTTATCAAAAAATTAGGGTTTTTCCATGGATGAGTATAGTTGAATTATGAAGTTTTATGGTAGAAAATGTAAGTTTATTGAAAGATAAACAACTTTTGCAAAGTGAATTTTGATGAAATTGAGATTTAGGGAGTAAATTGTAAAGATATGAAATCTATGGAAAAATTTTGAATTTTATGAAATACATGGGCTATAAATGTTACATGTAAAATTCGACTAGGCTTGGAATAAGGATTAAATTGCATAAATTTTATTTTCCAAGCCTAGGGATGAATGTCATTAATTAAAAGTTTACGAGGAAAACAATAATTTTGCCTAAGATGTGAATTGGACTGAATTGAGTATAATTGCTTTAAATTGATGTTAAATTTACTCGTATAGATCCGAATAGACCAAATTCAGAGTTAGAATGAGGAAAGAAGAAAGTGTCGGATTAGTAGATTTTACGTACACGAACATTATTGAGGTAAGTTCATGTAACTATATTGTGTATTTTTATATGCTTGAATTGAATGTGTTTATGTGAATTGTATAAATGTCATAAATATATGAAATGATCACAACAATGCCCAAAAAATGTCAAATCCCATTTGAATAAATGAAAGTCGATGGATACAGGATTTCTTGTATTGGTTGTGGTCCAGCATATGTTACGGACACACCACAACTCTTACGAGTGTCCTATTATAAGCCCTCTTGAGCTTCCCGTTAATAGCTCTTCAAAGCATCCCAATAGGGTGTGATCATACATGTGTTGTGGACACACCTTAGCTCTTATGAGCATCCCGTTATATGGCTCTTCGTGAGCTTCCCAAATTAGGCTCTTCGTGAGCTTCCTGTTAAATTGGCTCTTTGTGAGCTTCCTGATAGTGCTCGCTTGAACTTCCTGATATATGGCTATCCGGAGCTTCCTGTTACATGGCTCTTTATGAGCTTCCCGATAAGCTCTTCGCGAGCTTCCCGATTAAAAGTTCCTTGTGAACTTTCTGATTATGGCTCTTATGAGCTTTTCGTTATATAGCCCAGATAAGTTTTCTGATATGGTTCTTTGTGAGCTACCTATTATATGGCTCAGGAGAGGGTTTCCCAATTATGTGCTTGAATGAGCACTCCCGACTATGAATTGACGGTTTCTGATTTGTACACTTCGAGTGTACTACCTGTGTATCTATCGATATTTTTAAATAAATTCAACGGGAAAAATCCTAACATGGGAAGATATGAGCACGAAATGAGTTAACACACATATCTGCCTAAAATACATGAAAATGATGATACATATCTGCCTAAAATACACGAAATGAGTTAACATGGAATTGATTTGATGAATGTGTTCATCTATGAATATAGATTTGTACACCTCGAGCGTACTACCATGTAGCTACTGATATTTCAAATGAATCAATTGATAAAGTCCAGGCATGAAATAATCTAAACTCGAGACTAATTATTATGAAAATGTATTTGAAATTCAATGATATGATTCGTATATGTTATATGAATACATGATGAAGAAAGCATAAGTATATGGAAATCTGATTATTGTTGAACCTATACATGTTTATTGATGTTTATATAGAATGTAAAACTGACAAGGGTGATGAGGATATGTGTTAGGGCTCATGATCAAATTGATTGAATGTGCCTTGCATGTTTATCTTGAATATAAATTAATGGTAAGTTAATTACCATGTTATACGAACTTACTAAGCATTATATGCTTACTCTGTTTTATTTTCCTCTGTTCTATAGTAATTCGAAAGCTCGTTGGATTGGAAGCTTGGCGGAGATCACTCACACTATCCATCGACCCATTTTGGTATAAATGGTAAATCAATTATGGCTATACTGGCATATATAGGTCAATTAGCCAATATTGGCATATAAATGTTTTGGTTTTAACTAGCCATTGGAATGACTTGTAATGAACATGTTTTGATATGTATAAATAAGGTTATAACATGTTTGGTGTGTGCTTAAATGGTTGATTGATAGAAATCATGTTGGTATATTGATGATTAATTTTAGCATATTTGGTAAAATATGCATATATGTGAATTTGATAAGTTAAGTAAGTTTGTATATTTGGTTACATGATGGTAAAGTGTCATCTGAGGTGCTTAAGAGCACATTGGTTGTATGTGGTAATATGTCCTTCATGAGACTCAGTTTTGACTTGAATTAATTGTTTTAAAATGGCTTGTGAATATGTTAAAGTATTGGTGGTGGAGGAAGACAAAATGGGTGAGAAACGTGGCTTGGAAAATAGCCTATTTTCGTCCACACAGGCAGAGACATGGGCATGTGCCTCAACCGTGTGTGTGACACAGGACCTAGCACAGAGGCATGTGGCCTGGCCGTGTGTCCCCTACATCTTTAAAATGTCAAAATTGAATGCTTAGAATTGATCACACGGCCTGGCACACGGGTGTGTGGATTGGCCGTGTGACCCAAATCAGAGAGTTACACTGTCTGAGACACAGGCATCTCTCTCGGCCATGTGAACCACACGGCCTGACCACATGGGCATGTGACCCTTGCACCGAGGAAAAAAATTTTAGATTTGGGAAAAAAATTTCTAAGTACCCAATTTAGTCCCCACTCATTTCTAACGTATGTTTTGGACCTCGAAGGTTCATATAAGGGACTTTATGTTTGATTTCTGACATGAATACTGTATAAAATGAAATATCTATCCAGTTGATCTGTATGTTTTGGTAATACTTCGTAACCCTATTTCGGTGACGGATACGGGTTAGGGGTGTTACAGAAATGGTATGATAATGGTTAAGTTTGTGGCATGTTTTGATAAGTGTTGAACTAGGATTTGATGATTGAAATGTGGTAAAATTGACATGTTTAGGTAAGTGTTGTTGTATGTGTTTGAGGTGCCTTGAACGACATATTTGTTAGTTGAATTAGGATTTTTGAAATGGAAAATATATGTATATTTAGATAAGGTTTTGGAGCTTTGAAAGTGTACTCAAGTGGTCTAATTGTTTATGCATGAAATGGTATTGAAAATGGCTTTATTTTAAGTTAATTTAGGTCCACACGGCCTGAGACATGGGCGTGTGACTCAGCCATGTGAGGCACACGGCCTCACGATGCGGCCGTATGTCATCTGATGATTTCTTAAGTTGCAAGTCAGTGAGTTATAAGGCCTAACACACAACTTGGCACACGGGTGTGTGACACGGCCGTGTGACCCTACTTAGAGATTTACAGGGGTGAGGACACAGGCTAGGACACAGCCATGTGTCCCTAGATCAAAGGTTACACGGCCTGAGACATGGGCGTGTGTCTCAACTGTGTGCCTGCCCTTACGGCCATGTGACCCCTATTTCTAAATTTTTGTGACTTTTTTCTAGACTTTCCAAATGGTTTCAAATTGATCCAAAATTACTTCTAAGATTTTTTTAGGGCCTCAAAGGCTCGATTTAGGGACGGTATGTATGTATTTGGTTGGTTTACAATGTGATTGTATTATTGAATGATATTAGGTTTAAATGGTTCTAATGGTACGGTAATGCTCCGTAACCATAATCTAGCGACAGAAACGGGTTAGGAGTGTTACAGTGATTGGTTTTGATTTAATGGAATTTGATAGTATTATATGTTTTATGATTTTATTTAGCTAACATTGACACTAAATAATCAAGAGGGAAAGGAAAATCAAAAATCGTCGACAAATAGCTCGAAATTTCGATTTGTATTTCTATGATGCGGGACCAATTTAATTATTGCATATTCATGTTATCTTACATCATATACTATTGATGTGAGTCGTTATTGGATTATTGAATTGAATTGCTACGGTTTAGATTGAATATCGAGACATGGACTAAATTGAATATAATAGAAAATTGTATGAAATTATTGATATGTGATAGTTGATATGAAATTGAGTTGATATATGTTGTATATATGATGAATAGGTGAATTTATGGATTATTTGGACATGATTAAATATTATTTGAACGATGTTTATAATGAATCAAAAATTTGATTACCTTATTAGATATTCAGACCGAGTCGGATATAGTTGGCATGCCATACCGTCAAATTACTGATTAAAACCATCCTTGTTGGGAAATCTGGGGTGGTAGATATTTGTACATTGAGTCATCATTTTTGAGCAACCCAGGGTGACAGATTGATTAGATTGAGAAATCCATTGTTGCCAGGCAAGCTGGGGTAGTAGTATGTATTGATATAGCATCATCGTTGTCAGGCAACCCGGGGTGACGGATCTATGGATCCGTTTCGAGTCCATTTATGGTTAATAGGGTTATAAACATGAAAAACGATAAATGATTTGTAATTGATTTGTAATTGATAAATGATATTGAACTTTAATATGTGACAATATGCGAAATCAACCAAAATGAGCCCAGGAGGCTGATCGTGTATTAAGATCTAATAAGCTCGGAAATGAAATGAAATGAAACATATGTATATTTATTTTTTAAAGATGAAAAATGAATGAAAATATATGTAATTATAAATAGTATTTGAAATCAATGCAATGAAATATGAAATTTTGAAGAATTGGTAAACTTTTATGTATATATAATAAATTAGTTTATAAAATTTGTTATGTATTTGTCATTTTGAAAATGGAGGTGTTTTGGTACGAATGACATGAGAAATAGTTTGTAAATTGAAAATTTAATTGAATGCATGTACATAATTAAGCTTGTTTTACAATATCTTGAATTATAGATTTACCACTGAGTGTTTTGCTCAGCATATGGTTTTGTTTTCTCTGTGCGCAAGTATGTTGATTCTCGATAGATCAAGAGGTTACCTCAGCATCTAGCAATCTATCCCTGACTTAGCAAAGTTCGTATATTTTTGTTTTATTAAAGTTTGGAATGTACCTAGTTGAGTTAGTTTTAGGTGTTAAAACTATGTCTAGGTAAACTTTTGAACTAGAAGTTTGATTTATGAAATGGAATATATGAATGCAATGTGTATATGAGTTACACAAATGGTTTGATTGGTATGAATTGTTGTAAATGTTAATGATCTTAGTGAAATAGGTATGAATGTGTAGGATTTGAATAAACTGCACTAGATGGTTAGCCTATAAGTGATAAGGCATTGGAATAGTGTGGATAAGGTATTGAAGTGTTTAAATTGATACTAGAAAGTTACATATATTGGTTGATCTTTAGGTGTGAGTGTGTACTATGTTAGCTTGGAAAATTTGCAGGTAATGTTCAATTAAGAATTGCAGAAACAGTATATGACGTCATGACGTCAAACATATGTCGTCTCTACGAGATCCGGTCACCGTGCCACAGTGCGACGTCGAAGATGGTTGTTGCAATGAGGCCTAAACAGTTTGTCATGTTGGGATGAGGAACTGCCTCACGTCGTGACATCAATTTGAATTTTTGAAATATTACATTTTAGTCCCAAATTGATCCTGGTTTAACTTTGGAGCTTTTATAAGCTCGTTTAAGACTTGGAAACAAATGTATAATTTATTGTATGCCTGTATTGATTGTAATTAATAATCAATGTTATAATTTATTGGTAGTTTGATCGTAATTGCTTCAGCAACAAATGTGGCACCTTATAGCTCAAATTTGGTTTGTATGAGTCCCACCATGTGCTATTGCTATGTGTGAGTTTTAGTTAGTTTTGTTGGTTCTAGTCTATATTGTACTAGTTCTTAGCTTGTATGTGATGAAATTGTTTGATTTAACATTTTGTTCCAATTTTTAGTCTGTCTGTACTAAAATAGTTTAATTCTACACTTTGTTGTTGTTTGGAAAGATTATATTTGTACTTTGAATGTACTTGTAAACTTTCAAAAAAAAAAAACAACTGACCTAAACCCAAGCTTATTTAAATTTGAAACCGGCACAAACTAAAACCATTTTGAACCCTCCGTTAAAAAAAATAATTTAAACCCAAATCTATTCAAACTTGAAACAATTTGGAACTAAACTAATCAAAATAAGTAACTCAAAAGTATCCAAGTGAAATTTCAAATTACCAAATTTTGAATTACCTAAATAATTAAAACTTGAAACGATTCAAAGTTAAAATAACTTGAACTAAAAAATTATCAAAACTCAAAATGGCCAGCCCAATGGTCCACCTTTATATATATATTTGAAATATTTATGGTTTAAGTTGGATTCGAGACAAGATTATATATGATACCAATACACTCTATATTTATTTAAATTTCACTCGGTTCAAAATATAGATTTAAAATTTTGTCTAAATTCACCTATATTTATTAATAACTAACTCAAACCTAATTTAGGTTCATACATATTATTTATATATATATTATTTTTTATTTAATATTTTAGATGGTTTTTTATTTAAAATTTAAATTTAGACAAATTAACATATTTTTTAAGGGTAATTATTTGATAGAATTCACAAGTGGATTGAGAGAATAACAAGTGTTATATTTATTTATATATTTAATATTTTATTATTTTATTACTCCTATAATATACCTGACAAACTCTCAATGTCTTTGTGGAGTCTAATAAACTCCACACGAGTATATGGAATAATTTTTTTAAAAATATTTACCTTGTGTTTTATAATCATATATTTAATTTATGTGATTTGAATTATAAAAATAAATTAAATATATTATAAAAGTACAAAACCGACTAGGCCGAGCAAAGATCAGATTAGAGCCCGACCCTTAGGGCATGTTTGGTTGGCTGTAATACCAATATATTACAGCTCAATTCAGTGGGCTCATCACTAAGCCATTGTTTGGTTGGCTGCAATGAGCTATTACAGCCCTATTCCATACGGGCTTATTGTAAAAGCCCGTTTTCAGTGGTGTCAGAAACAGTGGTTTTGGGGCCACCAAATTCGACGAGTAAGTTCATAAATATTAAATAATAATATTTACGAGCCAAATGTGATTTTTAAAAAAGGTTTTTGATTTGATAATTTACGTTATTTAAGTGATTTATTAAGTTCAAGTGGTAAGACCCTAAGGTCAAGTGGTTTTAGAAAATAAGGTATCGGGATCTCGTTTCTATAAACTGAGCCGTAAATATTTTTATAAATATTTACGGAGTGTCATTAAGGTGGTATTAAAGTTTCGTTGAAAATTTTAACGTTTCGATAGATAATTAATTAAAAGGAACTAAATCGTAAAAGATGTAAAACTTGATCACTATTTGATTTAAGTGATTAAATGGTTTATTTAATAAAAGAAATGGACTTAAATGGTAATTAAACCATTTAAGGAGTTATTGGACTTATATGGACATGAATTTGGTGTTTTATTTATTTATAAACCAAGGTTAAAATGGTAATTTGATAATTAATTAAATTAAATAAAACATTAGTAAAACAAAAAAAGGTCGTCATCTTCCTTTCTCTTTTTTTTTTCAACTGAAAGCCATGGTTATAGAAGCTAGGTTTGGCCATGTTTCACTTTGTGCATATAAGTCCCTAAGCTATATGTTTCTAATAATTTTTATGTTTTTGAGATCGTTGCAACTAGGTCCAGCTAATTCGTACCTTCGATTTTGAAATTTTTAAAGATTGTGAATGTTGCAATTGATGAATCTAGTGGTTTTTTTATGTTAAATGATGAATTTGAAGTATTATTTGGTATTTAAAAGTATTTTTAAGTGATTTTTGATGAATTTATCGATTAGGGACTAAATTGTTAATATAATAAAAATACAAGGATTTGTTGTGAAATTTTTGCATAAATGGGCTGTATTGGACGCCATAAGTATTCGGCTAGGTTTAATTTTAGGTAAAAATGGTGAAATTGCATGTTTTAGGCTCAATGACTAAATTGAATAAAGTAAAACTTTAGGGGCAATTTTGTAAAAATTTCAAAAATGACTAAAGTGCATGAAATACATTGTTTTACTGTCTAATTAATAAATTGAATGAAATTATTAATTTAGATCAAGATTGGGTGGAAAACGAGGAGAATGGAGAATTACCAAAATGCCCTTGTACTTTGACATTTCTACAATTTTGCCAGCTAAGTTCGTATGAACTATACTATGCATAATTTTGATTAAATTGAATGCTATTATATGATTTTAATGAAAATGAATCAATATATATATGTTAATTATACAATTTATCGAGTAAAGAAACGATGAAAATTTAACGACGTACGACGACTATCGAACCCCGTTTGAACCTTAGGAATATATAGCATAAAAATGACATGCCATTAGGGTTACCATGTTTCGGATGCTGGACCAAAACATCCTACCGGTGGCTGAGTTCCAGCATGTGTTACAGATACTTGACAGCTTGTGCTAGCAGCAACGAGTAGCTACGTTTCGACTAGCAGCTTATTAGAGCAAACCCATTTATGGCTCGAGAGAGAGCATCTATGTAAAAGAAAAGGAAAGAAATGGTTTCGACCATATGTTAGCACACAGTGTGTGAGATTCTCGCATATCCGATATTATTCTAAGTGGTTCAACGGACATACAAAGGGAAAGAACGGTAAGTGTTCCGATTGGCAATGTCATGAAAGGATGGAAAGGTATGAGTTGTTGATGATTAAAGTATGTATAGCCATGTTCATGAAAAGTATGAATGCTTATATGCTATATTCATGAAAGTTAGTTTATCATGTGGTTATTTTTGCTAAGTTATGTGTTAATTACTAACTTGTGACTATGGCTAATGCTATGTTTATGTCTAATGTGTTATGTAAATGAAATGGGTAAGTGTTCTGTAACAACCCTTACCCGAGACCGTAGCCGGAGTCGAGCACGAGGCGTTACCCGACTTAACTTACTAGTTCAGAGCATAAAAAATTTACTTTTAAAAAATTAATTCACTCCCATTCAATCAATATGTCCCCAAAAAGGACCCTAGAGACCCTAAAACATGCAATGGACACGGTTCGAGTTCAAACCGGGAACATTAAAAATTTTCCGAATACTTAAACAACTCAAAATAATTTATTTCACTACTCACAATAAAACTATCCACTCGCATAACAGTCACTAATTTAATTATAACTTAAGTTACAAAACTCAAAATTTAGATCTGTAAATTTTCCCTAAAACTAGACTCATATATATTCTTACCATAAAGTTTCTAAAATTTTTGGTTTAGCCAAATAGTACAGTTTATTCGTTAAAGTTTCTTCTGTTTCACTATTCGACAGCTCCGACCCCTCTTCACTAAAAATTAATTATATCATTGTACAGAATTCGGATAATATTCTCATTTGTTTTTATTGAAAATAGATTCACTAAGGAATCTATAAATATAAATTATGACTCATAATTATTTCTATACAATTTTTAATGATTTCCTAAAGTCAGAACATGGGACTTCAAAAACCATTCTGACCCTGTCTCACTAAAATTCAAATATCTCACAATATAAAATTCCTTTGCCTACACCGTTTCTTTCATGTAAAAATAGACTCGATAAGATTTAACTTTATATCTCATTCACTCTCTGATTCTATTTCTAATATCCTTGGTGATTTTTTAAAATCACGTCACTACTGCTATCCAAAAACTGTTCCATTGCAAATTTTTACTCTTTTATAATTTCTTTGTATTAACTATCATTTAGGCATACATAACACCAAAACATGTTCTTAAATAGCCATTTTAATAGCAAAACATTATCGAGTACTTACTAACTATTCATTATCCATATCTTAAGGACACACACAAAATGACTAAGTCCCTATACATGTCATAACTTAAAACATTTCCAATCACAAAATACCGAGTTAGTCTGTTGATAGTGTGAAATGATATCTAACATCTTTACGATCCCCGAATTGCTTGGAGATACTATAATAAAGAAGGAAAATAAAGGGGGTAAGCATTAAAGCTTAGTAAGTTTACAAGCAAATAAATAACAACACTTATCATAAATAATTATACTCATAAATTATCATCAAGTATCATGGTCTTTGCTTCTTCTTTACTTACTCTCTTGCTTGTTTACTTACTTGCTTACTTAAATAACTCATGATTATAACTTACTCCTCCCTTGCTGAAATTTCTTTCTGAACTGATAACTGAAATATTCTTAACCTTTATAACTCACCTGAATATATTAATTATGCTTTTACCTGAACTTTCATGTAACATAGTCTATTTACTAGCCTGTTGAACCACTTGGAATAATAAGGATACTCAGGTCTCCTGCCTGATAATAACATGCCAATGCCATGTCCCAGACATGGTCTTACATGGGATGTTTCCTGTACTGCCAATGTCATATCCCAGATATGGTCTTACAAGGGAGTTCTCATATCGGTGCCCATGTCATGTCCCAGACATGGTCTTACGGGGGACCTCTCATCTCAGCACCAACGCCATGTCCCAGAAATGGTCTTACATGGGATCTCATCCCCTAATGTCATGACATTTGTATCCGATACTCCTAATGTTTCAACGGGACTTTTTAATACTGATTCTCTATCATCTCATACTTGAGTCAACATTAAATAATTGCATGAAATAAGTACATAATTGCTGGAAAATAAAAATATTAATAATAATTATTGAAATATTGCATTTATTTACTGTAAACTTACCTCGGTACAAAATACGATCAATTCTAGCAACTTAGTCCTCAACCTTTTTCTTTCCCCGGTCTAACTTCAGATTTCATTCTTCTTGATATATAATAGAAAATTAGCTTATTTAATACTCACATTCATCAAAACAGTCCTTGACTCAAATTTTGGCAAAATTACAATTTTGCCCCTAAACTTTTGCATATTTACACTTTCCCCCAAAGCTCAGAAATTAAACTTCATCCCTTATTCTTATGTTTTATGACATGTTGAACATCTTTCCCTTCTATGGAAACATCAAATTCCCACTCTAACATTTACTTATGAACATTAGGTATTTTTACTGATTATGTCGTTTTACTCGTTTTCACTTAAAATCGCCTAGTAGAAGTTTTTTAACATAATTTAAAGCATCATATTCTAGCATAAAACATCAAAATAAACACATTTCACCTATGGGTATTTTTCCAAATATGAACCCTAACATGAATTAATGGTAGAATAAGCTAAATCCAACTACGAGGACTCCAAAAATGTAAAAAAAAATTAAAAATGGGGCTTGGATGTACTTACAATCAAGCTTGAAAGTGGCCAAAACCCTAGATATGTAGAACTTGTAAGTTTCGGCTATGGTGGAAGAAATATAAGCACATTTTGGCTTTATTTTCCTTTTTAATTCATTCAATTACCAAATGACTAAAATGCCCTTCATTAAAACTTTAGTTATTTTTATCTATGCATGCCCATTTTTGTCTATGAAAATCTAATGTTCTAATTACCATTTAAGGACCTCTACTTCAATTATTCACTTCAATTAAATCCTTTATCATCTAAAACTCATATTTACCCACTTTTGCAATTAAACCCTAATATGCAATTCAGACATGCAATCGCTGAAATTTCTTATTGGTATTCTAACACATGCATTCAATCAATCAGTAAATCATAAAAATTAATCACAATAAAATTTTCTATCTCGAATTCATGGTTCACAACCATTGTTCCGTTTAGGCCCTATTTCGGGATGTTACATGTTCTATATGAATTAAGATATGTATGCATGAAACTCATTGAAATGGTGATACATGGAAAACATGATATGTTATGAGATGGATGATAAATCCAATGGAATTATGCTCAAGTATAATGGTTATCCATGTTAAATTCATATAAATCATGTTTAAATGAACTAACATGTGTTGTTGATGTGCTTAGGCTTATGCCAAGCTTGTGGATATGATTGATGTTTATGATTATACTTATACGATGCATATGAAACGGGTAAGAAAAATGAGTGATACAGTAAGTACATAATTGGGATATATTATGACGTTATAAAAAGGTTTAATGAGATAAATGATGTATTAATATGTTAGGAAATTGCTTATGCATTAAATGAATCTATCTATGTCATGGATAAATACCTTGACTTGAGAATTAATAATGTTATTTATGCTTATGATAAGCATTTGGGAACGGAAAGGAACGTAAGTAAATAGAAAGATATATAATCTTATAAAAAGGTTGATGATTATATATTATGTTTCATGAAATCCTATCATGTTATGAATGGTCAATAAATATGCGACATTAATGAACTTACTCATTTGTGAGTTGATGAATATAGTTTGATAAATCTTGAGACATTAGTATAGGTTTACTTTTAACCTATAAATTTCATTATTGAAATGAAATAATATGTATATTGTTTATACGAGCATACTAATCCTTCATTGCTTACGTAGTTATCTTTCTCTTACTTTACAGATTATCGGAAGCTTGATAGGGTTAGAAGCTAGTCGAAGATTCATCACACTATCCATTGATTTTATCGGTAGATTTTGATGCTTTAGTCGTGTTTATAATGGCATGTAGAGGTGGACGTATGTCTAAGGTTTAGTTAATGATATCGACATGTAATGTTGCTTTGAATATGTGAAACTTATGGTATTTGATTCCTTGATGCTTGGTGTTCTTTTGGCACTTTGATGTTTAAAGGTTGGTGATTATAAGATCAAATTGATGCATGTTTTATGGACAAAGTGGTAAGAGTTGTCATGTTTGCAAAGTGATCATTTAGGGCATGTTTTGATATGAAATTTAGTCAAGTCTGTTTATTTGAATTATGACCATTTGGAATAATTTGGCATGTATATATGTTGGTTATTGGAAGTAGTTGGAATTGGTTAGAATGGTGACATTTAAATGGTTTTGATGCATGTAAGAAGTAGTCCCAATGGTAAGGTCATTTTGGTATGTTTGATATATAAACAAGTTAATCGAATGATTAAATATGCACATATATAGGTGTTTTGTGCTTGATGATATAGCCATTATGTTTGGCTTGTAATTATGGTATTTTGGATGATGCATTAGTTGCTATGTTGGCATGTATATGTGGTTTTATAATGGTTGATATTTTAGCATGTTGGTGTTTAAAGGTTGGGAGTTGGAATGGTATATAAAATGCATGCTATGAAATATTTTTTTGATATGCTTGAATGTGATCATTGAGATATGGAAATTGATAGTGAACATTGAGTTAATAAGTGGCTAGTTTGGTGTGTTTGGATGTGTTGAAATACGGTCCAGTTTGCTTAGGTAGTGATGATAGGTGTTGAATAGTCAAATTGGTATTTTGAGTATAATATTGGTATGTGAACATTGCGGTAAATGTTGGCATAAAATTAGTTATAAAGGTTAGTTTATTTGTGGTTAAACTTAGCAAATGTATAATCATGTTTGATTTGTGTGATTGAGGTGCCTTTTGGGCATATTAGTTGTATGATTAAATACTACGATGATCTAGCTTGAATATACATGTGTTAGGTACATTTTGAATGCTTGAATATAGGTGAAAATGACTTGTAAAGGTGTGCTTGAATTGGGTGAAAGAAATGGCTTGAATTTGGCCTATTTCTTGTCCTCACGGCCTAAGACATGGGTGTGTGTCTCAGCCCTGTGTGACACACGGCCATGTGTCCCTTATAGGTTTTTAAAACTTTCATTTCGAGAGGTACACGTGTAATAGCCCTTTTTTAGTGAAATTGGAATAGGGTTTTAGGACCACAAATCTGAAATTAAAGAAATTATTTTAATATTATTTTTTGATCTACAACATGATAGAATTATGTTATAAAAATTTCGTTAAGAAATTTTTCCGTTTGTATGCTCAACTTGTGAAAAAGGACAAAATCGTATAAAGTGCAATAGTTGTGTTTTATTAGCTAAAGGTATTAAATAGCTATAGAACCTTAAAGTGGAAGTCCTTATATGGTAATTAGACCATTAAATGAGTTATTGGATGTGCATGGCTTGGTAATTGAGTAATTTTTAAAGTTAGGTAAGGCTAAAATGGTAATTAGGTAATAAAAGCTAAATTAAATAAAATAACACAAAATGGCCATCCTTCTCTTTCATTTTTCCACTGAAAATTTCAGCAAGAAACACCATGTTTGGAGCTTCAACATTTGGCTATTGCTCCCCTTGCATGTAGGTGCATTTTTGTCCCGTTTTTAATAATTTTTATGTTTTCGAGAACGTTGTAACTTAACCTAGCTAACTAGGGGACTAATTTGAAATGATCTATATATGATATATGATATATGGATACACGATATAGATGTTACATGTACATGGAATTTAATAATTGTTGAATTCATACATGATTCTCAGTTTTTATAGGAATACATGGCTAACTTGGTTATTTATTACGTGATAGGCTTTGGCCAAATTGAATTGTGTTATGCTTTAAGTTCCTTGTCTAAATTGTGGTTAAATGGTAAGTTTAATTCTTTTTTATACGAACTTACTAGGCTTAATTGCTTACTCTGTTTATTTTTTCGTGTTTTATAGTGATTCAGAAGCTTGTTTGGATTGGAAGTCTTCAGGGATCTCATCACACTATCAAACACTATTTTGGTATTTTGGACCTTACATTTTGGGTTAAATGGCATGTATTGGTCATTTTGGCTAATGGTAGCCTATATGTTTTGGTCATGTATTTAGCCATTTGATTTGGCTTAAATTTGGTATTTTTTGTGAAGTATATATGTGTAAATGGCCTTATTAATTATGGTGTATGGTTGCCATGTGAATGCCTTTCTTGTCAATTGGTATTTTTTGGGTACCAAATGGTTGAGAGTGATGAGTAATATATATGTTAAGCTTTAGGCACAATGTTGCATGTATGTATTGGACCATTTAGGTATGTTTGAGATACATAGTTGCATGATTATAAGTGGTTAATTGAGATGCTTGTGGATATCATGATGTATGTGTGGATATACATGTTATAAGCTTGATATTGTTTGGTTTTGCATGTCTAATTATGCCATGGTTGTATACAAATTGTTGTGTTTAGGTTGGTACCAATTTGAGTGAGAAATATGGCTTGGAAAATGGTCTATTTTTGTCCACACGGGTAGAGACACGAGCATGTGTCTCAATTGTATGTGACACACAGCCAAGTGACACGGCCATGTGTCCCCTGATACTTCTATAGAAAATAAGTCAATAGCTTCACACAACCTAGCACATGAACGTGTGGCTTGGCCGTGTAGCACAAGTCAGTATACCCTCCAGTTTTTACACGGCCTAGCACACGGCCTGGCACATGGGCGTATGAGGCCATTTCGAAGGGTACAGGGCCTGGCACACGGGCGTGTGGCCCCATTTTGAATGCCCACACGACCTGGCCACGCGGGCATGTGTCCCTTGTACCTTTAAAAATTTAAATGATTTTCGAAAAATTTCTTGAGTACTCGGTTTAGTCCCAAACCATTTTAATGTTTATTTTGGGCCTCGAGGGCTCATATTAGGGACCATATGATTGTTTATGAATGGTTTTTGAATTGAATGAGAAATGTACATGAAATGTTTGATTGATTGAACTGTAAGTCTGGTAATGCTCCGTAACCTTGTTATGGCGTTGGATACAGGTTAGAGGTGTTACAACACGGCCTGGCACACAGGCGTGTGACTTGACCGTGTGACCCAAGTAGAGAGTTACATAGGCACATACACGGGCTGGGACACGGCCGTGTGTCCCTACTTCGAATGTCCACATGACTTGAGACACAAGCGTGTGACTCAGCCGTGTGAGTCACACGGCCTGGCCACACGGTTGTGTGACCCCTGGAGTATGATATTTTCTATCTTCTGCCATGAAGTTCTAACTATTTTCAATTTAGTCCCAAATTGTTTCTAAAGTGTTTCTAAGGCCTCGAGGGCTCGAAAAAGGGATGTTATGCATGTGTTTGAACGGAATATAATGTGTTTTATAAATGGTTGTAATCAAAGGTTTTAAGTTAAAAGTTTCCAGTAATGCTCCATAACTCTATTTTGACGATGAATACGGGTTAAGGGTGTTACACTTATTCAGGAAAAAAAATTATTTACCATTTGATGGTCTCCCCACGGAATGGTGATTCAGGGAATGGATGGGTAAGAAATTAGGTCAAGCTTTCAATTTTACACTTACCATTATCATTTCTTTCTCACATCTGAAACATTTTCCCTCTTTTCCATGCTTCTTCCTTCCACTGTAATCATCAACAAATTCCCAACTTATAAATTTAATTTTTTTTAATCCCATTTCCTCCCAACCCTATCTCCCTTTGACAAACCTTAACAAGGCCATCAATTTCAAAACTATTTTTCTAACTTCAAATGCCCTCAACAACGCCTTCTCTTGCTTTCGATTGAGGTGGAAACTTGAGAAGAGAAACAACCGGATAGTAGTTCGATGTGAGGTCTTGTTTCCATTTTATCCTCTCATTTTCTCACCTTGAAAAAGCTTTCACTCAGCCTAATCTCAGTCCCGACCTCCCTTGCTTCCTTCATCTTCAACTAGTAGCAGTCCTCCCTTAGGTAATTCTTTATCGCTTTCGTTATTCCTTCTGATTTCCTCTCTGCCTCTTTTAGTAACCTTAACAAGACTGGTTCAAAGTCTTGAAAACGGAAATGGCAAATCTATGTTTTGCCAAAAGGGTTATCTCCGTCTCCATCTGAATCTCTAATCTGCCAAAAATTTCCCTATATTTGCAGTCGATTCATTTGCCTGTAATTATCTCTTCTCCCATTTTAATTTCTTTTTTTTCCTAATTTTTTTGTTAAATTAGTAGAAATAATAGGTTTCCTTTCAGTTTTGAAGATTGATATTGGCTTTACATTGCTGAACTTTAATGGTGTTATATGGGGCCAAATATAATTGGGCGTGGGGAATGAGAAGTAAAGCTTTCGGACAGTTTCTCGTAACTAATGTCCCTTTCTTCTCATGTTTGCAGTGGAAACAAATCTGCCATTGTGACAAATACAACTGTAAAGATCAGAGTTCCTGATAATGTTATTGACTCTGTTTATGGGGAGAATAGTCGCAATCTAGCTCGCTTAAGAGAGGTAACATTTTTTCTCTTAACTTTTTCTGTATTATTTTATTAGCTTTTTTCCAAAAAGATGTTTGGTATAGTATTTAGTTGGTTAGAATGGTTCTACTCCTAATTCTACAAAGAGTTATACAATCACCGCCTAAACAACTCAACTCTTGATAGAACTTAATGAAGAAATTAGACAACACTACCTGAGAAGAGAAAATCAAAACACATGAATTTGAGACTAAAAACATGAATTTGATAGAACTTGAAGTTGTTGCCTATTTAACTGCTTTTCTTCTTTTATTTTTCAAGCAGTGTACTCTAGTCTAGCCATCTATGCAAGCCTACTCTTTGGTGACAATAATTTAGTTCTAATCATTTACAAATGTTCTGTGGTGAATGGCTTATAGATCACTGTTTTCTATCATATCTTTCTTCTACTGTCTAGTTTTGAGTTTCTTTTATAACTAAGGATAAGAATTTATATTTATTATGATTAATTGGCTTAGTGATGAGAGTCATGAGTCAAGTTGGCTTTTACTTTTTCTAACACTTGAAATGAAGCCTTTTTCTCATTAGCATGTAGAAAAATATGAAAAATTGAAATCTAGATTCATTTTGGCTAATGTACTTATAAAAAACCTTAAACTATATTCCCTTCTATTTAAACAAACCTTTAAATTATTTTTGTAGTTAAATGATTTTTACTCATAAACCCCTTTGATTTTGATTTTGAAGTAAAATATTTTGAATTTCTAGATCCAATTTAATTTCTTATTGATGTAATAGAAATTATATACACTTTAACATCAACATAAAATTTAAAAGATCAATCAAAAATTTCAAAGTACTTCCAAAAAGTATTTAAGTATATCTACTTTCAAAAAATTGTGAAATATTATTTATTTTCAAAAATCACAAAACCATCTCAAAATATAAAATTAATTAATTGTTTCTCCGTTCATTACGAATTGTAGTGAGAAGGAGATTCAAGAAAACATCATGAAAAAAATCATAATTGGTACATTAAGACTAAAGTTAACTCACAAACAAGATTAAAAGACTTTCACATGTTACATTTCTTTTTCAATTTTTTTTAATTTTAAACATATCTTAAATTATGTATGTCACTGGCTAATCCTGTTTGTAAAGCTTAAAAACATCAACAACAATAATCGAGATAATTTCTATTGGAAAGAAAAATGCAAGATGAACCAAATACATGATAATAATGAGTGAATGACACAAGATTGTAGCATGAAAGATCAGATTTTCTAAACCAAAATATTGGTGACAAAAGAATCATGAAATCAAACATGGTAGGGAGAAAAAAAAAACTTCTTGTCAATGGCTAGCTGTTCTTATTGAGACCACGAGCTTAATATGAGGCTTTACTTGGTTCCTCAACTTTGGTTTTTACCAATTTGGTCTTTTATCCAATAAGCACCCTAATTATCCATAATCTACAATCTAAATGGCAAAATGCTTGATCTAATGTTAGAGTAAAGAATGCATGATCCAAATTATTATCCAGAAAACAGGAAGTGTCTCATAACATGTTACATGGTTAGAAAACACGAGGGTAAGTGTCAGATGTCGATATTTATTCAACATGGGTATGCTCAATTTTTTTTCATGTCTTTGAATGATGATATAACTAAGTAATTTAATCCTTATACAGAAATGTTGGTGCAAACAAGTAAAATTGATAAACTGCGTTCATGGATAACAGTTTAAATGTGGACCTCAACTTCTAAGACAATATAAACTTGTAGATAGAACTGATGCAATAACATAAATTTCTTCTATTAAAGGAAATGTTTTTTCATGTTTCAAAAGTCTGTGTTAGCATTTAGATGGTTTGCCGAACATGACATTGAATAAGAGTAGTCCAAGGAAAATGAACAGACTGTAAGGGGTGTTGCTATTTAATACCATTGTTGTTCGTTTTTTTTACCATGTAATCTTACAAAACTTGCATTTTAGTGTGATATACCTTAAACCATTTCCTAAATTGTCTTTTTTTCCATGTTTTATCGTTGTTACGTGTTTGCACTACTTGTTTGAGTCATTTTAGTTTAGTCATATGCTAGATAAGTATGTTTTAATTGTTCAAACTTATGTAATATTATGTTTTCATCTTTAGTTTTATTGGTTTCATGTTTTCCATTCATTTTTATGATAAACGGTGAAGGGTTGAAGGAACAGTAAGAGCAGTAGCAATTTAGAATTTTTTCAATTTTTGTTCATCAACTAATGCATTTTGCTTTTGGTATTTTGTTAAGTTTTTTTTTTTATTTGGATTTTTTAGTTGGAACCATTATGTGTTAAATGTGTATCCTCTTGAAATAATGGAATGATTTGTGTGTTTTAGCTAAAGGAGTAGTTGAAGGTAGCAACAATAAAGGGAAAGATATCGCTCAAGGGTGTGCTAAGGTAACAATACCCTCCTAATGTCTTTGTTATAAGTTAGTTATGTGTTCAACTTTGAAAAGATGAAATTTGTTAATGGAAAAGGAGGCTACTATGGTAAAGAGCGACACACCTTTGTAGGCTGCCAAATGCCAAGAGTCAACAGCAAGAGAAAAAAATGAACAAGGAAAAGGGATACAAACAAATATCTTCATCAGAATGAATACACCATTACTGTTTTCTAGTAATACAGGAAAGGCAATATATACATGTTAAACCGCATTTACAATTCGGATTTAATCGTTTTACTTTAAACAAGAACATTTTGGTTATATTTAATTTGCGATATGTTTTTATTTTCGATATGTTTGATTTAAAACTATTTTAATCTTTTAATATATTTTAGAACTATTTTTATTTTCGATATGTTTAATTTATGTTATATTTAATTTTGGTCTTTAAACAATATTTTATATTACTTATATTATTTGATTAAAAATTATAATTAACACTACAAACTTATTTTATTTCAAAAAAACTTTATCTACAATTGTTAATCTGGTGTATTTAATTTAGTATATTTTTAAATTAAAATTTTAAAATTAATAATAAAAATACCAAAACTGCATGTGAACTCATTACTTTTAATAGGAGAGTTGAACTTCTTTTATTCAAATATAAAATTATCTCAACAAACGAAACAAAAAAATGTAAAATGCTACAAACAAATCATGTTATGGTAAGAATGTAATGTATATGGAGTTTTAGATTTTATTTAGATAAAAATGATAATCGAAGATTTTAAAATACATAATTTTTAAGATATTTAACACACTGTATACCTATAATTGAATTAAGTTAATACAAAATAAAAGAAGATAAGACCTTATTTAAATACCTTTTTTAGTTTAATAGAAATGTTATGTTAAGGAAGTTGAGCCCTTTTTATTTAACTATTCAATATGTACCTTATAAAAAGATTAATATATTCAATTATTTCTTTGCTTTTCCCACAAAAATTATTAAATTTATATTATTTTTTTCCTTTTACTAATTTTAACTATTCAAACAAAATAATATATCTTTTTCTATTCACTATTATTAATTCAAATACAAGATTAGTTAATTACAATGTGAGGATGAATACAAGCTTTTAAATTAAAGATCGAATTTTTAAAAAAAATTCATATAATATATGTATATTTCTGTGAAACTGGAAATTATGTAATTTGGATGTGGATGTATTAAATATTAATTTTTTTTAAATAATTCTTAAACATAAGTCATCAATTAATCAAATCCACAAAAACACATTCTTTTCCTTTCTTTTTTTTTTCTTTTTTGGGTGATTGATAAAGAAATGAATTTCAAGATTTTTACTTGCAAAGATAGTTGTAATTTTTATTTTGTGCTTTGTAAAGATTCTTAATATGTATTGTTCATTTTTCTTTGACGGTATGTTATTGCTTCCTCTTCTTCTTTGGCTTGCATGATTGCTTCTTCCACCCACAGTTAAGTGTCTTGTAATCATTGAATCATTGTAAATTCTTTGGCAATTAAATTCTTCGATTTTGTTTTACTGTTATTAAAGTTAGTATTGAAGAAATGTGACCCTTTTACTATGATTTGAAGATATGTAACACTTTAATATCTTGTAGTAATGGCTTGACTGCCTTTAATAGTACAAAGTGAGAGGCATAAATGAATTAGTCTTGCATTGGCAGTATGGTTGCAAATGTGTACAGTTGCGAGCTGGTTCTTAGTTACATTGGGTGTCATCCACAGCCTACATACTTATAGACCAAGGATTAGTGTAACACCCCGTACCCGAGACCGTTGCCGGAGTTGGACACAAGGGGTTCACAGACTAAATTCGCTTACTATCGTAGTCCATTTAAAAAAATTTCCAGGCAGTTGGCAACTGCGTCACTGTCACCTTAAAAATCATATCTTGAGTTTCACAACTCGAAAATCAGTTTTGTAATTTTTCCCTGAAACTAGACTCATATTCCCATCTACATATTTTTTTCTAGAATTTTTGGTCGGGCCAATTGGTACAGTTTATTAGTCAAAGTCTCCCATGTTACAGGGATCGACTACACTGACCTTTGCGCATTACGACTTGGATATCTCCCTTTACAGGGCTTCAATACTGATGTCGTTTGTTTCTATAGAAACTAGACTCAGATAAGAATCTATACATATATGGCATGACTCCTAATTATCTCTGGTTAATTTATAATGAATTTCCAAAGTCGGAACAGGGAATCCAGAAACCGTTCTGGCCCTGTCTCACGAGAACCTAAATATCTCTTAACATACTGTCCATATGATAGTTTCGTTACTTTCCTATGAAAATAGATTCATCAAGGTTCGTTTACATAATTTATTCACTATTTAATTCCATTCCTACTATTTTTAGTGATTTTCCAAATCTACATCACTGCTGCTGTCAGCATCTGCCTTTAAGGTAGACTTTACCTATTTCATAGTTTCCATGATTCAACTAGCCCTTTTAGCATAAATAGCACAAATTATGATAGTGATTAACCATTCCCATGGCTAATCCTTGTTAAGCATATCCACACCTCTCAATAACCATATCCATACCCAATGATTATAACATTATGCTCAAACATATATAAGCCATTTTCGCATGGCTATCCAAAATTATACAAATCCAAAGGGTCCATGACCCACAACAAAAAGGGTAGTCCTATACATGCCATTTTCAGAGTTCAACCAAAAGTGTACCAAAAGGGCTTTGATAGTGTGGGAGACTTCGACTTCCAAAAATCCCGAGTCCGATAGCTGACGAACCAAAATCTATAAAACAGAGAAACAAAGAAACGGAGTAAGCAATTTATGCTTAGTAAGTTTTGAGCAAAGGATTCCAGCACAACAAAAGTATAGCATTCATATAGCTAAACGGATAATTTCATATGCACAAATTTTCAATATCATACTTACTTCACATTACCAACCCTTATGTTCATACACAAAAGATCAACTTAGCCAAAGGCCGGTAGCTCATTTATCAACTGAGTGAATACTTATTTGTAAGGGCTCAACTAATTCAAAGCACATACGAAACATACCTCAATGTTGGGATGTTACAAGCGTATTAACTGAAATTTTTACAGCAAGATCATTCATTCCCAAATCACGTACCTTCGGAATTTAACCGGATATAGCTACTCGTTCAAATGCCTTCGGGACATAGCCCGGTTATAGTGACTCGAACAAATGCCTTCGGGACTTAGCCCGATTATAGTTACTCGCACAAATGCCTTCGGGACTTAACCCAGATTTAGTAACTCGCACCAATGCCTTCGGGCTTAGCCCGGAATTAGTAACTCGCACAAATGCCTTCGGATCTTAGTCCGGATATGGTCACTTAGCACAAAGCCTTCGGGACTTAGCCCGGACATCATTCAAATAACCATGCACATTTAACAATAAATCATGACACATTCGTATTTCATTTTCATTAGCAAAACTCAAACACAAGACACTTATCATTCTTGCAATTTCGGCTCAATAGCCACACACAAAGAGCATGATTTTGATTTGCTTAAAACATGATCTAATCAAATCATAATTTAAGCTCTATTACTCAAGAACTTACCTCGGATGTTGTCGAACGATTTCGATGGCTATTCGACCACTTTTTCCTTCCCTTTATCGGATTTAGATCCCCTTTGCTCTTGAGCTTAATTAAACAAATAAATTGATTTAATCATTTGAGCATCGAAAAGAGGAACACTAGGCACTTAGCCCATATTTATACATTAGACATTAAAGTCACATACATGTGAAATCATGCATCAACTCAACATATTAACCCACACTCCCTTTTAGCCGATTGTCCTAACCAAGATATAGGCATCAATATGTTTGCCTCTAACCGAATGCATGCAACACAAATCTTCTTATGTGGCCGAGTATGCATGTATATGTTAAGGCCAATTATATGCTTAATACTTCCCACAAGTATGGTTACTTGTATTAGTTATATACCGTTTCGTTTCAAATTCAAAACTCGGCTAATACGCATTTATACACTAGTAATCAAATACTAACATTTTGCATTTTATCTTACTACCATTTCACTTCTACTTTCTACCATGGCTGAATGCATCAAGACACCATTTACCCTTGCAAGGCATAAATTTCATCATCAAAACTAACAAGCTTATAATCCCATGACCGAAACTTCTAACAACACCAATTAAAATACTTCATGGGTTTGAGGTAAAACCAAGAAAGAAACTCATGAATATCGAGATATAAGCACTAACATTGTTCATCTAGATTTAGCATGACACAACATCCATCACCCTTATATTTACCATAGCCGAAAACCTTACTCATTCCAAAAATTCAAATCTCAACTTGGTCACAAAAATAACTTGGTATCTCACCAACACAACATCAACACCAAGCAAGAATGATGCATCCATGGCCGAGTGTCATTTCCATCACATAGCAAGATTTAGACCATGGGCTAGGTAGAACTCAAGCTAACAACTAAAACATGCATGCATCTCATGGAACATCATCAAACATACCTTAGCCTAGTTACATGCATGGCCGAACCTCTTCAACCTTTCTTCTTCCTTCCTCCTTAAAATTTTCGGCCAAGGATGAACCAAAGGATGAACACTTTTTTTTTGTTTTTCTTTCTAGTTTCGGCAAAATGGGGGAACAACCACACACTTTTTTTTTGTTTTCATCATATTCCCTTTCATTATTTTATTCCCATGCTCCTTATTTTATCATACTTCCCATGAAACACTAACTTAACATGTTTATGACATGTTCTTGCCCATCACACTTGGTCTACCATACTTGTCATGGCCGGCCACTACTAATTAGGGGGGAAATTGACATGCAAGTCCCCCCTTTTTATTTCATGCACTAATAGATCCTTATGCTTTGACCTACCACATTTCAAAATTTTCTCACATAAGTCCTATTTACTAAAATTCACCTACAATTAAACAAAATTCAAATATGAAATTTTCACACATGCATATATACATATAATAAGCATCAAATATGACAGCTAATTATTTTTATGACTCGGTTTAGCGGTCCCGAAACCACTTTCCGACTAGGGTCAATTTTGGGCTGTCACAATTAGATTTTAGATTTTAGATTTTTATGCAAAACGAGATTATGTGAAAAGATTTGTATATGCTTGTAACACCCCAAACCCGGCCTAGATGTTCTGGCCGAATCTGGTGATGTCACATGATAGTGTGTTTGAAAACTGATGCTCGTGTTGAAAAACCGTAACTTTGCTTAAAAAAATTTTCGTTTAGATCTCGTTGTTATCTTTTATTAATCCTAAAATAGTGATTTTTATTCATTCGTTAGTTTGCAAAATATTATACGTTGCGGAAGCTTTTTAAAACAGTTTGTGTCCTTGAGGGTATTTTGCTAAAATACATGCATTCCTTTTAAACACACATGTTTTATCTACCTCTAGCAAATATAAAACATAAAGTAGTAAAAAAATCCAAATTTTAAGCAAAAACTCATAGCGGCCATTATTACAGAAAAATACATTAAATAAAGCTTTTAAAAAATAAACCTTATTAAATACGAAACAGTAAAAAGGAGTCGTGTGGCCACAGCTGAGTCATCCGCCACTCCGATCCGCCTAAGTCTGAGGATTACCTAAACAGATGAATCAGAAGCATGAGTTTACTAAAACTCAGTGTGTAATCTCCACATAAACAAGCAGACAGTATGCAATCATAGTCTGGGCCTAAGCCCATTTTGGTAACAGTTTCAGTTTCAGTTTCAGTTTCAATTAGGGCCTTAGCCCATTACAATACAGAAGCAGTCATGCATTTGGGCCTTGGCCCATTACAGTATAAATACTCATTACTGTAATAGATATGTAGTATCAAATCCTACCCAGCCAAGCTCTACACTCCAATTCCGTCCAACCCTACGGTCTATGTGGGGATATAATCAACCCACCCATCCCTACACTCAAAAAAGTACCAAATGCGGCACTAGACAGTAGTTTGCAGCTGAGCTGCTAGTAATTTAGGCTCGAGGCTTTTCAGTACACTTCCTCCGGACAATGTAACCCCACCCCACCCTAATGCAATGCAATATACATATATGACATGCTAAAACATAATATCATGCATAAAATCAGGGCATACAGTATCAAACTAGTAGGACATCATCATGCTTAATAACATGCATAATCGTATTAGCCATACAGTCATTTTAGTCAATTAGGGGTCTAGGTAAGCTTACCGACCCTACAGTAGGTCCACAGTCTACTTGGGCGACCCGTGCAACCTTAGTAGTCAAACAGTAAAAATGGACCCACAACCCATGTTGCATGCCCATGTGTGCACACACGTCCGTGCGGCCCACACGACCCAAAATGGCCTTAACCTTGTGGATCTCACGGCCTGGCCTAATATTCTCATACACCCGTGTGGGGCCCATGTGCCCGTGTGGCCCACATAGCCCAATTCGGCTTGACCCATGAATTGCACATGGCCAGCCTCGTCGATCACACGCCTATGTTCGATTACATGGCTTTTCATCATATTTTTTGGCTTTTCATCGATTTCTATTTTTAGAGTTGTGTTTACACACCTGGTTCGTTTGTCACATAAAAGCACTTCCAAGCTCAGTAGTTCCTAAAATTGATCATTCACTTTAATCGTTAGTCTCAACTCATGAAAGCACAATAACCCCAAATCAAATATACTTCTATTTCAAATGCACGATACCTACCTTGAAACTCTGAACGAATATACTAACACTCCACAGAAGAGGGACCTCAATCAAAACGATTCATTGCTGTCAAAACGATAGCAACATCTGATCAATATTTAAATTAGGCACAAAACAAGGTGTTCAAGTTTTACTTACCAGAATAGTAACGAGAACCAAACCACGAGAATAATCAACGATAGAAAAACAGAATGGTAGAGTGGAGGAGACAAGAATCGGCAATATGAAAGAGGACGAAAAGAAAAAGAATCGGCCTAAAGATCAACAATTTGGTAGCAACCAACAGGAACGAAAAGGAGGTGACCGCAAGAAAAAAAAAGAAAGAAAAGATGGGTAGGGAAGTGTGCAAAACTGAAAAGAAGAAAAAAAAATAAAAAGAAGTAGTAGAAATTCACTAGCAATATTCGGCAGAGGAAGGAGAACAGTTGACAGAAAATTAAGAAGAAACAAAAGCTAAAGCTGACCTTTGGGAAATGAATAAGTTTCGGCACCACTACTGACCACCTTCCTTGATCCACTCCTCAAAACTCTCCTACTATCCCTCCACAAACCGTCCACTTCCCACCACACCTCAAATTCCTTATTTTCCTCCACCAATCCCACAACTATTGAAATCTCCCTCATTATCCTCCTAAAAATTGGCCACAACCTCCCCACACTCCTCAAATACTCAAAATTTCGATCAAACTATAACAATCATACAGCACAATATGCGTGGGATCAGAGTGGTAGCACCTCAACATAGAGACGTAGAACACATCGTGAATCTGATCCAATTTCGGAGGTAACTCCAACTGGAAAGCAACTGGTCCCACTCGCTTGAGCACACGGTAAGGTCTAATAAATCTAGGGCTCAACTTGCCCTTGCGACCAAATCTCAGTACCTTCTTTTACGGTGAGACCTTAAGAAAAATGAAGTCCCAGACCGAATACTCAATCTCTCGACACTTCATATCCGCATAGGACTTCTGTCTGTCTGATGCCGCATTTAGTCGGTCTTGAATCAACCAAACTTTATCCTCAGTATCAGAAACTAGTTCAGGGCCCAGAACATGCCCAACTCAGTCCAACATGAAGGTATGCGACACCTACAACCATATAATGCCTCGTAAGGTGCCATCTGAATACTAGACTAATAGCTGTTGTTATAAGCAAACTCTGCTAGCGACAAGTAATCCTCCCAACTGCTTCGAAAATCAATCACGCAACTCCTTAACATGTCCTCCAATATCTGAATCACCCTCTCTCACTGACCGTTCGTCTGAGGATGGAACGCAGTACTAAAGTTCAATCTTGTACCTAGAGCTTCATGTAGCTTCTTCCAGAATCGAGACGTGAAGTGAGGATCCCTATCAGATATTATTGAAATCTGTACCCCATGCAGTCTCACTATCTCAAACACATACAATTTAGCTAGCTTCTGTAGAGAGTAGTCAGTACGAATCAGTATAAAGTGAGCGAATTTGGTCAATCGATCCATGATGACCCACACCAAATCCTTCTTAGTGGGTGTGAGGGGTAACCCACTAACGAAATCTATAGTTACACGCTTTTATTTCCAAAGTGAAATCTTGACTGGCTGTAGCAATCTTGAAGGTAACTGATGTTCAGCCTTAACCTGCTGGCATGTCAGACACTTAGCCAAAAATTCGTAACCTCTCACTTAAGACCTGGCCACCAGTGTAACTCACGAAGGTCAAGTTACATCTTATTACCCCCCAGATGTATAGCGTAAGGGCTACTATGCGTCTCTCTTAGAATAGACTGCCTCAATTCTGTATCTTTCGGTACACAAATTCTCCCACAAAAATAGAGTACCCTTTCGCTATTCAGTCTAAAATCCACAGTATTCCCACTCTCAATTTGTCAGAAGTGAAGACCCAAAGACTCGTCCTCTAACTGTTTATCTTTAATTTGCTTTATCTACATCGGTTTAAATTGAAGTTCGACCAACAAACTACCATCATCAAATAAACTGAGGCGAGAAAACAACCCTCTCAAATCAGTCACAGCCCTACGACTTAGTACGTCGACCACCACATTAGCCTTATCAGGGTGGTATTCAATCGTACAGTCGTAATCCTTAAGCAGCTCAATCTATCTACGCTGTCTAATATTTAGCTCCTTCTGAGTGAGGAGATACTTGAGGCTCTTGTGATCCATGTAGATGATACACTTTTCACCATATAGGTAATGCCTCCAGATTTTCAATGCGAACACCACTGCGGCCAACTCTAAGTCATGTATCAGATAATTCGCCTCATGAGTCTTAAGCTGACGAGACTCATACGCTACCACCTTACCCTCTTGTATCAACACACATCCCAAACCGACATGTGATGCATCACTGTAGACAGTAAACTCTTTTCCAAACTTTGGCTGTATCAAAACAGGGGCATCAATCAATACAGTTTTGAGCTTCACAAAGCTCTCTTGCTACGCATCAGTCCAATTAAACAGCACACCCTTACGTAGCAGCTTAGTCAAGGGTGTTGCAATCAGTGAAAAACCCTCTACAAATCGTCGATAATACCCTGCCAGCCCCAGAAAACTACGAATCTCAGATACAATCTTAGGTTGTTTCTAATCCAACTCTGCCTCAATTTTTCGAGGATTGACCCTAATCTCCTCAGCAAAAACCACATGGCCCAAAAATGTTACTTCCTGTAACCAGAACTCACATTTATTGAACTTGGCGTACAGTTGTTTCTCTCTTAAAATCTGCAGAACCACTCTGAGGTGTTCATCGTGCTCATCCTCAGTCTTCGAGTACACCAGTATGTCTTCAATAAAAACTACCATGAACCGATCCAGACAGGGCTAGAACATTCGGTTCATCAAATCCATGAAAGTTTTTGGTGCATTCGTCAGTCCAAATGCAATCACTAGGAACTCATAATGACTGTATCGAGTCCTAAATGCTGTCTTGTGCATATCAGTCTCCTTAACCCTCAAATGATGATATCTCGATCGAAGATCAATCTTTGAGAAAATCGAAACACCTCAGAACTTATCAAACATATCATCTATCCTCGATAAGAGGTACTTATTCTTTATGGTCAACTTGGTCAGTTACCGGTAATCAATACACATATGCATGGATCCATCTTTTTTTTCACAAACAGAACCGGTACTCCCCATAGAGACACACTAGGGCGGATGAACCCACGATCTAGTAACTCTTGAATCTGAGCCTTAAACTCCACAAGTTCTTTTGGTGCCATTTTGTAAGGGGCGATGGACACAGAGTTATACTAGGAAGGAGCTCAATCCCAAATTGTACTTCATGATTCGGAGGTAACCCAGGTAGCTCTTCAGGAAAAACGTCCGAAAAGTCCTTAACCGTCCTGATATCTTTAACCGAAGAATCCCTAGAATCTGAAATATTAACGTAAGCTAGATACGCCTCACATCCCTTACGAATCAACTTCTCAGCCGTCAATACAGAAATCATATTCGATACGTAGTTACAATGTTCCCCAATTATGATCACCTCGCTGTCCTCCTCAGTTCTCAGTACAACCCTTTTTGTGGCACAGTCCAAACTCACTCAGTGTTCGACCAACCAATCCATCCTCAGTATTAAATCGGACTCCCCAAATGGGAGCTCTATCAGATCAGCCCGAAAGGTTACCCCTTGCACCTCTAAAGGGACGTCTCTAAACAGTTTATTTACCCTTATAGATTGTCCTAGCGGACTCAGTACAGTCACCTCACTCACAGTGCTTCCAACCAAGATACCCAAGTTCTCGGACACAGTACAAGCTATATAGGAGTGAGTGGATCCTATATCTTCAGTGCAGTATAAGGTACATTATAAATAAAGAACATACTCGTGATAACGTCCGGAGCATCTCCATCCTCTCGACGACGTACAACATAAACTAGAGTCGACTGCCTCGCCTCAGTATGACCAGCACCTCTATCCGATGCTCCCTGACCACGGCCTAACGTATTACCACCTCTGGCCTGACCATAGCCTCTTGGTGGCCACTGAGTTGCTCTCGGTGGTGGTGCAGTATCGGTACCTGAAGCTTGCATCAGATTAGACCTCCGCGGACACTCTTTAATACGGTGCTCTAATGAACCGTACCTTAAACAAGCCTCAGTTCCTTTCCACCACTCGCCCTGATGGCGTCTACTATAGTCAGTACACAGCGGCTGCCTAGTAGCAGCAATGGAAGGCCCAACTCTAATTGGCCCATCAACTTTGGCCTTTTTCTTAGACCTCTGAACGGAACTCGAGGGCTCCGAATCCCTCTTATTCCTACCTCTCTCTGTGACGGTTCTGGCATTCAGTGCACTTCACTTTCTTGGCGATCTTTACCTTATCAACCAGTACAGCAAAATCTCGCTTCCTCTGTGGAGCTATCATAACCCTCAAATTATCTCTGAGGTCATCCTCGAAGCGGACACATAGCTCCTACTCAGTCACCACCATACCACGCACATAGCGGCTCAGCCGTAAAAACTCAGCCTCATACTCGACCACTAATCTAACTCCCTAAGTCAGATTTAGGGACTCCCTCCTACGGGCATCCACATAACTGGCCCCAACATGCTACCCCTGGAAGGCGATTTTAAAGAACTCCCAGGTCAGTCGATCGAGCTGAATGCCCTCCTTAACAATGAGCCACCACTGTGTGGCCTACCACACTACCTACAACACGGCCTACCACACGGGCAACTGGATGCCCGTGTGGCGTCGACAATCACATTTTTTAACTTTTCGCTGATTTTCGTTTTCAGAGTTGTGTTTACACACCTGGTTCGTTTGTCACTTAAAAGTACTTCCGAGCTTAGTAGTTCCTAAAATTGATCATTCACTTTAATGTTAGTCTCAACTCATGAAAGCACAATAACCCCAAATTAAATATACTTCCATTTCAAATGCACAATACCTACCTTGAAACTCTGAACGAATACACTAACACTCCACAGAAGAAGAACCTCAATCAAAATGATTCATTGCTGTCAAAATGATAGCAACATCCAATCAGCATTTAAATTAGGCACAAAACAAGGTGTCAAAGTTTTACTTACCAGAATAGCAACGAGAACCAAACCACGAGAACAATCAACAATAGAAAAATAGAATGACAAAGTGGAGAAGACAAGAATCGACAATATGAAGGAGGACGAAAAGAAAAAGAAACAGCCTAAGGATCAACAATTCGGTAGCAACCAACAGGAACAAAAAGAATGTGACCGCAAGAAAAAGAAGAAAGAAAAAATGGGTAGAAAAGTGTACAAAATAGAAAAGAAGAAAAAAATAAAAATAAGTATAATAAATTCACTAGCAATATTTGGCAGAGGAAGGAGAACAATTGATAGAAAATTGAGAGGAAACAAAAGCTAAAGCTGAAATTTTGGGAAAGAAATCAGTTTTGGCACCACTACTAGTCACCTCCCTTGATCCACTCTTCAAAACTCTCCTACTATGCCTCCACAAATCGTCCACTTCCCACCACACCTCAAATTCTTTATTTTCCTCTACCAATCCCACAATTCTCGAAATCTCTCTCATTATCCTCCTAAAAATCGGCCACAACCTCCCCACACTCCTCAAATACTCAAAATTTCTGTCAAATTATAACACTCATACGGCACAAGCAGTAAAAATAAACCCCCTTGATCATGCAAAGATTCGAACACAAGACCTCCAGCATATTTACACTCCACTTAACCACTAGACCAGCAGGCCCATTCTGACATATTTTATCAACATTTATTTATAAGCCTACTGATTAGAGATAGGGGTTTAGTCATTTAAAAACAACAATTTGCCCAAGCTAAGGCTTGAACTTGGGACCTCTCACACACACCCAGAACACTTAACCACTAAATCTGACAGATATTTGTGTCACAAACATACAAAAATAAATATATAAGGGATTTTGAGGGTGTTACAATGCTAGTGATGAGACCTGTATTGAACAAGTGAGGATGAATAGAATCACCTTTTTTAAACTATGTGAGATGTTACAAACTTTAGGTGGATTGAAGTCGTCAATGAGCATACTTGTTAATGAGCAAGTGAAAATGTTTTTACATATCATTTCTCATCACATTAAAAATCGAGTTATCAAGTATCACTTTAATAGGTTCGGGGAAACCGTTAGCAAATCATTTCACAATGTTTTAAATGTTGTCATACGCTTACAAGATGTGTTATTTAAAAAAGGAGAGCCAATTACAGCTAATTCTACAGGCCTAAGGTGGAAATGGTTCAATGTATTGGATTGAGTTTCATATATAGCTTGTACATAATTTAGTTGATTTAGATTTAAATATAGTATCCTAACCTGAGGTTTTATACATGTGATGTAGATTGCTTAAGTGCTTTAGATGAAACCCATATCAAGATTAGGGTTTCAACAATTGATAAACGTAGATATCGAATGTGAAAATGTGATATCTCAACAAATATGTTAGGTGTTTGTACACCAGATATGCATTTTGTTTATGTTCTTCCTAGTTAGGAAGGTTCTGTTACTGATGGATGGGTTTTTCAAGATGCTATTAGTAGGAGACATGGACTAAAAGTTCCTCATGGTAAAGTGCAAAATTAGAGGAATTTGAATTAATTTTTAAGATCATACTTTTTGGGGAAATTAACCATGATAAATAGTTATTTTATAGGTTGTTATTACCTAGTTGATGTTGCATACACAAATTGTGAGGGATTTCTTGCGCCTTTTAGAGGAAAAAGATATCATTTGAATGAGTAGCGTTAAGGTTACTAGCCAAGTACTCCAGAAGAATTTTTCAATATTGAACATGCTTCAGCGAGTAATGTTATTGAAAGATGCTTTGGGTTATTAAAACTTAGATGGGGAATACTTAGAAGTCCATCATTCTATCCTGTGAGGGTGCACAATAGAATCATTATTGCATGTTGTTTTCTCCATAATTTTATTCAAACCTATATAAGTCTTGATCCTATTGACGCGGAGTTGGGAGAAAGATTACCTAGTAATATGATAAATGACGATGAACCGAATATCGTAAATATTCATCCATCGGATGCATGGGCTACTTGGAGGATGAAACTAACCAATCAAATGTTTGATAAATGGCAAACATCTAGAAATTAGTTAGGTTTAGGGTAAAATAGTAAACGTTAATTTGTTTATGTTATTTCATGTATCTAGTTTATGAAACTTTGGTGGTGTTTGAATTGTTTTTTGCATTGTACAAGACTTGTTGAATTATAATTTATTTTCTTTTTATTCATCATGTGTTATAATTTTATAAAGTGTTGACTTTTTGATTCATAATATTGAACTTAATTTTAATTTGCGTTTTTCTTAAGATAGTTATGTCAGGTTTTTCACAATCAAGTGTTTATTCTCAAAATTCTTGAAGAACCAAAAGGAAATGGGTTTCAGAAGAAGATGATTCGTTGGTTTCCTATTTGGTTGACTTGCACAATGTTGGAACCTTTAATGCAAATACGAGATTCAAAGCCGATTATTTAAATGAGCTGGAAAAATGTTAGAAAAAGTTTTACCCCATGCTATTTTGAAGGTTAAACTTAATCTTGAATCGAGGATTAGGACATTGAAAAGGGATTGGGCAATCATTTATGACATGCTTAGTGGAAAAAACAATAGCGGTTTTGGTTGGGACGAGCATAGGCAGCTTGTTATTGCTGAATATGCTGTGTGGAATTCATATATAAATGTAAGAATTATTTCAAGTCTTTATTATCTTATTTTGACCAAACTTATATCTAATATGGATTCGTCATTCTTTATAGAGTCATTAAGAAGCCGGTCAATTCAAACATCGTAGTTTCCCTTATTATGACAAATTTACTGCCATCTACGCAAAAGATCGAGCCACTGGGAAAGATGCTCAAACAGGCGCTGATATTATTGAAGAAATAGATATTGAGGATGTAGCTACTACAAATACTCATGAAGAAAGAAATGATTTCCATGGATGCGAAGCTAATGTTTCTTTGGATGACATGGATCTTTCAGCTACACAACTGCAACAACCTAGAAACCAAGGTGATTCCACATTTTCAAAGAAGAGAAAAAAGATTTTTAATGCAAGTTATCATATTTCTTCTACTTCATTTACTGATGCTGCCACTTTATTGGCGAAAAACATATGAACCATTGGCCTTGAAATCAGTAGGAGTTTTGCCTCCGAAGTGCTAATTCAACAAAAGTAAAAAATGACCATTCAAGAAAGTGCTCTAAAATTATATCCAACGTTAAGTGAAGTAGAAGGTTTAACTGAGGATGAGCGCTATCGCAAGTTGAGCAAAATTCCAGACCATCCAACGCAAATGTTCATTTTCTTTAGTTTACCTTCTTCTGTGTGATTGGAATGGGTCAAAAGATTTCTTGCTGACCATTAAAAATCATGGTTGTGTTGATGGTATTTCGGTAACTTTTTGTGTTTGTAATATTTGGATGGTATAATGACATGATAGAATGTCATTAAAATGTTGTAACTTTTTGATGTTGTAAAATTTAACATATGGATTATGATATATAAGCTAATGAAATCATGTAACTTTTTGTTAATATATGAATATTATGTTTGGATGTGAAATATAATTCTCAAGCTATTTATAACTTCTAATATTTTGTTTTTTATTGTAGAATAATTAAATTATTTGTTCCACTAATGATATTTTAGCAAATTAAATATGTATTGCAGTTTAAAAATAATAAAGTAGGTTATATATTATTTTTATAATATTATATATTATGATTTTTTTAATTCATATAATAATTATATTAAGAATATTGTTAAATTATATATTATTTTATTAAATTGTATTTAATAATTATGTTAAAATATGATTAAATTATTTATTATTATTTTTAATAAAATATATTTAACAATAATTTTATTAAAATTTAATAAGAATAACAGATCTACCTAAAAAAATTTTGTTAAGGGTACTTTGGTCATTTAAGACAGTTTACTTATATTATTACAATATTTATTGTATTCAACCAAACACAACAATATTATTAGAGTTTTATTCCATTTTATTTAACCAAATAATTGAATTATTGGTTAGGGGTTTATTTCATTGCAACTCTAATATATTATTGCTATATTCAATTAGAACCGTACTCCGTTATAGCGATCCAATCGTAACCTTACACCTTGAATGTTCGGATATAGATGGGTATCGGATCCATGAAGAGCTCTAATATATTTTAGTGAAAGGAAATTAATCAGAAGCAAAAGGACAATGGAGAAGGGAAAAGGAGTAATGGGTGCCGGCCGAAGATGGGCCGTCGATTTCTCTGATAATTCCACCGCTCCTTCATCGCGTGACATCCCCGATCCCCCCGGCTTCACTCGTGCTTCCGTCGATCAGGTTCCCCTTTTTGCCTTTTCTCATCTCAAATGAACAACTCGCTTTCAATTTTGTTATTATGATAGGGTTTCAACTTCACCTTTGTATTTTTGACAGGACGATTCGGCTGTGAGTCGCCAAAAGAAGGATGCTGAAGCCAATTGGAAAGCTCAGGTACTTTTTTTCTCTCTCTGTAGTTTACTTAGTATCGAAGAACAGTAAGGAGATGCTTAATTAACGATTTGAGTTGGTTTCGTTTTGCATCTTAAAGATTTGAAGTATTCAACTGTTAGGGATTTAAGTGTTTGTGATGAAAACTTATGGATCAATTCAACTGCAAAACTGTAGTCACAAACCATCATTAAGTAAATTTAATGGATCTATAGGATTGAGTTCCAGCATCTGAGAAAATGTTTACAACATTTGTCTGGTGCCACTTCTATTTAGAAATTACGTACTAAGGTCTGTATTGTGGCAAAGCAGCAGCCACTGGCTATTTAATGATGCATGGATTGTCGAGGTTCTTAGTTTACTATAACTATGACCTTAAATCAATTGTAAGTTCAGTAGGTGTTTCATAGTACATTGAGTTGGTGTTTAAAAGAAAAAGGTAAAGGGGAAGCAGAGATTTCTTTTCTTGTTGCATGGTTGAGGTCTAGTGATTGATTGATTCAGTAGATGGACGTAGTATTTGATGGCAACATTGAACTATATCAATGAAGTTTTTTACTGGTCTAGGTGGTCATTTAGGTAAGAGTTCCTTTTTTGCAATTAGGTTTTCAAGGTAAAAGCAGAGGCACAATATGGAAAAATATAACTGATTTAAGATTATATTTCTATTACTTTTGAACAGAAAGCATGGGAAGTTGCACAAGCACCTTTCAAGAATTTGCTAATGATGGGCTTCATGATGTGGATGGCTGGCAGTACAGTGCATCTCTTCAGCATTGGTATCACTTTTTCAGCACTTTGGCAACCTATTAGTGCTCTTCAAGGGGTTGGGAAGGGTAAGCTAAGCTATGATTTTTATTTTTCTCTTATGCTGTATTGTTAGTTAGGGATGTCTTTACCCTTTGTTCTTTATTACTTGTTCTACCTTGTACTCATAAAAGTAGTGAAACAGTCATAAGAGGAAAGATTAAGAGGGGCAAGTTATCCTATCCAAGAATGAAATGTTAAACCCTTATAACCGCGAGGTTACTAATGATTGCCACTTAAGTATTCTGAAGAAACCTATCCAGTTTACTGCTATATCTCTCCTTTTTATCGGTAGACATAGTAGCTGATTTCCCTCTTGTAAAGTGTATACAATACACAAGCAACCTCCAGCCCACCAAGTGCCACGAAAGGCTAGATTTTCTGTTCTTCAGATGTTATGGTTGTGCAATTTCTATTTCTAGTTTGATTCATCCAAATTTCATTTTGATTTTGCAGTTTTTGAACCGTATAAAGACAATAAAGTAGATCTTCTTGGACCTAAGTTGCTTTTCATTGCTCTTAATTTGGGTGGTTTAGCACTTGGTGTTTGGAAGGTGAGCTGCATTTACCTTTGCATCTTCTTAGTGGAATTTTCAAAACCTGTGTTTTCTAACCCTTTGCATTTTCTTACTTTGTTTCTTATGTTTTGGCAGCTTAATACATTGGGACTCCTTCCTACACATGCATCCGACTGGGTGTCATCCTTGTCCCCAGCTCAGGTTTATCCCTTCTTCCTTTTTGCTTCTTGCAAACTTAATTTTCAGATCTTGTTCCAAGAACTTGGCAAAATCCAGCAATTAAATTTTTAACTGAAAATTTAAAGGGAGGAGGCAGGATTAGTGAAAGCTACGTCACATCAAAAGTAACGGCTGATGATGTTTGATATTTTCTGGGAATATTTTGTCGTGGATTTGATTTAAAGTGGGGAGGGAGTTACTTGCTAATGGCTATTTAAAATCTATTTGAATTGTCTCAACAAATTTATTCATACTTGTTAAACATATTTGGCTGTCATTGTTATCAAATGGTTAGACTTAGAGTAACTAATGCTCTGCCTTTGTCTATGGTGTTATATGGAGCCTTCTACTAACTCTAGCTTTAAATTGATCAAATTTGCAGGAGGTTGAATATTCAGGTGGGGGTATTCCTCTGTAATATCGTCTTCGTGCGTCTGATTCTCAGACAAATTTCTGGTGCCAGTGAGGGGAAGTTGCAAAGATAGGTAGAAAGAATTTGGATGTTTATACCTATGTCTTTTGGAGATGTAGAAGAGGAAGACCACTATAGATTTTCATTCCCCCCGCCCCCCCTTCCCTCTTAAAATTTGATGAACCATGTTAGCTGCAATGTTGCATGGCATGATTAAGAGATGTAGAGGTTTGTTGTATTTTTATATAAACTTGCTAAAATCTTAAACTATGCTAAAAAAATTGATGCTATGTAATAAAGAGAATATTTAATACATGTGCTAAAATAATTAGACATAAAATAAAGAATAATTAGTACAATTTTAAACTTAAATATGAAATCAGAAAGATGAGTAAAATTTTTTTCAAAATAAATTAAAATATTTTTTGTGTTAAAAATAAGTTATGGTAGTGATTAATTATTGCTAATTAAAATTAATTTATTGCTATCTTTTTGACTAAACTATGGTGAAAAAATAATTCTTAAAAGCACAAGTGTTTCTATAGTTGGGATGATGTAGGGATTCAAGTCTTCGCAAATTCAACGCTTTCACATTTTGGTTTAGCCGGGAAGGATTGGAGACGGAAATCTTGAACGTATTCTGCCACGGTTTCACACCGAGTAGAAATAGACAAATACTTCAAATCAAACTGTTTTTCTTTTTCGTCAGAACATGAGGAACTTATGTGGACTTGGAGGATTCTATGATGGAATGATATTATCAATGAAAAAGAAATGTAAGGTTTAAATTGGAATGTGAATCAAGGGTAACCGAATCAAATTTAACCGATTTAGATTGGTTCTAAATTTTTTTTTTATAAAGAGAAAATATTTCATATAATATTCCAAAGTTTTTGTTTTTGCTTATTTAAATAAAAATAAAATTCGACTTAGATAATCATAATTGAGAACTGAATTGAATTGAATATAATTAGGTAATTGTTAAAATTACACCGAATTAAATAGACTAAAAATCAAAATCTAATTGATGGTTTGAATAAATTTGTTCGTTTTTTCAATTATTTCCCGGTGATGGGAATGTGCCTGAACCACTTAAGCCTATAATTTGATATAAAGTTTGAAAGATAATGAGAATCAATATTTTTGTCTTTGCTTTGCATTTCATTAGCCAATCCAATGGCATGGAACCTATAAATTATCTAAATTGCAATTATTTGATTAGTGGTTTCAACTATATATCATGAATTCAACCTACGCTTCTACTTCTTCCTATCTCCAACTTTTAACTCAAAATAAAATATCATTTATAGAGTAATAAAAGTTTAAATTATAATTAACTTTAATGACATTTTTCTAAAACTCGATTAAATTAATTTATTTAATAATAGTTATACTAATTTAGTAAAGCTCTTGTAATAAAGAGATCTGTTAAATATTTTCAACTCTTTATGTATATGAAATAATATTTGGTATATTAATAAGAGTGGACAAATGTTTTATAAAAATATAATTAAATATTTTAAAATGTAAATATTAAAAAAACATATAACAAATTATTTTTTAATAACCACATCACAAATTTTTAAAATTACTTCTACAAAAAAGTACTGTAGATATATATATATATAAAGTTGAAGAATTACATGATAATGATGATGATAAATCGTGAACCCATCCACCTCTCGTTTTCTATGGCTGTGGTAGCTGTGAGAGAGATTTCAGCACTTACCCACCATCATCACCATCGCCACCACCATCCACTAAAACGATATTTGATTGGCTTAAAAGAAAAAAAGGGTTGATACTTAAAAGATCAAACTCAGTCTCTGCCAAAAGATTCTAATTTTGCTAATGCATTGCCCACTCTTACTTTATACTATGGCCTTTGAAGTAGGACAAGGATTAGCAGCCATTCTTCCAAACTAAATTGAGGACCCTACTCTTCCATGTCTTTCGTTTGCACATAAAATGACCTGCACAACCTTGAAGTAGGGTTAAGAAAAAGAATTAATCGCATTGTTTGGATGGTTTTTAGAATATAATTAAAAAATTACGATTAATTGAATTAAATAGAATTTTATTTTTATTTAATTTATAATTATAGATATTTTATATTGAAAATAATTCAAAAAATCTATATAAAAAATATGACATTAGAGAGAGTGATTATTTTTTATTTAATTCAAGAATGAATATTTAACAAACTTCTGGTTTGGTATTTACCAAAATCTATTGAATGAATCAAAAGATATATTTTCATTTGGATTCATTCAGATATCATTATTTTGAATTTTAAATTATTTTAATGGAAATATTTAGTATATTAATATAAAAAATTAAGATGTGTGTCTTTTTAAAAATATTTTATCATATTCATTTAAGACACTTATCAACTTCTAACTCTGTTTATTTGTGAAGTCTAAAAACTCAATTGATAATTTGAATTACATGTTTTTTTTTCAATCACAAACGAAGGAAGAGATCTTGACCCACGAAATATTTTTTTTTCTCTCTTCATAAAAATTAAAACATTCAATTTAAGTTTTTTAGTTTTTGATTTTTAACCCTTTTTGAAGAATTAATAATTTAATTTAATCGGTTTTAATTCCAAATTTTTATAAATTTATCTTGACTCTCTTAAACAAAATCTTAACCTGGCCTTAATCAATTCGGGATTTGGTTACTTGATTATTTCCTTGGGTTTAATTAACAAATAATTAAAGCATTGTGTTGTATATTAAGTGGAGTCAATTATTTGTTAGGTGCATGTTTGGGGAGTTGCCCTTTTCGATTAGCATTAATATAAATTTGGACCCATTCCTTAATTTTGGCAAGCTACAAAAAGCAGCTAAGCTTGAATTTTGATCAACCAAATCCCTTATAAATTTTAATTTTTGCCTCCTCCTAAATTTTGATTACTACAATGCATGCTATTTTTTTATTTTTTATTTTAACTTTATAATCACATTTAAAAATATTTAATTAAAATAAATTATTATAAAATAACACACTAATACCAATATACTTCCATCAATACTGATTTTAATAATTTTCAAAGTAATGGGTGCTAATTAGGGGTGAGCATTCGATCGAATCGAATCGAAACTTTTCGAGTTAATCGAGTTTTCGAATATCATTTTATCATCCTAACTTTATTTGAAGTTTTCTCGAATCGAGTCGAGTGAGATGAAATTCGAATCGAATATATTTGTTCGAGTTAAATTTTAAAAAATAATTTTGGGTCCTTGTAACCACTGTCACCCTTCGTAATAAAATATGTCCACCCTAATCAAATTTTTTATTAACTTTCATCACCTCATAATTTATTTATTAATTTTTTATATACTGGTTAGCTTCTTTGCTTGCTTAGTTGTTTTAATTATCTTCAGATTCTTGTCACTATGTATTTTGGAATTAAAAAATATATTAAATGTAAAAATATGATTTTTTAATCAAAGTTATTTTAAAATAAAATGTGAAATTGATACCAATATAAATTTTAACAAGAATATTTTATGGCATAATTAATAATTCAATTATAATATAAATATTCAATATGACTAAACAATTCAATAATATAAATAATATAAAATGTGAAATTTAATTTAATAATATAAATAGTATATATAAATAAATTATTACTATTTATGTTTAGTGATTTTTTTTGGATAATTTTGATTTTTTATTTGAGAGTAAAGGGTGAGAAATAAAAGTTTAGGGGGAAAATAAAAAGTTTTGAGGAATAAAAGTTTGCGGGAAAGTAAATAGGGGGGAGTAAAATTTTGGAGGGAAAATATTTAAAAAAATTGGAAGGGAGAGGGTTTGGGGTAGATGAGAGGTGGGATGAGAAAGGAATAAAAGTTTTAGGGGAAAAGTGGGAGAGAATAAAAATTTTGGGGGAAAATAAAAGGTTTTGAGGGTTTTTGGGAGTAAAATTTTGAGAAAAAGTAAATGGGAAAGTAAAATTTTGGTGGGAAATGGATTTTGGGTAGATTGGGGGGTTGGGAGGGGAGGGGAGTAAAAGTTTTGGGGGGAAAGTGGGAAGGAGTAAAAGTTTTGAGAAAAAAGTAAAAAGGTTTGGGAGTTTGGGGTAAAAATGTAAAATATTATAGTTTGATATTCGAATTATTCGAGTTATTCGAATTCGAAAACTCAACTTGATTCGAACTCGAAATTTGAAAAAAAAATTTGAGTTGATTCGAATAGCGCGATTAACTCGAATAACTAGATTCGTTTAACTCAAAATTCGAATTTTTTTTTTGATTTTTTCGAGTCGAATCGAGTTTTGCTCACCCCTAACGCTAATTAAGCAAGTTAGGCAAAAGGGGACTTAATTGGACAACTCACGCTGCATTAATGAACACAAGTAATTAAACTATGCCCAAAATTCCAAAGCTTAAGCTCCTTCCAACTATTCTTTAAGACAGCCTTTATATTTTTCATGTCAATTGATGAAATGTGGGGTTTGTGGGTCCACTCTTTATTTCTTTTTTGGCCATTTTTAAAATTTAATTATTTAATTTAAGCTGTTTTAGTTTTAACCTTCTAAATATTTTATAATTTTATTTTGATTTCCTATCAAATGCTCTTTCTTTGGGATCATTTGAGCTTGTCACTCAAATTTTTGGATTTTGAGTTATTTTAAGTTTGATTTGAGTTATTTAATTTTTAAAATTTAATCAATTGTTTTCCATTACAAATGGCCAACACCAACAGGAATCACAAGCAAATAACAAAAATTATCCATTCATTTTAAGAACCAATGTTCTGTAAGTCAAACATAAATTAATTCCAATGTTCAAAATGGTAAATGTAGCTCACAAGTCCTTTTACTTTTATAAATAATTAAGTTAAATTAATTTTCAATATTATTTAAAATATCATTTACTGTTTTAAAAGTTGTTTTATGTTTTTGCAAATAAAATAGTTTGTTTGGAGTTGAATTGTAAATGAAAAATAATATTTTTTGTTTTTTGTTTTAATAATAAATGCTAACTCTTTTATTATTTGATCTTATTTAATTCTTTTAAATAATACATGGATTGAGTTTATTCATTTAATAGTAAAAACGACTAATTTGATTCAGTCTCTATAAATATAAGGGCTTCAAAGATACTTTCACTTTTATCTTTTATCAATTTGTTGTAGTTATATTAAATTCTGAAGTGAACAGCTAAACAAATAACAAATTCTCTTAATACTATTTTCTCTAATTATAATACTCCAACCTAATATCTTACTTAGAACATAAGAAAGTAGTGTACTTAACCCATATTTTTAAAGCGGGAATATTACGTCATAATCGAATAAAACCCTAATTAAATTCAGTTTTGCTTAGTTTTAAAAAACATTGAATATTTAGTTAAAAACAAATCTGTGGGTGGGCAACGTACTGTCTATTGGTTTAAAAGATAGTCTACCATGCTCAAATTTAATATAGTTAAGCCATTCAATTGAAGTTTTTATGAGCAGAGTTAAATATCAAATAAGTTGAATTTAAAAAGTCACATGTGAACATATTTTAGTTGTTTTCTTTTTCCTAAAAAAATTCTCTGCTGTATATATATATATATATACGAGGGTGTGCTTGTAAGAAGAGACAAGGAAGAGAGAACCAAAGTGGAGCATAACATGGGCGCCATTACCATTCTCCCAACCTTCCTCTCTGCTAATAAACTCCTTGTTTTTGTATGCCTAATTGTGTTGTCATTGAAAGAAGGGTATGCCACTGCTGAGGCTGAGAGTCATACCATCCATGTCGCCTCTCTTTTACCCTCTTCTGTTTGCACCCCTCCTGCTACTGCAAAAGGTCAATTATGATCTCTCTTCTATATGCATGTGTGTGTGCGCCCTTGCTTTCTTCTAACTCAAAACTTTGTTTCCATTACTGCTTGTGAATGATTATGCTATTACAATGGGTTTTGATATTAATAAGTTATATGTACGTTTTTCTTAGGAAATTTAGTCATGATATTTCCATTTATTATGTATGTGATAACTTGGCTTCTTCATTCTTCTTCCAACTTGAACTTTGTTTCCATTACTAGTTGTGAATGATTATGCTTTACTGCAATGGGTTCTGGTTTTTCCTTATCATATTGATATATCCATTCATTATTTATACCATTAAAATACTTGAATTTCGTTTTAATATTTAATTTGATATTTAAGTTCAATTTCTCAATTTGTACTGGAATTTGGTTTTAATATTCAAATTAGTACTTGAGTTTTTTCTTGTCTTGATTAAGCATTTAAGTTTGGCTTCAATGTTCATTTTGGTATCTAAGTTTTTTTTCCCAATTAAGTACCTATGTTTTTTTTTCACAATGGTACATATGTCAAACATTCATTGGGCCACATGATGTTGTTTGCTCTAGGTACAAAATTGAATAGTAAAACTAAACTCAAATACCAAATTGAGTATTGAAGTCAAATTCAAGTATCAAATAATATATAACCCTTATTTATATTATATAGGTACGTAAGTACTAGGTTGTCTTATAGGCTTTTTCCCTCTTGATTTTTGTGTCTGAATTGTATGCACCAGAAACCAGTGGTGAGGATATTTTTAGAGCAATTATAGCATAGTTTGGTAATGAGACACTAAGAAAAGAAATACTTTTGGAGTTGAGACAAGAGAAGTTTGGTCATTGATAGTTTATTATTAATTTTTGTTCTTCCAAGCCACCCGTAGCTGGTAACAAAGGAAATTGAGGAATATTATTTGGTTAAATTATGGTTTTAGTCCCTCAATTATGTTAAAATTTGAGTTTAGTCCTTAAAATTTTACACAATTTTATTATTTTATTTTTATGATGTTGCTAGTTAGTCTAAAAAGTTAACATTATTTACTATTCCAATAAAGACGCTAACATGGATTAAAAAACAATATTTTTTTAACTCATCATGCTATTATGGTAAAAGTACCATGGAGGTATCTGTACTAGAGTTGTTCATTAGCCAGGCCGGGCCTGGACTAAGCCCTAACAAAATTCTAAGTCTGGTTGATAGGCCTGGCTTGAAAAATGAGCTTAAATTTTTGCTCAAGTTCGGTTCAGATAAAAATGCTAAAACCTGAACCCGGCCTGCTCGTATTAAAATTTTTATTTTCATTTAAAAAAATATAATACATGAAAAACACTAAAAACATTAAAATAAATGTTTTCCAACAAATTGAAAATAAATTTAAAAAAATCTTTATACTTAAATAACACTAAGATAGGTGCAACTTAATAAGCAAATGTTTTTAAAATAGTAGCAAAATTAACAATAAAACAAGAGCTATACAATAGTCAAACAATAACAACAAAATAGTAACAACATAATACTGAAATGACAACAAAACAGTGGAAAAACAATAGCAAAATAATTTTTTTTTCCAATTCGGGTTGGGCCAGGCCAAAAAAACCTTACCCGAGGCCCGACCCGTTTTCTAAATAAGACTTATTTTTTTCTCAAGCTAATTTTTTCAAGCCTATATTTTTGCCCAAACATTCCACTTTTCGGGTGGGCCTTCGAGTCGAGTGGCCCGACCCATGGACAAGTCTACTATGTACTAGGATCAGATTGTATTTTGTCTCCTCTACTGAAAAAATGGGCAAATTAGTTCTTGTACGTTAAATTAAAGAGGAAATTGGTCATTTCTGTTAAAAATTTCATCCACTTGTACTATTAAAAACTGGGATAGCTTATGAAATAACCTGACAGTAATACATGGTGTGCCACATGTATCTCATGTTGATGTATAAGGACTAGTTTTTAATAGTAAAAATGGAGAAAGTTTAAATAGAATGACCAAATTGCTCTTTGATCTAATAGACAAAGACTATTTTACCTATTTTTTAAGTAGGTAGGACAAAATGTAATCCGACTCTTAGTACAGGGCCTCCATGATAAGTTTACATGCTAACATAGATTCTTTTCAAATGTTAGAATGAATTTTTTTTTTAGATTGAATTCAGCATTTTGTCTACAATAGATAACATAGTTAACTACTTGAACTAACCAATTATATTATAAAAATAGATAATCAAAATATTCTAAATTAAAATATAAAAGGATTAAAGAGGCCAAATTCAAACATAAGAATCTCTTGCACCAAATAAACTGCCAGACGACATATTAATTAAAAGAAATCTTAGATATTGGTTTAGGATAAATTGCTTGAAAATTTTGGGTTCTTGTTTAATGGATAGATTCTGCATGTTTGAATGATAATGATACATATATTAGATATTAATAAATGACTATTCTGACATAACTTTTGTTTTTATTTCCTTTAGAAAAAGGGATGAATTTTATATATAATATTAGAATATGTACACTCACCATGTTTTGTAAAAAAAATTAAAAAATTAAAAAATTAAAAAATTAAATATTATTATGATATAGGTAATGGTTCAATTATTAAATAAATAAAATTAAATATTAAATTATTTGAAAATTTTTATTCAAACTATGGAAATTGAAATATCGCAAAAGATTAAATTATTAAAAGTATTTGTCGCGATTAAACATATCAAAATTTATGTAAAATGAATTATTAACATATAAAGAATTATATAAATTTATTCCATAGATCATAAATTATATAAATTAATAATATTTTACACATGAAAATATAACGAGAACACGATAGAGTGTTTAATTTTTTTTTGTTTAAATTAAACCATTATGATAAATTGTGCAAAAACATGTTATGAATTTACATATAACATAAACAAACAAATTATTATTAAAACTAAATCACAATAATAACGAAGCAAAATGAAAAATAACGAGAACATGATTCAGATGTGCCAAAATTTATATAAAACTCGTAAATGTATATATAACTTTATAATCCCATATGGACAAAATTATATATATTAGATAAACATTATAATATTTTCTCAAAAAAGTTATAATATAAATTTATAATTTTAACACAAAAAAGAGCTCAAACATAATGTATGTATGTATATATATAATGTAATGCACCAAATAGCCTTTTGAATCCATGTATTAATGACAATACTTAGTTGTTTTAAGCCCATTTTATCCAAATGTTTACTTCAAAAGACAATGTATAAGTCGCAGAAAATCAATTAAGCTTCTCAAATTCAAATTCGACACTCTCCTTCAATGGTTCCAATTTCAGGTTTGGACAAAAAGTCATCTTTACAAGTCATCCACAAGCATGGCCCATGCTCACAACCCCATGAAGAGAAAGCAAATATTCCCACACATGTCCAGATCCTTCTCCTAGACGAAGTAAGGGTGAAGTCAATTCACTCAAAGCTAGCCAAGAACCTAGGCTCCGTCAATGTCATGAAGAAGGATGCTGCCGCCAATCTCCCAGCCAAGGACGGCAGCGTGGTAGGGTCAGGCAATTACATAGTCACGATGGGTCTTGGCACCCCAAAGAAGAATTTAAGACTCATATTCGATACCGGAAGTGACATCACATGGACACAATGCCAACCTTGCTTAAGATCTTGCTATAAACAACAGGATCCAATTTTTTCACCCAGTTCGTCCTCAACTTATTCCAATGTTTCCTGCTCCTCAGCAGCCTGCACTTCATTGAATTCTGCTACAGGTAACTTTCTTGACAAAATTGGGAAAATATATAAGTTCTGTATACAATTGTCAGATCGGTTTTAGGTCAAGTTAATATTAATTTTCATATTATATTTTAAAAATTTTGGGTCAAATTGGGTTCAAGTTTACTAATTAGTTTTTTCGGATCAAACCATTTTGAATTTCGATTATTTCAAGTTTTGTCATTCAAGTTTTACATATGGGTTTGGTTCATTTTGGGTTCATAGAGCTTGATGAAAATTTGAGTTATTATTCCATGTTATCATTTTAAGAGTAGAAGCTAACAGTGTTATAAAATTTGAACCTACTAATAATATTATAAAAATAAACAATCAAATAATATCAAATTAAAGTAAAAAATGTTAAATCTCAAGTTTTAACGTAATATAGGGACTAAAATTTTGGACTAAAATGTTTAGGGATTATAAAAGTAAATCTCAAGTTTTAATATAGTATAGGGATTAAAATTAGATTGTTAATCTATAAAGCAAATTTGTTGGAAATTACAATATTCAAAATTTTGGATTCACTAGGTCAATTGGGTGGATTGGGTCAATTTAGATCAAGTTAATTCAATTTTTAAAAAATTAAGATTGAGTTTTAGGTTCGAGTCATTTGAATCCAAATAATTTCAAATTTACTTTTTCAAGTTGTTTTGAATCACAATTAATTACAAGTTCATTTTAGGTTCAAGTTAATTAAGATTAGGTTGTTGATTTTCTATTGTCATATCGAGTCGAGTCAAGTCAAGTCAAGTCTAAGTTTGAAATGATTGAAATCAATTTTCAAGTTTAGGTCAAAATTAAAAGGTCTAAGCCTACCCAAGTAATAATTAATTGAAAAGGAAATGTTAATTCAAGCTTGTATCCTTTCAGGTAACTCGCCTGGCTGCTCATCATCAACTTGTGTCTATGGCATCCAATATGGAGATTCATCTTTCTCGATTGGATTGTTTGCTAAAGAAAAGCTCACTTTGACATCAAACGTTGTGTTTGACAACTTTCTATTTGGTTGTGGCCAAAACAATCAAGGCCTTTTTGGTGGTGCTGCCGGTTTGCTAGGACTAGGCCGAAATAAACTATCTTTTCCATCACAAACAGCCATAAAATTCAAGAAAATATTTTCCTACTGCTTGCCATCATCTCCAAGCTCAACCGGCTTCCTAAAATTCGGCAATGATGGTCTCTCAAAGTCTGTAAAATTCACAACATTATCAACAATCTCCGGAGGGGAATCCTTTTATGGCATTACCATTATTGCTATGAGTGTTGGTGGCAAGAAACTATTAATCTCGGCATCGATTTTAGCGGCTGGTGGTGCCATCATCGACTCTGGAACCGTCATTACACGGTTGCCTCCAACTGCCTACTCGGCACTGAGGTCTGCATTTCGAAAACAAATGAACCAATATCCAATGGCAAAACCACTTTCGATATTGGACACATGTTATGACTTTAGTAAGTATTCTACAGTTAGTATACCTAAGATAAGCTTGTTTTTTGAAAAGGGTGTTGAGGTTCCGATTGATGCTAGGGGAATTTTGTACGTTAACAGTATCTCGCAAGTGTGCCTAGCATTTGCAGGAAACACTAACGATTTCGATGTGCTGATATACGGGAACACACAGCAGAAGACATTGGAAGTAGTATATGATGGTACTAGACGAATGATTGGGTTTAGAACTGGTGGTTGCACCTAAGTTTAGCTGATAGCAACCATGATATGAGATTAAAATTAGTTTCAAGCATCTTCTTCTTGTATCTATAATTCCAAGGAAAGAGGGGGGAACTTTTATACAACAATAATTCAAACATGGTTTTCTAGTGTAATGTTTTAAATGCAATTATATTTAGGTATATAAGAACTATCAATGGAATTTCCAAGATCAGCCTACTATTTTTTTTTGTCATGAACTGTGAGAAACTATAATATATAAACAAAGCGAAAACTAGTCATGATGTTTCCAACAATTGAGAAATCTTATTTATAGGATAATAATGACTTTTTCATGTAGAATGGTATGTATACTGAATTTTGAACCATTCTAGAATTAGTGTAGAAGCCAAATAGCTAAAAGAAGAAAGAAAGAAAGTGCCAAAGAATTGTTACTTCAGTTTTTATTTGTATTTTTTGAAGTGTGTTTTAAGAGCCCTACAAATAATAATTCATTTAATATATTTCATAAGTTTTTGGTAAGAATAATAGTTTAGTTTTCTGCTGAACAAATCTTATTTAGAATAGTTCTAATTTAAAACAATAATTGTTTGAGAATAGTGGTGCTTGGAACAACTATGTTCAGAATAAAACTTCAATTCAAATCAATTGCCATTTAGAGTAGCTATCATTCGAAAATATATTCTATTAAGAACAAATGCCATTCATAATAACTTTTATTTAGAATAATTATTCTTCATAAATACCTATGTTCAAAACAACCCCTATTTATAATAATTGTTCTTAAAGATTAATCATTATTTAGAACAATATCTTTTAAGAAAAGTACCTTCAAAGAATAACTTTTAGTGGAACTAGTCGGAAAGAGATTCTCTATGAGATGTTTCACGTAATATTTGTAGCACCCCAAATCCGGCCTAGAAGTTTAGACCCGAATCTGGCGTGTCACATTGAAGTTTTTTTGAAAACCATGTTTTCATCAAAAACCCTTCTTGAAATTTTAAACTTCTTGTCATTTAAAACTTGTATAAAACCTCAGTTTGTGTTTGTTCATTTACAATCGTGGTTCATTAAAAAGTTATTCCTTTTTAAAATGTTATTACTGTTAAAACCTTATTTGTTGCGGAAGCTTAATTTAAAACAAATGATTTACGAAAACGTGATATTTTAAAAAAATGGTTGAGTTGCAGAAACGTAGTATTTGAAAATAGTTATTGTGTTGGAAAGCCGTGTTCTATTTCTAGCAGATATAAATCACAATCAATAAAATCCCAAATTTAAAATTCAAAAATTATAGAGGCCTTATTACAACCCGAATCAAAATCAAAGTGCTTAAGTAAATGAGCAAAACAGAATAAAACATGTGTAGTTGTGTGACCCTCTCTAAGTCCCTCGTAGCTCCGAACCGTCTAACGTTGAGAATTACCTGTACGGTTAGACATAAGGGTGAGTTTGCGAAAACTCAATGTGTAATCCCCTATCAAATAGTCAGAATACAACATGCAATAACAGTCTGGGCTTGAGCCCTATTCAGTAACAGAACAATGTGGGCTTTAGCCCAAAACAGTAAAAGTGTAGTGTGGGCCTTAACCCATTACAGTATTAGAATCAGAAACAAAATACATATGGGCTTAAGCCCAATATAGCGACAAAATCAGTATTAGAAATGCAACAATGCAATCATGCAACCCATCCCAATCTAGCCAACACACCACCTGTACCAACCAACACACCATGTGGGGATAAAATCGACCCACCCAGCCAACACACTAATATCAGGACTGGTTGCGGCACTAATCAGTATCGCAGCAAAGCTGCCAGTAACCAGAATGGCTAAGAGCTGTAAACAGGATAGCTATAAGCTATAAACAAAATGGCAACAAGCCATAAGTACATTAATATGATTGGCACAAAGCCATCAGTAGTAGTAATATGATTGGAACACAGCCATCAGTAACGGTAACATGATCGGCACAAAGCCATCAGTAGCATCGCAGCAAAGCTGTCAGCAACAGTATCGCAACAAAGCTGCCAGTAACAGTATATGTGGCCAAGTCACCAGTAACAGTGATTGTGGCAGAGCCACCAATACAGTACTTCCTCCTTAACAGTATCCCAACCCCATGCAGTATGTCGTGTATGTAGAATGCCATGCTCAGAAACGGTCAAACAAATCACAGACAAATCAGTCATAAAAATCATAGAAAAATCAGTCATACATAACATAAGGCCATAACAGTCATTTTATTTCCTAGGGGTATAACAGTCATTTTCATCATGGACAAATCAATCATTTAACCTCGAGGGGCAAAATAGTCATTTTACCCTTTGGGGCTATATTGGTCAATTTACCTAACAGAGGTATTGCAGTCATTTTACCTACAAGGGCATCACGGTCGTTTTACCCTACAGGGACACTTCGGTAATTTTGCCCATCAGGGGTATTTTAGTAATTTTACCCTTCGGGGGTATTTCGATAATTTTACCCATTGACGATATTTCGATAATTTTACCTATCGAGGGTATTTCGATAATTTTATCCATCGAGGGTATTTTGATAATTTTACCTATCGGGGGTATTTCAGTAATTTTATCCATTGGGGGTATTTCAGTAATTTTACCCATCGAGGGTATTTCGATAATTTTACCCATCGAAGGTATTTCGATAATTTTACCCATCGAGAGTATTTCGTAATTTTACCCATCGAGGGTATTTCAGTAATTTTACTCATAGAGGGTATTTCGGTAATTTTACCCTTTAAGGGTATTTCAGTAATTTTACCCTTCGAGGGTATTTCAATAATTTTACCCTTCGAGGGTATTTTGATAATTTTACCTATAAGGCCTAATATTTGCCTGGCCCGTAATAAAATAAACCAATCCAAATTTAAAAGTCCTCAGTCTAAACACATGGGCCCCGCATGGCCCAAATCGTTTTTAAACCAATACCCATACAATTGAAACCCTAAACCCAGACTTAACCCGGACCCAATTCCTAAAACAGTGGCCCAACTACTATGAGGCGCAATGCCCAAAAAGATTCCAAAAACCCTAAGGCAGTAGGCAAACCCGAGCGCCGCAACAGCCCCACTCGTCTGCGCGTGTCAGCCTTCTGCCCTCACGTGCGCCTCCGTACCCTCTGCATCTGCCACGCACACCGCTACATCAGCACCGTACCTGTAGCAAACACAAAAATAACAACAGAAACAACCATGCAAAAAGGAAAATAACAGCAAGGATAAATTGGAATTTTATTTTTAATTTTTATTTGGATCCGGCTATATAAAGTCGTTTTTGAATATGTAAAAGGGGTTCTTTTTTCTACACAATATCAATACACAGAGAGATTGAATACAAAAAAGGGATTTTGAGAGGTATATTGTTTTTTTTCTTTTGCGTTTTTCTTCACTGTTCTTTTTGGTTTCTTCGTTTAGGAAACATTAAACAACAGAAAAGGAGAGGTTTAAGGAAGGGAGTCTACCTGGGTTGCTAGACTGTCGCTTGTTTCGTCGCAGTCGAAATCAAGCGGTGGTTTAGGCGCCTCCAGATGTTCATCGTCGAACGGCGCAAAGAGAGAGTTTTTCTCTCATTTCTTTAGTTTTTTTGTTAGATTAGAAAAATGGTTAATATCTTAGGGTTTTGTTTTCTAACCACGAAAGAAACGACGTCGTTTGCCCACAGCGACACGCGCGGTGACTCGATCCGGGGAAGGATCCGCGCATTTTGGTCGTTTGGTCAATTTGCGTATAAGGTCCCCCTTTCTTCGTGGTGTTTTCATATTAGTTTTTTTTATTTATGAATTTCATGCTTCATTTTGCTTCTGCTATATTTTGGTCCTTATGCAACGCAGCGTTTTGGGGACAGGATATTTCCTGTTTCAGTCCCCCATTTTATTTGCGCATTGCACATGGCCCTCAGTTGGCTTTATTTATGCTTATACCCTAGTAACTCTGTTTTAGTTGCAATTTAATCCTTTTCGTATTTGTTTTCTTTTTGTCAATTAATTTAATAATATTATTATTTATTAATCCGACTGTTATTTGTATTATTATTTAAACTTGTCACATATTTTAGGTAAATTCAATATAGTTTGTGTATATTCATTATTAGTTTTATAATGGTTTTTTATCTCTCTTTTATGCGTCTTTATGTTTTAAAGGATTTGCATGATAATATCCTTATACAATAGTATTATATATGTATATACATACACATACTTTATGTTAAATTATTTTATTTTATATATTATTGGTTTCATATTATTATAATTATTGACCTCAAGTTTTTTTACATATGCTTATATGTTTTTTTTAAACCATTTTTTATATATACAAATTATTTCTTTTAAAATACCCTACTTCGTATACTTTATTTAAATATTATCTTTATATATTATTAAATTTTCATATTGTTATATACTATTATTTGTATTGTTGTTAAACTTTTCATTTTATACATATGTTACATATTTAAATTAATATATGTCTATTATTGATTTTAAATTCATTAGCTTTTAAATGTTAATATTTACATGCAACCATTGCTCTTATGTATACAATATTGTTTGTTTGTATCAATTGATTGTTTGTATTCATTAATGTACATTTTGGGCTTACGAATTATCATTTCACATTGTACATTAACATTTTATTGCATTATATCTGCTTAAAAGGTTACGTTTTATATGATTTAAATATCAAAAACACTTTTATTCAAAAAGCTTTCAAAATAACGTAATACTCGAAATTTAGAGTCTACGAGAGAATTGAGCCCTAACGCATTCGGTTCCAATTTTCCTCGTTGAATCTAAATAATTGAAAACTTTCCTTAATCAAAACACATTAATAAAAAGCTCATTCTCGGGAATTCGATACGTGGTGTCCTAACGCATTGGATATGATATATTGTTTTCTCGAGACGAGGATTTTTTCTAACAAATGGAAATAAAGGCAATATTCGATATTTAGGAATTTGGTGAAATCGAACCCTAACTTACTGGGTTTGATTTTCTCATTTGATCCAGATAATCGGAAATCCTTCTCAAAATGCACAAGTTTTAAAAGTCAAGAGATAAATTTAATTTTGAGGATTTAAAATGTTGCACTCTAACTTACTGAGTGTGACGATTTATTTCTTTGAAATAAGTGAATCTCATCGTCTAATTCATTTTATTCAAAATAAAAGGATTTTATTTTAAAATATTTCCAAAATTTCGACATTAAGACATTAAACAATCGATTCGGTACCAATTTTGGGCGTTACGAGGGTGCTAACCCTTCCTCGTGCATAACCGACTCCCGAACCTATTTTTTTCTCAAAATTCGCAGACCTAAAATTATTTTCAAGGTGGTCCGATCACACCACAATAAAAGATTGGTGGCGACTCCCCATTTTATTTTCAAAGTCGATTCCCGTTCGTTTTTCAAACTTGAAAATGGTTTCAACAGCTTGGCGACTCCGCTGGGGACCTTTAGAGAGTCAAGCCGTAAATTTGATTATTTTCTGTCTTATTGTCGAAAATTGAAAATTTGATTTAAAAAATTACGATCTTTTCTTTGCACTTGTTTGCTTCGTATACTTTGGCATCATATTGCATAAAGATTATTAGTCTTTCCCTTTTAAGTGAGAGTGAGAAGCTACTCCTTCGTGAGGTTTTCACCTCCGTGCAGGATAGTGGACCACTTTCGGAATACATCCGTACCTATGTCTTCGAGAGATTTTTATCTCTGTGCAGCCATAGGGAAATGTATTCCCCTGAACTGAACTCGGTCTGTATGAGCCTATAATGGGTGAAGATCGAGGAATCTGCTGGTTCGGGTATCTTGACTTTAGAGCCAAACCTCATATAGTGGACTTAGGAACTTAACCTAGGTAGAGCCACTCCAAATCCCTAGTGGTTACCTGATTAGGTACTTTCTGTTTCCTTGTTTACTTCTATTTTGTACTAACCCTTTTTGTTGTGTTTTGATTGTGATTGCATTACATTTGCATCTTAGGAAAGAGATATTGATTCAAGTCCGATTACTAAATTAGAAAGCTTGTCATGGAATACGGATTCCTTGATAAAGTGGAAAACAATACGGCTACCTTAATATATTCTGAAAAACACATGGAAGAGTTCGTGACCTTGCTTCGTGGCCTGAGGATTCAAGGCGATTGTCTAAGAGCCTTCGACGTTCCAACCCCCTTAAAGAAGCTAACGAGCCTTATGAAGATGGGCAGATGATGGATCGCGACCAATATCAAGAAAAGGAGCTAGCAGTGGCATCTATTGGAAATTGGTGAGATTATCTCAAACATGCGCCTGAAGAAAAAGATCAATGTTGTTTCTTGGAATATGAGGGTGAGGCCGTACATGTATCCATTTTATGTAAAGAAATTTGTCTTCTAGAAATTTTTTCTAAATGTAATTGAATCAGAATCAACGTCTCTTTAGGCATTCATTTTATGCATCTGCATTACATGCATTAAAATCCATTGAAAGAGTCTAATTGGGTCAATTTATTTTAGCTAATCTGGAAAACCACCAACCAAACATCCTTACGGTACTCGTCGCAAAACTAAGGAAATGGATCAAAGATTAGAGAAATTGGAGCAAATGCAAAAAGAAATACAAGATCAGCTACAGAAACAAATGAAGGAGCAATTGGAAAAAATTTAACAGGACATGATAGAAAGGATTCGGGAGTCTCAAAAGGACATGATGACTGAGCTGACGTAATTACTAAAAGGAATTAATAAGGGGAAAGGCCCTATGATAAATGATGAAGAAGAAGACAAGGATAGACCTATCTATCCTCTAGGCTTTATGCCTCTACATGCGTAGACTCAGACCGAGGTACCTCCGCGCAGATCCTCTATTTCCATTGGGCCTCAGAGGTTTCAAATCGATGTTTCATTACCGATGAACTTTCTGGCCGGATCAGGTCCTACCCTGGTGATAATCTGGTTAATCTTGCCGTCCCGGATTTTGATGAAGCAGCTAAGGAAGGAAAGGCAAACGCAGAATTGCCAAACAGTGGGAAGATAGGTGTAAATGGTTGGAGGAAAAATTCAAAGCCTTGGAAAGTGCCGAAAATCACCATGGAATCGATGCAAAAGATCTGGGCTTGGTTCCAGACTTAGTACTCCCTCACAAGTTCAAGATGCCTGAATTTGAGAAATATAGTGGGACCAGTTGCCCAGAAGCCCATATCACCTGTTCTGTAGAAGAATGACTGGGTATATTAATAATAATCAGCTATTAATACATTGTTTTCAAGATAGCCTTATTGGAGCAGCGTTGAAATAGTACAATCAGTTGAGCCGTACCGAGATTGGTTCATGGAGGGACCTAGCACAGGCATTCATGAAACAATACAGTCATGTAACGGATATGGTTCTCGATAGAATCACCTTGCAAAATTTGGAAAAGAAATCGAGCGAAAGTTTTAGGCAGTATGCACAGAGGTGGAGGGAGGTTGCAGTCCAGGTTCAGCCACCCCTCTTAGAGAAAGAGACGACAATGCTCTTCATTAATACACTGAAAGCCCCGTTCATTACGCATATGTTAGGAAGCACAACAAAAAGCTTTTCTGACATAGTTATGAATGGTGAAATGATTGAGAATGCTATAAGAGCCGGAAAAATTGAGGCGGAAGAGAGTAATAAGAGGTCAACCCCAAGGAGAAGAGAAAATGAGGTGAACAACATAGGTTACTCAAGGTCAGTAAGTCATCCAGGTAAAGGGGTCGCTAGTAAATAAGGTTCATCAAGACAAGAATCTTATGTGAAACAAGGCACTGAGAACCTCCAGTTCATGCCAATTCCGATGTCGTATAAGGAGCTGTATCAAAGCTTATTCAACGCGCACATTGTTGCCCCTCTCTACACAAAACCTCTATAGCCTCCGTACCCCAGATGGCACGATGCAAATGCACAATGCGATTATCATGCGGGAATGACGGAACATTCCATAGAAAATTGCATTGCCTTTAAAAAACTGATTGAAAGGCTTATCAGTATGAGCGTCGTCAAATTTAATGATTCCTCCAGTGCGGAAAATCCATTACCCGATCATAATGGATAAATGAAGTGAATGCAACGCATAAAGAAAAGTGGGAAATGTTCACATCGATGAAAAAGCAACTGAAGAAGGGACATTGTTAGATATCCGCCCTCATAACCCTGGGAGTGTTCTAAGAAATTAGACTGCGGAAGAAATCCCTGTAGTTTTTAAAGCTTATTTAGAGTAATGTTCAGAACATTTTGTTGTTTTTAGCCTAGAAATAATAGAAATTCCTTGTGAAATAGGCTCATGTCTGAACGTTGTTATTTTAATGAAATACATCTTTGCAATCATTACTGAGGCAATATTTTCATTCTTTACAAACAATTCCAGATTCTTTCATTCTTTTGGATTTTCTTATTATTCATTCATTCATAATCATATAGTACAAATAATTATTCATGAATTTATACATTCTTTTGTATATTCTTCGGTACTTATCATGGGTCCCCAGATATCAATTACGTGAATGACTCTGCTACGGACCCAGATTTTCCTTTTGAGCGGGGCATGTGCTAAGAAGGATCTCATAACTTTAAAAATGACAAAGATTGTAGCTTATCTCCTGACTTGTTGAGGATGGTTGAACAAGAGGATAGACAGATCCTACCTCACACGGAATCATTAGAAATTGTGAGCTTGGTGAAGATTAGAATTTACCTAATCGCAAAAATAAAGTGAGACCTCATTAAGTTACCTCTAAAGTTCGAAGATATATTTGTAGGATCATACCAGGTTATGCCCGGTTTAAGCACTATAATGAAATTTGCACAACAGCACGATGTCAAAATTTGTATGAACGATGTAATTCTTTGCTAGGGCAATGCCTTTCTTGTTGACTCAGTATAGCTTTGCCTATTTGAAGTCGAGTTTCCATCTCTTCAAGTTTTGTTGGATTTTATCTTGATTAAAGAGGAGGATCCAAAGTTTTCTATCGAAGTTTCACCCCAGAAGGCTCTATGAAAGAAATCTGATACCAAAGAAGGTTTTTCGCATACAAGATGAAAGTGGAAGATCTTAGGTGGAGGACTTTATCTATAAAAACATTGATTCTGGTCGAAAGAGGATAACAAGGACTTGCCTAATCCTATGAGTGTAGATTCAAAAAAACAAAAAAAATCTAAAAAAAATCAAAATCAAAGTCAAAAGAGAAATTAAAAGAAAGAAGAAAAAGAAAAAAGAAAAGAAAAGGAGAGACCAAGACAAAAACCCGCAAAGGGCGCTTTATGACCAAATGTGGTTTTGAGTTGAAAACCCGAAAAGGGCGACTCAAATTTTAGGCAAATGGGGCATAGACATCACCATTATCGAAGACTTATAATGGGCATTACCTCATTTTTGAGATCATTCGAGGCTGTTTCATAAGCCAATGTCGTCATATGCTTATTCCAAAGAAGATGGTATTGGAAAATGCATTGAACTTGAATGACGGCACGATAGCTGAGGGCTGAAATCAATTCAAAATTAGACACCATGGTTTGTCACCGTATTGCAAAACAATGAATTGCAAGAAATGACTGAGACTTACAAGGGTTGGCATGTGAAGTTACCATCTGCCTTCTTTGTTTTTTGGAACGTTTATCGGAGCTTTGACTGGGGCAACACTGTTTTCTCTGATTTACAAGACGGAAGTAGTTCTACCAATTGAAGTAGAAATCCATGTTCTCTGGGTTATAGTTGAGTAGAATGAATCCAATCTGATCAAAAGAAAAGGATAAAAGCTATTCAGTACAGTTAGATGTACCAAAGGCAGATAATGTGAGCCTACAATCAAAAGGTTTGCCTCAGAGAATTCCATAAGGGGAACCTAATTTGGAGAAAGATTCTTCCTACACAAAAGGATTTTAGAGGAAAATGGATGCCAAATGCCTTTTCCGAAGAAGCTCTGATCTTGAGTAGGATAGATGGTAAAACTCGCCAAATCCTATAAACTCAGATTCAATCAAGAATTACCTCACCTGAAGAAGGAGAAAGGGCCAAGGTGAAAACCTGCAAAGGGTGCCTTGATTCCAAAAAAAAGGGGGTGAAAAGTGAAAAATGAAAATGAAAAATGAAAATGAAAAAGTAAAAATGGAGAGGCTAAGGGAAAAAACCCGCAAAGGGTACCTTAGGCCAAAGGGGATTTGAGTTGAAAACCCGAAAAGGACGGCTCAAATATTGATCAGAATGGGGCATGAAGGGATCAGAGCAACTCGTATCTTGATCAGATTGGGGTATGTGGTAATCTTGTTATACCTGAATCAACAGGAAAAAGTAGGCGACATCTTGGGGCATCGACAAAGCACTGTAGATCTCCTAAACACATGTCAAACTCAGAATGGTCTTCAGAAAGTTTGTACAGAGAAGTTCAAGCTGCGATATCTGGGGCACCCAATTCTCATATTATTTATATTAAATTTGTTGTTCTTGGAATACCTTTTTCTTTTCCAATATGTACATTCCCAATCAATTATTTTATTATCCTTCTTTACTATTTTTTATAATTTATTCATTTTGAGCTATGCTTAGAACCAACTTTATTCTTATCCATTGTCATGACCCTTTTTGCAAGCATGTTGCATTGGAATAATGATCAATGGACTAATAAAAATTTCACAAAGGAAGTTTTGCATATTACTCTGAAAAGTTTCTAAATAATATAGGAGCCTGAAACAGAACTATTGTTTAGAACGCACTAGGTAAAGGTTGGAAATTTGAGAAGGAAGAGTCTAAATTTGGATTTTCTCTTTGGATTTTGTTGTCAAATGCATTGATTGAACAAAATGATAAGATGACGGGTTAATGACAAAGCTTAAATGAACAAGCAAGCAATAATCATCAGGCAATAGGAAGAGGTCACCTTGGAGAAGAGGGCCTTCATCTACACATAGGTCTTTGGTATAACACCCTGAGAATGGTGTAAGGAACCAGAACGATGTAGATCCTATATCCTTGAATTGTGATAAAAGAGGATTGAGGAAAAGTCATATTTCTACCCTTGAATTACAGTGGGAGAATGATGGTACAAATCTTGCGCCCCAATGGATTGAACTTTTTCGGTTTACAGAGGGGGCAATCTGACTAAGTGTTTCTTCAGAAAACGCCAGTAGAGAAGGAAGGTGTTATAGCACTTCAGTGACAAAGCCTTAATAAACTTCGAGTAATGACAACCTAAGCGGGATCATTCTCAAAAAAATAAAATTTTGCATTCATGCAAACACCATTCACACATGTCTAGTTAGGAGCATCTGATTCATTTTGATCATGCCATCCTAATCATTAGGCATAATTAGGTCATGTTCCCCAGGGAAAAGATCAGTGAAGATAGCAGATCTTTCCTTCCTGCATTGACAGTGAAGCAGATTGAAAACAAAGCCTTGCCTCCATCGGTTGTAATGGAGCTGGTTAAAGATAGTAGATCTTGCCTTCCTGCATTGACAGTGAAGCAGATCGAAAACAAAGCCTTGCCTCCATCGGTTGCAGTGGAGCTGGTTAAAGATAGCAGATCTTGCCTTCCTGCATTGACAGCGAAGCAGATCGAAAACAAAGCCTTGCCTCCATCGGTTGCAGTGGAGTAGGTTAAAGATAGTAGATCTTGCCTTCCTGCGCTGACAATGAAGTAGATCGAAGAAATAAAGCCTTGCCTCCCTCGGTTGCAGTGGAGCAGGTTGAAGATAGCAGATCTTGCCTTCTTACGCTGACAACGAAGCAGATCTAAGATACCAGCCTTGCCTCCCTCGGTTGCAGTGGAGCAGGTTAAAGATAGCAGATCTTGCCTTCCTGCATTGACAGCGAAGCAGATCGAAAACAAAGCCTTGCCTCCATCGGTTGCAGTGGAGTAGGTTAAAGATAGTAGATCTTGCCTTCCTGCGCTGACAACGAAGCAGATCGAAGAAATAAAGCCTTGCCTCCCTCGGTTGCAGTGGAGCAGGTTGAAGATAGGGGATTTTACCTCCCTGTGGTTACAGTAAAGTACATTGAAGCCAGTAATTCTATCTTCCTGAGCGGTGCAGTGGAACAGATTAAAGCCACATCGGTGAATCTTGCTTCCCCGACATTGCAGTTAAAAAGATTAAAGCTACAACAGCGAATCTTATTTCCCTGGCGGTGCAGTGGAACAGATTAACGCCACAATGGCGAATCTTACTTCTCCGACATTGCAATTAAAAAAGATTAAAGCTACGACAGCGAATCTTGCTTCTTCAACATCACAGTTAAACAGATTAAAGTTACGAGTTACAAATCCTATCTCCCCGACATTACGGTAGAGTGGATCGAGACACCAATTCCTGTACCTCTGAAGATGCAGTCGGATGGGATGAGGCTACTTGAAAAGCAGGAGCACCAAAGTCCAAGCACGACTGGGCAAAATTGGCCATTTCTGAGTATTTGCTCTGTTCCCGCTACACAACAACGAGCAAAGAGGGGCAGCTGTAAGGCCCAATATTTGCCCGGCCCGTAATAAAATAAACCAATCAATATTTAAAAGTCCTCAGTCTAAACACATGGGCCCAGCATGGCCCAAATCGTTTTTAAACCAATACCCATACAATTGAAACCCTAAACCCAGACTTAACCCGGACCCAATTCCTAAAACAGTGGCACAATTACTATGAGGCCCAATGCCCAAAATGATTCCAAAAACCCTAAGGCAGTAGGCAAACCCGAGCACCACAATAGCCCCACTCGTCTGCGCGTGTCAACCCTCTGCCCTCACGTGCGTCTCTATACCCTCTGCATCTGCCACGCACACCCTACATCAGCACCGTACCTGCAGCAGACACAAAAATAGCAATAGAAACAACCATGCAAAAAGGAAAATAACAGCAAGGATGAATTGGAATTTTATTTTTAATTTTTATTTGGATCCGGCTATATAAAGCCGTTTTTGAATCTGTAAAAGGGGTTCTTTTTTTTCTACACAATATCAATACACAGAGAGATTGAATACAAAAAAGGGATTTTGAGAGGTATATTGTTTTTTTTCTTTTGCGCTTTTCTTCACTATTCTTTATGGTTTCTTCGTTCAGGAAACATTAAACAACAGAAAAGGAGAGGTTTAAGGAAGGGAGTTTACCTGGGTTGCTGGACTGTCGCTTGTTTCGTCGCAGTCGAAATCAAGCGGTGGTTTAGGCGCCTCCAGATGTTCATCGTCGAACGGCGCAAAGAGAGAGTTTTTCTCTCATTTCTTTAGTTTTTTTGTTAGATTAGAAAAATGGTTAATATCTTAGGGTTTTGTTTTCTAACCACGAAAGAAACGGCGCGGTGACCCGATCCGGGGAAGGATCCACGCATTTTGGTCGTTTGGTCTATTTGTGTATAAAGTCCCCCTTTCTTCATGGTGTTTTCATATCAGTTTTTATTTATTTATGAATTTCATGCTTCATTTTGCTTCTGCTACATTTTGGTCCTTATGCAACGCAGCGTTTTGGGGACAGGATATTTCCTGTTTCAGTCCCCCATGTTATTCGCGCATTGCACATGGCCCTTAGTTGGCTTTATTTATGCTTATTCCCTAGTAACTCTATTTTAGTTGCAATTTAATCCCTTTCGTATTTGTTTTCTTTTTGTCAATTAATTTAATAATATTATTATTTATTAATCTGACTGTTATTTGTATTATTATTTAAACTTGTCACATATTTTAGGTAAATTCAATATAGTTTGTGTATATTCATTATTAGTTTTATAATGTTTTTTATCTCTCTTTTATGCGTCTTTATGTTTTAAAGGATTTGCACGATAATATTCTTATACAATAATATTATATATATGTATATACATACACATACTTTATGTTAAATTATTTTATTTTATATATTATTGGTTTCATATTATTATAATTATTGACCTCAATTTTTTTTACATATGCTTTATGTTTTTTTTAAACTATTTTTTTATATATACAAATTATTTCTTTTAAAATACCCTACTTCGTATACTTTATTTAAATATTATCTTTATATATTATTAAATTTTCATATTGTTATATACTATTATTTGTATTATTATTAAACTTTTCATTTTATACATATGTTACTTATTTAAATTAATATTTGTCTATTATTGATTTTAAATTCATTAGCTTTTAAATGTTAATATTTACATGCAACCATTGCTCTTATGTATACGATATTGTTTGTTTGTATCAATTGATTGTTTGTATTTATTAATGTACATTTTGGGCTTACGAATTATCATTTCACATTGTACATTAACATTTTATTGCATTATATCTGCTTAAAAGGTTACGTTTTATATGATTTAAATATCAAAAACACTTTTATTCAAAAAGCTTTCAAAATAACGTAATACTCGAAATTTGGAGTCTTCGAGAGAATTGAGCCCTAACGCATTCGGTTCCAATTTTCCTCGTTGAATCTAAATAATTGAAAACTTTCCTTAATCAAAACACATAAATAAAAAGCTCATTCTCGGGAATTCGATACGTGGTGTCCTAACGCATTGGATATGATATATTATTTTCTCGAGACGAGGATTTTTTCTAACAAATGGAAAAAAAGGCAATATTCGATATTTAGGAATTTGGTGAAATCGAACCCTAACTTACTGGGTTTGATTTTCTCACTTGATCCAGATAATTGGAAATCATTCTCAAAATGCATAGGTTTTAAAAGTCAAAAGATAAATTTAATTTTGAGGATTTAAAATGTTGCACTCTAACTTACTGAGTGAGACGATTTATTTCTTTGAAATAAGTGAATCTCATCGTCTAATTCATTTTATTCAAAATAAAAGGATCGTATTTTAAAATATTTTCAAAATTTCGACATTAAGACATTAAACAATCGATTCCGTACCAATTTTGGGTGTTACGAGGGTGCTAACCCTTCCTCGTGCGTAACCGACTCCCAAACCTGTTTTTTCTCAAAATTCGCAGACCTAAAATTATTTTCAAGGTGGTCCGATCACACCACAATAAAAGATTGGTGGCGACTCCCCATCTTATTTTCAAAGTCGATTCCCGTTCATTTTTCAAACTTGAAAATGGTTTCGACATTACCCTTCGAGGAAAGTTCGATAATTTTACCCTTCAAGGGTATTTCAGTAATTTTACCCTTTCGAGGGTATTTCAGTAATTTTACCCTTTCGAGGGTATTTCAATAATTTTCCCATGAATCGCAAGTTGGGCTTACCACTCGAGTAGCCGTACGCCCGTGTGGTCTCGAATGCCGTGTTTACAGCTTTTCGGCTTTTGTCGCTTTGTAGTTGAGAGAGGGTGTGATTACACACCTGATAGTGAAGACGCGTTAAATCCACGGACACCGAACCCAACTTCGATTGAGCGAAGAAGAACGGTTCACTTACTCAGGTATTTGCCAACCTTCGTCCTTTCACGAGATACCTAGGCACCAACTGTAATTGATAATTGCTTAAGTTAACCGGTAAAGGGAATTACCATTCTATTATACTTACCAATAATGCGCGAGAGAGCGACCACCCAAAAGCAAGACCCACGATTGGCCTCTAAGGGGTGGGAGGATTCGACAATCAGAGAAAAAGTGGTCTAGAGGAGAAACCGACAAGATGAGAAGGAAACATAAAAGAAGAGGTGGGAGAAGAGTGATATAGAACTCGGCCACAAGGATTCGACTTAAAGAAGAAAGAGTAAAAAGTTTGGGGTTTGGAAATAGAAGAACGAGAAAGAAAGCAACAGTGTGGACAGGGGAAAAAGGAAGGGAGTGTAACACCCCGTACCCGAGACCGTTGCCGGAGTCGGACACGAGGGGTTCACAGACTAAATTCGCTTACTATCGCAGTCCATTTTAAAATTTTCCAGGCAGTTGGCTAACTGCGACACTGTCACCTTAAAAATCATATCTTGATTTTCACAACTCGAAAATCAGTTTCGTAATTTTTTCCTGAAACTAGACTCATATTCCCATCTACATATTTTTTTCTAGAATTTTCGGTCAGGCCAATTAGTACAGTTTATTAGTCAAAGTCTCCCATGTTACAGGGATCGACTACACTGACCTTTGCGCATTACGACTTGGATATCTCACTGCACAGAGCTTCAATACTGATGTCGTTTATTTCTATAGAAACTAGACTCAGAGAGGAATCTATACATATATGGCATGACTCCTAATTATCTCTGGTTAATTTATAATGAATTTCCAAAGTCGGAACAGGGAATCCAGAAACCGTTCTGGCCCTGTCTCACGAGAACCTGAATATCTCTTAACATACTGTCCATATGATCGTTTCGTTACTTTCCTATGAAAATAGATTCATCAAGGTTCGTTTACATAATTTATTCATTATTTAATTCCAATCCTACTATTTTTAGTGATTTTCCAAATCTACATCACTGCTGCTGCCAGCATCTGCCTTTAAGGTAGACTTTACCTATTTCATAGTTTCCATGATTCAACTAGCCCTTTTAGCATAAATAGCACAAATTATGATAGTGATTAACCATTCCATACCAAATGATTATAACATTATGCTCAAACATATATAAGCCATTTTCGCATGGCTATATACATTAACCAAAATATTCTTCCGCCACTAGTCTATTTTATACATGCCATAAGATAATCCAAAACATAGCAGTACCAAACAGTGGATAGTGATAGTGTGACTAGTTGCTGACGATCCCCGAGCCTGTAGCTTCGCAATGAGATCTATAAAACAGAGGAAACAGAGTAAACGGAGTAAGCATTACAATGCTTAGTAAGTTTTAAGCAGTGTCAACAGATAACAATCAAATTATAACATAGTTGTTCGTATTTTTATTTCACTCTTCCTTCGGGCATACCATCCCTTTACCGAATATGCACATCTCATCATATATAATAGGCAGATAAATTTTCACATAAAAGTGAGCTCATGTGACATAGATATATCGTATGATTTCACATCACCTCTCACACTGATCCGATGTCACATAATCATAGGAATAGTCTCATAGATTGCTCTCGTATGCATCACATAACTACCTTATGATTTAGTGCAAATCAAGCTCACATATAAACTTGGAGTACATACCTGTTTAACCTTTCGCATTGAATATATTTATAAGCAATTCTTATTACGAAGTCTTACCCGGACATAATCTCCACACGGAGTTATCGGGTCTTACCCGGACAAAATTCCCACACGTAGTCATCGGGTCTTTAGAGCTCGGATATAGTACGAGCACGAAGCTTACGGACATTAATCAGTGATAATATTCTCGCATAAAGCCTGCGGGGTTTTAACCCGGATATAGTACTGACACAAATGCCCTTCGGGACTTATCACATTTATGCACTTTCACATCCATCACGTTGGCCACTCGGCCCTGTCACATATATACACTTTCACATTCATCACATCGGCCATTAGGCCTTATTACATATATACACTTTCACATTCATCACATCGGCTATTAGGCCTTATCACATATATACACTTTCACATTCATCACATCGGCTATTAGGCCTTATCACATATATACACTTTCACATTCATCACATCGGCTATTAGGCCTTATCACACATATACACTTTCACATTCATCACATCGGCCATTAGGCCTTATCACATATATATACACTTTCACATTCATCACATCGGCCATTAGGCCTTATCACATATATACACTTTCACATTCATCACATCGGCTATTAGGCCTTATCACATATATACACTTTCACATTGCCTTATCACATATATACACTTTCACATTCATCACATCGGCTATTAGGCCTTATCACATATATACACTTTCACATTCATCACATCGGCTATTAGGCCTTGTCACACATATACACTTTCACATTCATCACATCGGCCATTAGGCCTTATCACATATATATACACTTTCACATTCATCACATCGGCCATTAAGCCTTATCACATATATACACTTTCACATTCATCACATCGGCTATTAGGCCTTATCACATATATACACTTTCACATTCATCACATCGGCTATTAGGCCTTATCACATATATACACTGTCTTGGCTGAATCTACATCTATCATTTTCCAATATCAAAATTTAGAATTCACGCATGGCTTTAATCAATAGCTTATGAGCAACTAGAACAAGTTTATCAAGGTTTACAACACAATCTCAAATTCAGCACAAGCTGTTTTTCCTGAGCAATAGTCACTAAATCAATTATAACTGGAGCTACAAAACTCCAAATCACTTTCCGTTAATTTTTCCTGAATATAGACTCGTATATCTTCCATCCATAAAATTTCCAGAATTTTAGGTTTGGCCAATCAATACCAGATTTTTCTTAAAGTTTCCCCTGTTTCACTGTTTGACTAATCTGACCACTCTTCACTACGAATCAGATTTCTCATTTTACAGAATTCAAAATGTGTTGTATTTGATTTCATTTGAAACTAGACTCATTAAGGAGTCTAAGCATATAAATTTTATCTTATAACCATTTTTTTACAATTTATAATGATTTTCTAAAAACGGAACAGAGGATTACAGTGTCATTCTGCACTGTCTCACACAACTTTAAATATCTCATTATCGGAAATAAATTTTCTTACACGGTTTCTTTTATAAGAAACTAGACTCATTAAGCTTTAATTTCATAATTTATTCAGCCTCCCATTCAACTCCAACAATTTATGGTGATTTTCTAAATTCATGTTACTGCTGCTGTCCTGAGCAGGTTTATCACAATTTTACTCTTCTGACATATCCTTTTAGCACTTCATAATATCATATCCATTTGGCAACATATCATATCAATAACTTACCTATACTTCATAATAGCCATTAGGCTATATGCATAAAAATTTACAATAGAGTTATGATTCTTTTAATATGTGCTTAACATATCATACTCAATCACATTATAGGCTTTAATACTTAAAACTTACCTCAATCGCTAATGTACGTCAATTCCGACTATTCGACCAATTTCCCTTTTTCCACGATCCGACTTTGTTTCCATAAGCTCTTGATGCTCAATCAACAATTTTTAACTTCAAATTTGCAAACAGCAATGTCATCACTTTACATAACAGAAATTAAATTTCATTACTTAAACTATCCACGACAATCACCTTCCGAGCACCTTAATTTTCTTTCAGCTAAACCACCTCATAGTATACATATACACATTCGGCTAATTATAAAACAAATCAGCACTCATAACCGAATCATTGACTAAAATCACATTCGGTAATATGCTTTTAAATAATTTCAATATTTATTAACATCTAAAACTAATTTGCTTGGGGTGCCATGAATTATTCAAATCGGCCGAATATCATTGAATCTCTAAAATCATGCTTATAACCACTTGGCCGAGTTTCACATTTCAAAGCCACATATATATATTATTCAAAGTATTTAACAACACTTAAAAATCCAAAACCATAAAACTCAATTCATATAACACCAAACTCAATGCTAAATCACCCTAGGCACATTCGGCACTAGCACAAGCACACACACATTTAACTTTTCTAAAATTCAACTTTAACAAGCTTCCTATGCTTCCATGATAAAAACCGAATGCTCATCTTACCACCAACATGCATATTTAATTATCTCAAGCCTCTCCTAATCAATTTTATTCATAATAGCATGAACTCAACAATCAATTACTCATACAAAACAACATAACTGAAAACCTTACTCATTCCAAAAATTCAAATCTCAACTTGGTCACAAAAATAACTTGATATCTCACCAACACAACATCAACACCAAGCAAGAATGATACATCCATGGCCGAGTGTCATTTCCATCACATGGCAAGATTTAGACCATGGGCTAGGTAGAACTCAAGCTAACAACTAAAACATGCATGCATCTCATGGAACATCATCAAACATTCTTAGCCTAGTTACATGCATGGCCGAACCTCTTCAATCTTTCTTCTTCCTTCCTCCTTAAAATTTTCGGCCAAGGATGAACCAAAGGATGAACACTTTTTTTTTTGTTTTTCTTTCCTTCAACTCAAGGCAAGGGGGGGACAATCACACATATCCTTTCTTTTTTTTTGTTTCTCATCCTACTAACACTAATATTTTATTGCCCATGCTCTTTATTTTATTGTTTCCTCCCATGATGCACCAACACAACATGTCTATGACATGTTTTGCCCATCACCCTTTGTCCATCCTAATGTCATGGCCGGCCACTACTAGATGGGGGGAAAATTGACATGCAAGTCCCCCCTTTTTCAACATGCACTAATAGGTCCTTATGTTTTGATCTATCACATTTCAAAAATGTCACACATAAGTCCTATTGACTAAATTCACATGAAATTTACAAAATCGAAGCTTAAAATTTTCACACATTTATTTTAGACAATAAATATCATGTTCAAATAATTTGGTTACTCGGTTTAGCGGTCCCGAAACCGCTTTCCGACTAGGGTCAAATTAGGGGTGTCACAACTCTCCCCCCTTTAGGGATTTTCGTCCCTGAAAATTTCCACCGATGCATAGTTTAGGATAATGTCCTCTTATTGAATTATATTCATTTAAACATTAGCTCATCGATAGCAATTGTAATTCATTATTGATTTCGCATCGATCTATAAAATCATTTTCTTATCTTAAAACAAATACATAAACATTTCTACAGGTATGCACAAATATCTCATTTTCTTGATTTCATAAGCAATAATCACTTAACTTAATTCACAAATGCATTTCAAACACATATTAAGCACATATTAACATGTATAATTCACATCATCAACCCACATTTTCATTCATGAATAAGCTGTAACCTAACCGAAAGTACACATATACTCAAACATCCCAATAAATATCCTTTATAACTTTATCACATCTCAATATTCAACTTAACTCATTTCCAAAAGAAAAGTCAACTTCCACGTACCTGAACATTTAGTTCATTTAGCACATTCAATCATAGTTAACGTTACCCGTATACAGTCGAATAGGCATAAAGCCTAATATAATACACTGGCATGAGATTTATTCTAGCGCATAACTCGTATATCCAAAATTATCAACATTCATCAAAAATTCTTTCAAACTTTCGAATGTCGAAACTTAATCAAAATAATTTCTTGAACAAGATTAACAAAATAGTGTCCATTCAGCAATAGCACATATAGCTCTTACAATGCCATATCCTAGATATGGTCTTACATATTCTCACATATCGAGCCGATGCCATGTCTCAGACATGGTCTTACACACTATCTCAAATCAATGCCTTCGTCCCAAACGAGGTCTTACATGAATTCCACTTCACACACTTAGTGCCCACTGACCGATCTCGCACTCATAGTGCTCGGTTAAAGGAATTCGCACACACACAGTGCCTCTAATTATTCACATACATAGCGCTCTTATTCATTCGTTAATACACATTGATATGACTTAACCAAGTCTATAAACATCATGTATGTACACTTTTAAACATATCATCTCATTTAAATTTGAATTTGTATAGTAATGAGCACTTAAACTTTGCTCAAATTACCGGCACGAAGCCTACTAGGCACGAAGGCCCGAATACACGTCACCAGCATGATTACTCTTCGAGGTTTAGCACGGATATATTACTAGCACGAATGCTCTTCGGAACTTAGCCCGGATACATCACTAGCACGAATGCTCCTCGGGACTTAGCCCGGATATATCACTAGCACGAATGCTCCTCGGGACTTAGCCCGGATACATCACTAGCACGAATGCTGAATGCTCCTCGGGACTTAGCCCGGATATATCACTAGCACGAATGCTCCTCGGGACTTAGCCCGGATATATCACTAGCACGAATGCTCCTCGGGGCTTAGCCCGGATATATCACTCTCAATTCTCATGTACATATACACATATAGCAATACACATTAGTATATCATTTACATTACTTGAATGCAAACACAACATGCTTATCGACCATTCAACTTCCAGTTCCATAGCCACATACAAAAATCACATTTATAGTCATAACACTCTTTCAAAATTGCATCACTTATACCCCTATAATTCAATCCAAATCGAAATTCAAATACGAGTACATGATACGTACCTGATCAACTTAATAATTTAGGCATATCTAAGTGAAGTTATATCGCAAATTCTCATAGTCAGAAGCTTGCTACAGCTCGATCGGGATCAAGATTCATTGCAATACAGCAAACACATTTTAATAGCCAAAAATCATCACACTATCGTTTTATCACTTTATGGCATGTATAAATAGACTCACGCGTGCTACGTTAGTCCTAGAATCGACTAAACCGTAGCTCTGATACCAATAAAATTGTAACACCCCGTACCCGAGACCGTTGCCGGAGTCGGACACGAGGGGTTCACAGACTAAATTCGCTTACTATCGCAGTCCATTTTAAAATTTTCCAGGCAGTTGGCTAACTGTGACACTGTCACCTTAAAAATCATATCTTGAGTTTCACAACTCGAAAATCAGTTTCGTAATTTTTTCCTGAAACTAGACTCATATGCCCATCTACATATTTTTTTCTAGAATTTTCGGTCAGGCCAATTAGTACAGTTTATTAGTCAAAGTCTCCCATGTTACAGGGATCGACTACACTGACCTTTGCACATTACGACTTGGATATCTCCCTGCACAGAGCTTCAATACTGATGCCGTTTATTTCTATAGAAACTAGACTCAGAGAGGAATCTATACATATATGGCATGACTCCTAATTATCTCTGGTTAATTTATAATGAATTTCCAAAGTCGGAACAGGGAATCCAGAAACCGTTCTGGCCCTGTCTCACGAGAACCTGAATATCTCTTAACATACTGTCCATATGATCGTTTCGTTACTTTCCTATGAAAATAGATTCATCAACGTTCGTTTACATAATTTATTCATTATTTAATTCCAAACCTACTATTTTTAGTGATTTTCCAAATCTACATCACTGCTGCTGCCAGCATCTGCCTTTAAGGTAGACTTTACCTATTTCATAGTTTCCATGATTCAACTAGCCCTTTTAGCATAAATAGCACAAATTATGATAGTGATTAACCATTCCATACCAAATGATTATAACATTATGCTCAAACATATATAAGCCATTTTCGCATGGCTATATACATTAACCAAAATATTCTTCCGCCACTAGTCTATTTTATACATGCCATAAGATAATCCAAAACATAGCAGTACCAAACAGTGGATAGTGATAGTGTGACTAGTTGCTGACGATCCCCGAGCCTGTAGCTTCGCAATGAGATCTATAAAACAGAGGAAACAGAGTAAACGGAGTAAGCATTACAATGCTTAGTAAGTTTTAAGCAGTGTCAACAGATAACAATCAAATTATAACATAGTTGTTCGTATTTTTATTTCACTCTTCCTTCGGGCATACCATCCCTTTACCGAATATGCACATCTCATCATATATAATAGGCAGATAAATTTTCACATAAAAGTGAGCTCATGTGACATAGATATATCGTATGATTTCACATCACCTCTCACACTGATCCGATGTCACATAATCATAGGAATAGTCTCATAGATTGCTCTCGTATGCATCACATAACTACCTTATGATTTAGTGCAAATCAAGCTCACATATAAACTTGGAGTACATACCTGTTTAACCTTTCGCATTGAATATATTTATAAGCAATTCTTATTACGAAGTCTTACCCGGACATAATCTCCACACGGAGTTATCGGGTCTTACCCGGACAAAATTCCCACACGTAGTCATCGGGTCTTTAGAGCTCGGATATAGTACGAGCACGAAGCTTACGGACATTAATCAGTGATAATATTCTCGCATAAAGCCTGCGGGGTTTTAACCCGGATATAGTACTGACACAAATGCCCTTCGGGACTTATCACATTTATGCACTTTCACATCCATCACGTTGGCCACTCGGCCCTGTCACATATATACACTTTCACATTCATCACATCGGCCATTAGGCCTTATTACATATATACACTTTCACATTCATCACATCGGCTATTAGGCCTTATCACATATATACACTTTCACATTCATCACATCGGCTATTAGGCCTTATCACACATATACACTTTCACATTCATCACATCGGCCATTAGGCCTTATCACATATATATACACTTTCACATTCATCACATCGGCCATTAGGCCTTATCACATATATACACTTTCACATTCATCACATCGGCTATTAGGCCTTATCACATATATACACTTTCACATTGCCTTATCACATATATACACTTTCACATTCATCACATCGGCTATTAGGCCTTATCACATATATACACTTTCACATTCATCACATCGGCTATTAGGCCTTGTCACACATATACACTTTCACATTCATCACATCGGCCATTAGGCCTTATCACATATATATACACTTTCACATTCATCACATCGGCTATTAGGCCTTATCACATATATACACTTTCACATTCATCACATCGGCTATTAGGCCTTATCACATATATACACTGTCTTGGCTGAATCTACATCTATCATTTTCCAATATCAAAATTTAGAATTCACGCATGGCTTTAATCAATAGCTTATGAGCAACTAGAACAAGTTTATCAAGGTTTACAACACAATCTCAAATTCAGCACAAGCTGTTTTTCCTGAGCAATAGTCACTAAATCAATTATAACTGGAGCTACAAAACTCCAAATCACTTTCCGTTAATTTTTCCTGAATATAGACTCGTATATCTTCCATCCATAAAATTTCCAGAATTTTAGGTTTGGCCAATCAATACCAGATTTTTCTTAAAGTTTCCCCTGTTTCACTGTTTGACTAATCTGACCACTCTTCACTACGAATCAGATTTCTCATTTTACAGAATTCAAAATGTGTTGTATTTGATTTCATTTGAAACTAGACTCATTAAGGAGTCTAAGCATATAAATTTTATCTTATAACCATTTTTTACAATTTATAATGATTTTCTAAAAACGGAACAGAGGATTACAGTGTCATTCTGCACTGTCTCACACAACTTTAAATATCTCATTATCGGAAATAAATTTTCTTACACGGTTTCTTTTATAAGAAACTAGACTCATTAAGCTTTAATTTCATAATTTATTCAGCCTCCCATTCAACTCCAACAATTTATGGTGATTTTCTAAATTCATGTTACTGCTGTTGTCCTGAGCAGGTTTATCACAATTTTACTCTTCTGACATATCCTTTTAGCACTTCATAATATCATATCCATTTGGCAACATATCATATCAATAACTTACCTATACTTCATAATAGCCATTAGGCTATATGCATAAAAATTTACAATAGAGTTATGATTCTTTTAATATGTGCTTAACATATCATACTCAATCACATTATAGGCTTTAATACTTAAACTTACCTCAATCGCTAATGTACGTCAATTCCGACTATTCGACCAATTTCCCTTTTTCCACGATCCGACTTTGTTTCCATAAGCTCTTGATGCTCAATCAACAATTTTTAACTTCAAATTTGCAAACAGCAATGTCATCACTTTACATAACAGAAATTAAATTTCATTACTTAAACTATCCACGACAATCACCTTCCGAGCACCTTAATTTTCTTTAAGCTAAACCACCTCATAGTATACATATACACATTCGGCTAATTATAAAACAAATCAGCACTCATAACCGAATCATTGACTAAAATCACATTCGGTAATATGCTTTTAAATAATTTCAATATTTATTAACATCTAAAACTAATTTGCTTGGGGTGCCATGAATTATTCAAATCGGCCGAATATCATTGAATCTCTAAAATCATGCTTATAACCACTTGGCCGAGTTTCACATTTCAAAGCCACATATATATATTATTCAAAGTATTTAACAACACTTAAAAATCCAAAACCATAAAACTCAATTCATATAACACCAAACTCAATGCTAAATCACCCTAGGCACATTCGGCACTAGCACAAGCACACACACATTTAACTTTTCTAAAATTCAACTTTAACAAGCTTCCTATGCTTCCATGATAAAAACCGAATGCTCATCTTACCACCAACATGCATATTTAATTATCTCAAGCCTCTCCTAATCAATTTTATTCATAATAGCATGAACTCAACAATCAATTACTCATACAAAACAACATAACTGAAAACCTTACTCATTCCAAAAATTCAAATCTCAACTTGGTCACAAAAATAACTTGATATCTCACCAACACAACATCAACACCAAGCAAGAATGATACATCCATGGCCGAGTGTCATTTCCATCACATGGCAAGATTTAGACCATGGGCTAGGTAGAACTCAAGCTAACAACTAAAACATGCATGCATCTCATGGAATATCATCAAACATTCTTAGCCTAGTTACATGCATGGCCGAACCTCTTCAATCTTTCTTCTTCCTTCCTCCTTAAAATTTTCGGCCAAGGATGAACCAAAGGATGAACACTTTTTTTTTGTTTTTCTTTCCTTCAACTCACGGCAAGGGGGGGGACAATCACACATATCCTTTCTTTTTTTTTTGTTTCTCATCCTACTAACACTAATATTTTATTGCCCATGCTCTTTATTTTATTGTTTCCTCCCATGATGCACCAACACAACATGTCTATGACATGTTTTGCCCATCACCCTTTGTCCATCCTAATGTCATGGCCGGCCACTACTAGATGGGGGGGAAAATTGACATGCAAGTCCCCCCTTTTTCAACATGCACTAATAGGTCCTTATGTTTTGATCTATCACATTTCAAAAATGTCACACATAAGTCCTATTGACTAAATTCACATGAAATTTACAAAATCGAAGCTTAAAATTTTCACACATTTATTTTAGACAATAAATATCATGTTCAAATAATTTGGTTACTCGGTTTAGCGGTCCCGAAACCGCTTTCCGACTAGGGTCAAATTAGGGGTGTCACAGGGAGCTTCCGACAGAGAAGAGAAGAAAGGGGAAAAGAGGTTCGGCCAACAAGAAGAAAAGCATTGGAGAGGTTCGGCCAAATGCAAAAAGAAAAACAGAGAAGAGGAGCAAAATCAACTCGAAACTTGCCAAAATCAGTACCAAACGCCAAAAGAAAATAAACCGAAACTAACCAGAATTCCACCTGCGCAAGACGGAAAACACTCCAATACCCCTTGTCACTCCACCGAATTCTCCTCAACTCCCTCTATGACCAATTCAAACTTTCCTTGGTAGTATTCCACTCCAACTCTGCCACTTACACGGCTCAAGTAGCAAATAACAATCCATTGCGCAACCTAGGACTTGAACCTCAGACCTCCCAGTTACACCACACACCACCTTGCCACCAAACCATAAGCCCTTTTTGTGTCCAGATTCATTGATAAAGCCTATAAACCAGCGTCCAGATTCATTTTAGGGAAAACTAAAAATTTTGCCAAGGCCAAGACTTGAACCCAGGCTCCCTTGTAACCTTAATGACGCCACAACCACTAGATCACATGCTTCCTTATGACATTTTTTTACATAATAATTTAAAAGGCCTACATCCAAGCATCCAGGGTTTTATCCACTTAAAACCAAAATTTTTGCTAAAGCCCAAGTTTGAACCCAGGACTTTTCCAACTCCTCTCAGGACCCTTAACCACTAAAGTAGACATACTTTTATGCACAGTTTCCTAACCGTTCCCTTGCTCAAGGCCCAAATTTCGGGGCATTACAATATTGCTTTAACTAAAGTATAACAAATGGAAATAACCCAGATTTATGATAAGATTCTTTGATCATCTTCACTCTTGAGATATTGTTGAGAGCTTGGTTTAGTGGATTAAATATGAAAGAAGTTAAGAGGTTTCTTATTAACCATTTTATATTAAAAATGTAATGAAATCTTATTCATCATTCACCATTATCAATAATCTAAATTCATTATCTTTTTTATTATAGATAAACCAATTACCAATATAAGAACATTAATGCCTTTTGCAACTGAAAATTCCCTCTAATTACTCCTTTTTAATGCTTAATTTTGAAGCTAGTATTTTTGAAATCTAAAAATAGGAACATTTCACTTTTAGAACCATAAAATAAGATTTGATATAAAAAAAGATCACAAACCAGGATCTGTAATGTAAAATAATCAAGAATAAAACTAGATGTGAAAGCATACCTGAATCCATTGATTTCTTGGAATCTTTGATCTTGTGGTTTTGATATTCTAAATTACCACACAAGTAATCTAGAGAAGGTGACGCTCTCTTTTCTAAAGATGAGATATTAGAAAAGTTATGTTATGTGTAATTTGGGGATCATAACCCTAATATATAACTTTTGCACATTAACCCTAATTTTTAATCAACCTATCAACCTATCATTAATTAGAAATTAGATACTAGGGTATCTACACATATTTTTCTCATACATTATTTAATAACTAAAGCCCAATAATCCTTAACCAAATTAGATCACCTTTAATTTGGGCTAACTTTTTATGATTGTAAATAATAACATGTAATTACTCTTATTATATATGTGATGTCCATATTTTCCAACAATCTCCTACTTTGACCACATATATATACTAATTACTCTATAATTATATGCCAATATATAATCTTATGAGCTCAAAACTTTACTATCATATCCAAAAGGTATTCCGAACAATCTCATCCATTAATTATGTTAACATAGAATCAAGACAACTTTCGTTACATATATCGCAACTAAACCTATCCCTGATCACGTATATTAACACAAGCAAATGACATAGATCAAGTATGGATGTGTAGCATGTAAATTACATGTAATATGATCCAAACATGTCTATTTCCAACTAATCCTCCTTAATCTCTGTGAGATCAAACTTTACCAAAACTAGAGTGTGAATAAACTAAATAAGCCTTATTGCTGCAGAAAATAAACTTAATATTCATAAACTAAAATAACTGAAAATGTGTCTATAACATAAAATCATTTAAAAGTAAAAACTCCCACTAAAACCAAATATCCTCAAATGACATTACACCTATATGAGCAGTGTGCTCATGAAAAAAAACTAGGGTGTAGTCCCTTAGTAAGCGAGTCTACAATCATGTAGTTTGTCCCAGTATGCTTTATAGGCACCTAACCATTTTGAACTTTTACTTTAGTAACCAGGAACTTAAAGTCTATGTGTTTTGACTTTGATGTGCTCATGTTATTATTGGAATAAAAGACTACCAATTATTGTCATAATTTCCACCATAGTAACAAAATTTTGCATTAATATTCCATCAAAATCAGAGTTTATATACTTGATGATCTCTAACTTATCAAACATTGGATATGTGAACATGTAATATTTTGTTCTCTGAAGATACCTTATAACCCTCTTGGCTGTTATCCAATGGTCCAAACCAAGGTTGCTTAAAGATCTGTCTAACATCCCAATAATGTACGAAATATTTGGACGCGTACATACTTGAGCATACATTAGACTCCCAATTGCTAAAATGTAAGGAATCTTATACATTTCTATAATCTAAAAATCATTCTTAGAGCATTGACTGAGACTATACTTACACCCACTAAACTTGTGATATATACAATCATTAACTAAAGCCATCTATAAACCAAATGAGATAATTACTCAATAAATATTGCAATACCACGTGATTTCATTATAGGATGTAACTATTTCTAGCAAAAAAAGGGTTGTCATAAGTATTTAAATAACTAGTTCCAACAACATTCAAATTTAAAGATAAACAAAACTTATTGTTCCCGAATGAACAACAATATCCAAATTTATCCAACAAAGAAATAGAAACTAAATTTCATCTAAAAGACAGTACAAAAAAAAGTGTCTTTTAAATCCAAATAATAATAAGTTCCTAATAACAACCTAAAAAGCCTAATTGCTTCCACTTCCACCGATTTTTCATCGCCCACGAAGATGTGTCTTTCACCATCACTTGGCTTTCGGTAACTTAAGCAACTATGCATGTAAACACTTAAGTGAGTAGGAGAACCAGCATCTATCTACCAAGTGTTTCTAGGTATTGAAGCTAAATTAACTTTAGAACATACCAAAGTAAGAATTATACCTCTTTACATGCCAGGAGTGATATTTGACACATTCTTTCTTCACGTGTCCAGACTCGTGACAAAAGAAACCAACTATTTGTAACATGTTATTGTTTCTTTTATTTGGGCCATTAGCAACTTCATTAGGATATTTTCTTTTCTTACCCTTGTCTTTAGAGGCATTGTAATAGCTCGTTTTTTAGTGGTGTCAGAAATAGTGGTTTCGGGACCATAATTCTGATGTGTCAGTTCATAAATATTAATTATTTAATATTTACAAAGTCATTAGGGTCGTATTAAAAATTGGTTAAGAAATTTTAATGTTTAGATAATTAATTAAGTAAAAAGGACTAAATTGTAAAAGCTAAAAAAATAGTTTTTATTAGTTAAATGTGTTAAATGGCTATTGAAATGTTAGTTGATAGACTTTTATGGTAAATAAACCATATAGAAAGATAATGAAAAAATATGGACAAAGCTTTGTTAAATATCAAGTTAAATTATAAGGGTAAAATAGTAAAATAGTAATTAAGAAAATATAAACTAAAAATAAGACAAAATTATCATCATCTTCATGCTTACCACCAAAATTAGAAGGAAGAAAACACCATAGTTGAAGAAAAAGGATTGGCCAAGTTAAGTTTTGTCCATGTAAGTGATTTTGCGCCTGTTTTTAGTAATTTTAATGTTTTTGTAATCGTTTTAGCTTAATTTAGCTAATCCGGGAGTTAATTTCTAAAGATGTTAAATGTTTTGAAAGATTCCACTAATGATTTTGATGTGTTTTTGAAGTTTAATGGTAGATTATTAAGCTTGGTTGTTAAATTCACTACATCAAAATAGGCTTTTAGCGACATTTTTAGTGGCGTTTGGACAAAAAATGCCGCTAAAAATTGAGCATTAGCGGCGCTTCCAAAAAAGCGCCACTAAAAATTAGCATTAGCGGCGTTTTTCAGAAAAACGCAGTAAAAAACCTATGCCTAACGGCATCGTTTTCTGACCATTTGGTGCTTTAGCAGCGTTTTTGAAAAAGTACTGCTAATGCTCAGAGATTTAGCGGCGTTTTTCGAAAAGCGCCGCTAATACTCAATTCTTTAGCGGCGTTTTTAAAAAAGCGCCGCTAATGCTCAGGCTTTTAGCGGCGTTTTTGAAAAAGCGCCGCTAATGCTCATGCTTTTAGCGACGTTTTTGAAAAAGCATCGCTAATGCTCAGGCTTTTAGTGGCGTTTTTGATAAAGCGCCGCAAAAACATTTTATTTCTCTATTTACTATTTAATTTGTTTATTTATATTAGTTCAAATTATTTTTAATTGAATATTTGTTAAAAATGGATAAATTTGAAATAATGACACGTAGAAATAATTTGAAATAAAAAACATAGAAAAATATTTGTTAAAAATAGAAAAATTAAAATACTATTATTTAAAATAATTTTAAAATTTTTTGGGTACATGACTAATTGATTTTTAATTTATATATTAAATAATTTCATATATAATTGTAAATGATACGATAGTCTTAATTTTAGAATATTTAATTAATTATCATTATAGTTCAGGGTTTAATATATATGTTTTAGGGTATATGGTTTAGGGTATATGGTTAATTTAGGATTTAAGGCTAGTTTAGGAGTTACAATTTTAAGGTTTATAGATTATGGAATTAGGGATTATGGATTAGGGATTCTGGTTTAAGGGTTGCGATTTAGGGGTTAAGGGTTAGGGGTTAGAGATTAAGAGTTAAGAATTTAGGGTTTATGGATTCAGTGTCAGGATAGGGTTTAGGGTTTAGATTAATTAGTGTTTTTTAATTTATATATTAAATAAGGTTTAGGGGTAGTAGTTAGGGGTTTAGGGTTTTGGGTTAGGGGTTAGAGGTTAAGAATTAATGATTTAGGGTTTAGAGATTTAAGGTCCAGTTAGGGTTTAAGGTTTAGATTAATTAGTATTTTTTAATTTATATATTAATTAAGTTCTTATATAATTGTAAAAGAGGGGTTAGGGGTTTAGGGTTTATATTTTATGATTTAGGGTTTAGGAGATAGGGGTTAAGGGTTAAGATTAATTGGTGTTTTTAATTTATATATTAAATAATTTTTTATATAATTGTAAAAGAGATAATATTAATTTTAATATATTAAAATTATGATTATTGTTTAAATTATTTAAGAGATAATAGATTAATTTTATATATATTAAATGGTTTAGGATTTAAGGTTTATTTTAGATTTGTTAAATGATAAAATTTTATACAATTAATTAATGTTTTTATATTTAAAAATATTTAATGTAAATTTAGATTAAATGATTTAAACCATTTGATATATTTAAATATTATATTTTGAGAGTACTTAGTTTTTTATAAAAATTTAATTTATAAAAAATAATAATAAATATTTTATAAAATAACTTAACTAATAATTGTTAACAACAAAATAAAAGATTTTTAGAAATAAATATTTTTTTATGACGTTTTTTTAAAAAACGCCGCAAAAAGTAAGCAATAGCGGCATTTTTATAAAAAATCCCGCAAAAATCATTTTTACTTTACAAAATCGCGCCATTTTACCCAAAATTTCCCCCGTGAAATCCCTAATCTTCCCATGGCCGACAATGTTTTGAACTTTGTTTTGATACCCGTTCCCTTTCCTTTCTCCTTCTTCTATTACCCTTTCCCCTCTCCCTTTCTCTCTTTCCTCTTCACCTGACCCTATCAAAGGAACCCAGCTTTCCATCTCGCTACCAGACAACGTCCCCTTTCTTTCTCAGTCTCGTCGTTGCTGGAAAACCCCAAAATCTCGTCCCTTGTACTTCTATTTTAGCTGCTCCTTACATTGAATAAAATATCAGTCTTTTCTCAGTCTTAATCGACATTGTGTTTTTTTTAATTTTCTCATTGGCTATTTATTTTTGTGTTTTTCTTTAATTTCTAGATTTGCTATAATTTATTTTCTCTTTTCTTCTGAATTCTAGGTCATGTTGGTTTGGTGTTTAGAAAATTGGGGTTTCCATTGATGTTTTCAGTTCTTCTGAAATTTTTTAATTTTTTTAATTGATACCTTAAGCAATCTTAGGTTTGGAAAAAACCAAATAATAATATGTTAATCCACTCTAATCTCTTTCTTTTTTCTTTAATTTCCTTTCATTTTTTGTATTGTCAGTTGATTTCTTCTGCTATTCAAAGATGTCGTTTATCCGAATATCTTTTCCAATTATCAGTCGTTCTCAAGAGCTCTCCTCCAATCATTCGAGTTTCAAGTGAATATTTTTCATTCTTCCTTTAATTTTTTCCTAACAATAAGCTCATCACTCCCTCAATTCACATTTACATATTTTAGTTTTATATAGCTTTTGACAGGTTAATAATTCACATTATATTGATTTAGGCATGTTTGTGTATTCGTGTGTGGTGTTTTTTTTATGTTATGCCATGTATTATATACTGTTTTAGTTTTTCTATTTGATGAGCAGCTAAGTCGGAAGACAAGTTTTATATCTAGTAAAAGTGAAATCTAGCTAATGTTCAAAGTCTTTAAATTATGTGTAAAGTTCCAATATGTGACCTGTTTTACTTGTTACCTCATTTGTTTTCTCTGTATTGTACATATGGCAGCAATAATAGTAGTGATAATCATAGAAGTAATAATTAGGCGCTTACATTTGTTCAAATAACAGTAGGGTAAGTTTGTGTTCTGAACCTTGCATTCCTATTGCAAGAGCTGTTATAGAGGCATTTATTAGACTTCACAAAAAAGGATTAATTTATCAAGGTATATGCCAAAATTCCATTGCTTACTATCATGTTTCACTCTGCTAACTGATATTTAGCTGTTTACTTTCTCATTTGATCATAATATTCTATCTTTCTCCTTTGCTTCAGCTGCCTATCACAGGGAAAAGAAAAGAATGTCAATATTATCTTTCTGTGCACTAAAAATCTAGAAGAAATTATGATATCAAATGAAAAACAACAAAGAAATACTAGTATTAACACTTAAAAGAAATTTTATGTATCTTTTCCCCCTTAGAGTGTATTGATTTAGAAATACTGGTGGTTCAATTTGACATCTAGTCTGAGTTAGTCACTGACTGGTCCAAACTTGAGATTTGAAGCGCTTTTTTTCCCTTTTGGCAGAGGAAATGCAAACAAAGAAGGACACAGTGAAGCTTTCTTGGCTTTGCTTAAATATCTTATAACCATGCAAGATTTGTCTATACAATACTGTCAAAGTTTAATATAAGCAAGTTAGAGAGGAATCAAGAAAGGGAGCACTTCATGTAGGATACAAACAAGCTCTGGCTTTTTGTAAGTCTCTGTCCCCTGTATATGGTTGCTACTTTCTTGAAGTATTTACTAATTTAAAAGAATCAGGAAAGCCATTTTCTGGAAGTTGTTTATATTTCATGTGAATTTGGGCAGTAGAGTATACTTATAGTTTACTTGTAATTTAGGATTAATTATACTTTATATGAGGAGCTTGATGCTGGGGGTATGGAGCGGACAAGAGATGTGTACAGGTGTCTTTATGTTCTTGCAATGGATTAATGGTTCTGTTGGTTGCTACTATTGTTAAATTGCAAGTGAAATAATTGCTTTACTAATAAATCTTGTCAACTAACTCTGCAAGAAATTTGCCAGTTGCCTACTTTTTGAACGTTTGCATGTTTTGGTTTCATGTTCTGCTAACAGTCCATTTCATTACCCTGTAACAATCCATTTTTCCTTTTTCTTTTACTTTTTTTTTTCTCATTTTCAATGTTTATTTTAGCGAAGTGCCCTAATGTAAGTTGAAAAATTCAACAGAAATGTTTTGTTTGATTCTTAATTTGGAAATTGTGATTTTTTTTCACTGTTTCGATATGCTAAATCAGAACTCTCAGTAATATGAGTATTATTGTGTTTTTATTTTTGTTTTTCTTTCTTCGTTGATTGGAGACTGAGAGCGAAGACTACAACGGTAGCTGAGTTTTACTTTTTTGATTTTTTTGTATGATTATTGTAATTATTATTTTTAATTTTTTGTCCGGTCGCAGCTCTCTTTGAAGTTTGTACTTTTATTATTGGTTTAGCTTCAATTCAGATCTCATTTATTGTTCTTTCGATTTTGATGATACAGGCACCGTGAGCTGAAACAACTTGGTAAAGAATGATTGACTCAAAAAAATCAAACCTTGATGTTTCTTAGTGTATGCCAAAGTATGCCAAATGCAAGAACTAAATCTACTTATTGTTTCCATGTTCCTATTCTTGTTTGCACCAAATATGCCATAGAGATTTGAAATTAGAAAATACCCTATTAGATGGAAGTCCTGCACCTCGTTTGAAAATCTGCGATTTCGGTTACTCTAAGGTTTGGGAATAATTAATTATATATAGTCCATCTTAAGTGTCAGTTGCTTTATGATTTTCCAGTCATTAAGTTGTTTTTTTAACACTTGGTGTAGTCATCTCTGTTGCATTCAAGACCCAAATCAACAGTTGGAACTCCAGCATATATAGCACCGGAAGTTCTGGCGCGGTGAGAGTATGATGGAAAGGTATTATTTCAACTGTATAAAAAATAAAAGAAGAAGAAGTAATATCTGTGTGAAGTTCCAAATTACTAATTAGTAATTGGCCTTCGTATGTGAAATAACTGTCCTTTCGGATCTGCACTTTATTGTATGTTCTGCACAAGGTGGGATTGTTGTGTTGGTTGTTACTAGGGGTAATGAGTTTTGGCATATGGATATACAGATCTGTGTGTTTGTGTTCTTCAGCAATGAGATACAGCTTAATTGGTATATGAAGAGTTTCCACAAGAAATGCTTAAAGCAATATTGCTTCCATTTTTGTCATTACATATTAAGCCTTTTCCACAAAAAAATGATGGCCTTTTTATCATTACATATTAAGCCTTTTCTACATCTGACATGATGGCACATGTAGGGTGATTGAAAATGAGTATTTAGGTCTGAGAAATGGCATACTGGATCAATCAGCCATGCTGCTTTCAAGCCATGGTTGTCTAACTTACATGAACTGCAAAGTAAGTCAAACTTTTTGTAGTAATTTTAGGAATAACATATCCTTGTTTTGAAGTGTTCGATCTATTTTTGTTAGCTTGGCACTGCTTATGCTTAATTTAGTCTTCATACAATTGCTATAATTCGGTTATCAGCCAGATTTATGATTGTTTTCTGTTTTTATTGATTTATGTAATCAATCTCAATTCTGCTTTTTGCAAATTAATACTATTGTTCCTTGTTAAAAAATTGAATAGTTTAGACAATCATTAGAAAGAATGCCTATTTGTGACACATGGAAGAGCTATGATTGAGATTGTTTGTTAGTATGGTTCAACATGCTACTAAAGTTGCACATAATTGTTTGTTATATTTTTTTGAGCCTTAATGGCTATATATATATATATATTATTTTTAACATCTCTGTTGTTTACTAAGTTTGTTGGTTTATCTAATCATTTGGTTTTGCATCCTTTAGATATTGAAGGTGTAGTAGAGGATTCAATCTCTTCAAACTGGAAAAGCCAAGGCTTAGCACTTCTTCAAGTGCAGTGTTATTTAATGTTGCATTCCATGGTCGTTTATCTTAGTCGGAACTTGAATTTTTGTAGCTACCTTGTGTACTAGCTTCTTTAACCATGATTGTTAATTATTATGTGTTACGTAGCTTTTTTTATATTTGGCCGATTTAATATAGATCAGATAAGCTGTGAGATAGATTGCTCATTTATTTAAACATAATATTTTAATTCTAAATTTAAATTTATTAATTTTTATATTTAGCTTTAAAATTTAAATTTTAATAGAAAATTTAATTTAATTATTTTTTTATCCTTAAAAGTATATAGTTTAAAGTTTAAATTTCAAAAATAAAACATAATATAATATTTATTATAGAAATAAATATTATTTAATTAATTTTTTTTAAAAGCATGTTTCTAGCGGCGTTTTTAAAAAAGCGTCGCTAAAAGTCATTTTTTTATAGCGGCGTTTGTAACATAAGCGTCGCTAAAGGTCATGATCTTTAGCGGCGTTTGTAGTATATGCGCCGCTAAATATCATGGTCTTTAGCGGCGTTTTTTCACATAAACGCCGCTAAAGACCTAAAAAACGCCGCTAAAAATCTGTTTTGGTGTAGTGATTAGACTATTTTGTAAAGTAATTTTGTATAATTTTTAAGTTTAGGGGTTTAATTGCAACAAAGTAAACATAACAAGTTTTTCTTGTGAAATTTTAGCATGTGAGGACTGATTTGGGGTAGTTATAAATTTGGTTCAATGGGTATAAAGTTTAATTGTGAAAATAATCTTATTTTGGTTTTAGGGACCAAATTGATTAAGGTGTAAAAGTTTGGGGTAATTGTGAAAAATTGTAAATAGGAAGACATATGCATTAGATTGAATATTACATGAAGTTGAAGCTAATAAATTGAAATAAACTACTTTATAGATCAAGAACCAGTACATAATCGTGGAAAAATGGAAAGTTATTTATTAGTCCTTGAATTTTTACTATCTTCGTAGTTCAGCCCTGGTATGTTCTAAAGGTTCGATTTAGTATAATATATAATACTATTTTGATTTATGATTTATGATTTCTTGAATATGTATATATATAAGTAAATTGTCTCAAATGAATTTAAGGTGAGAAATGTAACTGAATTGTATAGTACTACATGATTTTGGGTATTGAGCCCGAATGAACATAGGATAGGATACAATTGACATGCCAATAAATTATTTTGTGTGCTGTACAAGATTGGCCTGTGATGAGATGATGATATCTGAATCGATTTTATACATTTAATATACCGGAGTTCAACATTTTTTGGACTAGCGAGTTATATTTACAATGATTCTGGCGTGTTTTTGGGGGCGGATGAAAAGCCTACGGGCTTGGCACTTGGTGCCCAGGCATGTTTCTAGAGGGATCTTAGCCTATGGGCTAGGCACTTGGTGGCTAGGCGTGTTCTTGGTATGACTGGCTCGGTTGGGTATTTTTGTAACACTCCTAACCCGTATCCATCACCAGAACAAGGTTACAAAGCATTACCGGAGTTTACAGAATAGACAAAAATTTCAAACATTTCATAACATATAGCATTCATATCAGAAATCAATCATAATCATGCATATTGTCCCTAATACGAGCCCTAGAGGCCCAAAATACACCTTAGAAACAAATCAGGATTAAATTGCAAATTCAGAGAATTTTTTAGAAACTAGTAAAATTTTCAAAAACTGCAAGGGTCACACGGCCGTTTGGCCAGGTTCACACGGCCAAGAGACACACCCATGTCTTAGGCCATATGGGCATTTGAAATAAGGACACACGACCGTGTCTGTGCCCATGTAAGTCACTAACTTGGGTCACACGGCCAAGCCACATGCCCGTGTCTTTGCCTGTATGGACGAAAATAGGCCATTTTCCAAGCCATATTTCTCACCCAAATTGGTACCAACCTAAACACAATAATTTTCATATAACCAAGTTATAAATAGACATCCAAAACCAGCTAAAATCAAGCTTAAAACATGTAATATCATCACATACAACCAATATGTTGTTAGGCACCTCAAATGGCAACTTAAAAACATGTCAACCATGTATCCAAATCCACCTAAATGACCAAATACATATATGTATAATTGTACTAAACCTAACATGTAAGTCACTTATCAAGCTCAACCATTTGGTACCCAAAATACCAATGCACAAGATAAATCATTTAGTATCATTTCATGTCACTTAACTTACTTACCCAAACATACCAATATTTCCAAATGGTACCAAATATACCATTTTAACCAACATCACTATACCTATAAGTTTTCCATAACAAAGCACTAAATCACACCAAGGTATATAACATATCTTATATGCATATTCAAACCACAGTTTACTTTCCATCATTCTATCATATCAAACACGCATCAAACATGATAAGGCCACATAAATATATACACATTAAAAATATACCGACACAAGCTAATAAGTGGCTATTCTTAACAAAAACACTTGTATGCCAACATTGGCCAAATTAGCCTATACATGCCATTGTAACCGAAATTAAACAACCAAAAGTACCAAAAGAGCTGATGGATAGTGTGATATAACTCCACCAAGCTTACAACTCAAATGAGCTTTCGAATCACTAAAAACACAAAAAATAACACTGAGTAAGCATTTAAGCTTAGTAGCTTCATATAACATAGAATTTAACTTACCATTTGGTCATATTTAAGGTAAACATACAAAGCGTATTCAAATTCAATTTGGCCAAAAGCCTAAACACATATCCTCATCAACCATGTTAGTAATGTAATTCATATAAATATAAAGAAACATGTATGAGCTTAATAATAATCAAACTTCCATGTATATATAATTTACACATCATGTATATATATCATGTACAAATTATTTTCATATATCTTATGTAAATACTTGTAGTAGCTCGTATTGAACTCATGTAATCTCGCAATAGAATAGTGCTTGTTGAACCATTTAGAATATTGTTGGATACGCAAGTAGTATACACGAGCTGTACTGAACTGTAATCTGTCAATTCATGTACATGTATGCTCATACGAGTTGTAAATGGTAAGCTCCTCCGAGCTAAATAACGGTATGCTCCTCCAAGCTGAATAATGGTAAGCACATACAAGCTGAGTATTGGTAAGCTGATAAGAGCTAAAATTGGTAACCCTAATGACATGTCATTTGTATCCTACGAATTCCTAAGGTTCAAATGGGGCTCGGTAATTGTCGTATGTCATCAAATATGCGTTCGACATTCATATATGATGATTATGCAAAAAACATACAACTAATTCAACCAAAGCATATAATTACACAATTTAATTACACGAACTTACCTCGACGAGTGTACGTAGATATGAAGGTGACTAATCCGATATTTTTCCTTTACCCCGGTCTAACTCCTTATGAGGTTTAACCATATCTATACGAATGGATTTAACTCAATTCAATATAATTCATATTAAATTTAGTCCAACACACATTTGTGGAAAAATTACCATTTTGCCCCTATACGTTTAATTCTTTACAATTTAGTCCCCAGGCTCGGAAAATGAAATTCATTCAATTTTATCCCTACCCTAGCCTAGATAAATTATAAACATATTTATAGCAACCCATATAATTCACAAATTCACAATTTTCAATTTAATCCCTAATTGATAATTTCATCAAAAATTCCTTTACAAAAGTTATTTATCTAACAAAAACCATTCATTTTCTACCATTAAACTTCAAAACCCTAACATGTTCATAAATGGTAAAACTCAAATACTTTAACAGTTTCACAAATTAGTCCTTGGGCTATCTAGATTAAGCTACAACGATCCTAGAAACATAAAAATCATCAAAAATGGGTTAAAATTGCATACCTAATTGAAGGAATTAAATATGGCCGAATAACATAGCTTCCATGGTTTTCTTTTCCTCCATTTTTGGTTGAGAAAGATGAGCACAAGATAATGGTTTTATTTTTATTACTTTTATTTTAACTTAATTTATCATTATTAATTAATTACTTAATTAACCTTTAAAATAATTAAAATTTACACAATTTCCAAGCCGTTATCATCCACTAACATACTAATGGGCTAATTTTCATATAAGGACCTCCACAATAATGTTCTATAGCTATTAAACACCTTTAGTTATTAGAACACAACTTTTGCACTTTACACGATTTAGTCCTTTTTATCAAATTGAACATGTAAACGGTAAAATTTTTGAACGAAATTTTTATACAGTAATACTATCATGCTGTAGATCATAAAATAATAATTAAATAAATTTTACAACTTTGAACTTATGGTCCCGAAACTACTATTCTGATTTCATTGAAAAACGGGTTGTTACAATTTTGGCGTGTCTGGGGTAGATAACTGTAATATCCCTAAACTGGGTCTAGTAGTTTTGAGTATATTTTTTAGGTTTTGAGTGTTAAATTAGGAATTTATGGGGTTTCTAGTAATTTTTAATTTAATTTAGGAAGTTAATTTCATCTAAAATTGATTAAACAATAATTCAGAAAAAAATAAAAAAAAATATAGAAAATTAATTTTAAAGTAATTCAATAATTATAAGTGAAAATAATTAATTTGGGTCGAAAAATAATTTTAAAATAATTTAATTGGGGGTTAATTTGAGTTAAATTTAAAAATTAATTAATTTCATTCTCAAAATACTCTGTCAATTCACCTGAGATTATTCTCAAAAGTAGCAAAAAATATTCTGAAATTTCTCTAGCTTCTTAAATCAAGATTTTCAATCAACGAATTTAGAGCAAATCAAATGTAATTTTCAATCCTAAACTTGTTTTTATGAAGATTAAAAACATTTTTGCATGATTTGAGAGTCAATTAAAGGATTTTTTTTATCAATGTCATCTTCTTCACTGTTAAGGTGCTTTAATTGTGGATCTTGAATTTTGAGAGGAAATACAAAAATCAATGGATGTTCCAACTCAAAATGGATCTATTAAAAGGTTTTTGGTTTTATTTGTCAAGATTAAACATGATTTGTGAGGTAATTTGAAGAAATTCGAATTTTATCATCTTTTTGAATTAATTTTCTGGATTTTTGTGAAATTGATTTAAATGTGAAATTGATGCTTAGTTTATGTGTATTTGGTTTAGTATTGATGTTTGGAAGTGATTAGGAGGTCCGGAGAGGTCGATCTTTTGAGGAATTGAGTTTTCGACTTGATGTTACAAATTCGGTAAGGTATCTTTGTGAGTGAATTACAATTAGCATAGTTAATTAAAAGTTGTGTTTAATATAAATTTGGAAAGGTGATAATGTCTATTTTACCTCTGTTGAAGCTCTGAATCTTGAAGAGGATCGAGATAACCGAAATTGAAGCTCGAAATTTCCTCGTTGATCACTTATTGTGATAGAATAAAATTGTATGGTGAGTGTTTCTAAGGGCGAGTTGGTAAATTGACCCTAAATTCTGTTTAATTAGTACCTTAATTAATGATTAAAATTAATTAATTATGGATAAATGGTTGATTTTGCAAGATTGATATTAAATGTGCAAAAATTGAATTTGTATTGAAAAAAAATGCTAAGTGAGCTTTTGGGTGATGTGCTATTTAATTAGATTAATCTTATGGATGATTTAAAGCATGTGTACTGAAATTTTTGATCATGTTATGTTGAAGTTACAATTGGTAATTGATTATGGGAAATTGGCAAATAAATTGCTTAATTTAATTGGATATTAAATGCTATGTTACATGTTACACATAAACATCTTGTCACATTAAATTTAGCACACTAAAGATTGATTTATATGATATGTTTGATTGAATATATTGGCAACAAGCATGATGGATCCATTGGATATAATTGGAATGCCATAGGATTTGTGGGTACTCACATTTATTTGTGACATTGTGAACATATGGCTTTAGGTGGACTGATTTTTTTTGGAGTAGATAAGGGAGTGTTGAGCATGAGTTTCCACTCAATGGATTATTTGAGGCGCTATAACGGAGCATGTGCTTTGGCCTGCTCAACTTGATGGATTGTATTTGATATTTGTGGGAGGTTGGAGATCCATTTATCCGATGTATGATCACCTAGTTAAGCCATGAAAAGTGTATGCTAATATATTTTTATGTGATTGTTGCTATATCAGTTGATGATTGAAAGCTATGAATAATTGATTTTTGGTATTGAAAATGCTTATGGAAATTAAATTGACATGTTTAATTATTTTTGTCTAATAATTGATGAATAATTGGTTGTGAATTAAGCATGAATTGGATGTTAATTTACTTGTTGTTTTTATTAACATTCACTAAGATTTTTAAAGCTCACACCCTCACATTCATACAGATATTCGTCAGGATTGAGGAGCTGAGGAGCCGAGCAAGAGAGTTCCAAGAGATTTAGGCTTAGTAGAGGCTTTAGTATGCATTTTAGAGATTTTAGTCAAGCATTGTTGAACTCTTGGGAAGTAGTTGATTTTGGTTGTAATTGGACTTTGGACATTTATTTTCGATGGTTTTATAATAACTTTGAGGCATGTTTGAGTTTAATTATTGAATGATTTACTGTGTTTTGTTGCTTGATAACATGGTGTATGAAGCATGAAATTTTTACTATGGGTTGATTAAATGAAGCTTCCATGAAGTGGTTTACTAGCGACTGAGGTACGTCACTTGTTTGATTTATTCGGTGTTCGTCATGCATGAAATTGATTGCCTAATTTTATTTAATTAAGGCTAAATTGATGTCCATAAATTTAATTGAAGGTGTATGTATATTTATGTTAATTAATCGTAGTTTAATCGTGTTTAATTGGTTATTAAAAGATGAAAAACCGGGTTTTAAAATGAATTTCTCTCAAAAATAGGTGCAGTGGTTTTCACACGAGTCTGTAAGGGGTTGCACACGGGCGTGTGGGTTAGTGACACGGGCGTGTGGAAACTGGAGCTATCACACGCGGTCGTGTGGGATTTCTACACAAGCGTGTGCGATTTGCCAAAAAGTTTTTCACGACATGAAGACAGGCATTTAATGACACACGGTCTAGGGGACACAACTGTGTGGGTTCTTGGGGGCTTAAGTTTTTGTCTTTTTAAATTAGTATTCTAATTTGTTTAAATTAGGATTTAGTCCTAAAAATTAATTAGTCTAATTATATCCCTAGATGATAAGGAAACTTGGTAAAATTTTAGGATTAGTCTCGTAATAGGTAAAACTCGATAGAAACACACTTAATTTGTAACTCGAAATAGGTCCTGATAGATTATATTTGTTACAATTTAGTCTATAATAGTAAAAAAATGAATTAGACATAGCAAACGAACTCAATTTAAGCTGAAATTTTTAGGCTTGCATAATTTTAATTAAAATAAGGCCAGTAAACATTGAGATCTAAATCGGATTGGTTTTACCATAGGTGGTAAAATGACAAAAATGCCTTTAGGTTAAATTACCCAAAAAGGGTTTAAAATTGGCTCATAATTTGATTTTACGTTAATATATAACTAATATTCAGATAAGATTGAGGTATTATAAGGTCGAATAGTGTGTCTTGGGTGGTCGTTAGCTGGAGAGTCACTTAAGTGGCTACTGTAACGCTTTGAATTTGGGACGGTTCGTCCTAATCGAGTTTGGGGTGTCACATTTGGTGGTATCAAAACTAGGTTAGGCGTCTTGAATATTAATGATCTTGGATTATGATGTTTGTTTGCTTGTGATGATTAAAAATTTCCTATTTTTTCCTATGTATGATCTTTGTGATATAAGTTGTTCTTGGGGTAGGATTGGAAACACAATGCCCTATAGGATCTATACTTAGTTAATATTGGATCTCATGCCGCTACTCACTCTTGGTACGTTTTCTTTACTCTTATCATTAGTATACGATTGTCGCTATGCCTCCGCATCGTGATCGGGGTAGTATAGATGACGATGCGCCGCCGCGGGTTGATGCTCAGATGGGCCGTATTGAGCACTTCATGTCTAAGATGGTAGGAGCACTACAACGTATCGCTAGTGCCAACATTGCTCTGACTTGTCAGGGTTTTCCATTGGAGTGTTTACGAGCTCTTAGAGGTAAGGAGTTTCGTGGTGTTAGGGGCGGTGATCCAACACATGCAGAGTATTGGTTGGAAGGTGTCATTCTTATTCTCGGCCAGATGGGTTGTTCTAACGAGGATAACTTGGGTTATACCGTGTCACTGTTGATGGAAGAGGCTCACAGATGGTGGATGACTGTCGATAGGGTACTCCACCCCCTATCGTGCCCTGTGCCACATCCATATCCTCAAACGACTGAAATGAGTCGATGACTTCCTATAGATAAAATCAAAATGTGTGGTGCCAAAGAGTTTAAAGGTAAGACAGATGATGACCTAGCTAGAGCTGAGTATTGGTTGGAGAATATCTAACGAGTTTTCGAAGAAATGGCCTGTTCTCCTAGTGATTATCTCAGACGTGTTTTGTTGTTACTTAAAGATGAAACTTACAGCTAGTGGTCAACGTTAACAGCAGTCGTACCAGGAGATAGGGTTAATTGGGATTTCTTCACATTTGAGTTTTAAAAATACGTTAGCAAACGATACTTGGATCGGAAAAAGAAGGAATTTCTTGAATTGAAGCAGGGAAATAAATCAGTAGCAGAATACGAGAGAGAGTTTGTGCCTCTCAGTAAGTATGCTCGTGAAATTGTACCGAATAAGGAAGAAATGTGCATCCATTTTGAAGATGGACTAAATGATGAAATTAAAATGCTAATTGGAGGGACAAAAATATGAGAGTTCGTTGTATTATCTGATCGAACACAAAAGATGGATGAAGTTTACAATCATAAGAAAAAAAATGAAAGAAAGGCTCCGGCATTTGGTAAACTAAGTTTCTCTAAATCATTTTCGACTCCACTATCAAAGAAATCAAAAGAAGAATTTAATTGAGTCACTTCACCATCTGGGTTTTCGGGTAAAAACAAATCGACATAACATGATTCAAAATCTCAGGTTGAACCTGCTGATAGTGTGGATAGTGTTCGTAATGCTCCAAGCCCTATGTGCGAACATTGTGGAAAACTACAAGCTAGTGAATGTAGGACCAAATTAAGTGCATGTTACAGATGTGGTTCGACAGATCATTTCCTGCAAAATTGCCCAAGAAAATCAAGGGATAATGATGTTCGAGGCGATAAACAATTGTCTACACCTTAGAAAGGTAGACGTCTTGGTTAGAGCAGTAACATTGGAGCAAATTGTAGTGGGACCAAAGATACAACTATCATATCTGAAGCTAGAGCGCCTGCGTGAGCATTTGCTATTTGAAACGATAGAATTATGTAATTGTACACAATCATATCAAGTAATAAAGTGACAAGTAAATGTTGAGTTATCGTACCCAAAGGGACTATGCAAGAAAAATATTTATGAAATGTAAATTTAAACATTTTGGTGATGAAAATAATTGTTGAAAACACCTCGAAATTCCTATTGTCACACCAATTCACTTATCCATAAAATTCATAACTATTCTTTCTAAACCAACCACCATGCTTTCTTTGCGTAATTCTTATTCCAATGTAGTTCCAATACTTCACCTTAAATCTCCCATGGATTTCCTATTTACTCACACAGATTGTCTCGAGGGACTACTTATAGAAATATTACTAACGATTTCCTCATTCCCAAATTCTCAATTTTACAAATGCACAATTAACAAGAAACATTTAGGTAAAACCAAAATTTCAATCAATGCAAGGTACGATTAGAATGGATCGTAAAAGTACCTTCATTGACGCTAGATGCGTCTCGATCCTCTCGACACATAGCACTATAAACTAGTCTCTAATTCCATTTTTGAGTTGAAGCTTGCATTTAAACTGGATAACGTCATGGACAATCTGTAACACAATGCTCCGCGAACCCACTTCTCAGGCATGTTCTTGACGTTTTCCAACACTTGCTCGAATGTCTCTTATTACAATACTTACTAACAAATTTTCTCGTTGATCCAATAGAACTTCCTATATTCAATTTTACAACATTCTATTGTGGTCTATCCTCTCTGGCCCACTTCAAAGGTCGTGAAATTGAGCCAGTAGGACTAGACTTTCTCTTATTCCATACTTTGTTCTTTTCCTTTCCCTCGTGTTCCAATCACTTACTTCCTTATAATATTTTTCCTTCTCAACCATAATCTCAAAAATCCTTCCCAAAACTCTCAACATTGCTTAGGATATTGCATTATCCCTAATCTCTTTATTTCTACCTTTAGCAATAGACACATTAACGATGCCATTTGTCTCAGGGTCAGACACAATTCCTTGAAAAGCTAACGAATAATTTTGAGCTACTCGACATTGCGCTCCTCGAAAATCACATACCACTAGTTTGCATACCTCGGGTTTTCATAATCCTCGAGTTTTAACTGTACGAGTACTCATTTTAAGTTTTTATGAATTTTTTGTCAATAGAGGTAAGATTTTATGTTATCACTTGAATATTTTTAATCGAAGTTTCATTTCAATTTACACTTGTCTCACTATCTACCATTTTCACTACTTAGAGTTTTCATAGTCTATAGTTGTCTCAGTTTATAGTGTTTCATTGTCTATAGTTTTTCACAGTCTATAGTTTCAAATCTGAAGAACACTTACCTCGGATCAGCTTCGAGAGTCTCAAATATTTTTTACAACAATTTTAACATGTGGCATGTTCTTTCCAAAATACCCCTTTATAATGCAAATAGTTTTTCGAAAATACTTTACCCATAGTCTGAATTTTGAACCGGGCTCTAATAGCACTGAATATATCACCCCAAACCTAGCCCAATCATTATGGTTGAATTTGGAATGCTATATTGGCCATCAGAATGGCCTAGAAAAACTTTTTTGAGTTCAAATGTACCTTTTTTTAAAACCATTTGCGTAGTTTGTTCAAAACTGCTAAAATCGAATATTCAACTTTATTTTCAATCTCATTTCAAAAACCATTTGTCCACAAAAATCGCCGAAATAAACTTTCAAAATTTTGAAAAAAAATATTTTAAAACTATTGGCTTATCAATTCAAAACAAATAAAATAAATCATTTATTTTAATTTCATAAAAACCTTGCAACTTTCAAGAATCGAAATAAAGAATATCTCAATTGTAAATATTCAATCATTTATTCAAAACTATTTCGGATTTTCAGTCATACTTCTAAATCAATTGTCTTTTTATTCAAAATTGAAGAACTTGGTTATTCTTCATTATTTCAGAAATAAAAACATATTAATTTCATAAATAAAATGTCTTTAGAAAACTCATTTGTAAACATTAATAATTTTGAAAACTAAGTCTAATTTTATTAAAAACTCATTTATCAAAAATGTAGTGGAAAAATGTGTTATTGATAGATTCTATTTTAGAAACCGAGTTTCAAGCAAAATCTTATCAAATACTAATTTATGCAGTTTTTAAAACTTAATGTCATGCAAATAGTTTATGCAAATCAAAATGAAAAATACCCACAATAAAGTCCCATAAAAGTATTAAAACAAACCCAAATCAAAGTCCATAAAATGATATAATGTCCATAATTTATTAAAAAGTTCACTTTCGAGAGCATCACCAAAAATCCGCATCCGAGTCCTAATTACGAGCATTAACCGAAACATACACTTAAGATGGGTGAGTTGACAAGCCCAGTGTGAGATCATCACAAATAAAATTGCATACATAACAAAATATCAATCTCGACATATCAATCGTCATAAAAATCACAAGTTCTAACACTGATACTTATGCACGAACATGTTGATGCATATTTGAAAACGATGCATATTTTATAAAATTTCCTACCCATCTCCGCTAAACACCAATATCTAGTTCCCCAGAACCCGTCCATCCAATCACACACTATTTGTGGACAAGCCACCACATAATTGCCGATAAATGACCACATAACACATTGTGGACAAGCCACCACATAATTGCCAATAACGACCACATAATCGCAGATAAATTCCCACATAACTTCCACATTTCACAAAACCCACCCCATGCATGTGATATTGCCATTTTCAAATTTAACACATATAATCACTTTTTACATTTCTCATGTAGTCATGCTCATAGTCGCATATTTCTCAATTTTACACATTTGCATGTAAACATACTCACATTTTCATATATCACATAATATTCACTTTTTTTTCACTTCAGCATGCTTTAATATATTTTCATATTAAATCATGGATCTCATCACACATACATATATAACACATATTTAGATAGTCACATATCAATGAAGCCATGTATCATATAATATAGAGTTGAGATTTGCACACATATCATCATCACATACATCAACACATCACAAATCATAGTTTTCATGAACTAATAATTTTAGAAGCACTTACTTGGAATTTCCCTATGATGAGTTTTTCAACTCCGCTTTGAGCACTTAGTGTACTCTAAAATAATTATTTAATAGCATTTATTAAAAATAAAAGTAACATATTATACTCAAATCAAAGATTTAGATCCCACACCTTATATCAAAGATTCGATTACCATAATCCTTGTAACACCCTGAATTTTGGGCCTAGAAGAAATAGGTTTTGAACAAGGGAGCAATTAGGGGACTGCACATAAATATTTAGTTGTGCAAGGAAGTGACATAAATGAATGTATGCTTCAGTGGTTAAGAGATTTGGGTGTGTTTGGGAGTGTTTGAGGAGCTTGGGTTCAAGTCTTGGCCTTGGCAGAATTTTTTAGTTTTGCTTTTAAATGAATCTGTACATTGGTATATGGGCCTTATAATTAATAGTGTTTGTTTTATAACACAAAAAGAGCTTGTGGTTTAGTGGCAAGGTAGCGTGTTGTGTAAATTTTAAGTTTTAAGTTCAAGTATTGGGTTGTGCAATGGAATATTTATTTTGTTGATTGAGCTAGGTAGGTGGTAGAGTTGGATTGAAATACTACTAAATGGAGTTTGAACTGGTCATAGCGAGATTTGAGGAGGGATATTTGGAGAGATTTGAGGAGAGGATATTGGGATTTGGGGAGGTTGTTGTTGTGGAGAGATATATATCATCTCATTTGTTCCTTGTTCTCGATGGGAGATCGACGAGGTTTTCAATGTTTTCGTCACTTTCTCCAACCTGCGTTGCTTTCATTCCTAACTGGTGGTGGTCGAGGTTGATTGGCACATTGACTGGGAACCAAGAGTGCGATGATCATTGATTTTCGAAATAAGAGTGTGCGAAACAAAGGGAATCTGCAAATCGCAACAGGTGTGTAACCACCCTACTGTAACTATAGAACGACAAAAGCCGGAAAGCCAAAAATACGGCATTTGAGACCACACGAGCATGCGATCGCTCATGTGGTAAGCCAAACCCATAAACCATGGGTGATAGACTGTAGAGGCCTCCATGAGCATTTTCATGGGCTTAGGTCGTAATGGGCCACGTTGGGCCGTGTGGGCTCAATGGGCTCGTGGGCCCTACACGGATGAAATCCATGATTTGTGGCAAATATTGGACTGGGCTATGTAGATCTTATAGCTGTGGCAGAATCTGGGCTAAACAGGCCGCATGATAGTGTGGGCCCACTTGGGCCGAATAATTGGCCTTGGGCCCATTTACACTGTTATGACCATTTAGGTTACCTGAGTCACTCGAGGCGACTGCGGACCTTCTGAGAGGTCGATATCTGCACTGAGACCCTAAAATAGGTAAAATGACCAAAATATCCCTGAAGGGTAAAATGACTATTTTACCCCTAATAGATAAAAATGATTGAAATACCCCTATAGGGTAAAATGACTGAAGTACCTCCATAGGGTAAAATGACTGAAATACCCTCATAGGATAAAATGACTAAAATACCCTTATAGGGTAGAATGACCGAAATACCCCCATAGGGTAGAATAACCGAAATGCCCCTATTGTGTAAAATGACCAAAATACCCTCCTAGGGTAGAATGACCAAAATACCCTCATAAGGTAAAATAATCGAAATACCCCTATAGGATAAAATAACCGAAACACCCTTATAGGGTAAAATGACTGAAATACCGTAAAATGATCGAAATACCCCTATAGGGGAAAATGATCGAAATACCCTTATAGGGTAAAATGACTGTTATACCCCTAGGAGATAAAATGACTGTTATGGCCTTATGTTATGTATGACTGCTTTGCTTTATGATATGTATGACTATTATTGAGCATAACATTTTGCATACACGTATGATATTATGTCACGACATGTTGCATGGGGTTGGGTTGTTATATTTGGAGGAAGTGTACTATACTGTTAAGGTCGCACGAGTCGCCCAAGACGACTGTGGACCTACTGGTGGCTTTGCCACATATACTGTTACTGGAAGCTTTGCTGCGATACTGATACTGACAGCTCTGTTGTGATGCTATTATTGGCAGCTTTGCTGCGATATTGGTGTGTTGGCTGGGTGAGTCGATTTTATCCCCACATAGTGTGTGGTGGTACGGAGTGGTATGTTGGCTGGATTGGGATGGGTTGCATTATTGCACTGCACTGTTACTATATTGGGCTAAGGCCCACACTGATTCTGTATTGGGCTCAGGCCTACATTGTTACTGTATTGGGCTAAGGCCTACACTGTTACTATATTGGGTTAAGGCCCACACTGTTACTGTATTGGGCTAAGGCCTACACTATTACTGTATTGGGCTAAGACCTACACTGTACTGTCACTGAATAGGGCTCAGGCCCAGACTATTACTGCATACTGTTTACTGAATGTCTGGTAGGGGATTACACACTGAGTTTTCATAAACTCACCCTTTCTTTTATTTACTTACAGGAAATCCTCGGCCATAGGCGATTTGGTGCTGTGAGGGACTCGGGGGTGGCCACACTACGACAACTATTTATTACTAGTTTTTATTTAAATTTAAAGTTTGTGTTGGGTTTGTTCATGTAATAAGGGCCTTTTAAGTTTAAGTTTTTAATTGCGCTTTTGCTTATTTACTTTAAATTACTAGTTTAGGGAAGACAAATTTTCAAAACAATAACTGCTTTCAAAGTCACGAACTTTAAACGATTGGAGTTTTCAAATGCTTTCGCATTTTAAAAACAACTATTATAACTGTAGCAGATAATAAGGCAAACGTTTTAACTAGATGATTGTTAAATATTATTAAAGAGGTTTTAAGCTTAGAAATATTTTTTTCCAACAAGATAAATTTGCAAACGACACTTCAATTTGACACGCCAGATTCGACCATAACATCTAGGCCAGGTTTGGGGTGTTACAATCCTATTAAAAGAGGTTTTGCTTAGATCTAAACCCGGTAGATGAATCTATCGCATCTACACGTATTTTAGTTATAAATATATCAGATGTGTCTTATTACTTAAAGATTAATCATTGAAATAATTCTTACCAATTACTTACCCTTAAATTAAGACTTAGATTCAATGCATTCGTTATCACACTAAGGATCTCTTGGATTGGCATTGTTTGGTCCTTCAATGAATATAGAAACAAAATGTTAACATATGAAAAAAATGTGTCTTAACACCATTCGACTATGAGGAAAAACAATAGAGAGGAAATGATATTCTCAATACTTCTCATGTACTTACACTACTCGATTACCCAACAAAATCAATGACAAATCTCAGCGAAGGAGCAGAGAGGTTTAACGATCTACAAGGATTATATGACCGATGAGTCTTGGTCATAAAATAAACAAAATAGGATGATTGAATCCTTAGAATAGATGAGAGAGAGATCAAAAGAGAAAGAAAAAGGGAAAAAATCAAAACCTAGTGGAAAAAAATAGCATCAGTGATGATGACGACAATGGTGGTCTGATAGTGGTCCGGCGGTGGTCTAATGAGGTGAAAAAAATATAAAAAGAGTCGAAGGGTTCGATCACAATATTAAGAGAAAAGAAAAAAGAGAAAGAGTGGTGAAGGAAGGTTTTCCCGTGGTGGTTCAGGGTGGCGACGGTGGCGGTGAAGGGTGATGATCGAAAGAAAAGAAGGGGAAAAGAGAACCTTAGATGGTGGTGTAGAGGTGGTGAAGCTATAGCCTGCAGTAGAGGAATTTTAGGTTGTGGTTGAAGGTGATGGTTGTTTGTCAAAAAGGAGAGAAAATGAAAAATGAAAAATGAAAAAAAAATGAGAATATGGGAGCAAATGAGTGGTATGGACGACAAGGAGGTGGGGTAAGCTTGATCAATTATGACTAGGTTCATTGAACCATATCAGAAGGCAATATATTAAGTTTTGGCAAGAGAGGGAGATATGGAATGAAGAGGGGATCATGTTACCCCAACATATGGTAAGTTTGACTCATAAAGTGGGAAATGAATCCTCCTAAACATGGTAACAATGGGGTAGACGACAAGCATATTATGCACATGGAAATTGTGTTAAAAACTTTAAATAAAAAGATGAGAACAAGGGGACTTGAACTTAGGACCTCTAGAATAGCTTAGAAGCACTTAACCACTTGACCACTTCACCTTCTTGTTTTAATTCCTACCACATTTATTTTAAAATATGGTGTGACCTTTGCTAAGGTTTGAGGCACAATTTCACCACATAAAAAATTATGTGCGGGAAGGGATTCGATCATAAGTCATCATGGACAGCTCCACCTCTAGTCATCCACTATACTTGATATTTATCAATATCAAAATATCATCTAAAATAAATAATAAATAAGTAAAATTTGGGCGACAACTCTCTCGGTCCATTAACCCAATTTTTACTAACTCGATTTTTGGGATGTGACACTAGTTGGATGCAATACGAGATTCCATGATGAGGGCACTTTTTTAACATTTCTTTAAATCTTTCCCACGCCTCATACAAGGACTCGTCCTCTATCTGGTGGAAGGTAGTGATCTCATTCCGCAACCTAGCATTATTTCTAGGTGGGAAATTCTTTATAAGGAATCTTTTTGCTAACTCTTACCATGTGGTAATGGAATTTACTGGTAATGAGTTTAACCAGGCTCAAGCTCTATCCCTTAGTGAATATGGGAACAACTTTAATCGTAATGCATCTTCGAGTACTCTGGCTAACTTGAAAGAATCACTCACCTCCATGAACAATCTTAGATGAAAGTGAGGATCTTTAGTAGGCATTTTACTAAATTGACCCACTGTCTGAAGCATTTGGAACATGATTGGGTTCAACTCGAAATGTTGTGCCTCAATTTCAAGTCTCTTAATGCCCTAATTAAGCTCATGAAACAACAACATGACATACTGTCTTAAGGTTGTGCCCCTATCATTAGCAACAAGGATAGGATTTTGATAATGATTTGCTCCATTTCCTTGATTCTGATTTTCAAAGTTCATCTCTTCGGTCTTTCTTTGAACTGCTTGTCTTCTTTGTTGTCAAAAAATCCTTCCAATTTTAGGGTTACGGGGATTAAGTCCATAATTTGATCAATACTCATAAATACCTAAAACAATCATAAAAATATGATTAAATTAAACTTAAAAAAATAAACCAAAATGTAAAATTAACAATTTCCCAAATAATGTCTTTTAAAACAGTCCCCGGCAACGACGCCAAATACTTGGAACAATGGAAATGTGCATGTGTACACAGTTGTATCAAGTAATAAAGTGACAAGTATATGTAGAGTTATTATACCCATAGGGACTGTATAAGAAAAATATTTATGAAATGTAAAGTTAAACACTTTGGTAATGAAAATAATTGTTGATTTTGAAAAGGTGTTATGAAAACTAAAGAATATCTAAATAATTAAACTAAGAAAATAAAAAGTATATATGTTTCAATGCACAATTTCTCAAAGAGGAGGTTTAATCAATATGACATGACTGTATTAGAGCAATTACATTCCTTAACTTAAAATTACTAAACTCATGTTTATGCTGCTACGAATAATTTCACGGCAACTTGGTATTTTGCTAACTAATGCACATACAAACTTACTAAACCAATTAATCTATTGAACATATTACTATGTCAATTCAAACAATTAATCAATTTTCATAAGAAAGTATAAGATCAAGTGAAGTAACAACATAGTCCTATATTGAAAAAATTTAATCACAATAATCTTACAAGTTATGCAAGACTAATGTACCGTTTAATACCGTCACTAATTTAACCTTCAGCTACATTAGAAGATTAAACATGCATCAATGAAATACTGTGTCAATTAATTACAATTTCAATAATATTAATAATTAATTCATTTTTTACCTTACAATTAAAATGCAAGTATAACATAGGTATGATTTTATTTAATTGAACAAATTACCAAGGCCTAATTACAATACGAACATGATTATCATAATTTAAGTGGAAAGGATGCAATCAATCTAATAAAAATTAAATTTAGGTCATTCTAATTAAATCAAGAATAAAAACACAAAAAATATCCATGTTCATGATCACAGCATAAACAAGAAAATTAAAGAGAAGGGAACTATGAAGCAAATCCAATATTTCTCTAAAGCCAGACTAGTGAGCTCATCTCATTCTCTGCTTGTTCTATCGATCCAAGGCCTTCAAAAACACTTGAATTCTATTACTCCAAGGTTGATTAAAGCTCTTTTTCAAGGGTAAAAATTGACAAGGGAATGAAACAAATAAAAATGGGAAAGTAAGAAGGGAATGGAAGAAAGAAAGTGAGTGAAAGAGAGAGATGTGTGAGAATGAATGGTGTGTGAAATAAGGAAGGGAAGAGAGGTACTTTTACATTGGAATGGCTACTAAAAATAGAAAATAAATTTCAGTCATTCACTGTCCCTTGGCTGGCCATGCATTGAGCAAGTTTTAATGATTCAAACTTTGCTATATTTAGCTTGAGGCAAAAAGTGGAGGGGTTTGAATAGAATTAAGGAAAAGCTCAATGGATGTTTTGCAAGTATGAAAATCAGCTGATTGGATCAGCTACAGGGACAGTTTTGGGTTTCCCAATTGCTTGGTGGTTCAGTCCTCTATACTTAGAACACTGGGCCACGTTCTTCTTCAGACTTTATATTAATTTTTAACCCAATTAATGTTGGATAAAAATTAAATATAAAGTATGTATAATAATCATTATTGGACTTTCCTTGGCTGGAAAATAATTTAGCCACGCTTTTGATTCACTTGATGCAAAAATTACCCCAACGATTCAAGCCGTTTGGGATGTCTACCGAGCCAATTTTCACATTTTGTGTAGAACTGTCTAAAATAAACCAAATCTGTGAAAATTTATTATAAAAATAATTAAAATTCAATATGTTAATAATTTAAATGAGAATTAATTACTTTATAATTAAAGTATCAATTTTGACAAAAATTACTATGAAATTGCATGAATTAGAGCTCAAAAGGTGCTGAAAAAGTTTATATATTTTCGTGTTTACACTATTCCAGCCAAGGGGAAACTACCGCGCTTGATGTTATTGCTGGTATATTCTATCTCTTTTTTTGTTACTATGTATGCACTGATTGGCCCTAGGTCAAGTCACTCGTATATTTGCACTGCATTAGTAATGGATAAGAATTTACCTGTTGAGTTAACTGAATTAGATATTCGAGTTACTACTAGGTTAGAGTGTGATAGTTAACTTAATATGTCTTCAGTGTCTGTTTAGAATCCAGGGCTATGACTTTCCTGCTGATTTAATGTTGTTACCTTTTGTGAATTTGATATTGTTAAATGCAAAAGTAACATGTTTTAGCCTCATTCTTAATGCGTTTTTGGATGATTATTCGATTTAAAATGGTGAACTTTATGCTCCTAATACTTTAAATTCATGTTTCTATACTTAGGAGAGCATTTGAGAGTAAAAAACAAGCAAAAATTAGAAAATCAGAGCAAGTTTTCGGAGCCACATGAGTTGGGTCATTCTACACAGGTTGGACACATGGCCGTGTGAGCCACACGTCCATGTGCCAGACCGTGTAGATTTCATGAATAACACTCCAAACATGCAGGAAAATGTAATTTTAAGGTTTTTAGGGCATTCTAAGACCAATATATGACACAAATAAGATGTGTGTGACCTGTCACAGAATACTCAAGAAAATGACTCGAAAAACACCATTGAAGCCGACTCTAAAGCAGATTTCCATAAAGATTGGATATCTCCTATTGATTTCTTTGAATTTTATTATGAGTTTATTTATTTCTTGTGGTTATACTACCTTTGGGTTGTTATTATTTGCTATCATGAACTAATTTTGTAAATACCTAGGGAGATGAACCCTAAGATGGATTCTGTTATTTGATTTATATTTTTACGCAATAAATCTTGTTCTCAATTATGTTTACTTAATTCTTGGTTTAATATTTCTAGACTATTAATCCATATTTGGTGTGCTTGAATCAGAAGAGGAATATACCATGTTTAAGAGTAGTTATAGCATAATTGAGTGGATTTGAATGCAATCCTAGAAATAGGACGACATAAATCTACCGGATTAAAGACAAATCTAATAGGGGGATCTATAGCTTGAGTTAACGCACTTGATGTTATTGCTGGTATATTCTATCTCTTTGATGCTACTATGTTTGCAATGATTGACCCCGGGTCAACTCACTCGTATATTTTCATTGCATTAGTAATGGATAAGAATTTACCTGTTGAGTTAACTAAGTTAGATATTCGAGTTACTAATCTACTAGGTTAGAGTGTGATAGTTAACTTAATATGTCTTAAGTGTCTGTTTAGAATTCAGGGCTATGACTTTCCTCCTGATTTAATGTTGTTACCTTTTGTGAATTTAATATTGTTTAATGCCAAAAGTACATGTTTTAGCCTCATTCTTAACGTGTTTTTGGATGATTATTCGATTTAAAATGGTGAATTTTATGCTCCTAATCATTTAAATTCATGTTTCTATACTGAGGAGAGCATTTGAGAGTAAAAAATGAGAAAAAAATAGAAAATAAGAGCAAGTTTTTGGAGCCACACGAGTTGGGTCATTCCACACAGGTTGGACACATGGCTGTGTGAGCCACACGACCATGTGCCAGACCGTGTGGATTTCATGAATAGCACTTCAAACATGCAGAAAAATGTAATTTTTAAGTTTTTAGGGCATTCTAAGACCAATATATGACACAAATAAGAAGATGTGTGTGAGCTGTCATAGAATACTCAAGACAATGACTCGAAAAACACCATTGAAGCCGACTCTAAAGTAGATTTCCATCAAGATTGGATATCTCCTTTTGATTTCTTCGAATTTTATTATGAGTTTATTTATTTCTTGTGGTTATACTGCCTTTGGCTTGTTTTTATTTGCTATCATGAACTAATTTTGTAAATACCTAGGGAGATGAACCCTAGGATGGATTCTGTTATTTGATTTATATTTTTACGCAATAAATATCTGGATCTTGTTCTCAATTATGTTTGCTTAATTCTTGGTTTAATACTTCTAGACTATTAATCCATATTTGATATGCTTGAATCAGAAGAGGAATAGACCATGTTTAAGAGTAGTTCTAGCATAATTGAGTGGAGTTGTATGCAATCCTAGAAATAGGATGACATAAATCTACCGAATTAAAGACAAATCTAATAGGGGGATCTATGGATCGAGTTAACGCACTTGATGTTTCGCTGGTATATTCTATCTCTTTGATGTTACTGTGTATGCACTGATTCACCCTAGGTCAACTTACTCGTATATTTGCACTGCATTAGTAATGGATAAGAATTTACCTCTTGAGTTAACTGAGTTAGATATTAGAGTTACTAATCAACTAGGTTAGAGTGTGAAAGTTAACTTAATATGTATTAAGTGTTTGTTGAGAATTCAGGGCTGTGACTTTCTTGCTGATTTAATGTTGTTACCATTTCGTGATTTTGATATTGATAAATGTTAAAAGTAACATGTTTTAGCCTCATTCCTAATGCATTTTTGGATGATTATTCGATTTAAAAGGGTGAATTTTATGCTCCTAATCCTTTAAATTCATGTTCCTTTACTTAGGAGAGCATTTGGGATTAAAAAAATGAGCAAAAATTGGAAAATCAGAGCAAGTTTTTGGAGCCACACGAGTTGGGTCATTCCACACAAGTTGGACACACAGCTGTGTGAGCCACACGACCATGTGTCAGACCGTGTGGATTTTATGAATAGCACTCCAAACATGTGAGAAAATTCAATTTTTAGGTTTTTAGGGCATTCTAAGACCAATATATGACACAAATAAGAAGATGGGAGTGAGCCGCCACAGAATACTTAAGAAAATTACTCGAAAAGCACCATTGAAGCCGGCTCTGAAGCAGATTCCCATCAAGCATGGATATCTCCATTTGATTTCTTTGAATTTTATTATGAGTTTATTTATTTCTTGTGGTTATACTGCCTTTGGGTTATTTTTATCTGCTATCATGAACTAATTTTGTAAATACCTAAGGAGAAGAACCCTAGGATGGATCCTGTTATTTGATTTATAGTTTTACGCAATAAATATCTGGATCTTGTTCTCCATTACGTTTGCTTAATTCTTGGTTTAATATTTCTAGACTATTAATCTATATTTGGTGTGCTTGAATTAGAAGAGGAATAGACTATGTTTAAGAGTAGTTCTAGCATAATTGAGTAGAGTTGGATGCAATCCTAGAAATAGGACGACATAAATCTATCAGATTAAAGTCAAATCTAATAGGGGGATCTATAGATTGAGTTAACACACTTGATATTATTGCTGGTATATTCTATCTCTTTGATGTTACTGTGTATGCACTGATTCACCCTAGGTCAACTCACTCGTATATTTGCACTGCATTAGTAATGGATAAGAATTTACCTCTTGAGTTAACTAAGTTAGATATTCGAGTTACTAATCTAGTAGGTTAGAGTGTGATAGTTAACTTAATATGTCTTAAGTGTTTGTTGAGAATTTAAGGCTATGACTTTCCTTCTGATTTAATGTTGTTACCATTTCGTGAATTTGATATTGATAAATGCCAAAAGTAACATGTTTTAGCCTCATTCCTAATGCATTTTTGGATGATTATTCGATTTAAAAGGGTGAATTTTATGCTCCTAATCCTTTAAATTCATGTTCCTATACTTAGGAGAGCATTTGGTAGTAAAAAAAGAACAAAAATTGGAAAATCAGAGTAAGTTTTTGGAGCCTCACGAGTTGGGTCATTCCGCAGAGGTTGGACACACAGCCGTGTGAGCCACACGACCATGTGTCAGACTGTGTGGATTTTATGAATAGCACTCCAAACATGTTAGAAAATTCAATTTTTAGGTTTTTAGGGCATTCTAAGCCCAATATATGACACAAATAAGAAGATGTGAGTGAGCCATCACAGAATACTTAAGAAAATGACTCGAAAAATACCATTGAAGCCGACTCTGAAGCAGGTTTCCATCAAGAATGGATATCTCCATTTGATTTCATTGAATTTTATTATGAGTTTATTTATTTCTTGTGGTTATACTGCCTTTGGGTTGTTTTTATTTCCTATCATGAACTAATTTTGTAAATACCTAGGGAGATGATCCTTAGAATGGATTTTGTTATTTAATTTATATTTTTACGCAAAAATATCTGGATCTTGTTCTCAATTACGTTTGCTTAATTCTTGGTTTAATATTTCTAGACTGTTAATCCATATTTGGTGTGCTTAAATCAGAAGAGGAATAGACCATGTTTAAGAGTAGTTTTAGCATAATTAAGTAGAGTTGCATACAATCCTAGAAATAGGACGACATAAATCTACCGGGTTAAAGTTAAATCTAATAGGGGGATCTATAGATCAAGTTAACACAATTGATATTATTGCTGGTGTATTCTATCTCATTGATGTTACTGTGTATGCACTGATTAAACCTAGGTCAACTCACTCGTATATTTGCACTGCATTAGTAATGGATAAGAATTTACCTCTTGAGTTAACTGAGTTAGATATTCGAGTTACTAATCTAGTAGGTTAGAGTGTGATAGTTAACTTAATCTGTCTCAAGTGTTTGTTGAGAATTTAGGGCTGTGACTTTCCTGCTGATTTAATGTTGTTACCATTTCTTGAATTTGATATTGATAAATGCCAAAAGTAACATGTTTTAGCCGCACTCCTAATGCGTTTTTGGATGATTATTCAATTTAAAAGGGTGAATTTTATGCTCCTAATCCTTTAAATTCATGTTCCTATACTTAGGAAAGCATTTGGGAGTAAAAAAGAGCAAAAATTGGAAAAATCAGAGCAAGTTTTTGGAGCCACACGAGTTGGGTGATTCCACACAGGTTGGGCACATGGCCGTGTGAGCCACACGACCATGTGTCAGACTGTGTGGATTTTATGAATAGCACTCCAAACATGTGAGAAAATTCAATTTTTAGGTTTTTAGGGCATTCTAAGATCATTATATGACACAAATAAGAAGATGTGAGTGAGCCGTCACAGAATACTCAAGAAAATGACTCAAAAAACACCATTGAAGCCGACTTTGAAGCAGGTTTCCATCAAGAATGGATATCTCCTTTTGATTTCTTTGAATTTTATTATGAGTTTATTTATTTCTTGTGGTTATACTACCTTTGGGTTGTTTTTATTTGCTATCATGAACTAATTTTGTAAAAACCTAGGGAGATGAACCTTAGGATGGATTCTTTTATTTGATTTATATTTTTACGCAATAAATATCTGGATCTTGTTCTCAATTATGTTTGCTTAATTCTTGGTTTAATATTTCTAGACTATTAATCCATATTTGGTGTGCTTGAATCAGAAGAGGAATAGACCATGTTTAAGAGTAGTTCCAGCATAATTCAATGGAGTTGCATGCAATATTAGAAATAGGATGACATAAATCTACTAGATTAGAGTCAAATCTAATAGGGAGATCTATTGATCGAGTTAATGCAATAATAGGAGTTTTAATTAGAAAGAAATTTTAATTAATCAACCTATAGTGATTTGCTCTTAATTTGGAAGAGAGATATTAGCATAATTTAGGGATTTCTATGGATCGAGATACTAATTGAAGAAATTGTGTGATTTAGATTGATAATGACAGATGAAGTCTAGGTGGATTCTTTCCCGAGTATTGTTTCTCTTCTTGGTTGTTAATTTTTTTTATTTTCTTGACTTGTTCTTAGTCGTATTTTTTAGTTAATTTAACAAGTTATTTTAGTTTTAATCAATCACTTCAATTTATTTGTTAAATAATATAAAGACCCTAATTACTCGTACTTTTAGTCTTCGTGGGAACGATATCTTTGCTCACTGTAGCTATACTATTAATTGATAGGTGTACTTGCCTTAGTCAGATTTTTAGTTGGTTTATGACTGCAATCAAGTTATTGGCACCAATTTAAGGATTTGAAATATTAGGAAAATTTTATTTCTATTCATTTAGCTTTTTTATTTTAATTTTAATTTTTCATTATAATTTTTCATTTGTTTGTTTCTAGCAGGTTCTTTTGGTTTATGAGTAAAGGAAACTTGTTGGATCAAGTACTTTTTGACAGTGAGATTGAAAAGACTGCTTGTAGAAATCGTAGAGATTTGAGAAGAAAGATAAGGTTAATAAAATATAGTAAATGATCACGAGGAAAAATATATTACTGTGGAGATGGGTGATAATCAAAATAATCAGCTACCTCCTACAACTGTTGTTCCTCGTACTATGTTTGATTATGCTAAGCCTACTCTGATTGGGGCTGAATCGAGTATTGTGAGACCGACAATTGCTGCAAACAATTTTGAGCTGAAGTCGAACATAGTTCAGATGGTAAACATTATGTTTTGTTTGATGGTTTGCAAGATGAAGATTCGAATACTCATTTAGCTAACTTTCTAGAGATTTGTGACACATTTAAGATCAATGGCGCTACTGATGATGACATACATTTACGGTTGTTCCTATTCTCTTTGAGGAGCAAGGCAAAATAGTGGTTGAATTCACTTCCACGGGGTTCTATCAACTAAAACAACTAAGTTGAAGTATTTCCTACCAACTAAAACAGCTAAGTTGAGAAATGACATTTCTTCTTTTGTTCAATTTGATATGGAGACATTATATGATACATGGTGGAGATTTAAAGATCTTTTGAAAATATGCCCTCATCATGGGTTCCCTTTGTGGTTACAAGTTCATACATTCTACAACGGGTTGAATCTCTCAACTAGGTAATTAATTGATGCATCAGCTGGTGGAACACTGAATAATAAAACACCCAATGAAGCTCAAGAGTTTATTAAAGAAATATCACCAAATAACTATTAGTGGCAAGTCATGAGAACAAAACCGATGAAAGCAACTGGTGTTTTTAATATTGATGCAGTTACTATGTTGGCAAGCCAAGTGGAAGCATTGAATAAAAAATTTGATGGTTTGAATTTTTCTAAGCAAGTAAATTCGGTGATGTAATGCAATGTGAATGGAGCAGAGATGATTAATCCAAAATATTCACTGTTCATAGGTACCGTTCAATTCGAGCCTGAAAAGAAGCCAAAGTTAGAAGTTGTTGTGAAAAGTGATGAGGTTGAGGAAGGTAAGAAAGAAAATAAATTAATTAAAGACTACAAAGCACGAACTCTATATCCAACAGCAATGAAGAGAGACCACATAAAAGAACAATATGGTAAATTTTTTAAACTCTTAAAAAAATTGCATATTAACTTACCGTTTGTTGAAGCTGTTTCGTAGATGCCAAAGTATGTAAAAATTTTAAAGGAACTGTTAACAAATAAAAGGAAGTTAAATGACTTGTCAGTTGTGGAGCTCAATGCAATTTGCTTGACCATTCTTCAAAACAAACTACCCAACAAACTTAAAGATTCAGGGATTTTTACTATTTCTTGTCTCATTGGTAGTTTAAATGTTGAAAAAGATTTGGATGATTTAGGGGCTAGTATAAATGTCATGCCTTATAAGATGTTCAAACAACTTGGTCTTGGGGAACCCAAACCCACTAGAATGAGTATTAAATTAGCGGATAGATCAATTAGATATCTTAGGGGTATTATTGAGGATGTGCTTGCGAAAGTCGATAAATTTATATTCCTTGTTGATTTTGTTGTATTGGACATGGATGAGGATATTGAAGTACCTATGATCTTAGGTCAACCCTTTTTAGCCACTGCTAGAATTGTTATTGATGTGAGTACAGGTGAACTTGTGCTTCGTGTAGCTGATGAAAAGATTACTCTTTAAGAAGGTAATTTTGTGAGAGTCCCTAGTGAACAAGATGATACTAAATTGTTCTGTTAATGTTAGTAACCATGTGGCTCAACATTCTTTGCAGGAAATCACTCATGAAAACATGTTGGAGCCATATTTTATTCAAAGTGGTAGAACTCGAGGAACAAGTGAAGAGCGAATGGTGCAGCTCGATAAACTAAATGAATGGGGAACGAAGGTTGATGAGAAACTGAGAAAGCAAAAGGAAGTAACAAAGAAACGCCATGATGTATATGTAAAGAGAATAAACCAATTCAAAGTTGGGGAAAAGTGCTATTAGACAAATCGGATCCACGAATTTTTCCTGCGGAATTTAAGTCAACAGGGTCCAACCCATGTGTGGTAAAAACTGTGTTTCCATATGGTACAATTGACATAACACATCCTGAATTTGACATATTCAAGGTAAACCATACTCGTCTCACACCTTGTTTTGGTGGTAAAACTAATACCAAGAGAGAGGAGCTTTGGCTCCAAGATCCGCCTTAACTGTGAGCTTAAAAAAGGAAGTCGAGCTTAAACTCTAAATAAGCGCTCTCAGGAGGCCAAGTGTTTTTATTTTTATTTATATATTTTACTTTCATTGTTTTAGAAAAATAAAAAAATTAACTTTTTTTAAAAAATAGAACATTTATTTTTATTACCTTAAAAAAGTTTTGAAAAAATTTGAAAAAAAAAGAAAAGTAAAAAATTTAAAAAAAATTGATTTTTTTTAAAAAAAAGTGGTCTACATGGTCTGGGGTGATCCACATGGCCATATGGGACACGCGGCCTAGACACACTGGCATGTCTCAGGTTGTGTTTGTACTAGAGCTAATTTTTTTCAATTTTAATTTGACGTACACGGGTACAGAGAGTTACACAGGTCGGAGACATGGCCTATCACACGAGCGTGTGGTAGACCGTGTGGCTCACACGGACTCATACATGGGCGTGGGAGAAGCGAAGGAGCATCACACATGACTGTGTGATTACTGGGCTTATTTTTCTTTATTTTTGAATCACACACGGTCTGGGTGATTACACACGCTCGTGTGGCTCACACGGCCTGGCACATGACCATGTACTCTTTTTTCTTCCCTTTTTAAAGCTAGTTTTTTCTTCTTTTATTTTCTTCCTACCCCAACTAAAGTGATTTCATTTATATTTATATTTGTTTTTGTTTTTGTTTTTGTTTTTGTTTTTGCTTTTGCTTTTGCTTTTGCTTTTGCTTTTGCTTTTGCTTTTGCTTTTGCTTTTTTGCTTTTTTGTTTTATTTTTATTTTTATTATACACTGTACTTTTATTGTTTTGTCAGTTGTTTTTCTATTTTTTATCTCTTTATTTTCTTATTTATTTTTTTCATCTATTTTCTTATACGTTTGCTCGGAAAGATGCACTACATTTAGAATCGCCCGTGATTCTAGTTTTCAATATTCCGACAAATTCATCCAAATTTAGGGCAATTTCAGTTCTCTTTCTGCTTATGATATTGTGCTTATTCTGTGATTTTAATTGTTTGTACATTGAGGGAATTGTACATCTTAAGTGTAGGGTGGATTTTATATGTTTATGCATTATATCCCTTGAATTATTGTTTTTGTTTAAGTAATTTTCTCGAACCTAACATTGAAGTAATTTCTTTTAATTTTGAGTTGTTATTAATTTAGTTTTGGAATAATTTGTGGATTTTTTTACATTGTGTGATTTATACTTTAAGACACGAAAGAGTCAAGCATGATAAGTTGTTGTTTTTTTCAAAAATAAATATTTTAGGTTGTCTCCCTAAATTGAAGTATTACCTTGAAATTTTAAATTTGCAAGCTTGACATCAAAACGATACTTTTTTATGTGCTTTTGAGCCTATAGAGCACATATTTTATTTCATACTCAATTTATTTTTTATTGTGAGTGTGTCAACTTGATTTTTTATTATAAAACTTGCTTCGATTATACATGTCGAGACCACATTATTGATTTGATATACTAAGATGATAAAAACACTTAGAGTTTAACCCATTTAACCTTTAACCGCCTTAATTGTTGTGTTAACCCATAGTAAACTCTAGTGATCTTAACATGTTTTTTTATTAACCTGTTAATTAACCCTTAACCCAAATCTTTTTGTTGAGATTTGATTTGGTTAGTTGCCTAACTATGTTTCATTATTTTGAATTGCTGAATTTTATTTTATTTTATTTTATTTTTTGTTCTAAAAAATAAAAATAAATAAAAATAACAAAAGAAAAGAAAATTATTTTTTTATTAAGCTTGAATACTTAGTTTCATATTCTATTGAAAAGCTCAGTTCCATTTGCGATTATTCTTGTTGATGTAATTTCTTTTAATCCAACAATTGATTTTTTTTCTAGTTTGGTAGCTTATAAACTCGATTCTCGATTATAACCAACTTTTCTGACATTTTCCATACCCTTAACCTAAGCCTCATTACAACTGTGTAAAGACCTCTTGATTGATGTGTCATCTCATTTTTATAGTGGTGAAGATTTGATTTCAAGCAAGCATATGGTAATAAAATTTCTCATTTGATTGTTGAGTGCATATAACTTGAACCTTAAATACCTTCACTGCTTTGAGTGAACCTTAGTGAGGATGTCAATTCTTATTGAGTTTGAGTTTCAGGTAATTATAGAGATAGGGGAGGTGCCTATGTTTTTATGTTTTAAAAATTGTTGCTTGGGTTTCTTGTGTTCTTTAGTGTCATTTTGGTTGAATTTTCAATGCATGATTATTTATGGGCTTTCCTAAAACATGATTGGTGAAAACAATAAATTGAGAAAAGTTAATTTGAATGTGGGTTGAGGATTTAGCTTGAGGACAAGAAAATGCTTAATTGTGGGGATATTGTTTACCCTTTCGTGAATTTGATATCATTTTGGGAATAGATTAGTTGACGTTACATGATTTTGTGGTGAATTGTAAACTGAAATAGATCGATCTGAAGTGTTAGACGGGTGAAGTGATCACAGTTGAGTCTGAAAGACCAATTAATGTTACCAGAGTTATTTCAGCTATCTCGACACAGAATGTAATTCAAAAAAGTTGTGAGGAATTTTTGGCTTATATACTTGATACTCGAGAATCAGGATCGAAACTTGATCAAGTACCGATTGTAGGTTAGTTTACAGATGTGTTCCCTGAAGAGTTACCAGGATTACCACCAGAACATCAAGTTGAAATATGTGATTGACTTGATGGCTGAGACTACTCCTATATCAATTGCATCATATCAAATGACACCAGTTGAGTTGAAATAACTTAAAGCACAGTTGCAAGAGCTGTCAGATAGAGGTTTTATTTGGTTGAGTGTATCTCCTTGGGGTGCACTTGTGTTGTTTGTGAAAAATAAAGATGAATTGATGAGATTGTGTATTTATTATAGGAAATTGAATCAATTTATCATAAAGAATAAATATCCTTTACCCCATATCGATGATTTATTTGATTCGTTGAAAGATGCGACAGTGTTTTCAAAAATAGATCTCAGATCGAGTTTTTATCAGTTGCGAGTGAAAGATGTTGATGTGTCAAAAACTACTTTCCGAACTCATTACAATCATTATGAATTTTGGGTGATACCGTTCAGAATAACAAATGCCCCTACTGCTTTTATAGATCTGATGAATCAAAATTTTCAAGCTCATCTAGATAGATTCGTGATACTGTTTATTGATGATATACTGATCTATTCTAACATAGAATCCAAGCATGCTGAACATTTAATAATTGTTTTACAGATTTTGCGTGAGAATTAATTGTATGCAAAATTTAGTAAATATGAATTTCGACTCAAAGATTACTGTTATTGTTAACTGAAAAGTTCCAAAGAATGTCTCAGAGGTCCAAATTTTTCTAGGCTTAGCTAGTTATTATTGTCGATTTTTATTTTTTTTATAATTGCTTTATCGATGACTAAGCTATTACAGAAAAATGTTGAGTTTGTTTGGTCAAATAGGTGCCAGCAGAGCTTTGATCAGTTGAAATCTCTGTTGATAAAAGCTTCTATACTGACTCAGCTTGAATCCAGGAAAGAATATATTGTTTACAATGATCTATCGCTCAGTGGATTAGGTTATGTATTAATACAAGTTGGAAAGGTTATAGCTTATACTTCTCGACAATTAAAGCCACATGAGGGAAATTACCCAACCCATGATCTATAACTGGTCGCAATTGTTTTCACTCAGAAGATTTGGCGATATTACTTCTACGGTGAAAAATGTCATGTATATACCGATCACAAAAGCTTGAAACATTTAATGACTCAAAAAGAATTGAACCTTAGCCAACGATGATGACTTGAGTATTGAAAGACTATGAGCTGGTAATTGGTTGTCACTCCAGAAAAGCTAACGTAGTTGCTGACACGTTAAGTTAGAAATGACTATTTTTTGAGAGCGTTGAATGTTTAGTTTACTTTGAATGGTGATGGTTCCGTTTTAGCTTAATTGAAAGCTAGACCATTGTTTCTTCAGAGAATTCTAGAGTTGCACAATGATGTCTCGAAATTGTTAGCTAAATGAGATCAGATTCAGAGTGACCAATCTACAAAATTTAGAGTTAATACTGATGGTATATTGCATTTTTTGTAACAGATTGTGTGCTCCGAATAATCTGGAGTTAAACTGAGACATATTTTCTTAGGTTCACAGTAGTACGTACTCTATTCATTCAAGTAGTACTAAATGCTTTTTTGACTTAAAACAAATATATTAGTGGTCGGGTATGAAACATGAAATTTTAAAATTTGTGGCTAAATGCCTGGTTTGCCAACAAGTGAAGGTTAAGCATTAGGTTCTGTTTGGGTTATTACAGCCTGTTATGATTCTTGAATGGAAGTGGGAACTAGTCACGACGGATTTCGTATCTGGATTGCCTGTGTCACCAAGAAAGAAAGACTTGATCTGGGTTATTTTTGATAGATTGATGAAATTAGCTCATTTTATTCCATTCATAACATATTATTCACTAAAAAAATTAGCTGAGTTATATGTGTCCGAGATCGTTAGATTGCATGGAGTACCGATATTTATTATATCTCATGAAACTAAAGAAAAAGTTCATGTTATTTGTGATTGCCTGAAAGCCACATTAGATCATTAGAAATCGTACGCAAACATGAAAAGAAAAGATATAGAAGTTTTCGTTGGTGATTGAGTGTTATTAAAAGTCTTACCGTGGAAAAAAGTGCTACGGTTTAGAAGAAAAGGAAAATTAAGTCCGAGGTTTATAGGGCCATATGAAATTATTGAAAGAATTAGTCCTGTAGCTTACAGATTATCTCTACCTCCAGAACTCGAAAAGATTCACAATGTTTTCCATGTTTCAATGTTGAAACGGTATAGATTAGATCCTTCACATGTGATTTCTTCCAATGAGATTGAATTACAACTTGATCTGTCGTATTCTGAAGAGCCAAATAAAGATTTTAGCTCACGAGGTAAAAGAGTTCTGGAATAAACAAGTACCATTAGTAAAAGTTTTGTGGCATCGACACAACATTAAGGAAGCTACCTAGGAGACTAAGGAATATGAAATTGTAATAGCCGAACTTATTCTCAGGTAAAAATTTTGAGGACGAAATTTACTAAAGGAGGGGAATTGTAATAGTTCATTTTCCAATAGTGTCGGAACAATGGTTTTGAGACCACATTCTGACGTGTCAGTGAGGTCATTAGGGTCGTATTAAAATTTGGTTAAGAAATTTTAACGTTTAGATAGTTAATTAAGTAAAAAGGGATAAATCGTAAAACCTAAAAAAAGTTAGTTTCTATTAGTTAAATGTGTTAAATTACTATTGTTATGTGAGTTGATGGAATTTTATGGTAAATAAACCATATAGAAATATAGTGGACAAATATGGACAAAGCTTTGTTAATTATTAAGTTAAATTATAAGGGTAAAATAGTAAAATAGTAATTAAGAAAACATAAACTAAAAATAAGACAACATTATCATCATCTTCATGCTTACCACCGAAATTAAAAGGAAAAAACACCATAGCTGAAGAAAAAGGTTCGACCAAGATAGGTTTTGTGCATGTAAGTGGTTTTCGGTCTTGTTGTTAGTAATTTTTATGTTTTTGTAATCATTTTAGCTTAATCGAGCTAACCTGGGGGTTAATTCGTAAGATTTTTAGATGTTTTAAAAAATTTCATTGATGAGTTTGATATGTTTTTGAAGTTTAATGGTAGATTATTAAGCTTGGTTGTTAAATAAGACTATTTTGTAAAGTAATTTTGTATAATTTTTAAGTTTAGTGGTTTAATTGAAAACAAAGTAAACATAACATGTTTTTCTTGTAAATTTTTAGCATGTGAGGACTGATTTGGGGTAGTTTTAAATTCAGTTCAATGGGTATAAACTTTAATTTTGAAAATAATCTTGTTTTGGTCTTAGGGACCCAATTGATTAAGTTGTAAAAGTTTAAGGCATTGTGAAAAATTATAAATAGGAAGACAAATGCATTAAATTGAATATTACATGAAGTTGAAGCTAATAAATTGAAACAAACTACTTTATAGATCAAGAAACAGTACATAATCATGGAAAAGAAAAAAGTTGTTGATTAGTCCCTAAATTTTTATTATCTTCGTAGTTTAGCCTTGGTAAGTTATAAAGGTTCAATTTAGTATAATGTATAATACCTGTTTGATTTATGATATATGACATATGATTTGTTGAATATGTATATATATAAGTAAATTGTCTCAAATGAATTGAAGGTGAGAAATATAATTGAGTTGTAAAGTATTACATGAATTTAGGTATTGAATCCGGATGAACATAGGATAAGATACAATTGGCATGCCAATAAGTTATTTTGTGAGCTGTACGAGATTGACCAGTGATGAGATGATGATATCTAAATAAATGTTATACACTGAATATACTGGAGTTCAACATTTGTTTCAGACTATCGAGTTATATTTACAGTGATTCTGGCGTACTTCCGGGGGTGGATGAAAATTCTATAGGCTTGGCACTTGGTGCCCATGCATGTTTTTGGAAGGATGTTAGCCTATGGGCTAGGCACTTGGTTGCCGGGCGTGTTCTTGGTTGGATTGGCTCAACTGAGCTTTCCCGCGTGTCTTGGGTAGATAACCGCATATCTGTATCGGTGTATATAATTCATTGGGCAGATTTTAAATGGTTAAATATCTTGTTAGTGAATTATATGAACGTTTACATGATTCTTGACATTAGATGGTGAATTGATAATTGAATGACTTTGAATAATTAAATAGATTATGCAACTTGTGTATAAAACTCACATGTTGAATGATTATAGTTGATAGGGTTAATGTTTATTAAGAATGATGTAAAATGTTATGCTATGTTTATACAACAAGTTTATTGTTTTAACCTATGAACTTACTAAGCTCTATTGAAGCTTACTCAAGTCGTTTTCTTGTTCCTTGTAGATATCATTTTGTGGAATCAGGCAAACGGATCAACGCGAAGTTCACACTATCTAAACTCATTTTGGTAGATGTTGAAAACGTTTATTTTTGGGATATATGGCATGTAATAGGAATATTTCATATACATCTATGTGAACTTATGAGTTCAAGAAAATGAATATGTTTGTTAGAAAAATGGTGAAATAGTCCATGTTCTAATATGTTAAGTTAAATGTGATTTGAGTAGGAAATGAAGTTAGAGATTAGCTTTGAATGGTGTTTGTTGTGGTGCCAATGTGTGCATATAGGTTAGGCACATATGTTGAATGGTTTTGGCATGTTTTAATCTTGTTTGAATGTGTTTTGAAGCTATAAAATGGTTGATATTGGTTTGGCTTGGCACCTAAGAAATGGGTAATGTTTTGGCTTGCTTTAGAAGTCATTTTAGGTGCACACGGCCTGGGATACGGGTTGTCACACGTGTTCCGCACATGGTCACTCTACATGGCCATATGGCCTATTCAATTTGGTGCAAGTATATCCTACAATGTCTTAGGTTGTTACACAGCTAAGAGACACGGCTGTGTGATCTTAGTTCGAATCACACACAGTTTGGCACACAATCTACAACACAGCCGTGTGTCCTTATTTTGAATTGTATATATTCGGACACATGGCCTGACGACACGACCATGTGACCCTATTTTTAAACTATACACGATTTGGCTACACGATCATGTCCCTAAGCCACATAGTCGTGTGACCCCTATTTGTACATTTTATTCACAATTTTGTAGAAATTTCAATTTAATCCAGAATTGATCTGGATTTGTTTTAAATGTTCTATAACCTCGAATTAGGTCCAGAACTGATTTAAAAGCATGGAAATGATTGAATATGATTTATTTAGTTGAATTTGATTGAAATTTATGATAAATGTTCATAGATTTTTGCCGTAATGTCCTATAGCTCTGGTCAAGCGACCGAATGGGTATAGGCCAAATGAACATTTTTCGACTTATCATGCTTCAACCTTTCTTCTTCTTGCACATAATGAGAAATTAGCTCATTTAGAGTCCATTTCTCTCTTTTACAATTGTAACTATTTTTAAATTGGTTAAACTGTGTAAGAAGTGATACCGAAACCATAAGAATAAGCAATTTCTTAGAAATCTCGATCTTAAGTGCCTTAAGTCTTGAAGCAACATGGAACATCTCCATAATATACTCCATCATGTTTCCTTGACCCTTATACTTCATAGACATCAAACAAGTCAGAAGTAATGTCATCTTAACCTTATCTTTTTTGGCAAAACATTTCTCAATTTCGTGAAGGAAACACTTGGCTTGAGTAATCTCTTCAGATTCTGTGCCCCTAAAGGCTTCTATAATGTTGTGCTTCATGATCATTAGAATTATGCGGTTTGAATGATCCCACCTCTTAAAATCCCTTTTGGCATCAGGGGTGCTTGCTGCAATGAGAGGTGCAAGTTGTTCTTCCCTTAATGCAAGGTCTATGCCCATACAGCCAAAGCATTAGAAGTAAGTGTCTTTTCCATTCCTTGAAATTAGTCCCATTAAGTATGAGTGTAGAATTTATATTAGTCGATATTGTGGTAGCAGAAGACGAAGTAGTTGGATATAGAACAAAATAAATAAAAACAAGTTTACATCAATATTCATAAATAAACAATAAATTCAAAATAGTGGCTAATCTTATCTCAATATAATAAACAAAATATTAATATCAAGTTTTTGGAAAGTAATATTAACAGTAAGCGATACTCTTGTTGTAGCAATCAAACATTGACAATAAATTATGCTAAACAAATAATCAATATTTAAACCAACTTATTACTCACATAAAGTACCATATAACTGTCATACATTTATCACCACCAATGTCATTGAAATTCTACCAAATATTAACTTACTATTGGGTCAATTAATAAATGCGTGAATCACAAAAACATGAAACCATCTTGATATTTTAAATAAACTAATTTACGTAAGAGGTCACTGTAACACCTCTAACCCGTCTCTGTCACCGGATTAGGGTTATCGAGCATTATCTTACAATCAGAAAATATTTAAATTCATAACATTTAAATAAATTAAACATATTATAATCCATTCAATCACATGCATTTTGTCCCTAAATCGAGCCATCAAGGCCATAAAAATAGCATAGAAGAAATTCGGGACTAATTTGAAACAAAATAGGAAGTTTAAGAAAGAGTTGCAAAAATTGGAAAACAGAGGTCACACAGTCATGTGGCCAGACCGTATGACATAGCCCAGGCCATGTAACATTCGAACAAGGGACATACAGCTGTGTCCTACCTCGTGTAACTCACTAAGATGCCCCACACACCCCTGTGCTATGTCGTGTGCCAGGCCCTATAACTCACTAACATGGAATACTAAAAAAATCTCAAATGACACATGGTCGTGTCACCAGGCCGTGTGCACCAAAAATTTACCTACAACCAAGTCATTTTATAACCAATTCATGCATAACTAACCAATCCATTTGTGCACACTTTCAATGGACTTAAGCATCATTCAAATACACATAATCATGCCAATTCAAGCAACCTAATTCACCTAACCAATATGCCATTCAAAGGTACCACAATTGTATCCAAACATCATTTACCTAAACATGTCAATATTGCAATTTTCCAAACATAATAACCTAGTTCAAATATGTACTAAAACATGTCACAAGTAACCATTTTGAAGCCATCATCAACATGCCAAAAGAACCTTATAAACAAGCATTTGAAAATTACCAAAATGACATAATTTGGTGAGAAGATTAGGTTCACCAAACCAAACATGAAATTCGAAGCTCATACATATCAAATCACCATTGACACAATTACAAAGTACCAATACTAAACAACCTATACATGTCATTATTAAATTTGGCCAAAACGTACAAAATCTACCAAATTAGTTGTTGGATAGTCTGATAGGTCTCTAATGAGCTTCCAACTGATCGAGCTTTCGATAATCTATAAAACAAAGGAAAATAACTACGTAAGCAACGAGTGCTTAGTAAGCTCGTATAAACTTTAAACATAACTTACCACTTCTATTAATACAATTCATAGATTAAATATTAACCATTACCAATGCCATAAGCTTAGTAAAAACCTATACAACATCATCAATTTCACAAGTTAGTATACTTGTTAATAATACATATGAACTCAACCATAAGATATGTAGTTTACCATATATATACATAAAATTTAACTCATCAATGTTTCCATAGGATCATGATTCATTCCATTTGCATACTTACCATTTCATTTCCCTTCTCTTACCCATTGAACCATCCAGAATTACATCGGATACTCGGGAAAGCTTACATATGGTGTGCCTTTAAATAAAACCGTAACCTTTCCTTTACATCAATGCTCACATAAGCTGTGAAATGGGTCTGCTCACACGAGTTGTGGGTTGGGATGTAAGCTATATAATGCTCTTACACGAACTATAGAGAATTTGAAACAAATACAAGACCTCAGCCATCGGTAGGACATTCAAGACCAGCACCCGAAACATGAAATCCTTAATGACATGTCATTCGTATCCTAAGAATTCTTAAGGTTCAACCGGGACTCATTATCATTCAATTCATCATAACATGGATACATTTATATATAGATTCTTTTATATTGAAACATCTTAGCAAAAATTCAATTTAGCTAATATTAAAACGATCACAATACAGACAAACTTACCTTGATAACTAGGGCGTAGAAATAAAGTCGAACTAATCCAAAGCTTTAGCTTTTCTTTGATTTAAGTCTGAATGTGGTTTATCTTGATCTAAATAGATCATTTCAATCAATTAAGTTTTTCTAGTATTCAATTTAATCCATAGTTCATATTTATGCAAAATTACAAATTTTTCCCCTAACATTTTAACTTTTCACAATTTAGTCCTTAAGCTTATAACTTGAATATAATTCATTTTAGCCTAAATCCAATTTATCCCATGTTACAAGGGACCTTGAAACAAATCCATTATTACCATCAATTCACAAAAAAAAACCCTTGGATTTATACTTTCAACAATTTAATCCCTATTTCCAAAATTCAACAAAAATCACTTAACAAAACATGTTTATTTCACAACCAAGATAAATAATCTATCACATAACTTCAAAACCTATCAAAAAACAACCATGGCAAGTCCGTCAACCTTTAGCATTTTTGGAAATTAACCCGCGGGCTAGCTAGACTAAGCTAAAACAAACTCAAAAACATAAAACTCATTAAAAACGGGACTTGAATTCACTTACGTTCAAGATGGAAGCCTAGGCAAATGCTCAAACCCTATTTCAATGGTGATTTTCAGTGGAAACATGACATGGGGAAGAAGGTGAGCTGAATTGCTTTATTTATTTTAGCTTTATTTACCAAATTACTATTTTAACCTTTAAAAACTATCAAAATTTTAACAAAACCTTGTCCATGCACATGCACTAACACCTTAAATGGTATATTTACCATTCCAAGTCCTTTAATTTAAGATTTCATAGCTAGTAGAACCTTTAGCTAATAGAACTCAACTTTTACACTTTTACGGTTTAGTCTTTTTACGTAATTAACCATTTCAACATTAAAATTTCTTAAAAAAATTTTAATACAACCTTAATAAAATCCCATAGTCATTAAAATAAATATTAAACTACTAATTCACTCATCGAAATTGTGTTCCTAAAACCACTGTTTTCAATACCACCGAAAATGGGTTGTTACAACTCTCCCCCTAAAAAAAATTTTGTCCCCGAAAATCTTACCAGAAAATAGGTTCGGATATTGCACTTTCATAGCTTTTTCTGGTTCCCAGGTAGCTTCCTTAACTCCGTGATGTTGCCAAAGAACCTTAACTAAAGCTACACGTTTATTTCTTAACTTTTTAACTGCCTGAGCTAAGATTCTGATTGGTTCTTCACTGTATAACATATCTGGTTGAATCTTAACATCTACAGGTGACATCATATGTGAAAGGTATGATTGATACCATCGTAAAATCGATACATGAAACACATTATGAATTTTCTCTAACTCCGATGGTAAAGTCAATCGATAAGCCACTAGTCCAATCCTTTCAATGATCTCATAAGGCCCGATGAATCGCAAACTAAGCTTTCCCTTTCGACCAAAATGGGGAACTTTTCTCCAAGGTGATACTTTTAGAAATACTCTATTGCCGACTTGAAACTCAATATCTTTTCTTTTCAAATCCGCATAAGATTTCTGATGATCAGAAGTAGCTTTTAAACTGTCACGTATTACTTTGACCTTTTCTTCGATTTCTCGAATCAAATCAACACCGAATAGTTTTTTCTCACTCAACTCAAACTAGTATAATGGAGTTCGGCATTTTTGACCATACAAAGCTTCGTACGGTGCATTTTAATGCTCGCTTGATAACTACTATTATAAGTAAATTCAACCAACCGAAGAAATTTCTCCTAGCTGCCTTTGAACTCTAAAATACAACATTGAAGCATGTCTTTGAGTACTGAAATGCATTCAAGTGCCCAGAGCTTCATGTAATTTACTCCAAAATAGAGAAGTAAATCGTGGATCCCTATTAGAGATAATAGACACCAGCTCACCATGCAGTCTAATAATCTCATAAATGTACAATTCTGCCAACTTTTCAAGTGAATAATTTGTATGTACTGGAATGAAATGCGTGAATTTAGTCAAACAATCCAAAATAACCCAAACAACATCTTTCTTTCTCATAGACAAAGACAATCTCGATACAAAATCCATCATAACTCATTCCCATTTCCATTCTGGAAGCATCACAAACTGTAGCAAACCAGAAGGTACCTCATGCTCGATTTTAACTTGTTGATAGATTAAAAAATTCGATACAAACTCAAAAATCTCTCGTTTCATACTTGGCCACTAGTACATCTGTTTCAAGTCACTGTACATTTTATTGCTACCAGGGTGTATCGATAAATTACTGTTGTGAGTTTCCTGTAAAATCTTCTGAATGGCACAAGAATTTCAACACAAATTTTTTTGTGAAAATAAAAACTACCATCTAAACTAACATGGAATTCTGAATTAGGTGTCGACTCAGTCTGTTTCCATTTGGCAATCAACTCGGAATCACTATTTTGAGCCTCGCAAATCTGTTGCAGAAATGTCGGTCTTGCTTTTAATTCTACTACAATAGAACCATCATCAATCAAATTCAACCTAGTGTTCAAAGCTCACAAAGTAAATAAATATTTTCTACTTAAAGCATCATCAACAACATTAGCTTTTCCCAATGATAGTCGATGATCAAATTGTAATCTTTTAACAACTCTAACCATCTACGTTGTCTCAAATTCAGTTCTTTCTGTGACATTAAATACTTCAGGCTTTTGTGATATGTGAAGATGACATTATTCTCCGTATAAATGGCGTCGCCAAATCTTTAAAGCAAATACAATAGCTACAAGCTCTAAATCATGAGTCGGGTAATTCTTCTCATGCGATTTCAACTGTCGGGATGCATAAGCTACTACATTGCCTTCTTGCATCAAAACACAGCCCAAACCATTCAATGAACCATCACTATAAATCCCAAATTCCTTACCGGACTTTGGCTAAACCAACATAGAGGCTTCGGTCAACAATGCTTTCAACTAATCAAAGCTTTGCTGACAACTTTCAGACCATTTGAACTTGACATCTTTTTGAAGTAGTTTCGTCAACGGCGTAGCAATCATCGAAAATCTTTTAACAAGTCTCCAATAATATCTGGCTAAACCTTCCAATCAATTATAGCTTATATTTTACTCGATTCAACCTTAATATCATCTACCGATACTAAAACAAATCTATCTAGATACGGCCTGAATATTCTGTTCATCAAATCCATAAACACAGCAGGTCTATTGGTCAAACCAAAAGGCATAACAAGAAATTCGTAGTGTTCATACTTGGTTCTAAAAGCAGTTTTCGGCACATCTGAATCTTTAACCCATAACTGATAATATCCATAAGGGAGATTAATCTTTGAAAAGACTGTCGCACCTTTTAGCCGATCAAACAAATCATCAACAGATGGCAAATGATATTTTTCTTGATTGTGACTTTGTTAAGTTGTCAATAGTCGATACATAATCGCATTGACCCGTCCTTTTTCATGACAAACAATACAAGAACACCCTAGGGAGAAAATCTAGGCCAAACAAAACCTCTATCTGTCAACTCTTTCAATTGTGCCTTCAACTCTTTCAATTCTGTAGGTGTCATTCTATATGAAGTTATTGATATCGGAGAAGTCACTGGTACTAACTCAATAGCAAATTCAATCTCTCTAATCGGCGGTAACCCTAGTAACTCTTCTAGAAAGACATCTGAGAATTCACATACAGTCAGAAACTACTCTAATTTCAATTTTGAAACCCTGGAATCAAATATATAAGCTAAATATGCCTCACAACCCTTTTTGACATATTTCTTTGCCAACAAAGCTAAAATCACATTAGATGTACTATTAATTCTATCTTATTCAACTCAAATTACTTCACCATTCTGACATTTCAATTCAATTTGCTTTCGTCTATAGTTCACAGTAGCATCATGCCAAGTTAACCAGTCCATACCCAAAATCACATCAAACTCATCAAATAGTAACAACATCAAATTAGTCGAAAAGTTGCAATCTCGAATCATCAAATGACAGTTTTTATAGACTTTATCAACTAACACATATTGACCTAAAGGATTTGTTGCTTTGACCACAAACTCAGTAGACTCAAAAGTTATTTTCTTATTTGACAATAAAGTTGTGCATACATATGAGTGCGTTGACCCTGGGTCAATCAAAGCATTAACATTAGTATCAAAGATGAAAAATATACCAGTAATCACATCAAGTGCTGAAGCTTCCTCTTGAGCTCGAATCGCATAAGCGCTATGTAATGACCCAAAATTCACGGGCATCGGAAAAGTATAATATCGGGCCTCCGTCTTAGTAAATTGAGTTCGAAAATAATTATTAGAAATATTTACTAGACTAGTTGTGTGTTTAATTAGGTTTTAGATCGATGAATTTAGCTTAATTATGAGTAATTAGCAAAAAGGATTAAATTGCAATAGAAGTGAAAGTTAATTATAGATTAAAGGAAAATAATAGGGACCAAATGGGCAATTAAGCCACATTTGGAAGTTGAGGCGGCATAACATTGTAAAAATCTTAGATTTTTATATTATTATTTATATAAATATATAAATTAATTATAAAGTATATTATTAAATTAATTACATTATAAATATTATATTAAGAAATAAATTAAATAAAGACAAATGTATGGTGATAATTTAATACAAGTGTATTAATAAAATACATACATTTGTAATATTTTTATTAATTACTAAGTAGATATTTGTTTTAATTATTATTATATTAAAGTAATTAAATAAAAGGAAATAAAAAGAAAAAGAAAGAAACAAAACAGAAAAGAAACAGAATAGAAAGAACAAAGGAACAGAGAAAGAGACGAAACAGGGGAGAAACAGGGGAGAAAGAAAGAAAGAAAAAGAAAAAGAAAAAGGGAAAATATGGTTTTGAAGCTTGAATTTAATTTGGTAAGTCAAATTAGCCCTTTTCTCTTAATTCTAATGTTTTAAAAGCTTTAAAACAAATTTTTGATGGAATTAAGTTGATATTTTGTAAGTTCATAGGTTTTCAAGTATATTTTATGTTGAATAAATTGTTGAATTAGGGATTAAATTGAATGAATTTTAAGTTAGAATTGAAAAAGGGATTAAATTGTAAAAGAAACTATAAGTTTTATATTCTAGGGACTAAATTGAGGGAAATTCGAAATTAGGAAAATATGCTGAAATTTTAATAGTTAAATTTGAGTTTGGATGAAATTTGAATAGAAATAGAGTGTGAATTGAACTAGAAAAGTAAGTGAATTTAGTTAGGATTAAATTGAGAATAAGGAAGAAATTGAATAGAAAATTAATTATTTATCATAATTAGTGCTGAAATTAATAGTATAAATTATTATCATTTCGTAGCTAGCAAAGAACCAGAAGCATCGGCACGGAAGGGAAAAGAGAAGATTATCGAGGAGTAAACTCGAGAAAATTACGGTTTGTATTACTATAATTCAAATTATTTATTTTTAAATGTTAAATTTTAATTTATGTGTCTAGTAAATAAAATGTGAGGTAAGTATTAATATTAATATTATTATTATTATTATTATTATGAGTGGGAATTAAATTGAATAGTTGATATGAAATAATATTTGAATTGTTTGTTGATTGAAAGCGGGAAATGAATTTGAATCGAATTGTGAATGGTATTAAATTGTATGGAAATGTATTGAGTTGTGAAAATGTGTGAAGTTGTGAAATAATTATTGATTGAAAGATGGAAAAATGATTGAATTGAAAATGTGAGAAATTGTGATTGAATTGAGAATATATGTGATTTAAATACCCTATTAACTAGTCGGGCTGAGTCGGATATAGTTGGCATGCCATAGGATTGGAAGAGTTCAGGGATACTTCGACCTCGAGTCGATGAGACACTGGGTGTCACTATATTTCTTCGGATAGATTCGATGAGGTACTGGGTACCAACTTTCTTCGGCTTTGCCGATGAGACACTGGGTGTCAACTATTGTTTCAAACTATCCGATGAGGCACTGGGTGCCATTCTGGTGTGTTTGGTTGGATCCGTGTATCCCCCAAAGTCCGAGTTTTGTTAATAGGGTAATTAATGAAATAATAAACCGAACGAGTTGATCGAATGAGCTACTGAAATGAAATGAAAAAGTTGAATTGTGAATTGAAATGTGAGATGAGATTGAGAAATGAACCTAAGGTTCATGATATGTCCAAATTTAAATTGTGGAAATATAATATTGTTTGATGAATTGCTATGGTTGAGATATTGAATTGAAATTTGTATATAAGATTTATGCATTTCATGTTTATTATTGTTATAATTTGAATTATGGTAATACCACTGAGTATGAAATACTCAGCGTACGATTGTTTCCGTGCGCAGGTCGATAGAAGTCAAAGGTCCCAGTTCAGCATCCAGATCAATCCCGACTTCAACATAATTTTGGTGATGTATATTTTCTTTGGTAATGTGGCATGTACATAGGATATGTATGAATTTTATTATGTTATAATATGAATGATTAAAAATGTTAGTATTATAAGTTTAAGATTTATAATGAAAGAAGTTTACCTATTTTAATTTATTTATTGTTTGTTAAATTTAAATTAATATTATGTAGATTAAGTTTGATTAGAAGCATTTAGATTAGAAAATGTGAATGTGAAATGAATTGGTTGATTTGGTTATATTTGGAATATTATGGATTTTAATTGCAGGGGGTTGTATGTAAAAATAAGCAGAAATACTGCCGAAATTTTTAAAAATATATAAAAAAACAAAAAACAAAACAAAATTTGAATGAAAACTATTAGCAAAATTTATATGAATTTATGACTCTTATATATGTGTTTGTTAATTGTTTATGAATTATTTGTAAATTGTCCGAAATGTCCGGTAATGCCTCGTAACCCTATTCCGGCGACAGTTCGGGGTTAGGGGGTGTTACAGTTTTTGGTATCAGAGCTATCAGGTTTAGCCGATTCTCGGCCTAAATCGGGCTTGGAATTGAGTCTAGATGTACATGCCACTGTCGAGTCAAACTGAGTCGGGATTTTTTTTGGATGCTGACCTATTTGTGTGTTTTATTTTATAGATTAAAGATGTCTGAAGAAAGAATAAATGATACTGATGAAAGAATGTATACTGAAGATAGAGAATTAGATGAAATAGAATCTGTTGCACCGAGTGTGAATCCGTTAGGCAACCAACCTCCTAATGTAGAACAAGAAAATGCTAGAGGTAGAGATGAACCTCAACTACTGAGAATTATAGCTGATGCACTACAAAGAGTAGCGAGGACTACTCCTGCTACGACTTCAGCACATACTCAAAGACGGGCCCCGATAAAAGAAATGAAAAAATATGGTGCTACTGAATTTATGGGTCTAAAAGGAGTCGATCCATCCGCAGCTGAAAATTGGATGGAGTCGACTAAGTGAATTTTACAGCAGTTGGACTGTACCCCCCGTGAATGTTTAATCTGTTGCTGTATCGTTGCTACAAAGGGAAGCTTATTTATGGTGGGAATCAGTGGTTCGACATCTACCAGAGAATCAGATAACGTGGGATCTATTTTAGAAGGAATTCCAAAAGAAATATATCGGAGAGATGTATATCGAAGACAAGAAACAAGAATTTTTAATGTTACAACAGGGTGATATGTCAATAATATATTATGAGAGGGAATTCTCGAGACTCAGTAGATATGCCTCCGAGTTTATCCCGACAGAAGCTGATAGTTGTAAAAGATTTTTACGGGGTTTGCGAGACGAAATCAAGGTACAATTAGTATCTCATCAGATCACTGAGTTAGTAGATTTGATTGAGCGGGCTAAAATGGTAGAACAAGTTCTGGGCCTCGATAAAAAGACTGAAGTTGTTAGACTAACTGGCAAACGTGCGGGAACTACCAGTTCAAATCCTCAGCCGAAAAGACTAAAGGAGTCTCAAGGTGGTTGGAGATCTAGTTTCAGATCAGACAGAGGTGGTAGGAAGCAGGGGAAAACAGATGACGGTATCTACTGGCAGTGTAAGAGGTCCTTCCCGAGAAATAGAAATTCCAGACTATCAGCACTGTGGAAAGAAACACAGAGAAGAATGCTGGAGATTAACCAGAGGCTGTTTTCGATGTGGTTCTACAGACCATTTTATCAGAGATTGTCCGAAAGCTGATAGTACTACCCCCGTGACATCACAGAGATCCATATCTACTGCTAGAGGCAGAGGATCAGGTAGAGGTAGCTCGATTTCAAGGGGAGGAGGTAGTAGAAGGAGTAGTGATATTGGTACCCAGCAGTCTGAAGCTAAAGTACCCGCCAGAGCTTATGTGGTCAGAACACGGGAAGAAAGCGACGCCCACGATGTAGTAACAGGTATAATCTTACTATATTCTGAGCCTGTTTATGCTTTAATTGATCCCGGATCTTCACACTCTTATATAAATTCAAAATTAGTTGAATTGGGAAAATTTAATTCTGAAGTATCTAGAGTGACTGTAGAAGTGTCGAGTCCGTTGGGGCAAACAGTATTAGTGAATCAGGTTTGTCCGAGATGCCCGTTAATTATACAAAATAAAACTTTTCCTATTGACCTGTTGATTATGCCATTTGGGATTTTGATATAATATTGGGGATGGATTGGTTGTCTGAACACGGAGTGGTATTGGATTGTTATAAAAAGAAATTTAGTATTCAGACAGAAGACGGGGACAGAATTGAAGTGAATGGTATCCATACTAATGGGCCGGCACGTATTATTTCAACAATAAAGGCTAATAAATTGCTCCAGCAGGGCTGTACAGCGTATTTAGCCTATGTTATTAATTCTGATTCAGTTGGTAATCAGTGTAGCAAAATCAGAACCATATGTGAGTTTCCAGATGTATTCCCTGAAGAACTACCGGGTTTACCACCTGATAGAGAGGTTGAATTTGCTATAGAAGTGTATCCGGGTACAGCACCAATCTCTATACCACCGTATCGAATGTCGCCCACTGAGTTAAAAGAGTTGAAAGTGCAGTTACAGGACTTGTTAGATCGTGGATTCATTAGACCGAACATTTCACCTTGGGGAGCTCCAGTATTGTTTGTTAAAAAGAAAGATGGATCGATGCGGCTTTGTATTGATTACCGGCAGTTGAATAAAGTGACGATCAAGAATCGGTATCCATTACCCCGGATAGATGATTTATTTGATCAGCTAAAAGGAGTTTCAGTATTTTCGAAGATTGATATGAGATCTGGGTATTATCAGCTGAAAGTAAAAGAAAGTGATGTGCCGAAGACTGCTTTCCGTACTCGATATGGTCATTATGAGTTTTTGGTGATGCCGTTCGGGTTGACTAATGCTCCAGCTGCTTTTATGGATTTGATGAATCGTATTTTTCAGCCGTATTTAGACCAGTTTGTGGTGGTTTTTATTGATGATATATTAGTTTATTCGAAGTTAGAGTCAGAACATGATCAGCATCTCAGAACCGTGTTACAGATTCTGTGAGAAAAACAGTTGTACGGGAAATTGAGTAAATGTGAATTTTGGTTATCAGAGGTAGTATTCTTGGGGCATGTTGTATCTGCTGATGGGATTAGAGTTGATCCGAAGAAGATCGAGGCAATTGTTCAATGGAAGGCACCAAAGAATGTATTAGAGGTACGCAGTTTTCTTGGTTTGGCTGGGTATTACAGAAGATTTGTAAATGGGTTCTCGAAGATAGCATTACCGATGACAAAACTACTACAGAAAAATGTTCCTTTTATATGGGATGAACAATGTCAGAAAAGCTTTGAAACATTGAAACAAATGTTGACAGAGGCACCAGTTTTAACTTTACCAGAGTTGGGGAAGATTTCATAGTGTACAGTGATGCTTCTTTGAATGGTTTGGGTTGTGTATTGATGCAGGATGGAAAAGTAATAGCTTATGCGTCTCGACAGCTGAAGCCACATGAACGTAACTATCCGACACACGATTTGGAGTTAGCTGCTGTGATTTTCGCATTGAAGATTTGGAGACATTACCTGTATGGTGAGAAATGTTATATTTACACTGATCATAAAAGTCTTAAATATCTTCTGTCGCAAAAGGAGTTGAATCTGAGACAGAGACGATGGATTGAACTTCTGAAAGATTATGATTGTGTTATAGATTATCATCCAGGAAAGGCAAATGTGGCAGCAGATGCATTGAGCAGAAAAGCAGTGGTTGAATTACGGGCAATGTTTGCTCAGCTTAGTATTAATGATGATGGAAGTTTGTTAGCCGAGTTAAGAGTCAAGCCGGTAATGTTTGATCAAATCAGAGCAGCACAATTAGAGGATGAAAAGTTGATGAAGAAAAGAGAAATGGTACAGCATGGTACAACAGAAAATTTTAGTATTGACGAGCATGACTGTTTGAAATTTCAGAATCGAATTTGTATTCCGACTACTTCTGAGATTAAAGAGCTGATTCTTCGAGAAGCACATGATAGTATTTTTGCTTTGCACCCTGGTGGAACGAAGATGTATCGTGATTTACGAGAACTGTATTGGTGGCTAGGAATGAAGAAGGATATAGTTGAATATGTCAGTAAATGTTTGACTTGTCAGCGGGTAAAAGCAGAACATCAGGTACCAACAGGTTTGTTACAGCCTATTACTATTCCCGAGTGGAAATGGGATCGCATTACCATGGATTTTGTTACGGGGTTGCCATTGTCAGTGAGTAAAAAGAATGCCATTTGGGTAATTGTTGATCGACTCACAAAGTCAGCTCATTTTATAGCAATTAGAACTGACTGGTCATTACAGAAGCTTGCCGAGGTGTACATTCGAGAAATTGTTAGATTACATGGTATTCCGATATCAATAATTTCAGACCGAGATCCTCGATTCACATCGAGATTTTGGAAGCAGCTGCATGAATCATTGGGTACTCGACTTAGTTTCAGTACAGCTTTTCATCTGCAAACCGATGGACAATCTGAACGGGTAATTCAAATTTTGGAAGATATGCTTCGAGCTTGTGTCATTGATTTTGAATCAGGTTGGGAACGTTATTTACCATTGGCCGAGTTTGTTTATAATAATAGTTTTCAATCTAGTATTCAAATGGCTCCGTATGAGGCTTTATATGGTAGAAGGTGTAGATCTCCAGTATGTTGGACAGAATTAAAAGAAAGAAAAATAATTGGGTCGGAATTTATTCAAGAGACAGAAGAAACAGTTAAAAAGATTAAAGATAGACTGAAAGCCGCTTTCGATAGACAGAAATCTTATGCAGATTTGAAACGACGAGACATTGAATATTCCATTGGTGATAAAGTATTCCTCAAAGTATCGCCGTGGAAGAAAATTTTGAGATTTGGTCGGAAGGGAAAATTGAGTCCGCGCTTTATTGGACCGTATGAGATTGTGGAAAGAATTGGGCCTGTTGCTTATCGATTAGCCTTACCTCCAGAATTACAGAAAATTCAAGATGTTTTTCATGTTTCGATGCTTCGGAGATATAGATCGGATCCTTCTCATATCATTCCCACTGAAGATATTGAAATTCGATCTGATTTAACTTATGAAGAAGAACCAGTTCAGATATTAGCACGAGAAGTGAAAAAATTAAGAAATAAACAAATTCCTTTAGTGAAAGTTTTATGGAGAAGTCATAGTGTGGAAGAAGCGATGTGGGACCTGGAAGAGACAATGAGAGCACAATATCCTCATCTCTTTTCAGGTAAATTTCGAGGACGAAATTTATTAAGGGGGAGAAATGTAATGACCCAAAATTCACGGGCATCGGAAAAGTATAATATCGGGCCTCCGTCTTAGTAAATTGAGTTCGAAAATAATTATTAGAAATATTTACTAGACTAGTTGTGTGTTTAATTAGGTTTTAGATCAATGAATTTAGCTTAATTATGAGTAATTAGCAAAAAGGATTAAATTGCAATAGAAGTGAAAGTTAATTATAGATTAAAGGAAAATAATAGGGACCAAATGGGCAATTAAGCCACATTTGGAAGTTGAGGCGGCATAACATTGTAAAAATCTTAGATTTTTATATTATTATTTATATAAATATATAAATTAATTATAAAGTATATTATTAAATTAATTACATTATAAATATTATATTAAGAAATAAATTAAATAAAGACAAATGTATGGTGATAATTTAATACAAGTGTATTAATAAAATACATACATTTGTAATATTTTTATTAATTACTAAGTAGATATTTGTTTTAATTATTATTATATTAAAGTAATTAAATAAAAGGAAATAAAAAGAAAAAGAAAGAAACAAAACAGAAAAGAAACATAATAGAAAGAACAAAGGAACAAAGAAAGAGACGAAACAGGGGAGAAACAGGGGAGAAAGAAAGAAAGAAAAAGAAAAAGGGAAAATATGGTTTTTGAAGCTTGAATTTAATTTGGTAAGTCAAATTAGCCCTTTTCTCTTAATTCTAATGTTTTAAAAGCTTTAAAACAAATTTTTGATGGAATTAAGTTGATATTTTGTAAGTTCATAGGCTTTCAAGTATATTTTATTTTGAATAAATTGTTGAATTAGGGATTAAATTGAATGAATTTTAAGTTAGAATTGAAAAAGGGATTAAATTGTAAAAGAAACTATAAGTTTTATATTCTAGGGACTAAATTGAGGGAAATTCGAAATTAGGAAAATATGCTGAAATTTTAATAGTTAAATTTGAGTTTGGATGAAATTTGAATAGAAATAGAGTGTGAATTGAACTAGAAAAGTAAGTGAATTTAGTTAGGATTAAATTGAGAATAAGGAAGAAATTGAATAGAAATTTAATTATTTATCATAATTAGTGCTGAAATTAATAGTATAAATTATTATCATTTCGTAGCTAGCAAAGAACCAGAAGCGTCGGCATGGAAGGGAAAAGAGAAGATTATCGAGGAGTAAACTCGAGAAAATTACGGTTTGTATTACTATAATTCAAATTATTTATTTTTAAATGTTAAATTTTAATTTATGTGTCTAGTAAATGAAATGTGAGGTAAGTATTAATATTATTATTATTATTATTATGAGTGGGAATTAAATTGAATAGTTGATATGAAATAATATTTGAATTGTTTGTTGATTGAAAGCGGGAAATGAATTTGAATCGAATTGTGAATGGTATTAAATTGTATGGAAATGTATTGAGTTGTGAAAATGTGTGAAGTTGTGAAATAATTATTGATTGAAAGGTGGAAAAATGATTGAATTGAAAATGTGAGAAATTGTGATTGAATTGAGAATATATGTGATTTAAATACCCTATTAACTAGTCGGGCTGAGTCGGATATAGTTGGCATGCCATAGGATTGGAAGAGTTCAGGGATACTTCGACCTCGAGTCGATGAGACACTGGGTGTCACTATATTTCTTCGGATAGATTCGATGAGGTACTGGGTACCAACTTTCTTCGGCTTTGCCGATGAGACACTAGGTGTCAACTATTGTTTCGAACTATCCGATGAGGCACTGGGTGCCATTCTGGTGTGTTTGGTTGGATCCGTGTATCCGCCAAAGTCCGAGTTTTGTTAATAGGGTAATTAATGAAATAATAAACCGAACGAGTTGATCGAATGAGCTACTGAAATGAAATGAAAAAGTTGAATTGTGAATTGAAATGTGAGATGAGATTGAGAAATGAACCTAAGGTTCATGATATGTCCAAATTTAAATTGTGGAAATATAATATTGTTTGATGAATTGCTATGGTTGAGATATTGAATTGAAATTTGTATATAAGATTTATGCATTTCATGTTTATTATTGTTATAATTTGAATTATGGTAATACCACTGAGTATGAAATACTCAGCGTACAGTTGTTTCCGTGCGCAGGTTGATAGAAGTCAAAGGTCCCAGTTCAGCATCCAGATCAATCCCGACTTCAACATAATTTTGGTGATGTATATTTTCTTTGGTAATGTGGCATGTACATAGGATATGTATGAATGTTATTATGTTATAATATGAATGATTAAAAATGTTAGTATTATAAGTTTAAGATTTATAATGAAAGAAGTTTACCTATTTTAATTTATTTATTGTTTGTTAAATTTAAATTAATATTATGTAGATTAAGTTTGATTAGAAGCATTTAGATTAGAAAATGTGAATGTGAAATGAATTGGTTGATTTGGTTATATTTGGAATATTATGGATTTTAATTGCAGGGGGTTGTATGTAAAAATAAGCAGAAATACTGCCGAAATTTTTAAAAATATATAAAAGAAAAACAAAAAAAAAACAAAATTTGAATGAAAACTATTAGCAAAATTTATATGAATTTATGACTCTTATATATGTGTTTGTTAATTGTTTATGAATTATCTGTAAATTGTCCGAAATGTCCGGTAATGCCTCGTAACCCTGTTCCGGCGACAGTTCGGGGTTAGGGGGTGTTACACGCTAGCTGGAGCTCGTGCCTCAAATCTAACAGTATAATCTTTCGTCTCCCTTTGACTGTTACCCGTATTGCCACTATTTCTGGACAATCTCTCTCTTGTAGTCGTATAACTTGAACGAGTGTTTTGAGCTTTCTTTTTATCAAAACTTTAAGGCTAATCTCTAAGGAAATGGTCGTAAGAACAACATTTGAAGCACGACCCATCTCTCAATCTACACTCCCTGAAATGTCGTCTATTGCATTATTGACATTCAAGTTTATTATTTTTGATGCTACCCACACTCACTACAGATGTAGCCTAAGGTCTCGAACTCGAATGTTGCTTTCCTTTATCTCTTCTCGAGAATCCCACTGAAGCTAATGTATGACTGTGAAATTCTTTTAATTTCTTCACAAGAGAAGAAGATGAATTTTCCATGGGTTGTTTACCAATGTCACGAGCCTCGGAATCTGCTTTTCATTTCACTTTATTGAGCTCTTCAGCTTTATGTGCCCGATCCACTAGAACCACGAATTCTTTCAATTCTAGAATCCCAAATAGCAACTTGATATCTTCATTTAGACCGTCTTCAAATCGGGTACACATAATAGCCTCTAATGGTATACATTCTCGAGCATATTTGCTGAGTCGCACAAATTCTCTTTCGTACTCGGCTACATTTATACGACACTGTTTCAATTTGAGAAATTTTTTCCATTACTTGTCGAGAAATCACTAGCTAACATATTTCTTTCTAAATTTTGTCTAAAAGAATTCCCAATTCGCACGGTCTTTAGCTACTATCGCAATCAAGGTATTCCACCACTGATACACTGAATCTTTCAACAAAGATACTACACACTTTAAACATTGAACAGGTGTAGAGGAAAATTCATCAAAAACCTTGATTGTGTTTTCTAACCAAAACCTGGCTTTTCCAAGGTCATCTTCGGTTGTACCGCGAAACTCTTCAGCCCCATATTTATGAATGTTATCAATTGAAGGCTTGCTTGCAAGTACTTGTTTCAAACCTTGAGGAATAATAGAGACAGGTTGGGGTACGGGAGGGGGTAGAGGTTGTTGAGCCATCGGGTTCATTCTCACAAACTCAAAGAACCGCTCAGACAACATTTAGAAGAAGGCTTCTTTCACCTCACTTTCCCGACCCTCAACTACGGGCCCAGTACCACTAATAGCTGCTCTATGTATGGAGGCTTGCGAGTTACTCTCAACCTCATCAGAATCGACTCGGTTGGATGACATCTTATTTATACAAAAACATAGATCAATTTGAGTCAAGAGATATCACACTATCACAGGTTATATAATGGCATGCATTTTTAGACTCCATACATGCTACGTTCAGTCCGAGAACTGACTAAATCGTACTCTGATACAACTAAATGTAACACCCCTAACCTATCTCCATCACCAAATTAGGGCTATAAAGCATTACCATACAATCGAAAAACATTTAACATCATAACATCTAAATAAATTAAACATATATAATACATTCAATCATATGCATTTTGTCCCTAAATCGAGCCTTTGAGGCCCTAAAAATAGCTTAGAAGCAATTCAGGACTAATTTGAAATAAAACAAGAAGTCTAAGAAAAATTTGTAAAAATTGGAAAACAAGGGTCACACAGCCGTGTGACATAACCCAGGCCGAGTAACATTCAAACAAGGGACAAACGATCATGTCCTAGCCCGTCTCCTCAACCGTGCAACTCACTGAGATGCCGTACACGCCCGTGTGCCAGGCCGTGTAACTCTCTGAGCTGCCACACATGCCCGTGTGCCAGGTCGTTTGCTATCTCGTGTAACTCAGTGACTTGGAACACTAAAAAAATCTCAAATAACACACAACCGTGTCGTCAGGCCATGTGTGAAACACGACCTCGTCGCCAGGTTGTGTGTGTCACACGGACGTGTGACAACACGTGTAAACCCAAAATTTACCTAAAATCAAGCCATTTCATAACCAATTCATGCATAACTAACCAATCCATTTGTGTACACTTTCAATGGACTTAAGCATCATTCAAATACACATAATCATTCCATGTCAAACAACCTATTTCACCTAACCAATATGCCATTAAAAGGCACCACGATTGTATCCAAACATCATTTACCTAAACATGTCAATATTGTCATTTTCCAAACATAATAACCTAGTTCAAATACGTACTAAAACATGTCATAGGTAACCATTTTCAAGCCATCATCAACATGCCAAAAGAACCTTATAAACAAGCATTTTAAAATGACCAAAATGACATAATTTGGTGAGAAGATAAGGTTTACCAAACCAAACATGAAATTCAAAGCTCATACAGATCAAATCACCATTAACACATTAACAAAGTACCATTACTAAACAACCTATACATGTCATTATTAACCTTGGCCAAAATACACAAAATCTACCAAATTAGTTGTTGGATAGTGTGATAGGTCAACGACGAGCTTCCACCTGGTCGAGCTTCTGATAATCTATAAAACAAAGGAAAAATAACTACGTAAGCAACGAGTGTTTAGTAAGCTCGTATAAACTTTAAACATAACTTACCATTTCCAACAATACAATTCATGGATTAAGTATAAACCATTACCAATTCCATATGCTTAGTAAAATCATATACAACATCATCAATTTCACAAGTTAGTGTACTTGTTCATGATACATATGAACTCAACCATAAGATATGTAGTTTACCATAAGATCATGGTTCATTCCATTTGCATACTTACCATTTCATTTCCTTTTTCTTAGCCGTTGAACCATTTAGAATTACATCGGATACTCGGGAAAGCTTACACATAGTGTGCCTTTACGTATAACCGTAATCTTTCCTTTACATCAATTCTTACAAAAGCTGTGGATCAGAATGTAAGCTACACGATGTTGCTCACACGAGCTATAGAGAATCCGCAACAAATGCAGGACCTCAGCCATCAGTAGGACATTCAAGACTAGTACCCAAAACATGAAATCCCTAATGACATGTCATTGTATCCTAAGAATTCTTAAGGTTCAATCGGGAATCATTATTCGTCAATTCTTCATAACATGGATACATTTATATATAGATTCATTTATATTGAAACATCTAAGTAAACATTCAATTCAGCTAATATTAAAACGATCACAGTTCATACGAAGTTACCTCGATAACTAGGGCGTAGAAGTAAAGTCGAATGTGGTTTATCTTGATATAAAAGGATAATTTCAATCAATTAAGTACTTCTAGTATTCAATTTAATCAATATTTCATATTTATGCAAAATTATAAAATCCCTCCTTACAATTTTAACTTTTCACAATTAATCATTAAGCTCATAACTTGAATATAATTCATTTTAACCTAAATCCAATTTAACCCATGTTACAGGAGACCTTGAAACAATCCATTATTACCAACAATTCAGGACAAAACCCTTGGATTTATACTTTTAACAACTTAATCCCTATTTCTAAAATTTAACAAAAATAACTTTAAAAAACACGTTTATTTCACAACCAAGATAAATAATCTATCACATAACTGCAAAACCTATCCAAAAAAAACCATGGAAAGTCCCTCAACCTTTAACAGTTTTGCAAATTAACCCTCAGGATAGCTAGCTAAGCTAAGACGAACTCTAAAACATAAAAATCATTAAAAACGAGGCTTGAATTCACTTACATGCAAGATGGAAGCATAGAAGAATGCTCAAACCCTATTTCAATGATGAATTTCGGTGGAAAAATGAAATGGGGAAGAATATGAGCTTAATTCATTTAGTTATTTTAGCTTTATTTGCCAAATTACTATTTTAACTTTTAAAACTATCAAAATTTCTACAAAACTTTGTCCATGCACATCCTCTAACACCTTAAATGATATATTTACCATTCAAGTCCTTTAATTTAAGATTTCATAGCCATTAGACCCCTTTAGCTAATAGAACTCAACTTTTACACTTTTTACGATTTAGTACTTTTTACCTAATTAATCATTTAAACATCAAAAATTCTGAACGGAATTTTAATACAACCTTAATAAAATCTTGTAGACATTAAAATAAATATTAAAATACTAATTCACTTGTCAGAATTGTGGTCCCAAAACCATTGTTTTCAACACCACCAAAAATAGGATGTTAAAGTCATTTGGTGGTATTTTGTTTCAACTAATTTATTTAAAATATTAGACATCCTTAATTAAAACCCTATGCCAAAATCTGAATTTATTTGTTTGAAAATATTTCTCTTAATTTATCCCAAAATAATATACAGTGATATTCGCAAGTATAATAATAGTTGAATAAATTAAAACAACCTCATATAAGACTTCAAATTTAAACCAAAATAATTTGAATAAAGGAAAACCCCATCTCAAGGTATTAGACACTCCATTAATATTTCATCTTCGGACAAAATATTAAATTCTAAGTGATATCTTAGTGTAGTAATCAAATACTAGTAATAAGAACATGTCGAATAATAAATCTTCCTTTGGACTGATTTATTACTCACGTGTAAAACCAAATAATCATCACATGTTTATTACCACAATTGTACATGTAATTTTGTTAAATATTAACCTTCCTTTGGGCCAATCAATATTAACATGGCTTAATTTACTTGCACACAACCATTTATATTTTAACACAAAATAATTTCAATAACAGAGGTCATTTTAACAACTTATTATTTCAATTAAGTTATTTTAAAGTATATATATAAATATACCAACATTCAAAATTTAAAATTTCCATAATAGTTAAAGGTCAAAACTAATATATTTATTTCTTTATAGTTTTTGAAATAACCCAAAATAAGGTTGCCTTAATGCCACCATCAAAACCGAAAACCTTAATTTTTGACTGATTTAACTAAAATATAATGATGATGAATTAGTCATAATTTTTGACTAATTTAACTGAAAACCAACTAGACAATTCCATCATTACGATGCTATGACTGATGCTTAAAAAACAAAATTCGTTTAGATTTACACTAAAGCATCCAACATCAAAATTCTTAGAAAAGAAAGAACATGGAATATGCAAAAAAACAACAATAGAGCATGCTCATATGGGAAATTATATCCAGAATTTATAATAAAAAATCAATGATACGAATGATAGCAGAAACAGAATCGTAAAGTTTGTCCAAGTCGCGAATTTGATTAGGGCTCTAAACGTTCGAAAATGAAACTTGGATTTTGACACAACCACAGTCGAATCCTAGTCAAATAAAAAATAAAAATAAATAAGATAAATAAATATAATAATATATCAAAGATTGGATAATAAAGAAGAAAATAAAGAAGATAGATGAAAAAAGATAGAACGTGGTATTCCTAAGAAGCCTTGGAAACACGAAGGATCCACAACTCTTTCAAGCGACTCTAATTTCCCCTAAAAGACAGAAAACTTAACAAGAAAAATTTTGAAGATAATCCCCACAATCTGAAAATATTGTTAAAACTATTCTAAAAGAAAACTCAAGTGAAATTCTTGAAAAGAAAAACTCAAAGAGAATTTATTAACTAAAAAAAATTCAATAATAATGAATTGATATTTGTGTACAATGTAAAGGCCTTTAAATAGGCTAGCTAAATAACTCTAAATAAAACTCTGAAGTTTACTAGAACTCTAATTAACCTAAATAAGTAGTTTTAAACTAAAATTTCTTATTAATATAAAACTCTTAAATAACTTAAAATACTTAATAATTATAAAAAACATGGAATAAAAAATAATAAGAGCTGATAACTACAATATTTGGCTCCTCTATAATAAAAATTAAGCCTAAAACTTGAACCCAATATGATTTAAACTCGAATTAAAAGCTTGGAACTCGTAATTCTCGTCATAATCCTGTCCAAAAATTATGTTCGCACAGTCTTCATTTAAACGGTCATAAATTGAGTTCTTGAACTCGAAATCGAGTGATTAAAAGTGTGTTTTGAAGCAAAGAGATAGATCTTTGAACTCTATTAAGACATCTTAATCCATAAATGTTTGGATCCGATCCAAAAAGTCATTTCAAGTCTACTAATTTCCTAAACTTGAAAATTGGCAGTTTCGGTGAATGAAATTTAATAAATTTCACCCCATCCGTGCATGTATCAATCCCCCTTTCCTCGAAAAGATTCATCCTCGAATCTTGTCTTTCATCGAATCTTGGTTTGATTTGCTTAGCCTTTGAAATTGTTATTGGGTCTTGAGGTAGTGTGATCCTATCACATCCATAGATTTGAAATTGGGCATTGAGACTCGCATTAGTCAATGAAAGAAAAAACCAAACAAAATTCCAGCAAAGACTTAAATTCCCAAAGTATGAATAGCATGTTTGTTCTAAATTTTTCACTTACCAATAAAACCTTGAATAAGAAAAGGACTTTTATAACAATCTTATGTCACAAACATGTAATAACAATTGATAGTCCTTACACTAATTTCTACAATTGATTAGAATCGTATCTTGGATCTTTAATATACTCAACTTGTTGACTAAATTACCAATAAATGCTGATTTTAAAAAAAAAACAATTACCGAAATAGGCTGAATTTTGGAATTTTTACAAGAATAAGTTGATTTAGGTAAAACGCTTCCAGTTGGAAGTGCTTTTTGCGTGTCACCAGTAAAACGCTTCCAGCTAGAAGTGTTAATAAAACATGCATCCAACACAATGCGTCCCCCCCCCAATGACTACTTTTCCAATGAATGTTTTCAATAGTCGTTGCCCCTCCCACAACAGTAAAAAAAAACTATAAAACCCCCTTACTAATTTCTCACAATATTCTCTCAAAAATCTCTCAAATTCTCTCTTAAATTTATTAGTAAAATTCTATTTCTATCTAAATTATATTTTTAATAGATTTTTTATTAATATTTTCTAAAAATATTTTTTATTAAAAATTAATTCGTGTTTTATATAATTAACAATGCTTAGGTCTATATTCGTCTTAATGACAAGCACATTTTCGTCAATCAATTGAAAATAGTAAGAATAAATTTTAATACATTTAAATTTTGTTTATTTTTTATTTCATTGTTATATTTTAACTTAATATTTTTTATTTTTTACTTAAATAGGTGGAAGATCAAGTTTTACAATCCCATATTCATAATCAACTCGGTCCCCCACACCGTTGATCGAACCATACTTGAGGGAAGCCAGTTTTTGGCAAGTGGCCCTTATAGGTCAGGGGTGTAAGTTGGACCTGAAACTCATAAGTGTGTTGGTGGAGAGGTGGAGACTCGAGACGCACACATTTCATCTTCCATGCAGCAAGTGTACTATCACTCTAAAGGAAATGCATCTACATTTGGAGAATTTTTGGGTTCAACTCTAGAGATGATTTTCGGAGGTCGAATCGAAATGGCTTGGATACGAAAAAATTTTGCGGGGATGGATGAGGATTCGACTGAAGTCGATAGAGAATGACACACTCGGGCATACATCCTATTTGAGGTATATTGATGTCGGATAAGTCACTAAATCTCATCCATCTAAGGTGGCTTCTAAAACTCGATGATTTTAGAGAAGCGGGTGAACTCAGTTGGGGGTCCACCGTGTTGGCGACATTGTACCAAGTGATGTGTCGGGTGACGAAACCAGGAAAAATCAAAATTGGTGGTTGCCTTTTCTTACTGCAGTCATGGGCACGGTACCGGTTTCCATTTTTACTCCTCGAGCGAACTACCTACATATATTCCCACTCGTAACATGGTAAAATTCAGTAGATATTACCATGATAAAACTGATTTAAATTAAAATTATTGTGCTAAGAAGATATTTAAATAGGTGGAACCATGCGTTGAGTCACGTGGGATTACCTGTTAAGCTTTAAGATATATGACTTCTATTAGACTAATGATCAAAAGTGAAGGTATGTATTTATTTAAATTTGAACTATATAATCTTAACGTAGTCGATCTTGTATTTAGTAGTATATATATAACTAATGTTTTTATCACATTAATATAGCTTGAATGGACTCCATACGAAGATCCGGTAATTTGAGAAGTCATCCCCGAAGAATTCTTTGTGAATCCTAATGCCTGGCACGTGGAGGTCCTATTGGTAGGGTACGCTATTGTTGATATGCACGAGACCGATAGAGTGTTGCGGTAGTTTGAATTTTGATAATTGATTCGCATGGCACCTCAAGACCTTGATGATTTGCATCCTATTGATTTGCAACGGCTAGATGAGAATTGGCTGGTATTTCACTCCCAACACATCAACATATGGAATAATTGGTATGATTTTTTACCTACTTGCGAACCTATTATCATTTTAGAGTTAGTATGCAATTCAGAGTACATGCCATAGTTTAGGATCCATGGCAAGCCATATTTGTACATGGAAGAAGCGAGGCGTCAGCATCCCCATACGAGTATGCTATGACGGTCCCCCTTTAAATCAAGGGCTAGCGAGACGAGTCTATAATCAATAGCCATGCAAGAACATTGACGACCGCAACACCAATGCACATACCACCCACCGTTCAGTATGTACCATCTTATTCTGGTGCATATTCTAACTCTATCATCTTCACACAAGCACCATATGTTGCACCACATTTTTCTACTTTTAGTCTAATGACAGGTTGGACTTTTGCACATTCATCCCCGATGTATTACATATCCATGCTATCTACTTTTCTTATGACAACATATAGACCCTCTATGTTTTAGGCATTGACAAAGATTCCACTCGTTATCCCATCAGTGTATGGGACTCAACATAATTATGCTCAATAATTGTTTGTGACTCAAACACTTCCAGGATCTTTGTTTACCAAGCTGGGTCATCTTTCCAACCACTTATTCCTAGACCGAAAGATGCACGATGGAAACAGAGAATGCAAGGATCACAATTGACCAAAGGTGAAGAAAAAGAGCTACTGAGATCACAACCACAATAACCACAACCCTGCCCGGAGGCTGAACTAAGAAGAAATCTAGCTCGTAACCGTCGACCACTCCGATGTGGCACAGATTCTGACCGACATCTTGACTAATTAATTTTATCCTTGTATCGAACATTTATATTGTATCAGTGTTTCTTATTATTATGTTTTTAAATGAATATTGTTATCATTTAACAAAATTAAAGTTGATATTTGTTATCATTTTACAAAATTAAAGTTGTAATTTATTATCATTTCACAAAATGAAAACTTGAAATTTGTTATCATTTCATAAAACCGCGCGTTTACATATTATAATGAAATTGATATTTGTTTTCTAGTTTGCATATTCCTTTCGATATGGACATGACAGCATTGTATGTCCTGGGTTCCTACACCACCTGCATAACCTTGGTTGGTTTGACCTATCTCGAATATTCATGTTGTTGTGTATTCGAGTCGACGTCAGTCGACCTTTTGGTTTGCGACGCAATGACATATCGGGTAACAAATTAAACAAAGCATTCGATACAGACGACCACATACGTTCATCTGAGATTGGTGGAAATATGTTCCTCCACATGTTGTACAAGTTTTCTAATTTGTACACTTCACCCATAAGGCTCATGGGATCCAAGCATAGATTGCTACACGTTGCAATTGCATGAGTACGTGGAAAATGAAGTGTGTAAAATCTCCCTCAATAGCAAGTCTTATTTCTCAGCTGTACATGGTACACTCCCCTGGCAATACCTTGGTCCGGTCTATTGAACTCCATTACCCAAAACCATAGGTCTTCGTGTGAGTAACACATTGAGTGTATGCAGTTCGCTCGTGTCGTAAGCTTCTTAATTTGTTTCACCACCTCCGAGCAACATACGTGGCTTCCCTACCATTTCCCAACATAACTCGCTGCGTATTTTGGGAACAATATCGTCGAATAGAAGTAAGTCTCTTTCACAATCGAGGTTATCGGCAAATGACGCATTCCCTTTAAAACAGAATTGATGCATTCCGCCAGGTTTGAGGTCATGTGGCCATATTGTAGACCTTCATCATAGGATTGTGTCCACTGATTAAAGGGTATGTTAGAGAGGTATCGTGCCCCCGCCTGATTAGTAGACAGAAAGATTTCCAGCAACTCATGAAAACAACCCTTTACGAGCTTGTACCCTATCGATAGAAATGGATAATGACGATTACATACCAAAGAATAGAAAAAATGAACAAAATATTACAAACCAAATAATATTGGTCACGATTACATACCCATGTTGGTCACTTGTGCTCGCTCAGCGGTAGAGGGATATTTTTTATTGTAGTTGGACTCAACATGCCTTAGACGGTACCAATGGTATGTGTGGTCCCAGAGGCTTCCCTGTCGTTCAATTGCGAATAGTATTCTAGTTCCCCGATCTGAGATGACACATATATCAGTTTAGGGGCAGACATGCCTCTTCAACCTAGACATAAAGAAATCCTAGACGTCTGCTAACTCCTCCAGTGTAATTACAAATGCAATTGAAAGGATTCTTTGATTTCCATCTTGTGTCACAACCAAAAACATCTGATGGGTATATCTACCATACATAAAGGTACAGTCTATTTTTACCAATGGCTTGCAATATTGGAATGCTTGAGATCATTGCTTGAAGGTCCAAAACAAATGGTGGAACACTTGGCATCCATGGAGCAAGCAATCATTGTGTTACGTGGGCCCTGTTTCCATACCAATTATACAACTTGGGACGTACCTCTCTAGCACCCTACACAACTACCATACCTCGTTGTATGACGCGTCCTGCCCACTATTCATATTCTCTAATACCTTTTGCTTTGCTTTCCAGACTTGCGATATGAAGGCATGTAAGGGAATTGGCTACAGATATTTGCAATTAAAACTGACATAGCAGTCCTCAAACTCGCTTTCACCATCAGTAGTATTATGCCTGCGATCATCTCTGAATCCAACTTTGGATGATCCCGTGAAATACCTACAACACACGTATGCGGAGTGGTAAACTTCTTTATTGTCTACAACCCTATTTTTTTCTTAATAGAAGTCATGATTTCCATGCACATCTATTGTCTCACATTGCACACTTGGCCTCAAACTTTTCAGGTCGAGATTTAACCACGTGAAAGTTAACCCCGTTCTTGATGTTGTATTGCTTCACTACAGCGAGAAAACCATCTTTAGTGGAAAACTCTTTACCCACTTCCAAATCACCCAAATCCAACGAAGAGCTTGTGTGGCCCGACCTCATGTGTGGTAGTTCTGCAAACTCTAACTCATCATCTGCTTATATATTGACATTATGCATGTGGGTTGGAGGCGAGTACGCCGTGAATCGTGGATCTTGTTTTTCTTCATCTTCACCTCCTTCACCATCTTCTAGTTCAGTTGGAACAGGATCTCGGGCTCCTAGATTAGATCCATATCAGATTCATTGTCATCTTCATTCTTGGACCCACCAACATTTGCCATGTTGGATGTCCCCTCGTCGGTGGACATCGTAGGGAGTACATCATCCCTTCTGGTGTAGTTGTTGGAACGTCCAAAATCATTTTTCGATACCAACCATTGAACGTTACTTCCATTCCCAGTAAGTATTCCCAACATTGAACATCGACCCACTAAGATTCATTCTACCCACTAATTGAGTGTCGTGTATTCTGTTCTACCATCAAAACTCGATTGTTTGGTGTTTTACCTCCTACAATTGAAATTTAAGGCTGAAACGGATGGGTGTCTTCCCATTGATGACTATGGGATATCATAATGAGAATTTTCTAACAAAGTGGTAGGACTATCAGCATTTTCAATCGTTCTGGCCTCTTGAACAAGAACAAATGCTAACGATCGAATTTTTTCATTTGGCCTTGAAAATTCCACATATAAGTTGAGAAACGGGGACCCACTGTTGATGTACATTCGCACTATCACCTCAAGCCCCTAACACCTTTGATATCAAAAGCGTCATATCTCACGGGACCAACCGAAGCACAAAATCGATACTAAATAGACGATACTCTCATCTGTCTGGATCTGATAATTTTTTGCCTAATTCTTTTCGAATTTCGGGCAACTCTATGTTCTAGTAAAAAACCAGCCGCACTATGTTCTCCGATAAAAAAATCACATTGTTCTTAGTGTCACAGACCTCACCGTTGTAATAAATAATAGCATTAATTTGTCAACTCATTTTTAACTAAATTATCTGTCGAGAGTAGTTTTAAACAAAAACATTATGCAAAAAATATAATGCTTCAAATAAATATTAACACGGAAAATCAATACTTATGCTTAATTTTTATACAAATAGTATCGTTGCTCCAACTTATGCCTTTCCTGCGAACTTCTATTCTTCTGAACTTCTTCAAATTTTATTTCCTTGACTTATGCCACCGGAGGCTAAAATATGTTACATTTATAGCCCAAGGGATAGCCTCCTATTTGATTCTGAAAATATGTCCTGGATACTGGGTGGACGCGCTTTCGATACTTCTGTTGACAATATGTCCTGCTTGGAGCATTTTTTTCTCTACAAATTTCAACCCCCACTATCTTGGGCATTTTTTTGGAAACATTTCAGATATCCCGAGATATATTTTCAGAACCCATCTCGTCAAAAATAATACACTGGATAAGTATTTAAAACTAGTTCTGCATCCGAATCGAGTACTCCAAGTTTTGATTTTTACTCGATTTGCAAAATGAAATTTGAACATACAATTGGTGTAAATACGTATATTTTAAATATCGAATCATTGGTAATTAGAATTATTGTGTTAAAAAAATTATAAAACCCAAAACCCTAGCCCTAAACCCTAAAACCCTAAACAACTCGAAACCCTATTATTACACAGGAAAAAACACTTCTAGTTTGAAGTGTTTTCAAGAGAAATTCATAATTCAACCTAAATTATTTTACCTAAATTGACTTATTCCCGTAAATATTCTAAAATTAGACTTATTTTCGTAATTTAAAAAAATAACATTTTTAAGTAAATTAATCCAACTTGTCCTTGATCAGATCAATGTTATAGAAACTATCCGGTTTAAGACAACCAGAGTGGTGTCGATTACAACAATTTGTAAAAAAACCATATTCAAAACCATGAGCACAATCAATAAAAATGGACATGCGGTAGAATCAATAATTAATAGACGCATGAACGCTCTCTTTTTTTAATCCCTTTAAAGCCATAATTATATATATATATCTAATATGCAGCCATGGTTTCATCAATGAAACCCATCCAAAACTTTTCATATTTTTCTTTCTTAATCGCACAAAATATATTACCAAATCCAAATAAGCTTGTCTTCTCATATAGATATACCAAAAGTATTCAACAAAATATTGAGCCACTATTTTTATTTTCAAAGCAAAATTTAATTTTTATAATAAATTAATCTGTTCTTAATGATTCAACATGATGAATCTCGGATGTTATTTGTTAGAATTATAAAATAAGATCTAATATAAAAAGTTAACAAACTAGGTCTGTCATGTAAAATCATCAAGAATAAAACTAAATGTGAAAGCGTACGTGAATATATTGATTTCTTGGAATCTTCGATCTTGTGATTTTAATCTTTCAAATTAACACACAAGTAAACTAGATAAGGTGACTCTCTCTCTTTTCTAATGATTAGATATTAGAAAAGTTACTTTATGTGTAATTTGGGGACTATTACCCTAATATATAACTTTTACACATTAACCCTAATTTCTAATCAGCCCATCATTAATTAGAAATTAGTTACCAGAGTATCTACACATATTTGTCTTATACTTTATTTAATAACTAAAGTTCAATATATCTTAACCAAATTATATCACTTTTAATTTGGATTAACTTTTTTATGATAATAAATAATAACATATAATTACTCTTATTATGTATGTGATGTCTATATTTTCTAACATTATTTTTTTTATGTTTTGACAATTCTAACCCCCAAACTTTCATTGGAGCTCTCTCAACTTCAACTTTATTCTCAGCTACACTTAACCTATTCTATTAGCTATTCACCTTACTAATTACCCACTTGTGGTTACACTCAATATTGCAGGGTTTACTCCTGGCTTCTTTTCCACTGTTTCTTACTACATCTTGTTTAATTTGTTTTGTAAAGTTTTTCCCCTCCACTAAAAAATCCACTACAAGAGCATAAACTGATAATTAGGTGCCCTCCAAAAAATTTATTCTAAAAATCACTTAGCGATGATGATGGGTCAAAGAGAGAGTGAGTTGACGTCAACTGTTGGGGTGGTTTTTATTCCTCAGTAACATTGCCTATCTATTCAATTAATGGATCAGCCATTAGTTTAAGTATACAAAGTTTCCAAGAACCTAATCGTCTCCTTGTGTCTAGTAGTGGTTGACTAATGGCTCACCCCCTCACCCAAATTCATTATAACACTTTAAAATTTTCAATTTTTTCGAGATTTGAAATTATCCTTCTCAATATTATTATTTTCAAAACTTAAAACTAATTTTTTTAAAAATAAAATATATTTTATCATTACATCCAACATACATAAAATGAAATTCCGTTCATAGAAATTAATTTCTAATTTGAATAATGCTGAACTAGCAACAATGGAATTAGAAACCAGACTACTAAGTTATTTTTCAGGTTTTTAAATGCAGAATTATAGATAATGGATTTAATCATGATTATCATTCACTATAATTATCATGTACTTTGACTATTAGTAAGTTTAGATTTTCTTTTGGAAACTTCATCGGAAAATAAATAATAAAAAATTATTTAGTACATGATCCGTCTTATTTAAAAGTTATCTTTCCATTGATAATATATCAAAATAATGAAAACCAAAATTAACAGGAAACACAAAATGGATCCAGGTTGGTCCATCCTATCATCAAAATAATGATAATATATTTTTAATTATTCTAACAAAAGAGTGCAATAATGTAATAGGTCAATTTAGCCCGGACTCATAAAAAAATAATAAACCCAAAATAATAAAATAAAGTCTAAAATTATATCATTTGGCCCGATCGGGATGACCCATTACTTGAAAAGGCTGAAGGTCTATCTACAAGCTTGATGCATATGGAAACATAATCTTCAAGGATATGCAATCTTACATATGATATGTAATCTTAGATATGATATGCAATCTTAGAAGATATGATTTTGTAATCTTAAAGATTTAATTTGTAGATATCTTTTAATCTTAGCCATTGATGTAATTAATTTGTACCGTTGGATTTGGGGAGGTTCAACTATAAATAGATGTCTCTCCCTTCATTGTAAAGGACGGAAGTGGGGAGTAATAATAATTCTTAAGAATATTTACTCAAATTTCTCTCTCTCTCTTGCATTCTTATTTTGTTGATTTGTATATAATTTATTTATTAATTTGTATATTGTTGACTTCAAATCTCTTTTTCCCTTATTATTCATTTTCAAATTCATTATTTTCAAATTTGTTTACATTTTATTTGGCCTTATAGTTTTTTATTTTATACTCTTTGTTTTAAATTCATTGGTCATTGATTATTGATGCTATTTAATCCTCAATTTGTTATTTTAGTTTTTTTATTATTAAATTAATTATTTTAATATTATTAGTACTATTATGTGGCATCATTAATCTTGTATCATTATTATTATTATTATTATTATTTTATATTCATGTGCATGCATTCTTTTTATGTAATATATATTGTTTTATATATAGTATACGTATGCTTATATATATTTTATACATATTTTTTTTATTTTACTTCCTAACTTTTATATACATATATATACTTTTATATTTAGTTTCAATTTTTTTTTACTTTTGTATATATGTACATGTATGTATTTATATATTTTTCTAATGAATATTTTTATATATATACGCACATGTCTATGTTTTTTATTTGCTTAAATACAAACTTATATTTTCAACACATATGTTATAATATATATATGTATATTTATATATTTTTCTTTATTTTCATAAATGCATTATATATATTTTGTTATAAATTCTATAGTCCAAAATTTTATATGTAAACCCATGTGTATGTCTTTTATTCTTTATAATTTCATGTATATTTTGTACTGTTTTTTTCTCTTTATATTTTTTTTGTTTATTTCCTTCATTTGCTTATTGATTTATGTTTTCATTTATATTTTGTTCATTTGATACTTTACATGTCGTTGTTTTTTATGTACATTAATTTCATTTATTTCTATGCCATTGTTGTATTTATTATTGTATTTTACACTTAATGTAGCATTACATCATTTTTTTACTCGATTTTAAAATTTTCAAAATTGAGATAATACTCGTATTTAGGATTTTCAAGGAAATTGAGCCCTAACGTATTGGGTTCCAATTTTCTTCGTTAAATCTAACAATCGAGAATTGCTCATTAATCAAAAAATAAAATGAAAAGCTTGTTGTCGGCAATTTAATATGTTGTATCCTAACGTATTGGATGAGACATATTAATTTCTCGAGACAAAGATTTTTTTAAAAAAATAATAACAAAGGAAATATTCCAAGTTTAGGATTTTGAGAAATTGTGCCCTAACGTATTGGGTCGCGATTTCTTTCTAAATCTTAAACAAATGAATATTCTTTTAAATTTTATTACACGAGTATTTTGGACTAATTCATTTTTGAGGAATTAGAATGTCGTGTCCTAACGCATTGGGTGTGACATTTGCTTTCTCCGAAATGATAAGAGTCTTAATAAGTAACGTTTTTTAAGTTTTTATTAAGGATCATATTTTTAAATTTTCGACATTAAGACACTAATTAATTAACTAGGTACCAATTTTGGGCGTTATGAGGGTGCTAATCCTTCCTCGTACGTCACCTACTCCCAGATCCATTTTTCTAAAACTCGTAGACCAAAGCTATTTTTTAGGAGATCAAATCACACCTCAATAAAAGATTGGTGGCGACTCTCAATTTTTGTTTTTTTAAAGTCGACAACTAATTTTTTTTTTCAAAATGAAAGTTGGTTTCGACAATAATAATTAAACATTTTAAATGTTAATAAATAGGTTGAATCGCATACATATATGATAGCAATATCCTTATTCAAATTCACCTCCATATAAAATATGTGTTTTAAATTTTATGGAAGTTCGGTTAACATAAATTTATTTAAGTTTATTTATATTATATTTTAAAATATTTTTTATAAAAAATAATATATAAATATAAAGAAAGTAGCATATTATGAAATTTGTTTTAGGTCAACCCCGGGCTTTGGCCCAACTCATTTTTGAAGGGTATAATTTTTTGTTCAAGTCTATTTTTTAGACATAATATTATTGTTTAAAATTTCTCAAGTATTATCAATTTAGAATTAATAATAAAATCTTAAAAATTGAGGGATTAAATTTTACTAAATTAAAGTAGAAAAAATAAATTCCAAATTTTATGATAGTAGAGAGACTAAAACCATAACTTTGAACAACATAAATGCTGGAAAATTATATCATGTCCGTAAAAATTTTACATTTTTTTATAAATAACAATACTTGATGCAATATCATTTATTCTACCTGCTTTCTAACAATAGGGAGAAAACTAAAACATGCCATCTTGCCTCTTAAGGTTTCTAGCGTTGGAAGAGTGCAAGTTATTCTGCCATTAGTGCATTTATTTGTCTTGCCCGGGTCAAGTCTGTTTGTTTCTTGTGATCGTGGGTGTGTAGGGGCAGCATGGAGACAAAGTTCCAGCAACTGTCGGTCAAGAGTGGGAGGAGATAGAGTTGGAGTTCGTTTTGAATCAGGACGCAGTGCCTGGGGATGGGGTGGGCAAATTGTTAGATTTGGTGTTGAATAATTTTCGTCTATGTATACTTGTATTTTTATAAGTATATTGGTTTAATTCATTTTTCATAAATTATATTAATACGCTTTTTATATTGTCTTCAATGGTTTTTGAATATAAAACAAAATGGAAGCAAATATTAGTTCATTAGTTATCTAATGTTTAGCTAATACTAAGCAATATCATGTGGTCAAATTGTAATACGGAAAGACAACATATATTAGTAGGTGAGCCAAAATATGTCCTTAGACTAATCAGAAATGAGCAAATCGATTGAAAGTGTAATTTGCTGTTTATCAAGTCCAATTAGAGAGATGTTCTGTCTTAAGCATCAAAGCGTATAACTCTCAAAAGATAGAAATATAGATATGGTTAACTAGACTGGCAGTACATCGAACATGACCCAAGTAGAATAGATTCTGAATTCATTTATGGATTTATTCGCTTGGGACGTTCATTGTGTGGCATACCTTTGTAACACCCCTCAATTGTTCTCATCATCGGAATCGGGTTACAGGATGCTACAGTACAAAACGAAATAGTTATAAACAATCAACAGTAAAAAATCATTTACTTTAATCAATTCAATCATGAGATACCATTTAAAACTTTTCCTGAGTCTTATACGAGCTTACATGAGCTCTAGAGTTGACCCGAGACAAAATAAGGATCAAATTGAAACAATTTCAAAAGACAAAAGCAAACGTGTAAAACAGGAGTCACACAATCATGTGTCCAAGCCGTATAAGTCTTTGAAGCCGTGTGGACCAAATTGCATAATTTCATCAACAGTCACACGGTCATGTGGCTGGCCCATATAACAAATTGAGATTGTGTAAAAATCTAAATGACCAAATCTACTGTACTCACACGGGTATGGGTGTTCAATCGGTTAACCGAACTGAACTAGTATTAATCGAATTAATCAAACTTTTTAAACCCTTAACCATTAATTGAACCAAAATTTTTTCAAAAAAAATTAATCGAACCGAACTATTTCAGTTAATTCAGTCAGTTAACCGAATTAACCAAAATCTATATGTTTTTTTTTTTGTTTTTTAGTTAAAAAAAGTACAAAACATATAAAAAATTAACCGAAATTAACCAAATTTTAAGTATCGAATCACCACATAATTAAAAACACTACTACATAAGTCTTGAAATTAACACATAATTAAAATCTAAGTCTTTAATTTTCATTTGCATCGGTTTCCTCTCTCCAAAAGATCTCTATTTACATTATACCTACAAAAAATATGTGCAAAAAATGAGTATATAATAGAAATATATGCATTTAAACAATCAAATAATATAAACAAAGGAATAGATTGTAAGTTAACAAGAATAAGATAGTAAGCATACCCTTGAACTCACGAAAGCTCATTAATTTAGGGTAGGCTCTGATGCATTTCAAGAAAAGTCTAAACATTGAATTGATTAAATAAGGTTAATGTAGGAGTGATGTGGTAAAAAATTTGAAACTACTAAATTAAAAATAAATATATCATTTTCAATCTTATCAAGCTCTTGGATTTGTTCTTTAATATTTTTTATGTCTTCTTGTGATGATGATTTTCAAATCCAATCTTGAGTACACACAAGAACTTGTACAATTTTAAGAGTTAAAGAACTCCTAAATTGATCAAGCACACGCCCTTCAATCCTAAATGCAGACTCTGAAGCAACCATAGAAACCGGTATAGCTAACACATCTCTAGCCATCTTTGAAATAGTGGGAAATCTAGAGCTATTCACTTTCCACCACAATAAAATATCAAAATCTTCAACAACATTCTCATTATCCTCAACTAGATATTTATCTAATTCAAATGTTTTGTCCTCACCACCATTTTCCAACTCACGCTTTTTAGACAAAGCTTGCATATGCCTTTTCATTTTTTGTTATGGTTCACCGAGAGAAACATGTGTTGCCACACTAGATTGGCTACAAGTACTATGAAGTGGAGGCTTATACTCATCAAACAATTCATACAAAGTTTCCTTCAATTTTTGCATCATTTCATAAGCTTTTTTAGCATTAGACATTTCAGTAAGTGCAAATTCAAGATACTTTAATTTTTGTCTAGGATCTAAAACACAAGCAACAAACATAAGCAAATTCATCTTATCAATATTACCACAATACTTGTCATACTTATCTTTCATATTCATGGCCATAACATTAAAACCAATATCAATATTTGACTGAGCATTTCATAAAAGAATATGAATTTCAGAAAGCTTATCAAAAAAATTATTGAATGTGACATATGAAGTGCCAGATATACTCAAAGTGAATTCATAAAAGTGTTCCAAGAAATCCCTCAAGTTTCTAACACTAGGCCAATCATTCTCATTAGGCCAACCCTCTCCCCTTTCAAGTTCAATCCAAAAGTTTGTATCTTTCTCCTCAAATCTCTCAAAAGATTTCTCAAAGTTTTGAGTAGTGTCTAACATTAAGTAGGTCGAGTTCCACCTAGTACAAACATTAAGACACGACATCTTCTTGCACTCTTTCTTTTCAACCACAACACTCTTCTTAAACTTTTGTAATCTAGTTGGAGATTGTCTCACATATCTAACAGCCCCCTAACACGTTCAACAAATTTATTCATTTCCTTTAAGCCTTTAACAACAATCAAATTCACAATGTGTGCCATGCATCTCATGTGAAGATACTTACCATTTTGAACTAAACCCCCTTGAGAGCTAAATTTATTTCTCAAATAACCAATAGCAACATCATTTGAACTTGCATTATCAACAGTGACAGTAAACAACTTATCAATCCCCTAATTCAACAAGCATTTCTCAATCACCATCCCGATGGACTTACCCTCATGACTAGAAATTGGACAAAATTTTAAAATCTTTTTATTCAATTTCTAATCGTTATCAATAAAGTGAGCAGTGATACACGAATAATTAACTCTTTGTAAAGAAGTCCATGTGTCAGTAGTTCAGCAAACTCTAGAATAAGAACTTTTCAAAAGTTATTTTATCTTGGTCCTTTCATCTAAATATAATTGATAAACATCCTTAATCATAGTAATTCATGAAGGAATATGAAACCTAGGACATGCCACGAACATAAATTTCCTAAAGCCTTTACTTTCAACAAACTTGAAAGGTAATTCATCAATCACAATCATTTGTGCTAACCCTTTCCTACATGTTTTTTGATCAAATATCCAAGTTGAAAATTGCTTTTTCCCCCTTCAACTCTCTTACTAGGTAAAAAATAGTTGTCATTGGCTAGTTTCAACAACATTGCTAGGATTTTTCTTACATGAACTGATATGATATTTCAATGACCCCATACCATTTTTTTCCCATCACAACAAAATTCCTTTTCACAATAACTACATTTAGCCTTGCTTACACCCTCAGTATTAATAATCTTAGTGAAGTGAGACGAAACTTCTGACCTTTGAGGAATAACTTTTCTTTTCCAGCAATTCCCTTTGTTTGGCTTGAAGTTTCACCTATTGATTTTCCAGAATATGCGAACTAGGAGGTGAAACACTACCCTCAACAAATGTTCGTTTGGTGGACATTCTGCAAGAAAAAGAAAATAATATAATAGATTAAAATACATTTATATACAATATATAAATGAATTAAAATTTAGGTTCTATCATGTATGGTTCTGTCATCCGAGCTCCTATGTTCTTCCTTAAAAAGAAATAGTTTTCGTTTTAAAAAAATTATGACCACATCAACTTTTTTAAGCAAATAAATTTTTTAATTTGAAGTTTTAAATAATTTTTATTATTTTTTCTAAAATATTTATCCATTTATAATATTTTGTAAAGTTTATATTTTGCAACTCGCTATTTGATTTCATAGGATTATTATGCATTGTATATAAAACATCGAAATAAACTTTTAACAGTTTAATTTTAGCAGAAAGAATATTTTACTCCATGCTTCTATGGATCGACTTCTTGAAAAATAATGCATGAAATATCTTTGACTTCTTTGGTCTATGATATATCCACTGCTTAATTGTTATGATAGACAGTAGATATTGACTTCAATAAGGGAAAATTTTCAATATTTTTATAAAGAGTAAGTTAACAAATCTGATAAACTAATAGATATTTGTAAACAATTAATTAATAAGTATATAAAGAGTAAGAATATAGACACATAAATATAGTTGTTAACATCTTGCAAGTTGCAATGTAAACATATATAATTCAATATATGTTATGAAATTTAATGGAACTATATATCATTAGACGCTATAGAATTTAAAATCACTTTTTAAATATAGATTTGAGTTTTGACCAACACCTCTTCTTTTTCTTATCGTTTAAAATTTTAAAAGTTAGTTCAAATATCTATCCTCTACACCTTTTTACTCAATTACATTCACAAAAACACGTTGAGAACAAAGAAGTAGTAGCAGAATTGATGAAATATTCAAGAATGAAAGTATTGTCATAAAAAAAAAGAAGCAGCGGAAAAATCCATTTTAGTGAAAACAAAAAGAATATCCCTTTGACAAAAAGCACTTAAAAAACCCAAGGTGAGTGTCGGACAATAGTGAGTGAAGTCGAAATTAAAGGTGCGTCATTGGTCATTGTGTTGGGTTGGGGATTTTGGGAGATTTTCAATTAGGGATTTTGGGTGAAGTCAAAATCGATGGCAGATGAACGTCAAACAATGATGGTAACCTGGTGTATGTTGAATGGTGTCACTAGTGGACGTCAGACGGTGGTGACTAGAATTAGGAATTTTGGGACTTAGGAGATTTTAGCTTATGGATTTTCAATTTAGGGTTAGTTATTTTTGAGTCAGTGAGATTTGAGTGTACCGTGTGCATTATTTTTAGGCTTAGGAGAAATTAGAATTTTATGTTTTCTAATTTTTTGTGTGATTCAATGGATTGGGTTTATTTTGGGAGTGGATCGGTGTTTGTGTGAGTCAGTGGATTGGGTTTATTTTGGGAGTAGGTTAGTGTTTGTGGCCTGGTTGGTTAATATATAATATTAATTATTAAGTTCGGTTAATTAACTGATTTCGAACTGAATTAACCATTAACCAAACTTCCAAAAAGTTATTAATCGATTTACAACCAAATTAGATTGGTTAACAGACCAATTAACCAAATTAGTTCTGTTCGGTTGGTTAAATGGATTTTAATCGAAATTTAAACATCCCTACACAAGGGCATGTGCCTAGCCCATGACAAACAGGAATTGTTTACTTCTAATGCACCTTATTTTTTAGTGGCACACGGCCGTGTCACTAGCTCGTATGTGACACACGGCCATGTCACTAACTCGTATGTGACACATGGCCGTGTGGCCAGATCGTGTACCACAAAATATGTCAATTAGTACGTACTTCATGCCAAGCATAATTTTATGTTCAACTGTACAATTACACCCACTAAAAACCTGCATAAACTCAATATAACACATACCAATTTACCACATTTTAACCATATTCAAACAATATACCAATATGCCTCAAATGTCACCCAATTCAATCAACATTCATTTGAGCATGTCATGCTAATCAACTAATACATAATCCTTCCAATTTACCACAATTCATCTTTGATAAACCAACTTACTAAACTACTTCAAATGGTACTTAATTTGCAATCACATTCATATTATATATATTAATGGGATTATGCACAAATTTAATACACATTATTTTCTCTACTAACCAACTATACATCAAGCTATACACGATAACATCCAAGCATTGTCATTCTTCACTCTCAAACACATACCTTGAAATGCAAGACATATATATGCATTTCATACCAAATTATCAATACCAAAATCATTTGTCAATCTACCACAAGTAGTATTTAATCATATCATTATATTTCAGGATTTCCACTCACATATCCATGTCACTCAATTTAACCATTCATATGCTTATTTCATAACTTACCATGTTATTATAAACCTTACTTGTAAACAAATCTTATAAACACTTCAAAATCGAGTAATTCATATGGATCAAAACTATTTCCACATAAGATAAACACTTATAGCATTCAAGCCTATATACATAAACTTACCATTTGACACCATTTTAATACCATTTCCATATACCAAAACTTATACTACCAAATCAAATTCAAAGCCAAACAAACCAATCAACCCAAACATGTAATATTAACCTATGGAACATTAGAACTTAGCCAAGCACTTGTCTCAAACATGGCTTACCGTAATGCCAATTTACACACACATATGCACAACTTACCAAATGATCCAAAATCAATATAATCATTAGGCCAAACCTATAATAATTCAAGATAACATAAGTGCAAATCCAACCCTATATACATGCCACATAATCGAGTCTGAAACAATAAAAATACTACTAATGTGAGCTCCAGGTTGATCCGACTGACACATTTTGTGAAATGACCTATACAGAGGTAGAAAAACAAACAAGATAAGCATTACGAATGCTTAGTAAGTCCATATGAAATTCACTTAACATACCCCGATAAATCAACATTTAAGAAATGAAAACATAATGTAGCTAAGTAAGAGAACTTTTGGCATCCTATTACTTTTATATACATTTCCATGAAATAATCAAATTGCCAGTTTGCTCATACGTCAAGCCTTTATAAAGTAATTAACATATACATGTACAACAATTCAATATAACATAACATATGATATCCGGTTCATACTTGATTTATTAATGTATATATTTAAGTTCTTATTCATCTCACATTTAATCTTTCTAGTCATTTCATACTTATTCAATTACTGTTTTCTTTTTGCCCAGAGAACTATAACAAATGAATTTTGGATATGCGGAATAGAGTTGCTTACATGAGCTATGAATGAAATTTCTCACATGAGCTGTGAATTGGGACATTAACCTTTAATTGATGTGTCTCAAATGAGCTATGGAGAATCTATAACACATGTAGGATCTCATTCATCGATAAGGTATCCAACACCGATATGAGTTACCTAATACTTTGTAGACATCAGTATAAAGCATCGGCTGCTGTTTAGACCCTAATTATGTAACACCCCTTACCCGACCTGATCATCAAGTTCGAGTATTGGGTACCACAACAATTCAAATACCTTAACACATTTCTATTATGTTTTGAATGCATACTTAAACAACTTAAACCTCTATTTTACTCTTTGAAATCTACACACCCATCATAATAGCTCTAATTTCATACAACCTAACACTGTTAATTAATCTTAAAGTTATTTGCAGGTTTACTTTATGCCTTAATATAGACTCAATTAACTCCAACCCTAAGGTGTGGCCTCTACTGGTGCCCCTCTATATACATGAACAGTTATCGCACACCACTTAACACTGGAGGAGTCTGGCTTGGTCCCTCTTGATTTTTTCGAGTCTTTATCTAACTTGCATTCAAGTAGTAATTATATATGTTCGGAAAAACTTAGTGAGATCTATACAATAAATTCATGTAAGACTACATACATCTTTAAGAAAAAAGAGATTTCTGGCTCAGAATTAAACTCCCTGAATTTCATAGTAGAGTTCGTGAACTTGGTTGGCAAGGCCCATGCCTTATGCTCTCTGAGCTAATTATTTGTGGACATAGACCCTAGTCTAGCCCTGACCATGTTCTCTCATGGGTCTCAGCCCAACTATCAATGTTCCACATCCCGAATACTTGTATCCATTACTCTGACTGGTGACGCTTGGCGTTTACTCAATTGATTGTCATAACTACGAGTTCGTACCAGAATACAATCTCTTCCTAATCTCATTTTTTTCCTTGGAGAACTAGTACCCACAATGCAACTCAATAGTACCCACTCTTTCAGCCTGTACCTTCAAGATACTCTACTAAACATGTGGTTCCTAACATATTATCTCCTATCCAGGTATTTCTTGAAAGTTTCTACTTTTGGTAGATCAACAAGATCTTCACTTTGTTTCATGATCCTGTAAGCCTTTCGCTATTTCTCTATCGAACTCTATTAATCATTTAGCCTTGGGCTGGCATTTTCAACCATAAAGACTCTAGTTGATTTACCCAAACTTCTGGCTCCCTCTTTGTCGACTTACCAATTAAGTCTGTGTACTATTTTATCCCATTTCGTATCTACTCAAGTAATATGGTATCCGCGGCTTCCCTGGCGGACTCGCTTTGATGTACATTACGTTTACCTCCTTATTTAAAGAGTCTTTTCCTTTTTTCACACTAACTGGGTTTAGACACTTCTTGGCTCCACTCATTATTGCCTTTGGTGAATTCTCGCATTATCCCGTTAGTCCGAGTTCCCCAGACGCACCAAGTTCAATCGACCTTGCAACTTACCGCACCAATCACATTGTGAACTCTAGTTTATACCTTGGCGTGTCTTCTGGTACACTGATCTGCGAACTTAACACATATAACCCCATGTTTTACATCACGACAGACTTCCTCGTGTTTATTGCTCCAACAAACTACCTCATGTTTAATGTCTCGATGGGCTCTCTATGTTGCCATGACCAAGCCATGGTCTTACTTATCGCGTGTGCACGTGCACATAAAACAAACAATTTTATAAAATAAATTTAAAGCGTGGTTTTATTACAAGCATGCAAGTCACTTGTAATATTTGTAACGTTACAATAGAACATTGGAGTATTCTAAGGACCAAACTTAAAGGAGGTGATGATTGAGTAATAAATAGTGTACACTATAGAGTCTAAACGGCTACTAATATGATTTTATAGTAAGAGAAATCATAACAAGAAAGTTTTGCAAGAAAATTGAATATGCAAATCTAAGGACCAAATAGTAAAGAGTACAAAACTAAGAGATTAATCAATAAATGATTAATAGTGGTTGGTTGATTTCAATATGGTTCATCGATCCTTGAATAAGGGACTTAATCGCTTAAATTACTAAGTAACTTCATTTTATCTCTCGATCTTAATTTTACTGACTTAGACGAATTAATCTGATTTATCTCTTAATCTCATCGGTTAATCTGCGACTAATTAATTGGTGCACAACAAGATTACCTCTCGGTCTCACTTGTCTAGATATTCCCTTAAGGCGTCACTTCCTAAGTTTTTATGTCTATTCGATTTAGTCCATTTTTTTACGATTTAGTCCATTGTCCAAAAAATCAACTTGCCCACATCTCCATCAACCAACCTCCTTTTTAGGTTTAGCTACACATGTTGAAAATAAAGACACTGGAAATAGAAAGGAAAAGTAAAGAAGCCATTAAAATAAAGCTTAAGAAAAATATAGAAGCTTTGATTTTTATGCAAGAAAACTTAAAGAACATGAAACTAAAGGCATTTAATAAGAAAATATAAAGTAATAAACATAAAAAGGAACAAACTTTAGCTGATTTAAAGTAAACGAAACTGAAATACATTAAACTAGAGCTAGAAATGTTTTACAACCAAGGTACAGGGATTGAAAGTGTAAATAAACCTAAGCTACAATGATAACTAACTTAACTAACACTAAGAACAAGAAGAAAATGAAAAAAAACTCTAAAACTAAGAAAGAAAAAGGGAAAATGAAAACCCTAGTAAAGTTGTCAAAAAAACTAAAAGAAAACCTAGAGAAACTAAAGCTAAAACTAAACTAGTGTCTGTGTCTCTCCTCATCAGCCAAAATTGGTTGTTTTAGGCTGAATGTTGATGCATTTTCGTTGCCAAAATTTCCCTTACACAAGCCTTTAGTGATTGGTGGTTCGGGTGGACAAGGACTACCATTTTTGTCCAATTTTGTCCCCCTCACAATGTCAGTCTCGTGATACCCAAAAAAGGATATAGTGATACCTCAATCAATTTCGAACCTTGGAGGTCTTCTTTGAAGGGTGGATATCGCGATACCACTGAAGGGTGGTCTTCAATCTTTCATACTATTGGAGGTATCGAGATTCCAAGGTATGGATATCATGATACCTTTTCCTTTGGTTCCATTTTCGCTCATTTTCATCCTCCAACACATCCTTACACCACTCAACCACATGGTAGGCCCCCAATGACACCATTGGCCAAATTGGGTCACAAAATGAGTAAAAATGAGACATTTACACTTATTAACTAAAAATCTAAAAATTACGAAAAACTATGAAAAAGATGCTACTTTGCTAGAGAATAAGCTCCTTAGGTATACCGAGAGAGCCTAATTTGCCATAGCATATTATGGTAGATCACTTACACATTATTCCTCATGTTTAATGTCCTAGCGGATGTCATTGGTTGCTATAGTCGAGCTATGTTCTTACACCTTAAACCTCTTTGAGGTGTCGCCCCGAAGGACCTTACCATTGTCGAGGTGTTGCTCTATGGAACTTGATAATCGTCATCACGGTGTTGGTCTAGTGAGCCAGTCAATGCCATTCCGTTTCATATTTAACCTTGATGCTCGAACATTACAATGTCTCCTTTGTAAGGCTAGGAGCTTCGCACATCACGGTTTGCACTTAGCAACACCAGATTGCAAAATATAACATAAATTTCATTCCCCTATCCATCTACCCATTCCTCTATTTCACCATTTCTAACCTTGATGCTCGAAAAGCGTTGTGTCCCCTTCATAAGGCCCGAAGCTTTGCACATGATGGTTTTCACTCAACAATATCGAATTGTGGTAACAGAAACTCCCTTCCCCAAACCTAACTTTGTGTAACCCGTCAACAATCTCCTTTCCGTACTCCATCGTTAAAAACATACAATATGTGCAATTTATTAACATACTTTCACGGGTTATGCTACCTTTTAGACACATAATCATAACTCTTTCATGCATATTGAACTACATTAGTGAATACTCATATACTTCTACAATTTTATACATGCTTAGCATTCAAAACTAGCAAAGATAGTACATCATCACACGACTCAACACAAGTTCAGGCCATCCACATAACATCCCAGGAATGGAGTATAGAAACTCACCTGAATTTCTCTTATTCCCATCAGCTTAGCTTGTCCAATCGCCAGAGTCTCCTTCGTCCTAGTAGCTAAGCGTGAAAACCACTTATCGAATAAACTAAAGCTGGTAAGTCCTTAAAAATCCAAAATCATCAATTATACAGAAGTTTTTAAGAATCATTACTTTACTTCTTCCTTCAATCCACAAGTACAGAAAGGTAAAAAAAACTTACTAGTTCCTAAATTTCTCTACTTCCAGACTTCAAATCACATGACAACCACAACATATAAAGCTTTCCTCAACTACATCCTCCTCTTCTTTGGAGTGGCTGAAGAAGATGAAGCTATAGAGGGAGAAAAATTGGTAAACATGATTGAAAACAATTTTGTTTCCATATACACCTATATATGTACTCCTAAAGCACGGTATCCACAGGCCAAAATAACCACTCATTCTTAATCATTCTATCCTTTATTATGGAACCAACCGGTTCCATCCTAACCAAACCAAAATTTCAATCCAACTAATCACAATTAAGCTATTAAAATTTTTGAATTTCCTAGTGGAGCCTGAAAATTCACAAATCCTTCCAATTTAATCCTAGCTTTCCTTAACTTCGGGTCAATAAAGATAACCGGGTGTTACAACTCCCCCGCCCTTAAAGAAAATTTTATCCTCGAAATTCTCTCTTACCTAAATTTTTGAGGCAGACTCCAAACTAGTTTCTCTTGTCTCAGATAATTGTCTGCATACCTAGTGGCAGGCACCTCTACTATCTCCAATTTTCACAACGTTGTCCTAACACTTATAAGTTTATCCTGAACTTATTCCACTCAAACAATGGCTCTTATCCTAACTCTAAATAGGGTAGTTCACTACGTAAAGACTATTTCGTAATCATTTTGCCGGATTCTTACTTGCACCATCAGCTAGGCGTTCGCTCAGTACAAGGCCAACGGGAGATTCTTAGATTAACATACATCATCTGGAGGCATTTCCACTTCTCTGGTTACCGAAGGGTTTAAGAAAAACCTTCCTGGTAGCTAACATGTGTCAAACATTGGTTGGGAGACCTGAATCATTTTTGGAAATTCTAAATTTAACTTTCCACGGATGTTTGGTCATTTAAGATCGAGATATATAGAGAAAAGGAATTCCTTTCACTGGATTTCTAGTTTCTCTTCAAAATTTCCCTATCATTTTAGTTCTTTATTCCCTTCCTCCTCTTCCCCTCCCACGGTTTTCTCTCTCTCGAGCTTACCACTCTAAGGCATTACCCACCTTCTGAGTGACTCTTTCTTAATCCTTTTCATCTTCTACAACTTACTACAACAACGTCATACCCCGAATCAAGCCATCATCGAGAGGGAAAAGAAGTGACTACAATGATTAGAATCAAAGGGGTTAGAGTGGCATTAGGCCCTTTTCAGTATGCGTGCATGGGTCATTTGACCATAGTGCCATAACAACCATTGAATCATCGTTTTACAAATGTATAGTTACTCTCAAAAATATGTTCAAGCATTTATCATCTAGAGGAATCAAATTACCCAATTTTACCTACGATTTTGAAATCGTAAAAGGAGATTGCCAGTGGAGAGACTCTCGCTATTGGTTTATCCTCCTGTTATACCTATTGGAGGAAGACTTCCATATTTCTTTACATCATTTTTTTTTGTATGGTGTTGAATATCTATGGGGTTGCACTCGGGCAGCTTATCGATCCTTCCTAGTGGACTTCGGTACCTTACTTCATTGATTGTAGTAAACACTATGAGCCTCTATTCTTTGGCATATTTTAACATTTTTTAACAACTGGAGGTCATTACCCAAAGGATCTCAACTGGAATGGTCTACTTCTGTACTCACAAGGGCCACGACTCTATAATTCAAAGTTCCACTTCAATTTTCCACTCAAACTGCCACAAGTTCATATGAGTGAGAAAGAAGTTTGATGGCAACTTTGGCGTCTATCCTTCATAAGTATGTTTGTCTTCAATGACAACCAATTGTCTCTAACCTCTTTCGGTCACAGTATAACAACTTAAGACTGGGGAGTCCTTTGAAGCCGGACAAACTCTTAAAAGAAAGGAACATTTTTCATTACTGTTTAGAAGAGCAAAGCCCTAATGGCTTTAGATTGGTGGACTTAGCGTTGTGAGCGAACCCCCAAAAAGTGAAGTCTGCCAGTGAAGCATGACCTTATGAGGCTTCTGACGAGTTGGTCTAGTCCTTAGTAAGGAGAAGAAGGGACCTTCCACCCACCAAAGTATACCTCTTTTATGCTTATCTCCATCAACACTTGTCATTTCTCACCAGACCTTTACTAATCCTTCTGCTGACTCCTAATATTTCATTGTAGGTTCTTTCGCTCCCCTTAACTTTTTCAACCATCCTCTGCACATGGATGTGGAGGAACTTATGGAAAGTGCGCAAGAAGTTGCAACGACATCTAACATTCAGGTTTGGGAGGTAAGAGGCAAAGGCTAGAAGGAGAGTCCCCAATGCCGTCGAAAAGAGCGAAGCTGGTTTGGCCTGCCACAGACCTAGTAAAACACTTTGGATCCTAGAGAAGAAATCCCTCAACTCTCCCCCAGCCATCTTCATTCCTCCAACCAAGCCAGATTATAATGCAGCCTCCTCCCCACACCCATCGGTGTCTCTACCCGAGGCTCTAGTTTGGGTTACTACCAGTTCCACCTCGCACACTTCTCAACTTTTTTTCTAGCGAGGTACAAACCTTTTTCCCATAGAGAAGGCACATATAGGTAAAGATCAGTATTTTCCCCACTCTTAATTTAGTAAAAACAAGATAGGGACTTGCCCTCTAAGCTGAAGGAATTTGCCTACCCATCTTTTTCCTCCAAGACTATTCATAAACCCACCCTCGCTGAGTTGGTGGGTTCTTTCTCTTTAATGGCTGTAGAGTGGAACTTATGAGTTGGGCTCTCCATCAGGCCTGTAGAAAGGCTGAGGCTAGTTAGGCTATTCTGAGAGAATCATTCTTTCGAGGAAACAATCACTCGTCCAAACTTCACCAATCTTATGATGCCCTTATTCTCCAAAATCATGAACTACTTAATTCATCTCTGCATAAGAAGCTAAATACCAAGCATCGATGGCTTAAAAAAATAGTTATAAGAAAAGGTTCACCATTTGGAGACCCTGGAGAAACAACACATTACCGATAAAGAGTAAATACAAAAAGAAAGTAACGAGGTCTTAGAAAATTTTGTGGTGAATACTAACAAAGGCATTGAGCCACATTTTCCAGTTTAAAGGTTTATCTTGTTACTGCCCTTGCAAGTAGCTTTGGGTCCCTTCGATCTACGCTACATGAACCTCAAATGCTTACGATCTCTCATCAAGACTGACTTTGGCTTCGGCGTCCTATATCCCTAGGGCGTTTTATGGAGGAAATTCCAAAAGAAATGGAAGGAGTCTAATGAACTCTTTTATGACCATGATTTAGACACGTCCAACTTGGATTCCTCATACGGTACTGCCTTAGAGGATGAACCCCTAATGATGCCGTCACCTTCTCTGCCCAAAGGGAAACTAGTGTTGAGAGGGATGGAAATATAAAGGAAACGATTGATCTGCCAATTGGGGATAAAGCTTAATCATTTATTGTACTTGTACCGATCTTCTAAAATAATGGAAACTCTCATCTTGTCTTTCCTTATCCCTTTATTTCTACCGTACTTACCTTTCGTTATGTGACACTTATCACCAATCTTATAATGATCCGCCAACCTGCACTTGTTCTTGTCACACTTACTATCTTATAGCATCTCGAGGGACTTAGCTAGATCTAATGTATCATGTATATAGGGGATATTTCGTAATTTCCCATGTCTAGAGGATCAGCTAAACCAAAGCTCTGATACCACTCAATTTGTAACACCCCTTACCTGACCTGATTGTCAAGTCTAGGTATCGAATGCCACAACGATTCCAATACCTTAACACATTTATGTCTTGTTTTGAATGCATACTTATACAACTTAAGCCTCCAATTTACTGTCTGAAATCCACACACCCATCATATTAGTTCCAATTTCATACAACTTGACATTGTTAATTAGTCCGATGGTTATTTACAAGTTTAGTTTATTCCTTAATATATACTCAATTAACTCCAACCCTGAGGCTTGGCCTTTACTAGTTCCCATCTATATACATGAACAACTATCACACACCATATAACACTAGCAGATTTTGGCTTGGTCCCTCTTGATTTTTCCGAGTCTTTACCTAACCTACATTCAAGCATTTGAATAAGTTCGGAAGAACTTAGTTAGATCTGTACAATAAATTCATGTAAGATTGAATAAATCTTTAAGAAAATGAGATTTATGGCTTAGAATTAAACTCCCTAAATTTTATAAAAGAGTTTATGAACTTGGTTGGCAAGGCCCACACCTTAAGTTCCCTGAGCCATTTATTTGCAAAAATAGACCCTGGTCTGGCCCTGGCTATGTTCTCTTATGGGTCTCACCTCAACTAGCAATTTTCCATACATGGTTTAACATGATAAACACCTTTTTAATTGTATACTCCCTTCCTTGTGCTAGCTTTTGATCCTAGTTTCGAAGAACCAATATTCATGTATCTTCATACTGCTCTATAGAGATAATATACCAGTCATACCATCCGTACCTCTATCATCCCTCTTTGTATTTCATACACATAAGTGTTCCTCGCAAGGCTGAGTATTTACCAGTCACGTTTTGCACCAAAGTGCCATACCGGAGGCAAAACATAATTTCTTGTATCTTCTTTTCATCGTCATAGTATCAACCCTCTAATACCTCCATACACCATTCCATATACGAAGCTTGTGCACCATGGAAGGAGTATTTATACCAATGTACATGCAAGACTTCTGTTTATGATTTACTGATTTTAAAAGTACATGCATTAACTCCTTACTATATCCCTTTAACATGCATACCAAAACCAAGGGTTAAGGTAACTTACTTGGATATACAGTAGGAAAGTTCAAACATATTAATACAAATAACAGACTCATAGTGCAAAGGGACTCACCAGAAAATGTCACACATAGCTTTCTACTAACGGTTCTTTTCCCTGAGCATTGGGTCCTTCTCCTGTAACTTTAGCTAAAAAAAACAATCAAATAACTTCTTTAAATATAAGAACAACTGAAACTTAATGAAATAACATGAATCGGTAAAAATGCAACCAATTTCCAGATAGAAGCTTTCTTCCTATATGATATTCAAATGGAAACCCTAATAAACACCTCTTACAACACCTCTTTTCTATTTGGTACACTTAAATAAAGATTTAAGAATTTACCAACAGACAACTTAAAAAAAAACTTCTACAAGCTTAACAAGCAGCTCCTCCGAAAACGATGAAGAACACCTTTGGATTTTTCTTCGATGATAACAAAGGCAAGCAGAAAAGATGGAAATGAAAATATTCTTTGCACTACCTATTTGTCCTATTTATAGCTAACTCTAACCCAAATCACACTCAGGCTTAATCTCTAATTAGTAACCATGGATAGATGCTTCCACTAATTAATCACATTCTACGAGGCTCTCCAAGTGTCTTGGTTATTGACACGTTACCTCCACTAGGATGCCAGATGACTTAAACATGTCCCACTAACCTCCATTTCTAATACACAATTACATCTACAGTAACACAAAACATGGGTCAAGCTTATTATTGGAACAGTGTGCTAAATAAGGATCTTACCAAAACAAGGAACTAGCCAACCGTAAAATAAGAATCTACGAACTTGGCAAAGCTTAGAAAAAATACCTCACTAGTAAATTTCACCATGCTAACCAGTCTAAGTCTCACCAGCACAATCTTCTAAACAATACCAGTTCGTCAAATGAGGCAGTGACATACTGAATTAGAGACTGGATGATGTGAGCTCTGGGTTCATTCGACCGGAATATTTTACGAAATGACCTATACAGAGGCAGAAAAATAAATAAGATAAGCATTACGAATGCTTAGTAAGCCGTATTAAATTCACTTAACTTACCCTGATAAATCAACATTTAAGCAATGAAAACATAATATAGCTAAGTACAAGAATCTTTTGGCATCCTGTTACTTTCATATACATTTCTATGAAATAATCAAATTGTCAGTTCTCATACATCAAGCCCTTATAAAGCAATTCACATATACATGTACAATAATTCAATATAGCATAACATATGATATCCAATTCGTACTTGATTTATTAATGTATATACTTAAGTTCTTATTCATCTCACATTTAATCTTTCTATTCATTTCATATTCATTTAATTACTTTTTTTTGCCCAGAGCACTATAGCAAAGGAATTTCGGATATGCGTAATAGAGTTGCTCACGCTAGTTGTGAATGAAATTGCTCACACGAGCTATGAATTATGATATTAACCTTTACCCAATACTACAAACACGAGTTGCAGAGAATCCACAACACATGCAAGATTTCAACCATCGATAAGGTATCCAACACTAGTATGAGGTACCTTGTAATGCCCATAACCCATACCCGTCGCCAGATTAGGGTTGCAAAGTATTCCCGTACAATTCAGATTAATCAATAACAGATAGTATTAAGTTCAATAAATTTAATTAACAAATTTACAAATAATCAAACTTGAGTAAAACATACATTTATGGGCCTAAAAACGAGCCTATGGGGTCTTTAAAATAATTTAGGAACAATTAGGGACCAATTTGAAGCAAATCAAAAAGTTCAAAGAAAAACTAAAAATTTTCAAAACAAGGGTCACACGGCTGTGTGTCCAGGGCATGGGACTAAGCTCAGACCGTGTGGCTATCCCATACACTCATGTGCCCATCTGTGTGTACACCCGTGTAACTCACTGACTTGGGTCACACGGTCGTGTCACAAGCCGTGTGCCTGCCCGTGTAAACCTTGCACCTAACATGCTCGGGGCACACGCTTGTGTGGGTTGCCTATGTGTGACACATGGTCGTGTGACAGCCCATGTCTTAGCCGTATGTGCCCAAAAATAACCCAAAACATGCTCATTTTTCACCCAAATGCTTAGATACCTATCCCAACTTATAGCACATGATCACAAGACCCTAAAATAGATACCTATCCCAACTTATAGCACATGATCACAAGACCCTAAAACCCATTCAAGGACAGCCAAAAACTGCCAAATCAAACAACTAAAGACCTAACCAATGAGTCATCAAATGACACCACAACATAATCATTTAACATTCTTTTGCCTTAGTTAAACTTTCAAATCATGATCACTTAGTCTCAACTAGCACATATTATGTTACAAGACTTACCATTTGACTTATACAACTATATCACTTGTGCCTAGGTTGATACCATACATGCATGCATCAAAAGGTTATAAAACAAAACTAAAAGCATAAGCAAATTAAGTTATACAACACAAGCTAATATGCATCACTACATACAACTTTAAACCTCATATTACATGTCATATAAGCCAAGTTGTATTTCAAAATCTACCAAGAGGATCCTCGGATAGTGTGATTCTTCGAGTTGATCAGATCTCCCAACTTCCACAAAACGTATCTACAAGAAATAAAACAAACAACACAAGTAAGCTTTCATAAAGCTTAGTAAGTTCTTTGTTTATATGATAAAGCTCACCGAATTAAACATAATAATTCAAATAACAAGATTAATGAACAAAGTTCCTGTCACAAGGTTATTAACAAAGTTACTGTCAATCACAGCTCATAACAAGTGAGTAATGCTAAAACAATAGTACAATCAATTTCTTCATATTTCAATAACATTTAGAGATTGATAATCAATGCTCGATGAACGATATACAGATACGAGTACACGGTTAACCATCCTGAACACACCAGGCGCTCATACGAGCCAGACCAACAGATAACACACCTTGGCACTAAGTGCCTAGCCCGTAGGCTAACATCTGCCCCTGTAACACACTAGAAAACATTGTAATATAACACAATAGTCCGCAATAAATGTAGGACCTCGGTATATTCAGTGAATCATCAAACCTCATACCAATCCCATACTACGTACAAAATAACCTATTGGCATGTCAATCGTCCTCTATCCTACGTTCATCAGCTCAGGAGATATCAACAGTAATCATTGTTTTATCAAATCATTATTTCAATTCTCATTTACATGATATCAATACATTAATCAACAACCAACAAATAATTTTCATTTAATATAAATTTAAAACGTATTAGAATTAACAAACTTACCAAACTAAACTACAGCAACGATAAAGTACAATGACTATTCTGTAATTTTCTCTTTTCCTCAATTTTCCACTCGTTCTTTATCTAAAATAATAATTTCATTCAATTAACTAATTCCAACAGCAAAATCAACTCATTTTTCAATTAAGTTTCTAAATTTTTACAAATTTACCCCTGACATTTCACTTTTATGCAATTTAGTCCCTAGGCCCCAAACATGCAATTTAACCAATATTAATTAAAACCCAGCCTAGACAAATCATATAGGACCTCATTACAGCCTATACTTGCTGTTATTTCACAAAAAATCCTCGTACCTTTACTAATTTCACATTTTAGTCCTTAAACATTAAAATTACCAAAAATTACTTTACAAAATAGTCTTATTTAACAACCAAACTCAATAATCTATCATTAAACTTTAGGAATACACTAAAATTATCAATGAAATAATCCAAAATGTTTAAATTTTTTACAAATTAGTCTCCGGGTTAGCTAGATCAAGCTAATACGAGCTTAAAAACATAAAAATCACTAAAAACGAACGATGTTCACTTATCCAACCAAAGACTCAAGTTTGGCCGAATGGTTTCTTTAATTTCTTCTAAGGCTTTCATTTTCTAATGCATGAAAGAAGAAGATGATACTAAATTTCTATTATGTTTTAATTTAAACCATTTATTTACTAAATTTACAAATTTTTCCTTTTATAATCACGTACAACTTTAGCAATTATAAGTCCAAAATCATCCACCAATGTTAAGGATGGTTTAATTACCATTTCAGTCCCTTTTATTTTCCCTTTTAACAAATATAAACCATCTTTTTTGACCTTTACGATTTAGTCATTTTTAATTAATTAGGATCTAATTACAATTAATCACATTCTAGAGAATTCCACATAATTTTTTTACCATTTGGCCATTTAAAGAGGGTCCAATTACACAATTAGTCCTTAGAGTATTAGGACCTAATGAATAAATAACCCAAAGGCTAGTGGAATGATTGACATCCACCACTGCTTGGACTTTTTGACCATGGTTTAATCACCATTTTGGTCCTTTTAGTATTTTAAATCTATAGTAATTAAATTTTACCTTTTTTATCCTTTTACCTTAATTAACTATCTAAACATTAAAATTTCTGAACCAAACCTTCATATACCAAAATAATTACTTTGTAAATATTTGATAATAATATTCACGAGCTCGATTTACAGAAACGAGGTCTCGATACCTCATTTTATGAAACCACTTGACTTCTAGGACAACCATTTATACTAACCCTTAATTTAATTAATTAAAATTCATCAAATCAAATTTCAATATAAAAATTATTACTGACTCATATAATTTGAATACTAATTATATGAACTTACTCGTCAGATTTGTGGTCCCGAAACCACTGTTTCTAACAACACTAGAAAACGAGATATTATATACCTGATACTTTTTAGACACCGGTACAAAGTACCTGCTGCTTTTTTTACCCTAATGACATGTCATTTATATCCTAGTCATTCACTAAGTTCACACGAGCCTCTATTTCACATCATTCCATTTTCAATCTTTGTAACTGTATACTTACTTTTTGTATTTCCGATAACAATTCACATACATTCATGGTGAGTTATCATTATGCAAACATCATTCAATCATATCACAACTTCAATCAGTTTATAATACACATCCATTTGATGCCAACAGCTTTATATATATATATAACATTTTTAACTAACAGAAAAACAAAATAATATAAACATATCAAGAATTAATAAAGTAAGTCCATACGAACTTACCTAATATAATAATTTTATTTCAATTTTATCAGCTTAAAATGTCTTATAACAGTTTGTTTCATGCATATAACAGTCTAATTTCATTTTACAATAATTCCCTAAAGTTTTACTTTTTATTCAATTTAGTCCCTAAACACGTAACTACCATAACTTTCACATTTGAGCCCCATTTTACAATCTATTTCAATCACATCCTTCTAAAGCCATCTAGTATCTATAATTACAAAATTTTCATGTAAATTTCAAACTTTTTTACAATTTAGTCCCTATACTCAAACCTAACAACTTTCACTTTACAAACTAGACATTTTTCATATCTAAGCTTCAAATCTAACCAAATAACATTAAGGACTTCAAGAAACCATCAATGAAAAAAATTTTAAACTTTAACAATTTTGAGAAATAATAGTTGGGTTAGCTAATTCGAGCTATCACAATCTCAAAAACATAAACTTTACGAAAAACGGGTTTGAATCCACTTACCTTGCACTTGGTAGAACCTTAGAAGCTTAGAATAATGGCTTCTTATGTTCTTTGTTTTTGGTTTCAGTGGAAGAAGAAAAATGATGAACAACCTTCTTTATTATTCTTTTAATTTGTTTTATTATTTTATTTACTTTACTATAATTAAAATTTTATTGTAAAATATAAACACTCCACACCTTCTATCCACTATCTAAAAATATTTGGTGTAATTGTCCTTTTAAACCTTTTTTTAATTACTAATTAAGCCCTTTAACAAATAACAATCAATAGCGATTAACTTTTACTATTTTTATGATTTAGTCCTTGTACCATAATTAGTCACTAATTCGGTAAAATTTCCTATCCAAAATTTAATTAATCTATATAATAACTTTGTAAATATTTAATAAAAACATTTCATGCTCGGTTTATGACAATAAGGTCTTGATACATCATTTTTTGACACCATTGACTTTAGGGTCAAAACACTTGTACTTTAATAACTATCCAATTAACAAATTCGTCAGACCAAATTTCAATATACTACTATAATTAACTCGTAAATGTTAATTAATAATATTGATACGACCCTAGCTCGAGAAGTTACCACCAAACCCGTTGAGCTGCCACAAAGACCTATAACTCGGTCACGAGCTAAGAGGTTCCAAGATGCGTTATCAAGCTATGTTGATCGAGCTTCAGGAGAGAAAGTAGTCGATAGTCTAATCCATTGATCATGCCCGGATCAGCTCAATAAACGTTCCTTGCAATTTATTGCAAGCTGAACTTTAATTTAATTAAACTCATCTTAGTTAATAATTGAGTTGCTGGACTTTATTTTTTTTATTAAACTCATTTTAGTTAATTAATTGCTGGAATAAATGCTTATCTTAGTTTATTTAACTTTTCTAATAACTTATTGTTAAATATGTTTATTTACAGCTTATTAAATTAATTTAAGTGTTTATAGTTTATTAATTAAGCTTATTAAGTTTAGTGTGTTTAAATGTGTTTTAATGTGTTTGTTAATAAACCCTTGTAGGTGACTTTTTAGTTGGAATTAGTTATGTACAAGGGCTGTTACAAAGTGATAAATGCGACTATTAAGCTGGAATTGGTTACATACAAGGGGCTATTACAATAATAAAAGGAGAGCAATATGCATCATTAAAATTCGGTAGCCTCTCCGTCTTCTCCAAGCAGCTGTTCACGAATAGCAATGGACAAAGGAGTGCTTACAAATTCCATAACTGATTGCCTCTTTAAGAACACTCCATGGTGTATTTGTGAGCCCAAAAATATCATGAATGTTGTTGATGTCTATTCGGCTGTCCAAGGGAGAATTTAAAACTTATCCTAAACTCTTTGGCTGCTCAAGAATGAAACCTAAGCATTCAAGCTTATTAAATCAGCTGAATTAGAACATTAATCTTATTAATAGTTGTTGTTACTTATGCCTAAAATTTCAAGAGTTTGTGCTTAGTGATTAAGTTTTATTTCAGCTCATTATTAGCTCATTTAAGCTGATCCATTGTGACTTTTCGGCTAGGCCTTATCTAGCACTATAAATACTTGTAATCAGCTCATTCTAAGGGACTTTTGCCAAATTTATGCTTAAACTGAACCTTGTGAGATTTCCAACTCTCTTAGTTCACTTTAAGACTGAATTGACTTATCAAGTTTTTCTTGTGGTGTCATTCTTTTTTTTCTTTAAACTGAACTTATCACCTTTTTTTTGGTGTGGCGTTTATATCCCTTTGGTTCCTATCACTTTTGATAGTGGGTCAAGGTCCTTGTTGTTTGTTTTTTTTAAAACCCTAAATTACCTAAGAGCCATTTTGAGACTCGGGTCAATAATCCAATATTGTTGGTTCATTCTTGGCCTTAGCCAAATTATTCATTATTTACTTAACCATTTTACCTACTACCATTGCTTGAAGCCATTTATCCTATTTTGTTTCGTTTAACCCTGAGACGAACTTATCCTTACTCCATTCAAGATCGGGCAATCTAAACGACTCGACTCATTTCAAAACGAGTTCATGTCATTTGGTATCAAAGCTAGCAAATTTAGAGTAAGAATCAACATTCTCGGTATTACGGTATTATAGTTCATTTGAAAAAAATCAAATTTAAAAAACAATTCAGCATCCATTCAAATTCAAGGAGTGGATACCAAGTTTTGCAAGTAAAAAAAAGGAAGAAGTTAGTTTTGAAAATTCTACTTGCTGCCCAAAATCATCCATTCAATATCCTACCAATCGGCCACACCATAACCCAACCATTTGTTTCTAGCCTACCTTCTTGTCCTACAACAATTCCTACCCTTAAATTGACCCACAACGACTGCTTCTAAGTCTAACTAGTCCTTTTGAGAACTTAGAGAGGCAGAGTGAGCGAAAAAAGGTAAGAGAAAGTGAAATTATTCGAGCGAGTAAGAACCAAGTGAGTACGATTTCTTTGTGAGTGGACAGTGAGGTTTTTTTTTTGTTGTGAGTTCCTAAAATGTCACAAAGTTTGGAAAGAAATCCAAACGTGGAAGGCGGGTTCTTTCCTGTAAGAAACGTTGGAGTAGGCATGCCAGATCTCACCCTTCAAGCACTCATGCGAAAAATAGAGCGATTATTCGATCATAAACTCGAACCAAATGAAGATCAATTATTTTGAGTTGAGACACGAAAACAGCGTGTGGCAAGTCCGAAAGGTGTAAGGCGAGAGCACGAGCGTCCAAACCAAGATCCCTATGAAGAAAGTGGTCAAGAAAGTGATCATTCATATGCCCGAAGTGTACGTCAACGAGGCCGCCAATGACATTGGGGCCCTAGAGATCGAGGTTATCTAGATGACAACCTTAAGAATATTAAGATGATGATTCCACCATTCCAAGGTAAGAATAACCCTGAAGCTTATTTGGAGTGGGAACAGAAGATTAAGCTCGTTTTCGAATGTCACAATTATTCGGAGAGTAAAAAGGTGAAGCTTGCGACAATCGAGTTTTCAAAATATGCAATTGTGTGGTGGGACCAACTAGTAACGAGTCGAGGACGAAATAGTGAAAGACCCATCTCCACTTGGGCTGAAATGAAGTCTGTCATGCGGAAACGATTTATTCCTTCGTACTACCACCGAGATCTATATCAACGACTCCAAAACCTTACTCAAGGCAATACAAGCGTTGAAGACTATTATAAAGAAATGGAGATAGCAATGATCCGAGTTGATATCGAGAAGGATCGAGAGGTGACCGTGACATCGCCAACATAGTGAATTACAACACTATGTTGAAGTGATGGACATGGTTCACATGACGATTAAGATTGAAAAACAACTCAAATGAAAAGGAGTTAGTCAATCTTATGCCATTCCCTCCACTAAAAAATAGAGCCAATGAGTCAACAAACCCCCTGTTTGAACAAAGGAGCCGATTGTAGCAGCTAAATCCAATCAGCCCATTGGCGAGTCAAGTCGGAATAAAAATGAGCAAGTGCCAAATCACACGAGAGACAAAAAATGTTTCAAGTGTCAAAGCTAGGGGCATATAGCTAGCCAATGTCCTAATCAAAGTATTATGGTGGTAAAGGCCGACGGTGAAATTGAATCCAGTGAGGAAGATGAAAATGAGCCTGAAATGCCATCCGATGATGATGAAGAAGATTTAGAGTTACTGGTTGAAGGTGAAATCCTTATGGTGAAACGAAGCCTCATTGTCCAAAGTGCTGAAACTGATCAACAAAGGGATAACATTTTCCACACACGATGCCACATCCAAGGAAAGGTATGTAGTATGATCATTGATGGTGGAAGCTATACTAATGTAGCAAGTAACATGCTGGTGGAAAAGTTAGGTTTGGCCACGATCAAACACCCAACTCCATACAAGTTGCAATGGTTGAATGATGGAGGTGGGCTTAAAGTGACAAAGCAAGCTGTGGTAGCATTTTCCATCGAGAAGTACCAAGATGAAGTGGTGTGCGATGTAGTTCCCATGCACGCGGGACATCTTCTTTTGAGGTGTCCATGGTAGTTTAATAGGCGCATGATCCATAACGGCTATACAAATCGATGTACATTTAAGCACCGTGGCAAAAATGTAACCTTGGCACCACTGACTCCAATACAAGTGTACCAAGATCAATTTAAATTGAAAGAAAAGAAAGAAAAAGTACAAGAAAAAAGATTGAAAAAGAGAAAGAAAAGAAAAACGGTAAAAAGAAAGGGAAAACTGAGGGAATGGAGGTAAAAGTACGAGAGGAACAAGAAAGTCAAAAAGAAAATGAGAGTGGTATGTGACAGCCCAAAATTGACCCTAGTCGGGAAGTGGTTTCGGGACCACTAAACCGAGTCACCGAAATGTTTGAATGTGATATTTCTTGTCTAGAATATGTAATTATGAATGTGTGAAAATTTCAAGCTTCGATTTAGTCGATTGCATGTGAATTTAGTCAATAGGACTTATGTGAGAAAATTTTGAAATGTGATAGGTCAAAGCATAAGGGCCTATTAGTGCATGTTGAAAAAGGGGGGACTTCCATGTCAATTCCCCCCTATTAGTAGTGGCCGGCCATGACAAGCATGGTAGACCAAGTTTGATGGGCAAAACATGTCATAGACATGTTGTGTTAGTGCATCACGAGTGGAAACATGTCACAAACATGTTATGTTAGTGAGGTATGTTAGGAAAAATAAAATAATGAGCATAGAAATTAAATAATGAAAGGGAATATGATGAAAACAAAAAAAGTGTGTGGTTGTTTCTTCCCCCCATTTAGCCGAAACTAGAAAGAAAAACAAAAAAAAAAGTGCTCATCCTTTGGTTCATCTTTGGCCAAAAATTTTAAGGAGGAAGGAAGAAGAAAGGTTGAAGAGGTTCGGCCATGCATGTGACTAGGCTAAGGTATGTTTGGTGATGTTCCATGAGATGCATGCATATTTTAGTTGTTAGCTTGAGTTCTACCTAGCCCATGGTCTAAATCTTGCTATGTGATGGAAATGACACTCGGCCATGGATGCATCATTCTTGGTTGATGTTTGATGTTGTGGTGATGAGGCATGAAGATGAGTTAAGTTTCGGCTAAGGTGGATTTGTGTTGATGTCATTTGCATGCTAAGCGTAAAGATTTGTAATGATGCATGTGATGGTGGATTGATGATTCTTGAATCTTCTTTTTAGCATTTTTGAGTGAGCACATATGTGCATTGGTTGCTAAATGGAGAAGAACCGGCTAGCAAGTTGTGTGCTAAGGCCGAATATAATTTTTGTATATTAATGAGTAATGCATGTGTTAAATTGATGGAAAGGGAGAGGATGCTTTACTAGTGTATATATGTGTGTATTAGCCAAGTTTTGAACTTGAAACAAAAGGGTGTTTAGTCAATACAAGTGACCATACTTGTAGAATGTATTAAGTGTTGAAATCGGCCCCAAAATAGACATGCATATTCGGCCAAGGGGGAAAAATTAGCTAAAATGTTGAGTTTGATTCATGATTCCATACATATGTGACTTTAATGTCTAATGTATAAATATGGGCTAAGTGCCTTGTGTTCCTCTTTTCGATGCTCAAATGATTAAATCAATTTATTTGTTTAATTAAGCTCAAGAGCAAAGGGGAAATAAATCCGATAAAGGGAAGGAAAAAGTGGTCGAATAGCTATCGGAATCGTTCGACAACACCCGAGGTAAGTTCTTGAGTAAGAGAGCTTAAATTAAGATTTGATTAGATCATGTTTTAAGCAAATCAAAATCATGCTCTTTGTGTGTGGCTATTGAGCCGAAATTACAAGAATGATAAGTGTCTTGTGTTTGAGTTTTGCTAACGAAAATGAAATACGAATGTGCCATGATTTATTGTTAAATGTGCATGGTTATTTGAATGATGTCCGGGCTAAGTCCCGAAGGCTTTGTGCTAAGTGACCATATCCGGACTAAGATCCGAAGGCATTTGTGCGAGATACTAATTCCGGGCTAAGCCCGAAGGCATTGGTGCGAGTTACTAAATCCGGGTTAAGTCCCGAAGGCATTTGTGCGAGTTACTAAATCCGGGTTAAGTCCTGAAGGCATTTGTGCGAGTTACTATAACCGGGCTATGTCCCGAAGGCATTTGAACGAGGAGCTATATCCGGTTAAATTCCGAAGGTACGTGATTTGGGAATGAATGATCTTGCTGTAAAAATTTCAGTTAATACTCTAGAAACATCCCAACATTGAGGTATGCTTCGTATGTGCTTGAATTTAGTTGAGCCCTTACAAATAAGTATTCGCTCAGTTGATAAACGAGCTACCGGCCTTTGGCTAAGTTGATCTTTTGTGTATGTACATAAGGGTTGGTAATGTGAAGCAAGTATGATATCGAAAATTTGTGCATATGAAATTATCCGTTTAGCTATATGAATGCTATACTTTTGTTGTGCTGGAATTCCTTGCTCAAAACTTACTAAGCATAAATTGCTTACTCCGTTTCATTGCTCCTCTGTTTTATAGATTTGGTTCTCCAGCTATCGGACTCGGTATCTTGAAGTCAAAGTCGCCCACACTATCAAAGCCCCCTTTTGGTACAATTTTGGTTGAACTTCGAAATGGCATGTATAGGACTACCCGTTTGTTGTGGGTCGTGGACCCTTTGGACTTGTAAAATTTTGGATAGCCATGCGAAAATGGCTTATATGTGTGTGAGTATAATGTTATAATCATTTGGTGTGGATATGCTTGACAAGGATTGGCCATGGGAATGGTTAATCACTTTCATAAATTGTGCTATCTATGCAAAAAGGGCTAGTTGAATCATGGAAACCATGAAATAGGTAAAGTCTACCTTAAAGGCAGATGCTGACAGCAGCAGTGATGTAGATTTGGAAAATCACTAAAAATAGTAGGAATGAAATTAAATAGTGAATAAATTATGTAAACGAACCTTGATGAATCTATTTTCATAGGAAAGTAATGAAACAACCATACGGACAGTATGTTAAGAGATATTCAGGTTCTTGTGAGACAGGGCCAGAACGGTTTCTGGATTTCCTGTTCCGACTTTGGAAATTCATTATAAATTAACCAGAGACAATTAGGAGTCAAGCCATATATGTATAGATTCCTCTCTGAGTCTAGTTTCTATAGAAACAAACGGCATCAGTATTGAAGCCCTGTACAGGGAGATATCCAAGTCGTAATGCGCAAAGGTCAGGGTAGTCGATCCCTGTAACATGGGAGACTTTGACTAATAAACTGTACTAATTGGCCAGACCAAAAATTCTAGAAAAAATATGTTTATGGGCATATGAGTCTAGTTTCAGGGAAATTTACGGAACTGGATTCCGAGTTTCTGAACTCAAGATATGATTTTTAAAGCGACTATTACGCAGATTGGCAGTGTCTGGAAATTTTTTTTAAAAGTCTGTTAACACCTCATGTTCGACTCCGGTGACGGTCTCGGGTTCGGGGTGTTACATTTGATTGGTATCAGAGCTACGGTTTAGTCGATTCTAGGACTACCGTAATGCGTTGTGTCTAGCTATACATGCCATTTTATGTGATTACTTGATAGTGTGGTGATTTCTGACTATGTGTTTATTTATAGTAATGGATCCCGATCCCGACCGAGAGGTAGCTGATGATCTTGAGAGTGTAGCGCCTGCTCCCGCACAAGGGACAGCGCCGGCGGACTCTCAACCTAATGCTAGTAACCCGAATGATGAAGCTAGACAAGCTTTCTATAGCGTGATGAATGATTGGTTCAACCAATACATTCGAACTAATACGGCTGTTCCACAACCTCCATTCCCGACAAATACCACCCCCGCACCTACAATACCTCCGGTAACTGACCAAATAAGGTCAAATAAGCCCCCAGTTGACAGAATCCGAAAACATGGGGCTACTGAATTTAAGGCTATGGATAGCGACGATGCCGAGCAAGCTGAATTTTGGTTGGACAACACTATCCGGATACTCGATGAGCTATCTTGTACACCCGATGAATGCCTAAAGTGTACTATCTCCTTGCTACGCGATTCTGCCTACTATTGGTGGAGTATTCTGACTTCTGTTGTGCCCCGAGAGCAAGTAACTTGGGAGTTTTTCCAAACTGAGTTTCGGAAAAAGTATATCAGTCAGAGATTTGTTGATCAAAAACGGAAGGAATTTCTTGAGCTTAAGCAAGGTTCTATGTCAGTTACTGATTACGAGCGAAAATTTGTTAGACTTAGTAGATACGCTCGGGAATGTGTTTCGTCCGAGGCTATCATGTGTAAACGCTTCGAGGATGGGCTGAATGAAGATATAAAAATGTTCGTTGGCGTTCTTGAAATACGAGAGTTCGTAGTACTGGTCGAGCGAGCTTGTAAAGCCGAAGAGCTTAGAAAAGAAAAACAAAAAGTTGATGTGGGAACTGGAGAGTTTCGTAAAAGATCTTCGGGAAAGTCTCTTCAACAGGCATCGAAGAAATTTCGAGATGATGTGGGCTGGTCGAGAGGCACTTCGGGCCTTTTTAGACGAGATCGTGATCGACCCCCTGTGGGTACACGAGGCACTTCGGTCGCCAGTGTTGGGAATGAACGTCGAGACAGAACGAAATGTCGATATTGCGGTAAATGGCATTCGGGGAGTTGTAGATTCCCTGACCGCTCCTGTTACAAGTGCGGATCAGTTGACCACTTCATTAAAGATTGCCCGAGGTTGTCTGAACAGAATGTAAATCAGAGTGGGAAACCGGGTGCTACCACTGCTCGAGGTAAACCATCTGGAAATACGGGCAATGCTGGTGGTGGTCAGAGAGGATCTAGAGATGCTACGACCAGATCCGAGGCTCGTGCGCCTGCTAGAGCTTATGCTATACGTGCCCGCGAGGATGCTTCTTCGCCTGATGTTATTACCGGTACTTTTACTCTCTTTGATACTAATGTAATTGCTTTGATTGACCCCGGTTCTACTCATTCTTACATATGTGAAACCTTAGCATCCAGTAAGACTTTACCTATTGAGTCTACTGAGTTCGTAATTCGGGTGTCAAATCCCTTGGGTCGTTACGTGCTTGTCGACAAAGTGTGTAAGAAATGTCCCCTAGAAATTCGAGGTTCCTGTTTTCCGGCGGACTTGATGCTTTTGCCGTTTGATGAATTTGATGTTATTCTTGGTTTGGATTGGTTGACCGCGCATGATGCGGTTGTGAATTGCAAAAGCAAGACTATTGATTTGAGGTGCGCAAATAACGAAGTAATCCGAGTTGAGTCTACGGACTTGGAGGGGATGCCAGCTGTAATATCAGCAATGTTGGCCCAGAAATATGTAAGAAAAGGGTGCGAAGCATACCTTGCGTATGTACTTGATGACAAAGAATTAGAAAAGAAACCTGAATCTGTGCCGGTGGTTTGTGAATACCCGGATGTTTTTCCTGAAGAATTACCGGGTTTACCACCTGTTCAGGAGGTAGAGTTTGGTATTGAGCTTGTACCTGGGACTACGCCGATTTCGATAGCTCCGTATCGTATGGCACCAACCGAGTTAAAAGAGTTGAAAGCTCAGTTGCAAGAATTGACGGATAGAGGTTTTGCCCGACCAAGTTTCTCACCTTGGGGGTGCACCAGTATTGTTCGTGAAAAAGAAGGACGGAACAATGAGGTTGTGCATTGACTATCGTCAACTGAATAAAGTGACGATAAAGAACAAATATCCGTTACTGCGTATCGGTGATTTGTTCGACCAACTGAAGGGAGCCTCAATGTTCTCAAAAATAGATTTGAGATCGGGCTATTATCAGTTGCGAATTCGAGAATCGGACATACCCAAAACTCCCTTCAGGACGAGATATGGTCACTACGAGTTCTTAGTGATGCCGTTTGGGCTCACTAATGCCCCTGCGGTATTTATGGATTTGATGAATCGGATCTTTAGACCATATTTGGATCGGTTCGTAGTTGTGTTCATTGATGACATCTTGGTCTATTCAAGAGATGAGACCGAACATGCTGAGCATCTGAGGCTAGTGTTGCAAATTTTGCGGGATAAGCAGTTATATGCTAAGTTCAGTAAGTGTGAGTTCTGGTTAAGAGAGGTTAGTTTCTTGGGTCATGTAGTATCCGCATCGGGTATTCGAGTTGACCCGAACAAAATTTCAGCCATACTTAACTGGAAACCTCCGAGAAATATTACTGAGGTTCGGAGCTTTTTGGGGCTCGTCGGTTATTACCGACGATTTGTCAAAGGTTTCTCGATGATAGCCACACCAATGACGAAGCTACTTCAAAAGGATGTTAAGTTCGAATGGACGGAGAAATGTCAGAAAAGTTTCGATCAACTGAAAACTCATTTGACTGAAGCTCCAATTTTAGTGCAACCCGAATCAGGCAAAGAGTTTGTCATTTATAGTGACGCATCCCTACTTGGGTTGGGTTGCATATTGATGCAAGAAGGTCGAGTTGTGGCCTATGCGTCGAGACAATTGAAGCCACACGAGAGAAATTATCCGACCCATGATCTCGAACTAGCTGCCATCGTATTTGCTTTGAAAATATGGAGACATTATTTGTTTGGTGAGGAGTGCCATGTATTTTCGGATCACAAAAGTCTCAAATATTTGATGACTCAGCGAGACTTGAATCTGCGACAAAGACGTTGGCTTGAGTTGTTGAAAGATTACGAGCTTCTCATTGATTACCACCCGGGAAAGGCTAATGTGGTTGCGGACGCCTTAAGCCAGAAATCATTGTTTGCTTTACGAGCGATGAATGTGCACTTGTCTGTTCTACCCGACAATGTGTTAGTAGCTGAATTAAAAGCCAAACCATTATTGATTCATCAAATTCGTGAAGCTCAGAAAGTTGATGATGAATTGGTTGCAAAACGGGCTGAGTGTGTTCCGAACAAGGAATCGGAGTTTCAAACTGATGATGATGATTGTTTGAGGTTCAGAATTCGTTTGTGTGTTCCAAGGAATTCGGAACTCATTTCGATGATTCTGAACGAAGCCCATTGTAGCCGAATGTCAATTCACCCGGGGAGTATGAAAATGTACAACGATTTGAAACGTTGGTTTTGGTGGCATGGTATGAAACGAGACATCTCCGACTTTGTTTCGAGATGTTTAATATGTCAACAAGTGAAAGCGGAACATCAAGTGCCTTCAGGATTACTTCAGCCGATCATGATACCCGAGTGGAAATGGGATCGAGTCACAATGGACTTTGTGTTCGGACTGCCATTGTCAACAAGTAAGAAGGATGCGATTTGGGTTGTTGTTGATAGACTGACTAAGCCGGCTCACTTTATCCCCGTGCGTACGGATTTTTCATTGGATAAACTAGCTGAATTGTATGTTTCTCAAATTGTGAGATTACACGGGGTACCTATTTCTATCGTGTCGGATAGAGATCCGAGATTCACCTCACGGTTTTGGAAGAAATTGCAAGAAGCTTTGGGTACCAAGCTGCATTTTAGCACTGCTTTTCACCCCCAAACCGATGGTCAATCCGAGCGGATAATTCAGATACTTGAGGATATGTTGAGATGTTGCATCCTCGAGTTCAGTAGTTCATGGGAACGGTATTTACCTTTGATTGAATTCGCTTACAATAATAGTTTTCAATCAAGTATTAAGATGGCACCTTACGAGGCTTTGTATGGTCGTAAATGCCGTACACCATTGTTTTGGACCGAGCTCGGTGAAAGTAAAATTTTCGGAGTTGATTTGATTAAGGATGCCGAACAGAAAGTAAAGGTAATCCGTGAAAGTCTGAAAGCAGCCACAGATCGTCAAAAATCGTATGCGGATTTGAAACGAAAAGACATTGAATATCAGGTGGGAGATAAAGTGTTTCTTAAAGTCTCGCCTTGGAAAAAGGTACTCAGATTTGGCCGTAAGGGCAAGTTGAGCCCGAGATTCATTGGGCCGTACGAAATCTCCGAACGAGTTGGTCCGGTTGCGTATAGATTGATTTTGCCCCCTGAACTTGAAAAGATTCACGATGTCTTTCATGTTTCGATGCTTCGACGTTATAGATCCGATCCGTCACATGTGATTAATCCCTCAGAAGTTGAAATTCAGTCTGACTTGAGTTATGAAGAAGAACCGATTCGTATCCTAGCTCGTGAAGTGAAAGAGTTGCGAAACAAAAGGGTTCCATTAGTTAAGGTGTTATGGCTCAAACACGGGATCGAGAAAGCTACTTGGGAAACCGAGAGCTCGATGAAAGAACGATACCCAAACCTATTTACCGGTAAGATTTTCGGGGACGAAAATTTCTTAAGTGAGGGAGAGTTGTGACATCCCAAAATTGACCCTAGTCGGGAAGTGGTTTCGGGACCGCTAAACCGAGTCACCAAAATGTTTGAATGTGATATTTATTGTCTAGAATATGTAATTATGAATGTGTGAAAATTTCAAGCTTCGATTTAGTCGATTGCATGTGAATTTAGTCAATAGGACTTATGGGAGAAAATTTTGAAATGTGATAGGTCAAAGCATAAGGGCCTATTAGTGCATGTTGAAAAAGGGGGGACTTGCATGTCAATTTCCCCCCCTATTAGTAGTGGCCGGCCATGACAAGCATGGTAGACCAAGTGTGATGGGCAAAACATGTCATAGACATGTTGTGTTAGTGCATCATGAGTGGAAACATGTCACAAACATGTTATGTTAGTGAGGTATGTAAGGAAAAATAAAATAATGAGCATGGAAATTAAATAATGAAAGGGAATATGATGAAAACAAAAAAAAGTGTGTGGTTGTTTCTTCCCCCCATTTAGCCGAAACTAGAAAGAAAAACAAAAAAAAAAGTGCTCATCCTTTGGTTCATCTTTGGCCAAAAATTTTAAGGAGGAAGGAAGAAGAAAGGTTGAAGAGGTTCGGCCATGCATGTGACTAGGCTAAGGTATGTTTGGTGATGTTCCATGAGATGCATGCATATTTTAGTTGTTAGCTTGAGTTCTACCTAGCCCATGGTCTAAATCTTGCTATGTGATGGAAATGACACTCGGCCATGGATGCATCATTCTTGGTTGATGTTTGATGTTGTGGTGATGAGGCATGAAGATGAGTTAAGTTTCGGCTAAGGTGGATTCGTGTTGATGTCATTTGCATGCTAAGCGTAAAGATTTGTAATGATGCATGTGATGGTGGATTGATGATTCTTGAATCTTCTTTTTAGCATTTTTGAGTGAGCACATATGTGCATTGGTTGCTAAATGGAGAAGAACCGGCTAGCAAGTTGTGTGCTAAGGCCGAATATAATTTTTGTATATTAATGAGTAATGCATGTGTTAAATTGATGGAAAGGGAGAGGATGCTTTACTAGTGTATATATGTGTGTATTAGCCAAGTTTTGAACTTGAAACAAAAGGGTGTTTAGTCAATACAAGTGACCATACTTGTAGAATGTATTAAGTGTTGAAATCGGCCCCAAAATAGACATGCATATTCGGCCAAGGGGGAAAATTAGCTAAAATGTTGAGTTTGATTCATGATTCCGTACATATGTGACTTTAATGTCTAATGTATAAATATGGGCTAAGTGCCTTGTGTTCCTCTTTTCGATGCTCAAATGATTAAATCAATTTATTTGTTTAATTAAGCTCAAGAGCAAAGGGGAAATAAATCCGATAAAGGGAAGGAAAAAGTGGTCGAATAGCTATCGGAATCGTTCGACAACACCCGAGGTAAGTTCTTGAGTAAGAGAGCTTAAATTAAGATTTGATTAGATCATGTTTTAAGCAAATCAAAATCATGCTCTTTGTGTGTGGCTATTGAGCCGAAATTACAAGAATGATAAGTGTCTTGTGTTTGAGTTTTGCTAACGAAAATGAAATACGAATGTGCCATGATTTATTGTTAAATGTGCATGGTTATTTGAATGATGTCCGGGCTAAGTCCCGAAGGCTTTGTGCTAAGTGACCATATCCGGACTAAGATCCGAAGGCATTTGTGCGAGATACTAATTCCGGGCTAAGCCCGAAGGCATTGGTGCGAGTTACTAAATCCGGGTTAAGTCCCGAAGGCATTTGTGCGAGTTACTAAATCCGGGTTAAGTCCCGAAGGCATTTGTGCGAGTTACTATAACCGGGCTATGTCCCGAAGGCATTTGAACGAGGAGCTATATCCGGTTAAATTCCGAAGGTACGTGATTTGGGAATGAATGATCTTGCTGTAAAAATTTCAGTTAATACTCTAGAAACATCCCAACATTGAGGTATGTTTCGTATGTGCTTGAATTTAGTTGAGCCCTTACAAATAAGTATTCGCTCAGTTGATAAACGAGCTACCGGCCTTTGGCTAAGTTGATCTTTTGTGTATGTACATAAGGGTTGGTAATGTGAAGCAAGTATGATATCGAAAATTTGTGCATATGAAATTATCCGTTTAGCTATATGAATGCTATACTTTTGTTGTGCTGGAATTCCTTGCTCAAAACTTACTAAGCATAAATTGCTTACTCCGTTTCATTGCTCCTCTGTTTTATAGATTTGGTTCTCCAGCTATCGGACTCGGGATCTTGAAGTCAAAGTCGCCCACACTATCAAAGCCCCCTTTTGGTACAATTTTGGTTGAACTTCGAAATGGCATGTATAGGACTACCCGTTTGTTGTGGGTCGTGGACCCTTTGGACTTGTAAAATTTTGGATAGCCATGCGAAAATAGCTTATATGTGTTTGAGTATAATGTTATAATCATTTGGTGTGGATATGCTTGACAAGGATTGGCCATGGGAATGGTTAATCACTTTCATAAATTGTGCTATCTATGCAAAAAGGGCTAGTTGAATCATGGAAACCATGAAATAGGTAAAGTCTACCTTAAAGGCAGATGCTGACAGCAGCAGTGATGTAGATTTGGAAAATCACTAAAAATAGTAGGAATGAAATTAAATAGTGAATAAATTATGTAAACGAACCTTGATGAATCTATTTTCATAGGAAAGTAACGAAACAATCATACGGACAGTATGTTAAGAGATATTCAGGTTCTTGTGAGACAGGGCCAGAACGGTTTCTGGATTTCCTGTTCCGACTTTGGAAATTCATTATAAATTAACCAAAGACAATTAGGAGTCAAGCCATATATTTATAGATTCCTCTATGAGTCTAGTTTCTATAGAAACAAACGGCATCAGTATTGAAGCCCTGTACAGGGAGATATCCAAGTCGTAATGCGCAAAGGTCAGGGTAGTCGATCCCTGTAACATGGGAGACTTTGACTAATAAACTGTACTAATTGGCCCGACCAAAAATTCTAGAAAAAAATATGTATATGGGCATATGAGTCTAGTTTTGGGGAAAATTTACGGAACTGGATTCCGAGTTTCTGAACTCAAGATATGATTTTTAAAGCGACTATTACGCAGATTGGCAGTGTCTGGAAATTTTTTTTTAAAAGTCTGTTAACACCTCGTGTTCGACTCCGGTGACGGTCTCGGGTTCGGGGTGTTACATGGTAAAATGAGCGTATTTACGAGGGAAAAAGAAATAAGGAAGTCCTTGTTGTTGCACCAGCCCGTGTTTCATTGCTTCAAGAATTCGAAGACGTTTTACCGGAAGAAATACCTAGTGGATTGCCTCCTTTCTGAGGTATCAAACACCAAATAGAATTTGTTCCCGGGGCTACGATTCTGAATTGACTAGCTTACCAAAGCAACCCCAAGGAAACTAAGGAGTTGCAATGACAAGTAGCAGAATTAATGGAGAAAAGTTATATATGAGAGAGTCTAAATCTATGCACGGTACCCGTTCTGCTGGTGCCTAAAAAGGATGGTTCATGGAGGATGTGCGTAGATTGACGAGCCATCAACAAGATTATCGTCAAATACCGTCATCCCATCCCTAGACTTGATGATATGTTGGACGAGCTTAGCAGTGATAAGTTGTTCTCTAAGATTGATCTGAAAAGCAGCTATCATCAAATTCGCATGCGGGAGTGGGATAAGTGGAAGACCGCATTCAAGACCAAATACAATTTGTATGAGTGGCTAGTGATTCCATTAGGCCTCACCAATGCCTCGAGTACTTTCATGAGGTTGATGAACCACGTTTTGATGTCTTTCATTGGTCGTTTCTGTGTAGTTTATTTTGACGATATTTTAATTTATAGCAAATCCTTATCTGACCATCTTGAGCATTTGCATGCTATTTTGGAGGTTTTACGAAAGGAAGTATTATATGCAAACCTTAAGAAATGTAACTTTTGTACTGACAAAGTTGTTTTTCTAGGTTTCATTGTAAGTACAAGTGGCTTCGAGGTGGATTAAGACATAATTAAAGCGATACAAGAATGGACACGTCCGACCAACACCAACCAAGTTAGAAGCTTTCATGGCCTTGCAAGCTTCTATAGGAGATTTGTAGCAAACTTTAGCACTCTTGCTGCCCCATTAACCGATATTATCAAAAAAAATTCTTCTTTCATTTAGCCTGATGAATAAGAATCTACTTTTGATAAAAACAAAGATTGTTTAACTAATGCTCCATTTTTGTGTGATGCTTCTAGCATAGGAATAAGTGCATTTTTAACACAAGATGGGCATTCGATGTCTTATTTCAGTGAGAAACTTAACGGGGCTACGCTCAACTACCCCACCTATGACAAGGAAATGTACGCGTTGATACGCATATTAGAGACATGCCAGCATTTCCTTTAGCTAAAGGAGTTCGTTATACACACGAACCATGAGGCTTTAAAGCATTTGAAAGGGTAAACCAAGCTCAAAAAACGTCACGCAAAATGGGTCGAGTTCTTAGAATCCTTTTCATATGTCATTTTATATAAGCAAGGTAAGGAAAATATCATTGCGGATGCTTTGTCACGAAGGTATACTCTTTTAAATTGTTTGGATGTTAAATTTCTTGGTTTCGCTTATTTGAAGGATTTATATGCTGATGATTCTGATTTTGGAGATATTTACAAGTTTTGTGTGCAAGGTACGTATGATAGGTACTATCGGCAAGACGGATTCCTTCTTAGAGAAAACAAATTGTACATACCCCAAAGATCAACTAGAGACATGTTGGTTCATGAAGCGCACAGCTGGGGTTTAATGGGACATTTTGGTATTGCCAAAACTTTGGTTGTTCTTCAAGAACACTTCTATTGGTCGAAGATGAAACGAGATGTGGCTAAAGTGTGCGATCGCTGTATTGTTTGCAAGAAGGCGAAATCAAGGATCTAGCCACATGGAGTCTATACTCTGTTGCCAATTCCAGAAGTACCATGGATGGATATTTCTATGGATTTTGTTTTAGGCCTTCCTAGAACAAAGAACGGCAAAGACTCCGTGTTTGTTGTAGTTGATCAGTTTTCAAAAATGGTTCATTTCATTGCGTGTAATAAAACTGACGATGCTATAAATGTTGCTAATTTATTTTTTAGGGAGCCGTGCGGCTGCATGATGTTCCAAGAACAATCATTTTGGATCGAGACACCAAGTTTCTCAGCCATTTTTGGAGGACCTTATGGGGAAAGCTTAGCACTAAGCTGTTATTTTCAATAATAAACCATCCCCAAACCGACGACCAAATAGAGGTCGTTAATAGAGTTTTGTTAACACTACTGCGGGCCATTATTCAAAAGAATCTAAAGACTTGGGAGGAGTGTTTACCTCGCATTGAATTTGCATACAATCGATCGGTACACTCGGCTACCAAGTATTCGCCATTTGAGGTAGTGTATGGATTTAATCCCTTAACTCCATTGGATTTGTTACCTTTACCTTCTGATCAGTTGGTGCATGTAGATGGAAAGAAAAAGGTAGATTTTGTGAAACAATTGCATTAACGAGTTAGGGATAATATTAAATTAAGAACCAAACAATAAGTTCGTAAAGTCAACAAGGGATGTAAACAAGTGACGTTTGAACCCGATGACTGGGTTTGGATTCACATGCGCAAGGAGAGATTCCCAGTTCAAAGACAATCCAAACTTTTACCAAGGGGAGACGGTCCTTTTCAATTCGTGGAAAGGATTAATGATAACGCCTATAAGTTAGACTTACCTGGTAAGTATCGGGTTAGTGCTACTTTTAATGTTGCTGATTTATCCCTTTTTGATGTAGGTGACGATTTGGGGACAAATCGCCTTGAAGAAGGGGGATGATGCGACCCTAGCTCAGAAAGTTACCACCGAACCTGTTGAGCTTCCACAAGGACCTATAACTCGGTCACGAGCTAAGAGGTTTCAAGATGCGTTAGCAAGCCATGTTGATCGAGCTTGGGGAGAGCAAGTAGCCGAATCCATTGATCATGCTTGGATCAGCTCAATAGGTGTCCCTTGCAATTTATTGCAAGCTGAACTTTAATTTATTTAAACTCATCTTAGTTAATAATTGAGTTGCTGGACTTTATTTTTTTATTAAACTCATTTTAGTTAATTAATTGCTGGAATAAATGCTTATCTTAGTTTATTTAATTGCTGGAATAACTTATTGTTAAATATGTTTATTTACAGTTTATTAAATTAAGTTAAGTGTTTACAGTTTATTAATCAAGCTTATTAAGTTTAGTGTGTTTAAATGTGTTTTAATGTGTTTGTTAATAAATGGTTGTAGGTGACTATTTAGTTGGAATCAGTTATGTACAAGGGTTGTTACAAAGTGATAAATGCGACTATTCAGCTGGAATTGGTTACATACAAGGGCTATTACAACAATAAAAGAAGAGCAATATGCATCATTAAAATTTGGCAGCCTTTCTATCTTCTCCAATGAGCTGTTCTAGAATAGCAATGGACAAAGGAGTGATTACAAATTCTGTAACTGATTGCCTCTTTAAGAACACTCCATGGTGTGTTTGTGTGCCCAAAAATATTATGAATGTTGTTGGTGTCTATTCGGCTGTCCAAGGGAGAATTGAGAACTTATCCTAAACTCTTTGGCTGCTCAAGAATGAAACCTAAGAATTCAAGCTTATTAAATCAGCTGAATTAGAACATTAAATCTTATTGATAGTTGTTGTTACTTAGGCGTAGAATTTCAAGAGTTTGTGCTTAGTGATTAAGTTTTATTTCAGCTTATTATTAGCTCATTTAAATTGATCAATTGTGACTTTTCGGCTAGGCCTTATCTAGCACTATAAATACTTGTAATCAGCTCATTGTAAGGGACTTTTGCCAAATTTATGCTTAAACTGAAACTTGTGAGATTTCCAACTCTCTTAGTTCACTTTATGACTGAATTGACTTATCAAGTTTTTCTTGTGGCGTCATTCTTTCTTTTCTTTAAACTGAACTTATCACATTTTTTTGGTGTGCCGTTCATATACCTTTGGTTCCTATCACTTTTGATAGTGGGTCAAGGTCCTTGCTGTTTGTTATTTTTTTAAAACCCTAAATCACCTAAGAGCCATTTTGAGACTCGGGTCAACAATCTAATAATATTGGTTCATTCTCAGTCTTAGCCAAATTATCCTTTATTTACTTAACCATTTTACCTGCTACCATTATTTGAAGCCATTTATCCTATTTTTTTTGTTTAACCCTGAAACGAACTTATCCTTACTCAATTCACGATCGAGCAATCTAAACGACTTGAATCATTCCGAAATGAGTTCGTATCAAATATTTACAAACTTACTCGTCGAAATTTGAGGTCTTAAAACTACTAATTCTGACACCATTAAAAAATGGGTTGTTGCAACCTTAATCTTGAGTGGATGATCAATTATGTATGCGTTACTCATATACTTTGATGTAAGTAAAAGCCTAAGTTCAAATAAATAAGGAACCGAAAGATGGTGTATTGGGTATACAACTTCAGTAATATGTAGCATCATTCACAATAATAGAATTCATAGTTCAAGAAATAGGCAAATGGTATCCTCTTATTGACATTACATGATAGATGAAAAGTAAGATGTAATGGCTACAATGAGATACCATATTAGAAGAACAAATTTATCCCAAAGAGATTAAGGATATCCTATGAGGGTAACACACTTATGAGAAGGTCATTAGACGAGCACAAATTGAGTAGCATTCATAATGGTATGTAATTAGGGGGAGCACAGTCACGATACTATAGTAGAATAACTTCGTACCTAAATGAGTTTACAATTAATAGGAAAAAAGTTGGAACTTAATTATAAATCATTTGAGCCCTAATTACATATGTCCAATTGGTCTCTCTACTAGCTTGTTGAAACCAGAAATGAATTGCATGTAGACTCAAATAAACATAAATGAATAGAAATGATAAGTTAAAGAAATGTGTTACATTCGAAAATGAATGTGGTTTCTCACTGAGTTTGGAAATGACTTGAGAATTAATTTAATTTTTTTCGAATGATTATTAATTAAATAATTGAATTTCCAAAATAGACTTAAATTAATTGGTCATTTTGATTTCGTTGAATATGAAAATTAAATATTTTTTCTTATAGATTCTTTTATGGTAAAGTTGTTATGACTCTAATGAAATTTGAATTGGGTTGAGAAAATTATTTAACTAGAAAATTAATTAATTTAAATTGATTTAATAAATAACATTTATTTTGGGAAATAGAAAAACATGTATTGGTTGGATTAAATTATAAAGTACTGAGTTAAAAGTCTAGGAAGCACATATAATTGGTCCCAATACATGAGAGGCTCAATACTACTCCCTCTTGATGGTCATGAAACTAACTAAAATTTTGAGTACGGAAAGTGCACTTATCAATTGGTAGTATAGTTACGGTAAGCAAAGATATTGTTCCCACGAGGACTACCAGTACTAGTAATTATTGTATTTTTATTATTTAACCGAATAATTCAAATGATCGATTAAAACTAAAATTAACTATTTAATTAACTAATGAATGCGACAGAAAACAAAACACGAAAATAATTGAATAACAACCAAGAAACGAAACAATATTTAGGAAAGAATCCACCCAGATTCATTTGTCACTATCAATCTAAATTACGCAATTTCTTTACTTGGCAACTTGATCCGTAGAAATCTCTAAATTATGCTAATATCTCTTTTAAGCATAAGAGCAATTGAATCTAGGTTGATTAATTGAAATTTCTTTAAAATTAAAACCCGTATTATCGCATTAACTCATGCTATGGATTCCCCTATTAGATTTGACACTAATCCAATAGATTTATGTCGTCCTATTTCTAGGATTGCATACAACTCCATTCAATTATGCAAGATCTAATCTTAAACAGGGTCTACTCAACCACCGATTTAAGCATATCGAACATGGATCAATAATCTAGAAATATCACACCAAGAATTAAGCACATATAATTGAGAATAAGAAATTAGGTATTTATTACATAAAATAAAAACAAATGACAGAATCCATCATAGGGTTCATCTCCCCTAGGTATTTAGAAAATTAGTTCATGTTTGAAAATAAAAACATCCAAGATACAGTATAACCGAAAGAAATAAAGAAACTCATGACAACTTCCTAAGAAATCAACTGGGAATCTTCAATCTTCACAGAAATATGTTTCAAAGTTGACTTCAATGGTGTTTTTCAAGTTGTTTTCTTGAGTATTCTCTGGCGGCTCCCTCCTATCTTTTTATTTTTGTCATATATATGTCTTAGAATGCTCGAAAAACCTAAAAATCACAACTTTCTGCTGTTCACTACACAATCTCGTTAAATTGACACTGCCGTGTGGTTTGGCCGTGTGAAAAGGTGTAGCCCGTGTGACTCCTTCAACTTGTTCCGACGCTCTGGTTTTTGCTCGTTTTTTGCTCCTTTTGCTCCCAAATGTTATATTAAGCACTAAAACATGAATTTAAAGGATTAGGAGTATAAAATTCACAATTAACATCAGATAATCACCCAAAAATGCGTTAAGAATGAGGTTAAAACATGTTGCTTTTAGCACTTATCACCTCTCTCCTAGTAAAATTAGGGGACTAGTTTTTCTATCAGATAAGTATTATATGTATTTTACTAATTCAACTAGGATTTTTCTATTTCTCCCTATAAATAGATAACACCGGTAAGGCTATATACACAAGTCATATACAACTTTGAGATATTGTTATTTTGCCTGAAAGTGAGAAATTATTTCTAAGTAAAAATTTTATTTTTCGAGAATAATAATTCTGTTGGTTTTTATAGAGAGAGATTAACTTTCTTACTGAAAGGAAGAAAATTATTTATGATTCTATGTTTGGTTCGTGATTGTTTGAGCCCACACTTGAAGCGATTCATGGTACAAGAATAGCGGAGAAGACCATTCGGTTGAAAGCCGAAAATGGAAAGGATCTGTCTAGCACAAAGCACTTGTACTTTTCAGGAAAAGCTTATTGTTACAAATACCACAAACCAGCTTGATTTTTAAAATTTTAGTTTTTTGCTGTGACACAAAACCATTTATTAAATCGGATTTTTCCAACAATCGGTATCAAAGCCAGGTTGTGCTATGTTTGTAGTATAAATTGATACCAAAATTTTCTCTCATCTTCATGTTTGGTTAATTTTTTATAAGATGTGACATTCTTATAATTATTAGCATGTTTTGCGTTACATTTATGAATGAATGTTTTATATTATTTTATTATTTATATGATAAAATAATTTTGCCAAAATTGTGATTCCTATAAATTAAAGTGGTTGTAATTATTATTTTAATAATTTTTGGGATATGTAATTAGATCGTGGACTATCATCTCCATGTAGGTTTTATTTAATTTTTAGAATAATTCACGTGAGTCGAAAATGAACATAAGTCTTATGTAACCAATTTTTTTGGCAAAACTCGGAGAACCAGGATGCATCCAAGATTGATTAAGACGACACAAACCCAACCCAACCAACTGGCAAAAGACTGACGGTGGTCGTTGACGGCGATGGCCTTACAGTAGTTGGTGATGGCTGACGGTGGTTGGTGGTGACCCGACCACAGTTCGATGGTGCCCGATAGTGGCCAGAGGCAACTCAATGATAGTCCATAGTGGTCAGCGGCGGTCTGAAGATGACAACGACGTCAACTGTGGCGGCAGCGAAAGTTCGTGGTGGTGACAGTAGATCCCTTCGATGGTTTATGTTGTAATATGTTATGTAATTTAGAACACATAAAAAAATTAAATCTATAATAATATATAAACGATAATGTAAACATTAAAAAAATTAAGTTGACTAGGTATAGAATTTCAATAAATGAGAAAATATATAAATTTATTAAACTTGAATTATAAGTAATATAAATATTTGTCAAAAATTTAATATGATATGAGCGGGTTAAAATCGGCTTAGATTAACCATTTACAAGTATGGGCAAGTTTAGGTAAAATTTTAAACTCATATTTTAGGTCGAACTAGACTTGAATAAATATAAAGTGTGTTAATGTTATACTTAAACTCGACTTAAACCTAATCTAGCTTTGCTCATGAATACCTCTAATTATGAGGGTTTCTTTTCCAAAATTACTGTTGATTTGAATACAAATTCGTGCTAAGCTCATTGCATATCAAATTACTTTGTGTTAGACTCTTTTTGAATTCGAGTCATTACAAATTATGTGAGCTCATTCAGATTGTCGATTCTTTTTATGGTTAAATTGGATTTGATTGAACTGAAGTTCAATTGGATCGGATTGAAATTTGAAGTTGGAGGCTAGAGTGGAGGTGTCTAATATCTATCAACTATATAAAAGGAAGGTCCAAAGATGACATGTCGGATGCTTTTCTTTTCCCTTCTTTTCTTTTTTACATTTTAGAAATATTGTTAACTTTTATTCTTAATTCTTCTATTATGTTTAGTTTTGAGATTTAATCTCTATGCTTTAATTTCTAACATAATTGGGTATTTATATTCTTATAATGTTATTAATTAGTCCAAATAGTTAATATTGTAAACTTTTTGATTAAAATATTACATAGTTATACACAATTTAAATGCCTTGAGAACTTTTCGAGACTAACATGTGGCTTTTTTCTTTTAAGTTTGTGCTGCTTTTTTTTTCTTTTTTCTTTATTTTACTTTTTACATTATAAGACAGATGATCAAATTTCAAATTTGGCCTTTAGGTTGAAATTTGAGATGTAATCAATATATTTTAGTTTTGACATAATTTGATCAATCTTCTTTTATAATATCATTAGTAAATCTAAATAGTTAATATTTTTAATTATTGATATAAAAAAATTATTTTATCATGACAAGTTTGAATGAGTATTTTTTTTAAACCTTAATTAATATTTTCAACTTTATTTCTATTATTATATAACTACCAAATAAACTATTTTAATTTCAAAAACTTATACCAAAAGATTTAATAAATTTTTTTAATGATGATAATAATTAGATGCAAATTTTTAAAATTTTAAATTTGAAAAATTAAATATTTTAACTTTTAAATATAGAAAATATTTAGGTACGTAGAGAATAGTTTAACATTCAAATTTTTTCTCTATTTAACAAATAATACGTATAAGGCGGTTGGCGGTTGGTTAATGGTAGCTGCTTCATGTAGACATATAACGTGGCAACATTTCTACAATCGGAAGAAAAAAATATAGAAAAAGTTTCGTAACCTGGTCCCAATCACAAGCTTCGTTCAAAGACGCATTTTCACAAACAAGTTGTGAGCACGACTCAAATCTTAGGTAGGTGCTCGACTTCTTTCGCTTTCCTTTGTACCGTTCGCTCAATGAGGAATGTCTTCGCTACTCTCAACCGTCATCGCCGTCTCACATTGCTCTCCACTGGTATCATTCTTCCTTTCTATTAGTCTTTCCTTTTCCGTCCCCGCTTATTATTCTATCAACATTAATATCAATTGTTCTTTGATTTCCTATTGCTGCACTGTGCTTAATTTTCTTCGATGCTAGTATTATCCTGATAATTTAAGTTTTAGGATTGTGAAGCACTTTTATAGCACCGAGTTGGGCATTTCTGGAACTTCCCGGAAGTAATATTTTGTTGGTCATATTTGTTTTACCTTCGGTTGTTCATTTAGTAATGTTCTTACGACCTTGAGTATATGTGGATGTTACTTTTTATATTAGTTGATTACTTATACTGCTTGCAGCTGTAAACCATAATAGACATGTTGGAACTATGCTGCGTTATTCTGTTTCTCCGGAAGTTCAGATGGATACCAGGCATCGATTATACTTGTTGCAACAACATCTGTAAGTGCATTCATATTTACCACTAAATTTTGCTGCTTGGAATTGGGTTATGTAATAAATTGGTCTGGTGAATGTGGAGTGTCTCTAACATTTGTTTTTTTTACCTTTTTTGTGCAGGTTTTCAACAGGTTTTGCCAGTGTGCACGGTGAGAGGCCTTCTGCAGAGTATGCTAAGCTGAGGAAAGAATCATTGGAAAGTGAATTTGGGCATACTGTTGGGACGCACAGCTCAACAAGTGTTTCTGCTGTATACCGATTTGGCCCATTTCTGGCTTTGTATAGAGCAGCTATCATTTCATTTCATGTATTGAAGTTGACCATTTGGCAATTCTTTTTTCGAGACATAAAAGAGCGTGCTGTGAAGGTATTATATGAATTTTATTCTTAAACATGTTCTGTTTAATAACTTGAATTGGTTCTATTATTCTTGCATGCTATATTCATCCAATATGAGAGCAGAGTAAAACATCGAAACCTTAGCATAATCTGGCTGACTTTGTACTAGAAGTTTGCTTGCTTTCGTGTTGCAATTTCATGTTATTTGGCCAATGGTTTTGCTGAAACTATCATAATTTCCTATTTCCTCTTTTTTTTTTCTTTTTTTTTGGTTACAACAAGCTTATTGTATTTTTTACATTCTTTCAGTTTCGTGAGATGTTAATCCGCTTGGGTCCTTTCTATGTTAAGGTAAGTTCCTTTATCTTTGCTTTATCGTACTCTTTATTTATTCCGAACTGTTCCATTAAGTTTCTTATTGGGCTTTGTTTATTCTAGTTTCCCTTTACCAGAGTTTTACAGAAAGTTAAATTCTATTATTAGTCCCTGTACTTTGTGAAAGTTCTGGATTTAGTCCCTATACTTTAATATGGTCATTTTCAATCCTTTTCAAATTTTAAAATTTAACTCATCACCAAACGGTAACTGTTAAATTCATTAAGTTCTACTATTTCCAAAATTTGATGCATCAAACATGGTATCATATGTGAATGTCATATCAGCTTGTTATTTCCACATATTATGCATTAAAAATTCAGTTAATGGTTAACGATTGTCATTTGCATCAAGGCTAAAATTTCAAAATTCGAAAACTATAGAATTTGATCCAATTGGAGAATATGGACTAAATCTACTATTATATGCATAGTACTGGACTATTAATTAAATTTAACCAAACAGTTTGAACTGCTATTGATTGGGTCAGGACTAAATTTTCAAAATTCAAAAAGTACATGGACTAAAATTGACCAATTCAAAAAGTGCAAGGACTATAATTAATCAAATTAAAGTACAGGGACTAAATCCACAACTTTTGCAAAGTACAAGGACTAATAGCAGAATTTAATCATTACAAAATTTTGCAAACTTTACTGTTCTGTTCTGCTTTTCGTTTAATTGGAACCAATGTGTGGAGATCTATTATGGGTCTGAAATTCAAGTATTGATGTTAACTTTTGATAAGGAGTTTGAAGACTTGATGGTTGCTCATTGACGTAGGCTATAGACATGCAAGCTTATATTTGTTTTATTGTTTGCTTTTGTATCAAACAAACCTTTTGCGTTTAATTTCTAGAGATAAAAGCAAGTAGAAAAATAAAATAAAATAAAATGTCTTAACCCATTTATTTCTCTTAATCCTCCTGGACAAAACTTATAACTTTGGTCTACTTTTATTTGGGTATGCAGCTTGGACAGGCTTTGAGCACAAGAGCAGATATATTGCCACCTGTCTATTGCCAAGAGCTTGCTAAGTTACAGGTATACAGCCCCTTTCCTCAACCATACGTATACAGCTATGGGTTAAATTGTTGAGATTTATGAATTATTCATGTTTATCTTTGTCCATTTGTTTTCTTTCTGATTTGCACCTTTTCTATTAATGCCAGGATCAAATTCCCCCATTCCCGACTCGTATTGCAAAAAAATCTATTGAAATGGAATTGGGTATTCCAATTTCTGAAATTTTTGCTGATATTAGCCCAGAGCCTATTGCAGCAGCATCTTTAGGACAAGTGTATAAAGGTCAGACCACCATTTCTGTGAAAGGAAAACAATATATAATTCCTTTTTTGCTCCTTTCTGTATCATTGTCTCATGTTACAGACATTCCAACTTTTGATATATTATCTGTTGAAGATCTATATTTATGAGAATATATGAAGCTAAATGTTTGCTTTCATGGCTTTAAGTATTGCAGCTCGCCTTCATTCTGGAGAACTTGTAGCTGTTAAAGTACAGAGGCCTGGTATGTCACTAATGTTGACCCTTGATGCATTGTTATTCCATATGATTGGTGGCCAAATAAAGCGATTTGCAAAAGCTCGCAAAGATCTTTTAGTAGCTGTGAATGAAATGGTGAGTCTTCCTCGAGTGTTTAGATATCCAATCATGTTATATACTCGTCTATTATCAGTTATTATGCATGCATTGTAAATAGTATACTCAGATTTTGATCTTTGCAACAGTATGTGCATTTCTACCATCATCTTTTCATTGATGAGATTGTACATGCTTATGGACCTCTTCAGGTCTCTCTTCAATGAACAGGTAAGGCACATGTTTGATGAAATCGATTATGTACTGGAGGCTAGAAATGCTGAACGGTTTGCCTCTCTTTATGGTGGCTGGCCTGGTAAGTGTTTTATAATTGCTTATGACATATTAACTAATTTAAAGGTTAACAACTATATGGGACTTATTCAATTGTTTTGGCCTCTTGAAGAGTAGAAATACCAAAGGGGTTAACTTGTGCCCTGTTACATGACCTAGCATCATTTTGTTGTGTCATTTTCTTGCCTATTATAGTATTCTGAGGATCTTAACTTTAATCTTGGACTGCTTCGTGTTAAAAGAAAGAAAAACTTATAGGAGGGTGGTTTATAGTTGAAAAGAAGTAAATGTTATGATTTCCTTCTTCCATGCTTCAAAATGTTACCACTGCATGTTGTTGTATTTGATGCTGTTAACCTTTTGGTGAGCCTTGCCCTTGTGATTTATGAATGGTTATTCATATTAGTGCAATTTCCTTGCGAGTACAGGTGATGGCCATACTTCTAATCATAATGCCAAAGGTGTGAATACCATCAAAAATAAAAATGCAAAGGGAATTAAAGTGCCAAAAATATATTGGAACCTGACCCGAAAAACTGTGCTTACTATGGAGTGGGTAGATGGAATTAAGCTCACAGATGAAGCTGCCCTGAAAAAGGCATATCTTAATCGAAGGGAACTGATTGACCAGGTAATCTAATTAAGTGTTCTGTTTGAGCTCTTGGCTATGTCAGCCATTACATTTGCAGCTCATATATGGTCTAACTGTGTTCAGTTCGGTCTTATACTCCTTTTGATGGTTTGTTAGGGAGTGTATTGCTCTTTGAGACAAATGCTTGAGGTGGGGTTTTTCCATGCTGACCCACATCCAGGAAACCTGCTTGCTACTAGCTGTGGATCCCTTGCATATTTTGACTTTGGGATGATGGGGGATATTCCTCGCCATTACCGTGTAGGACTTATTCAAGTGGTAAGAGCTGTTCTATTGATAATTATACCAGGCTACTGCTTTATATTACGTTATCCATGCTCATGACAGATCTTCTACGCATTATGTTAGTATTCAAAATATGTTAGTTCTGGATGCAATAATGTTACATGAACCATTGAATATCAAAGAGACAACTAGTGCATAAGCTTGAATAAAGCTAAATAATATTTCAAAACTGAAATCTCATCTTTTCCTTCTAACCCTTGAGCAGAGAACATTTTGTTATTGCAGATGTCTCAACTCTGCAATGGGTTATTTTTCCCATATAAGAATGGAGAAAAATAATGGAATGAATAAAGTAATAGTTATCTTAGAAAATTTACAGTTACCTATTAACCCCAAGCTCTAAATTCTCTTGGCCTGGTTACTATTACATGCATATGTCATGTCCTCCTTTTATGCTTTTTTTTTTTTTTTTGTATGATGATACTGAGCTTTGATTGTTATTCCCTGAGGTTGTTCCTGTGTTCCTAAGTTCTTGCTTTTTTCAGCTTGTGCACTTTGTTAATCATGACTCTCTGGGATTGGCAAATGATTATCTTTCTTTGGGATTTATTCCTGAAGGAGCTGATATACAATCTGTGGCAGATGCATTGCAGACATCTTTTGGGGATGGGACTCGACAATCTAAAGATTTCCAGGTTGTTGCTTGAAGTCCTTTACCTTATTTTCAGATTTTCCATTTGCAGTTTAAGTTCACCTATTTCTCTCCCTAATTTTTTCAAAGTACCTACAGGCATAATAAGCACTTCGAAATGCCATCTCTGTTGCTAGTTAGTAGTTCTACAAGTTTGTCCTTCAAAATGGTTCTTGATATTTGTTTGACTTAATGATGGGAAATTCATAGTTACGGGGAGAGATTCATGTTAAAGATTGTGCTGTTCCTTGAGCATGGTTACCCGCATTGCATAAATATAGCAAGTATCCAGTTCAGTTGAACTGTCTTATGATGAAAAATAAACTATAGTTTCTAAATTCACCAATTTGGGTTGCAGAGTGAGATTCATTCGAGGTTTGTTCTCTTTGATATCTGCATGTGTTTGCATGCTTTTATATAAGTCGTCATGATAAGTTCTTTTGAGACTTAGTTTTTTGTTTTTTTTATGGTTACTCGTCTCTGCAATGACTTTCCCATTGCTTTGTATTTCAGGGTATAATGAACCAGTTATATGATGTCATGTACGATTTTAACTTCTCTCTTCCCCCAGACTATGCTCTAGTGGTGAGAGCTCTTGGTTCACTAGAAGGAACAGCAAAAGCACTTGATCCCGATTTCAAAGTCGTTGAAAGTGCATATCCTTTTGTGATTGGGAGGCTGTTGGCCGATCCCAGTCCTGACATGAGAAAAATCTTAAGGGAGCTTCTTATTCGTAACAATGGATCCATTAGGTGGAACCGCCTGGAGCGCTTGGTAGGTCCTCTCTCTTTGTTATTACATTTGCAGACCAATCCACTTTGACAACGAAATTGTTATCTGCTAGCAACAAATAAAGACAATTGTCTGTTCTAATTAAACTAAATTGCTTCATTCCCTTAAATGAGTGTGGTTCATCTTGTATCAGGTAGCTGCAATATCTGAACAGGCTTCTGAGGAACCTCCTGAATCTGAAGAAAATGATTCACCTCTGTCGGGATGGAAGTCATTCGATATGCATGCTGTTGTTGATGCCACAGAAGATCTTCTGCTTTTCATTCTATCTGAAAAGGGTCTAATGGTGCGCGTTTTCCTCCTTCGGGATATAATTCGAGCAGCAGATATCTTTCTGCATGATGAAGTCTTTGGTTGCAGGCTAGAAGCTGAAAGTAAAGCAAGGAGAACTTCAGAATTTGAGGTCTGTAATGTCTTTCATTATTATTCTCACAAACTGGAAGTAGCTTAATTTAACTTTAAGGTTAATTGCATGAGAAGTCTCTAAAATATAGCTCGCGGTTCTTAAAATTCAAAACATATTATTGAACCCTCAGAGTATCAACATTGTACAATCAGGTCAGTTTGGGCGTTCACTGATCAAATTTTAAATGTGTATACTTATTACATGGACAGCTTGCATTTTAGATTTGGAATGTTAAAAAGGACATTGTTTTTAAAATTTAGGGAAGTTTTGTTTTAACACCTCAGTTGTCCGTGTAATAGTTACAAACGTACTAGTTTTAAATATGTTCTAGCTTATGGCTAAGCTGACCAGAGGACGTTAATGATGTGATACTCATCCTTTGAGGATTCAGTTACAATGTTTTGAAATTTAGAGATTAATTTAAAAATCTAGATCCAATTTGAGGACGTTTAGTATAATCAATCTTTTTCACTTTATCATAAACTTGCTTTAGGCTGTAACTGAGCCTAGCTGACCTGAATAGTGAAAAGTTTGAATTTAAGCTCCACTTGAAATTTGAGGTTAGATATTCGGTTCGAGCCTAGTTGAACATCAATTTTTAAGTTTGAGTTTAATTAAATTCACTTATTAATTTTTATACTTAGCTTTGATTAAAGCTTTCGTACTTTTTTTCTATATATTTTCATAATGCAAAAAATATATCAAATTGAAAAGCTCGAATTCGATTCTAGCTCAGCTCGAGAATTTTTTAAATTGCATTTGACTCGAATAAGTTTCATTAAATCTGCCTAGATGTGGTTTGGAAGGATTATTTTATTGTGTATTTTGTTATATAGTATGGTTTTGATATTGCAGGATGGTGCGATTATGAGTAGGGTAGTTAATGGATTCGGGTTACTTACTCGAGCAGTAAAGTCGGCCCCTGAGATTTGGACGGCGATGTTGATGCGCATTGTGTTGAAGCCACAAACCCTTGGCTTTTCTGTAGATATCATATCGGCCGTGTGCAACCACGTCAGCAACAAATTCCCAGAGTCCTTTTGGGTTTGTATGTCCAGACTGATTCACGAGTTGTCAAAAACCCATGCACCTGACACTCGTATGAGATAATAACAACTTGTATTTACAAAGTGTGTTTATGTTGGAAACTTAGTCTAATGGATTTTAAATTTGATTTAATCTATGAATTCAAAATGAAAATTAAGAGATTCCAATTTAATTTGAACCATCTAAATTCATTTTGAAATGTTAAAAATTTAAATAATGGATTTTAAATTATTTAAATTTAAATGACTTCAACTCAAAACAATTAAAAATAATGAACTGATTTGTGCTTATTTTAAAATGGTAAGAATAAAAAAAATAATAAGAATTCTAACTTTGGAAATGATTTTTATATAATATAAAGCTAACTCCCAAGTTGGGAATAATAGTTTCTCTCTCTCTATATATATATCTAATATATTTTTCAACTCTTTTTTATGCCATGTAAAGTAAAAATATAAAATTATCAATTTAGTTTATTTCTTTTGAACCCCATTTAAATTTTTTAGAAAAGAAGTTATAACAATCATTCCAAATCACTTAATTCTTTCTTAGATTAAATCTAAATAAATTAGTTTTATTTTCCTTCTTAATGTTTATTATCATTATAAAAGTAAATTAATATCATTACACTTGAATATCCAATTCTAAGTACTTCAATGTCAACGTTTACTTATTATTTTAACTTTAATTTAACCTTTCATTTAAATATTTTTAAAGAAGATAAATAATATAATTTTGAGGAAAAGCATAATGTAGATATATTTATTATATATCTTTATTGCCAATCCCAAATAGAGTAAACTGGATTAATCTAAACCTTTTAGATTTATTTAAAATAAATAGGTATGTTGTTAAATTCCTTCATTATGAATTAATTGCATTTTAAATATTATACTGTTTTTTAGGCTATAAATCTTCTTTTAATTTTATTTTTTCGGCTTGTAATTGTATATTTGATTTTATCTCAAGAATAAAACATGGATTAGAGCTCATAAATTATCTAAATATGGTTGTTTGTAAATTATCTAAAGATTATTAGTGTTAATTTGGTTCGTTTGATACTTCTTTTTGGAGGCTATGATTTTCTTTTCTTTTTTTTAAATTAATTTATGGTGGCTTTAATTGGTTTTAGAAGTTGCATTTTTTATTTATAATATAAGTGATTTTTTGATTGAAAATTATTTGATGTTGTGATTTTATTTAAAATTGTTTTTGATTTAAAAGTTTTATTTTGTTTTAGAAGTTATAGTTACAATTTCATGTAATAAATAAACTTTATATCTATTTTCATTGTATTTATGTAATACCCCATATCTGATTTGATCATCGGGTCCAAGCTATAGGATGTCATATTCGTTATCGGAGCAACTATGATCAATTACATTCAATTCATACTATTCTACATTTAATTACAAGGAATACATGCATATGATAAAATATGATATGATTTTATATTATATTATATTATATTATATTATATTATATTATATTATATTATATTATATTATATTATATACAATCATTTTTGGGCCTTACGCAAGCTTACGAAAATTCTACTACTAACCCAAGGTCAAACTAGGACCAAATCAAAAAAGATTTTAAAATCTTGGGTTAGACATCGCGACTTTAGGGGTTCCTCGTCACAATGCAACATACTGACTAAGCTCATTGCAACGTTGAGAGCATATCATCGCGACTTAACTCTCTATTTCTAAAAGGTCCAATTTGGTACCACCCTACAAATACATAAACAACCAATTCTCATTTCCACGCCACATTTCCAACCAAATGTACATCCCTAACAAGTTCAATTATAAATAAAACTACTTTATTCATAATTGGACAAATATCATACATCTATTTGCATTATTACCATTCAATATAGATGCTAATTTCATGGCACAACCATCCACAACATTTAGCATGTGTACATACTCAAATAAACCTTACCATAACAACATTTTTAAGCAATTCAAACCTTATGACACACATAGTTCTATGATTCAACCATTTGACCAATTCCAAAATATCAATTCTAGCTTCAACTATGGACATGATCACAAATTTTACCAAAACCGACTCAATCTAGGCACATGCCATATATTTAACAAAACAAAACTATACAAACTTTGTTGAGTCGAGGATTGCTTCTTGAATGCTAGAACTACTTCTTGTAATCTCGAAGATCACCTATACTTGCGCATAGAGAAAATAAACCGTACGTTGAACGGTAAAACTCAATGGTATTTCCATGATTCAAGTCATTATAATACAAGTTTAAAACAGGGCATACAATCAATTTTAGTGCAATTCATAGTCAAGCCCATGCAATTTATCACAGTTCCCATACATAGTCCACAGCAACTAAGATGTATTTGTTCCCATACGAAGAAGGAAACGGGCCTAAGAAGTCAATGCCCCATACGTCGAATAATTCAATCTCCAAAATATTTTTTAAGGGCGTCTCATTCCTCCTTGATATATTACCAGTCCTTTGGCATTTATCACAGTTCTTCACATAATCATAAGTATCTTTAAATAGTGTAGGCCAAAAGAAACCTACTTGCAAAATCTTTGCTGCAGTACGTGAACCACCAAAGTGTCCCCCAGTTGGAGATGAATGGCAATTATACAATATCTCAGCAATCTCACTTTCAGCTACACACTTTAGGGTTATATTATCTGCACACTGTTTAAACAAAAACAAATCCTCCCAAAGATAATACCGACTATTATGAAGGAATTTCTTCCTTTTTTGGTATGTCATTTCTCAAGGAATTATTCCACATGCAAGATAATTGGCAAAATCAGCAAACCAAGGTGTTTCATGAATTCAACTCACCTCAAATAAGTGCTCATCTGGGAAATTCTCGTTGGTAAGCACACGTGATCGAGTTATCTCATCTTGCTCTAACCTCGATAGATGATCAACTACTTGATTTTCAACACCTTTTCTATCTTGGATCTCAAGGTCAAATTCTTGGAGTAAAAGTATCTAACGAATTAGCCTCGGTTCATATCTTTCTTCGTGAGCAAGTATTTAATGGCCGCATGGTCAGTAAATATTGTAACCTTGGTACCTATAAGATATGAGCGGAATTTTTCAAAAGCAAAAATTATAGCAAACAATTCCTTTTCAGTTATCGTATAATTGAGTTGGGCTCCCGTCAAGGTTCTACTTGCATAGTAAATGGGTGAAACACTTTATTTCTTCTTTGGCCTATCATAGTTCCAACGGCATAGTCACTTACATCGTACATCAACTCAAAAGGTGAGTTCCAATCAAGTGTGACGATTATTGGGGCTGAGATTAATCGTTTTTTCAGCTCTTCAAAAGCTTCTAAACATGCTTTGTTGAAATCGAACACTGTATCTTTCTCTAACAACAAACACAGCGGCTTAGAAATTTTCGAGAAATCCTTGATAAACCTTCAGTAAAAATCGGCATGGCCTAAGAAACTTTTGACCCTTTCACATTAATTGGGGTCGGTAATCTTTCAATTACATCCACCTCTTCTTTGTCGACTTCAATTCCTTTCTTTAAAATTCTATGGCGTAAGACAATCCATTCCTTAACCATAAAATGGCATTTCTCCCAGTTAAGGACAAGATTCGTCTCTTCGCATCTCTTCAGTACCTTAGCCAAATTACTCAAATAGATATCATAAGTGTTACCAAAAATAGAAAAATTATCCATGAATAACTCAAAAAAATTTTCGACCATATCAGTAAATATTACCATCATGCATCGTTGAAAAGTTACAGGTGCATTGCATAAACCAAAAGGCATTCGCCTAAAAGCAAACATACCGTACAGACAAGTAAAGGTTGTTTTATGTTGGTCCTCTGGGGCTACAATTATTTGGTTATATCCCGAATAGCCATCTAAAAAATAATAGAATTCAACACCTACTAGTCGATCTAACATCTGATCCATAAAAGGTAACGGAAACTGATCCTTTCGAGTGGCTTTGTTCAACTTTCTGTAATCAATACAGATTCTCTAACTGGTAACAGTTCTCATTGGAATTAACTCATTACGCTCATTTTCAACAATCGTGATTCCACCTTTCTTCGACACATACTGCACCGGACTTACCCACAAACTATCTGAAATAGGATAGATGATTCCTGCATCTAACCATTTGATCACTTCCTTTGTCACAACTTCTTTCATAATAGGATTGAGCCTCCTTTGCCCATCAATTCAAGCTCTTTCACCTTCTTCAAAAATGATTTTATGCATGCAAAAAGAAGGGCTTATACCTTGAATATCAACTATGGTCCAACCAATTGCTTTCTTAAATTTCTTTAGAACAGCAATTAGTTGTTCCTCCTGATCTTTTGTTAATTCTGCTGAAACAATCACAGGCAAAGTAAAACAGTCACCTAAATAAACGTATTTCAAATGGGAAGGAAGTACCTTTAGTTTTAGTTTAAGTGGCTCTTCAATTGACAACTTGGGTTGCACAAATTCTCTGACTTCTAACTCTAACGGTTCAAACCGTGTGGATTGAATAAAATTTTTTGGATTGGCTTCCATCAAAGCCATGTTTTCTTCACCTTCTTCATCCTCTAAAGGGTCAAACTCTAAGGCTTTCTCCAATGGATCTTCCTCAAAATTGTTTTCCATAGAAACCAAGGTTTCTATCTCTTCCATAACTGAACACTCCTCTGCCAGATCAGGAAATTCATCGCTTTAAGAATGTTAAAGGTTACCTGGTCACCTTTAACTCGCATGGTAAGTTTGCCTTTCTGCACATCAATTAACGTTCTTCATGTGGCTAAGAAAGGTCTCCTAAGGATGATCGGCACTTCCTTGTCTGCTTCAAAATCTAAGACAATAAAATCAGCAGGAAAAATAAATTTATCGACTCTTACCAAAATATCCTCGATCTTTCCTTCGGGATATGTTAAAGATTGATCCGCTAGCTGAAGCGTCATAGTTGTAAGTCTCACTTCACCTATCCCTAACATCTTGAAAATGGACTTAGGCATCAAGTTGATACTCGCTCCTAAGTCACACAAAGCTTTACCACAGTAAAAACCAATGTTACAGGGTATAGTAAAGCTTCCTAGGTCTTTCAATATCAGTGGCAGTTTGTTCTGCAGGAATGCACTACACTCCTTTGTCAAGGAAACAGTCTCATACTCACTCAGTCATTTCTTCTTAGACAATATATCCTTCATAAACTTCACATAATTCGGTATTTGTTCTAAAGCCTCCACCAACGGAATATTGATGTGTAACTGCTTCAGAACATCCAAAAACTTCTTAAATTGTAGCTCTTGTCTCTGCTTGTGTTACTTCAATCTTTGCGGATATGGAGGTGATGGAACTTTCGGTTGAACCAAACAACTTTTCTGAGTAGGTAAATCTGCATCCAAATAAGATATTAAATATCTGAATTCACTAAGCCAGGGTTTACCTTGTCGGACTTTACAGATTCTGATTCATTTGGTGTAGGAACTTCAACATCTGGTTGACTTCCCTCCTTTTTAACATGCTCATCTTCGACATCAATCAATCGGGGTTCCAAGTCTTACCACTTCGCAATGCCACTACCTTAATATGTTCTTTACCTAAATTCTTTGGATTCTCAATGTTGCTCAGCAAGGTTCCTTGCGGTCTATTACAAAGCTCCGTAGCCAACTGACTCATTTGGTTTTCCAAATTTTTTAGTGTTACTGCTTGGCTTTGGATCAAAGCGTCATTCTTTGCCATGTACGCTTTCAACAAGTTCTCCAAACTACTTGATGCCTCAACTTGAGGTTGTTTTGGAGCTTGCTGACTAAACCCTTAAGATTGGTTGGGTCTTTGCTATAATAAGTTATTGTTTGGTCCATTTCCTTTGTTGCTCCAAGAAAAGTTAGGATGATTACGCCATGAAAGATTGTAAAACTTGGACTGGGGTCCTTGTCCACTCCTATTTTGATATTGGTTCCCCATATAGTACACTGACTTAGGATTTGATGGACAATTCTAAAAAAAATTGACTTTCCCCATAGTACACACAAGAAACTACTTCAAACGGACTTGGTGGCTGAGCTACAAAATTATTAGTACTATTAGCAGTTAACTTTTTTAACATAGAGGAAATAGATGATATCTGAGCTGATAACGATGTGAAGGAGTCAACTTCATGAACCCTGACTACACATCTTCCTGAAGCTGTTCGATTTGTTTGTCATTGATAGTTATTACTCGCGATCCTCTCGATGATCTCATAAGCCTCATTATAAGACTTAGATAAAATTGTACCATTCACGAAAGCATCTACCATCAATCTTGCATGTGCATTGAGACAATTATAGAATGTCTCCAATTGGATACAGTGAGGAATCCCATGATGAGGACACTTACGAAGTAACTCATTGAATCACTCCCAAGCCTCATAAAAAGACTCGTTATCCAATTTTTGGAAAGTTGTGATCTCATTCCTCAACTTAGCATTTTTGCTAGGTAGGAAATACTTACCCGAAAATCTCTCGCCTAATTCTTGCCATATAGATATGAAACTTGGTGGCAATGAATTGAGTCATGCTCGTGCTTGATCTCACAACGAGTACGGAAACAACTTCAACCTCAGTGCGTCTTCAGTCACACCGGCTATCTTGAATGAATCACTCACCTCCATAAACAATCGAAGGTGGAGATATCGATCTTCCGTGGGCATACCACTAAATTGGCCCACTATTTCTAGCATTTGAAACATCACTGGTTTCAATTCAAACTGGATTGCCTTAATATCTTGCCTTTTAATTCCTGGGTTTAACTTACTCAAAAGTGGCACAGCATATTGTCGGATGCATCGATCCCTATCATCGGCAATAAGGATAGGATTTCATACATTATCGACTTCATTACCTTAGTCTTGATTCTGATTTCCAAGGTCCATCTCGACTTGTCTTTGAGCTGTTCGTTCACGTCTTCTTTGTCTTAAAGTTCGCTCAATTTCAGGACCTACAGGGAGTAAATCGATAATTTGATCTATGCTCACAAACACCTGAACATAAAATTACAAAAATTAAAAAGAATAAGTTAGTAATGTTAGAAATAAATCAAATTGAAAATAAATAATTTCACGAAAAAAATGACTATGGCAACAATTGACAATCCCCGGCAACGGCGCCAAAAACTTGTAACGATGGGATTTGTGCAAGTGTACACAGTCGTTATCAAGTAATAAGTAAGTATCAAGTTATCCTCTCCACAGGGATTGTATTTGTGCTAAGTCACTTAATTTGTAAAATTATATTAACAATTTGGTAAATTAAAACACAATATAGTTGAGAAGTGGTGATTAAAATATATTAAACTAAATGCAATGATCCCAAATGCATATTATCCTAAGTATGCAAACTATATGAATGAAATAGATTTTAGTAAAATTAAACACACTTTGCAACAATTATAACATAAATAAACTAGGACAATTACTTTAATTAAACTCAATTTATTATCAACATGCTTAATAACATTCAGAAAAACATTCCATGGAAACTCGATCTTTCATGAGTTTGGAAACCACATTAGGTCCTTTCGGAATCCTTTACTTAGTAAATACGCATTATACTGATCCTTGTTTACTAAGGGTTTCTTAGCATTCGTGTGAGGTAACAGGGACGTGTTAGGTTTGAAATAATTTAATCACACAAATCTAAAAACTATGTAGATAACAAAGCTTGGTTAGAGTTGTTATGCAACCTACAATTCAATCGGGTTAGGATCTAATTTGAGCATGCACATTTTTGAAATGCACCTGAATTAGCTGAGTGATCCTAACCTGATTTTAATTGAAAACATGATCGATTGAGGAACAAACATTATAAGCATGAATCAAATAAATATTATTTAATCAAAATAATCATCCTAGCTTAAATAAAATTAAGTTATCATTTTTGTAAACAAGAACAAAGAACACATAGCAAACATCTTTAAATTAAATTTAAAGAAAAGAAAGATTAAACCCAATTCAGAGTGGTTGTCACCCAAGACTCTGACTGACGAGGCTCCTTTGCTGATGGCTCTCCAAGGTGGCCGACCAAGGGTTTTTTAAGAGGCTTCATTGCTAAAATCCTTATGCAAGGACGATGAAGGAGAAAGATAGCTAAAAGAGTTGAGAGAATGATGAATGAGTGAGAGATGACGGGATGAGGGATGATTGAAAAAGTGAGAAATGAACTCTTATAAAGGTGAGGCAAGGGAGCTAGTTTGCTAAAAATAGGAGTGTCCATCCTTTGAAACCTCCTCCAAGAGTGGCCAGCCATGAATTGAGGAAAGGTGGCTAATTGTTCCTTGATTTTTGGTCAATTTGAGTGCCACAACAACTCAGGACTAAGACTCGGTCATCAGTAAATCTTCGGGAAAATCTCTGATTTCTTTAACTCTTCAAGGACTTTGTATAATTAAACCAAAAAAATGGTTTATGACATCCATGTGCAGCCAAAAATTGGGTTGACTTGGTCCCCAATTTGGATGATTTTGCTATTAGAAGAAAACTCCCAAACCTGTCCAAAAATAGTAGATAGTTTAGAGGATCAAATAATATAATTTTACCACTTTAATTAATAAATTTACTTAATTAATTAAAACCCAATTTATGAACAAAATATTAAAAATGATTATTAAATATAACTTTATATTTTATTATTTAATTTAATCATGCATGGCCCATTTTATAGCTTAAAAATATAATATGCTCAAATTAATATAAAATAAGCCATTTAATGTATGAAAACTATATAATAAAGTATAAAATCACATTTTAATAATTTCTATGTCCTAATTTCATATTTTCACATATTTCATTAATTTATTAAACAATTACTTGGTTTTAACGACAAATTTAAGTAAAAAGGTGAGGAGTTATGTAGGAAAAATCCTATATATTTTTCAGTTTAGAAAGTGTAGGGGGTATGGTATAGGACTTTTCAAGTGTTTCTTAACTTGTTCTTTTCGTTGATGTTGTTTCTGGGTTTTGGCATCAGTTATTTGGGAGGATCGAAACTCGCCTCTTGCGGAATCGTAGTCGGAATCGCTTGAGGAATTGGGTAAGTATTGAACACTTGAATTTCACCGTATTCTATTTTGTTAGTTCGGTTTAATTGAGGATTTAGACTAATTTTGGGAGTTTTTGTTTCGATTTTAGGTTCTAGTGGTTTCGGAAGTGTTGTGTCCTCCTAAAATGAAAAATCAAGCTTCGACGAAAGCTAAAAATAGAGTTTTTCGATGCCATACGGGTGTGTGCCCGGCTATGTGGTTAGCCGTGTGCGAGACATGATCATGTGACTGATGAAGGTGTGGCCTTGCGTAAGACACGGTCGTGTGACGGTGTGAGTCTAGCCATGTGGGCCACACTGGCAAGCCATACGCTCATGTGGGCCTAAAATTTTGAAATTTTCCTTAAGGTCGCACGGGTCATTCCGATCGACTGTGAGCCTACCTTAGGGTCGGTAAAGGTTAACCAAACCATAATTTCAGTGATCTGATATTCTGATAATCTGACCTGAGTAAGACATTGATATTTATGTCTGACTATTTTGTTTGAGTATATATATATGTTATTTGTTTACGAGCATGTTAGGCATGTCAATTCTGTTAATTTTGTATAATGTATTTGTTTTTCGGGTGGGATTTTCATATGTGGAGGAAGTGATCTGTATGGCAACCTTTCGCTTATATTTTGGCAGCTTGACTACATATTATTTTGTTATGTGTCGCATCGACACTATATGGTGTGTTGGGATGGGTGGGTGTTCTTTACCCTGCATGGTGTGATGGGATAGTCAAAGATGGTGTGTGGAGGATGGGGGCAGGATTCTGTATATCTTTTCTATTTATCCGATTCTAAAATTTGTATCTGTTATGGACCTAGGTCCAAATCTGTATCTGATTATATATAAAATTTTGTGTATGTTGCATGAGTATTTCTATTGGGCTACACACTGAGTTTACGAAAACTCACATATGTTTTTCTATTCTATTTAGTTAATCCATAGACTTAGGCGGATCAGTGCGACGGAGACTCAGCGGTGACCACTCAACAGAGAACATTTTTTTAATAATATTGATCTTATTTTAAAATCTAGTTTTCTCTTAAGAGTTTGTAGTTTTTGGGACTCTCTGGACTATATGGTTTTAACTTTCAGATTTGGGATTTTGTTTTGCATTCTTTTCTGCAATATTGACAAAAAAATTTACGCAATCTAATGATTTTAACAAATGATTTTTGGAAACACGAGCTTGGTTTTGGTTTTAAAAGAATTTCAAACTTCCGTTGCGAAATAAATGGTTAGCTTTAAAGAACAACATATGACGATTTTAGTATGGTAAATGTATAAATGAATATGTTTTATAATACTTGGACATTTTGTTAAATAATTAAACATGGTTTTCTCGAAGTATCGTCGATTTCAAATCCATTCTTCGTAACACTCTCGGATTCTGCCATAAGTCTATGTCATGCTTAGGGTGTTACACGGGTTGTCCAGCAACGATGGTTTTCAATCAATATCTTGTCATCCGAGGTTTCCTAAAAATGATTACTCTATATGTACAATCTACCACCCCCGGTTGCTTGGCAACGATGACTTCCAATCAATATCTTGACCTTATGGCATGCTAACTATATCCAAACTAGTCCGAACAGCTAATACAGTAACTAATTTTCCATTTTTGTTTTATATTTCAATTCACGATTCATAATTTTCAATTGATCAATATTTCATCATTTCATCATATCATATAACATGCTCCAGCTCAATTCCATATCAAGTAACATATATCAATTAATTCATGCAATTTATGTTCTTTTCAATTTAGTCCACTATCTCGATATTCAATCTCAAACATAGTAATTCACTTCAAATAATCATTGTCAACTTACCTCAATGTTATATTATGCAAATATAATAAATATACAATAATTAAATTGATCCCAAATCATATAAATACAAACCGAAAGCTTGTGTCACTCGTCGTCGACTCTCGCATTTCCTTTCCCTCTTGATGGCTCGACATCATCTTTAGTTGTAATTGAAAGGCCAAATGAAAAATACAAAGAACCAAACTTTCTCTTTTCTTTATAATGGCTACAGTGGCTTAGGGGAGGAAGATGACAACTTCCCACTAAGCTAGTACTTTATATACTACGGTTAATTCTTAATTAACCTTAATTTATTCATTAATTAAACTATTTTTAATTTTTAATTTAATCTTAAAAAAATTCATCATTACTGTCCACTACCATTCATTAAATTTGGTTTATTGATCATTTTAGTCCTTTGGATAATTCCTATCTATGTCCACAAGCCTTTTTCTAATTAAAAATCTATAGCGATTAATTTTTTACAATTTACTCCATAGGCCCTAATTAGCCGCTTTTTCGACTAAATTACTCAATTGAATTTCAATTCATCTATATACTAACTCTGCAAATATCCATATTTAATATTTATGGACTCAACTTATAGAAACAAGATCCCGGAATCGCATTTTTTGACACCGCTGTAAATCGGATCATAACAATTTATCATTCATGGATATTCCTTTTTTTTAAATATGTATATCAACTAATACTATTTAAAATGCATTTGAAACAAAATTCTCTAGTCTATTTTGACAAATGCTTTTTGTATATGGTGTCTTTGGTTAACGTTGATATGTATAAGAAATATTTACTATTTTTTGTATTGTCTATATTAGTTTTTAATATAATATATTAAAATATCCATTCATGCTTTTGTTCAGTTACAATTTTATGTATTATGTGTTGACAAGTAGAAAGGTAAGAGTACTTCAATGGAAAGCATGAATTTCTTGTTGATTTGATGTTACTTCCATTTGACGAATTTGATGTTATTTTAGGTATAGATTGGTTGACATTACATGATGCAGTTGTTAGTTAAAATCAGAAGTGGATTGTTTTGAGACATCAAAGCGGTGAATTAATTAGTGTTGAATCGAATAGAATGGATTTGTTACTAATATTGTATCGGCTTTTACTGTCCAAAGATTGATCCAAAAAGGTAGTGAAGTTTATCTTGCATATATTCTCGACACCAGAATGTCAAAATTAAAAATAGAACAAGTCCCAACAATACGAGATTTACTAATGTGTTTCCAGTTGAGTTACCTGGGTTACCACTAGAAAGGGAGGTGGAGTTTGCGATTGATTAAGCACCAAGAACAGCTCTGATATTTATTGCGCCATACAAAATGACATCTACAGGGTTAAAAAAATTAAAGGCTCAGTTGCATGAATTAATAGATAGATGATTCATTCGACCGAATGTGTCACCGTGGGGTACTCCATATCTATTTGTTAAAAAGAAAGACAAAACTTTGAGATTGTGTATTGATTATAGATAGCTAAATAAAGTGACCATAAAAAACAAATATCCATTGCCTCGTATTGACGACCTATTTGATCATCAGAAGGGAGCTATAATGTTTTCGAAAATTAACCTTCGGTTAGGTTATTACTAATTGTGAATCAAAGAATCAGATGTCCCGGAAATTGCATTTAGAACTTGATACAGAAACTATGAGTTTCTTGTGGTGTCATTTGGTTTGACTAATACCCCTGCTGCATTTATAGATTTAATTGACAAGATTTTGTAGTCGTATTTAGACAAATTCACGACCGTATTTATCGATGATATATTGATCTATTCAAAGAATAAAACCAAGCAAGATCAACACCCTAGAATTGTGCTGCAAACTTTGTGAGAAAAACAGTTGTATGCGAAGTTTAGTAAATAAGAGCTCTGACTTCAAGAAGTTGGATTCGTTGGTCTATGATTTTAGTAGAAGGTATTCGTGTGGGTCTCACCAAAATCTTTTTAATTCTGAATTGGAAACCTCCAAAAAATGTTACTGAAGTGAGGAGTTTCCTGGTACCCGAATATTACAGACGATCCGTCAAAGGATTTTTGATGATTGCCCTAAATGTTACAGAAAAATGCCAAACTCGTCTAGTCAGAAAAGTGTCAACATAGTTTTGATCAATTGAAAACTATGCTAACAGAAGCTCCTATGTTAACACAACCAGAATCAGGAAAGAAATTTATCATTTACAATGATCTTCACTCTGTGGATTAGGTTGCGTTCTAATGTAAGAGGGTAAGGTCATTGCTTATGCTTCTTGGTAGTTGAAGCCGCACGAGAAAAATAATCCGACTTGTGATCTAGAATGGGCAACAGTAGTTTTTGTTTTAAAAATTTGACGACATTATTTGTACGGCGAGCAGTGTCATATATTTATCGATCATAAAAGCTTGAAATACATGATGACATATAAAGAGTTGAATTTGAGATAGCGTAGATGGCTCGAGTTGTTGAAAGACTACGATTTGATCATTGACTACCATCCAGGCAAAGCGAATGTTGTTGCCGATACTTTGAGCTGAAAGTCTTTGTTTGCTTTGAAAGCATTGAATACTCGACTGAATCTGGAGTCCAACGATTCTATTCTTTTTGAATTGAGAGGTAAATCAATGTTTCTATAGAAAATCCAAGAATTGCAGGAAAATGATTTTGAATTGCAAGCTAAGAGAGAACTAGTTAAAAATACTCAGACTATCGAGCTTATTGTTAGTGATTATGTCAGTTTGTATTTTTGAAACCATTTGTAAGTACTAAATGATTCAACATTAATATGGGATATCTTGCATGAGGTTCACTACTCAATTCACCCAGGTAGTACAAAAATGTATAATGATTTGAAACAAATATACTAGTGGCAAGGAATGAAACGTGAAATCTTAGAGTTTGTGACAAAGTGTTTAGTATGTCAGTAGGTGAAAGCGAAGCATCAGCTTCCATAAGATTTATTACAACTTGTAATGATTCCAGAATGAAATTGAGAGCGAGTTACAATGGATTTTGTATTGGGATTGTCATTGACTCTGAAAAAGAAAGATGTCATATGGTGATTGTTGACAGACTAACGAAGTTCGCACACATTATTCTAGTCAAAACTAATTATTCACTCAAGAAATTAACTGAGTTATATGTTTCTGAGATTGTTAGATTACATAGTGTACCATTGCCTATCATTACTTATTGAGACCTGAGGTTTACCTTCAGATTTTAGGGTAAATTACATGAGGCTTTGGGTACGAAATTAAATTTTAGCACAACTTTCAATCCCCAGATAGATGGACAATTTGAATGAGTGATTCAAATTCTCAAGGACATGTTCTAATGTTGCATAATTGAATTTGATGGCAGTTGAGAGAAATTCTTTCTGTTGGTTGAGTTCGCATATAACAATGGTTACCAGTCGAGTATTAAATGGAAATGTGCGAGGCTTTGTATGGTTGAAAATGTAGAACCCCATTATACTGGTTTGAGTTGAATAAAGGAAAGATAGATGGGTTTGATTTAGTTCAATAAACAGAAGAAAAGGTTCGAGTTGTTCAGGACTGCTTAAAAGTTGCTTCAGACCGTCAAAAATTGTATGCTAATTTGAAAAGAAAAGATATCAAGTTTCAGGTTGGTGACAATGTGTTTCTAAAGGTATTGCCTTAGAAGAAAGTTTTACGGTTCGGTCGTAAAGGAAACCTTGATTCGAGATTTATAGGGTCGTATGAGATTCTCAAGAGAATCGGTCCAATGGCTTACATATTAGCTTTACCTTCAGAACTTGGAAAGATTCATAATGTTTTTCATGTTTCAATGTTGAGACATTATAGATTAGATCCATCTTATGTAATATCTCTTAACGAAGTTGAATTACAACCTGATTTGTCATACGATGAGGAACCAGTAAAGATTTTAGCTTAGGAAGTGAAAGAACTCAAAAACAAATTAATATTGTTAGTGAAAGTATTATGGCATTGACATGGCATTGAGAAAGCTAAGTGGAAACTCGAAGAAACTATGAAATTGCAATAGCCTAATCTGTTTTTAAGTAAAAATTTCGATGACGAAATTTCCTAAAGAGGGGAAAGTTGTAACAACTCGTTTTCAATTGTGCCAGAAACAGTGGTTTTGGAACCTTTTTTTTTATGATCAAGTTAGTAAATGTTATTATTAAATATTTACGAGTCTATTATAGAGTTATATTGATTTACGATCCGATAATTTTATTGAATTGATAATTGATTAAGGGATAAGGACTACATTGTAAGAGTGATGAAAGTTTAATTGTTATAAATTTATGATTAACTAAGGGATTAATTGAGTAATTTAACCACCTAGTAATAATGGCTAGTGGAATATGATGGATAATTCCACTCACTTATGTTAATTAAGATTAAGGTTAAGTAAATTAAAGGTTAGTCTAATTAATTATGGTTTATTAAATGTTAATTAGGGTATAAAAGATAAAATAAAATAAAAAGATAACATAGTACATCATCATCTTCATTTCTTTCTTCTCTTGGTTGAATATCGATGGAAGCTTAGGGTTTTAAACATTTCAACTTTCAACCTTCGATTTGTAAGTGATTTCAAGCTTGTTTTTTTTTGTAATTTTTATGTTTTTGAGATCTTAGGAGCTTGATTTAGTTAACCCAAACATTAATTTTTGAAACTGTTAAATTTTTGAAATGTCACCATTGCTGGTTCTTGAAGCTTTTTTTATGTTATTTGGTTAGATTTTGAGTTTAGTTATGAAAATGGATTGATTTGTAAAGTGAAAATTGTTAGTTTTGGACATAGGGACTAAAGTGTAATAATTTTGAATGTGGCATGAAATTTTTGTAATTATGGGTTTTGGTGATCTATAGAAAGATGAAATTGAGATCAATTTCGAAATCGAAGCTCAAATTTGAAAGTTATGACATTTTTGGTTTTAAAGACTAAAATGAATAAAATGCAAAATTTTAGGGAATTTCTATAAAGTGAACATTCATTGTCATATACATATGAAATAATTTTATTTTATATTTGGAATTGATAGTTGAAAATTAATTAATATATAGATCGGGATTTAACTCAAGTTGAGGATAATCAGATAAAAAAGAAAAATTATTGATTAGTCCCTGCTGTGCAACTAGTCTGTTGATTTTGTTGGGTAAGTTCATATGGTATACTTATGTTTTGAACTTGATATATATGTGTTATAATGTGAATATCTATAATATTAGTGAGCTTTGATTTATTTACAATTTAGTACAAAAATGGGTGAGATTTGAATTGATTTGAAAACGGATAACTATGAACTTGTACGATGGAAATTGCCCTGTTGAAACTTCGTAAATGTATCTTACACACGATTATTGGATGATTTCCAACTATACCGAGCTCTAACATTTGTTACGGACTCGAAGATACATGTGATACGAATTTAGCCTGGACTAGTAATTTGTTGTCATTTTAAAGGTTTAGCCTGGTCCAGTAATTTGTTGTCATTTTAAAGATTTAGCTTGGACTGGTAACGTTACATGTATTATAGCTCTAACAAAGCTATTTGATGTGTCGATATAAGGTTTAGTCTAGACGGGTAACTTGACATGATTGTTATTCTCAACTCAGATGAGTCTCTGATGAAAATTAATACCTATGTAATTGAGTTGTTTACTGAGTTTCATCAGGTAATACAGTAATACGAAAGGTGAAATGAAAATGAGATGTATTGTGTAAATGCTCAAAGACATTCTAGTGAGAGATTGAATGTCAATTTTGAACATATGTATACCTCTGAATGATTTGGCGGTTAGTTTTAAAATGAATATAACTCACCTTGTTTTATTATGCTTTGATGAATAGTAGTTTACCAAATGAATAGTGTTTCAAAACGACAAAATGTCAAATTGATACCGATACCAATATAAAGTATCGATCCTTATGGTTAAATATCGATACTTGTATAACGGTATCGGTACAAAATGACTTGTTTTGGATTTTGAAAATTGGCAGAATGCCAAAACAGTATCGGTACTTGATCTATACCTATATTCAAATTTTAAAAAGTTTGCATTTTGGTCATTCTTCATGCTTAGATCAACTTTAGAGCTTTTGTAAGCTAGATTGAGTCTCAATTTTGTCTGTAATTCATATTATACATGGAATTATGATGTGAATAGGAGTTTAAGTGAATTATTCGTTATGAATTGTGTGTATTTTGTTTCGGTAAAAATAGTAGCATTCTGTAGCTCGGGTTCGACGACCGAACTAGGTAAGTGGCATTACTGTATGTGAAAAAAGAATTGAATATGATTGAGCAAATCTATATCTATATATAAAACCTACTCTTTTGGGAGTCATTAGAATAATAGGGTTAAAATCATCCTTTTGATTTTTTTTTATATTTTAGTTTATATAAAGTTAGTTTAGTATTTTAATTAAAAATTATATATGTGTGCTTTCTAAAATATTTTGTCATGAAATCCATTGGTAGAAGTAAGGGTTGAAGTTATGGATCCACGAGCCAAAATGATAGATAAGCAAATAGTATAAAATCACTTCTACCAGGATGCTATTTGAGAAGAAATTATGAAATCGTGCCCTCGTGGACGCGATTTTGCTACAGTTGGTCATGTAAGAAATAATTTTTTTTTACGTTTCTGAGCAAATAGTATAAAATCGCTTCTACCAGGATGCTATTTGAGAAGAAATTGTGAAATCGCGCCCTCGTGGACGCGATTTTGCTACAGTAGTAAGTTTGGGCTGAGGCTATAAGTTAGACAGAAAATGTTCTTAAAATGCATAAGTCATAGCAGAAACAATTTAGAGAGGCTAAGAAAGTTAGAGTTTCAAAATGAGTGAACGTATTAGTGCTGTTATTTACTACGATGGTGAGGTTTGCCACACTGAGAATGGTGTTGTTTTTTGTCAGAGAATACGGTGCGATTGTCATTTAACCAGAACATAGATTTGACAGAACTTCGTAAAAGAATTAGGCGTAAAATCTTCGGAACGACGCCAATGAAAGTTCTGTCAATCACGTATCGATTTTGTTCTTGTGTTGATCCGGTGACATATGACTCGTTCGAAATAAAAGGAGCTCGCAGCTTGGAGGCAATGGTGCAGACTCATCTTGCTAGTGCAGCATCTTATATTGAGTTATATGTACAATTTACGTCTCCAACTGATGTACTTCTGTCCGGTGTTCGAGATGTATACACGACCCCTGGCCTACACTCGGTTAGCGGGTTACAAAATACGGAACAGCCCATGTTCGGTAGCGGTGTCGAATGCACATCCCCCGCAAGACACTCTGTTGATGGATGGGACATGTACGTCGGTGGCTCAACGTTTGATGCTGGAAATACATACTGGGGAACTGCATCAAGTTCTAGTGGATGGCAATCTACATCTAATTGGGGACGTTATCAAATGCGCAGAAGAAGGGATGATGTACTACCTACGACGTCAACCGGTGAGGGGACGTCATATGCTGCAAATGATTGTGGGTTAGAAGATGACTCCGATGTGGATCTACCTCGAGAGCCCGGGCCGGATGGTGCAGAAGTGGGATTATTTTTTAAACTGGAGCCTATTCCAACAAAAGGTGAAGATGCTGAAAGGAGTTCAGATGATGAAGAAAATCCACGATTCAGAGCATACTCACCTCCAGCCCACATACATAATGTCGATCTGTCAGCAGATGATGCGTTAGAGTTTCCAGATCTACCACACCGGTTGCGCGATCGTACAAGTTCGGGGGTAGATTTCGGTGAACTTGAAGTTGGTAATCAGTTTACCAACAAGGATAGTTTTATTGGTACTTTGAAACAGCATAGCATCAAAAACGGCGTTAATTACCACGTCATTAAATCAAAATCTGATAAGTTTGAGGCGAAGTGTGCGGTGCAAGACGGCACATGTTCATGGAAAATCGTCGCCTTGTTAAGGAAAAGGACAGGGTTATGGGAGATAAAAAAAGTACAAAGGTCCACATACATGTGCTGCAGGTACAGTATTTAATGTATCTGAATAATAATTTTATTTTGCAATGTTGCATTATTTAATGTACTCCCTCTGTAGGTGTTTCACAAGATCATCCCAAAATGGATTCAGCTATGTTAGCTAGCTTGATACTGCCCACGATAAAAGCAGATCCTAGGACTTCAGTGCCAGTGATAATTGCCAATATCCGTAGCCAAATGGGGTACACGCCCTCTTACCGCAAGGCTTGGATAGTTAAGCAAAAGGCATTGGAGAAGATGCATAGTGGGTGGGACGCCTCATATAATGAAATATGACAGTGGTGTCAGGTGCTAGAGAGATACGTCCCAGGTGCCATCACAAACCTTGAAACGGAACATGCATACTACAACGGCTGATTGCTACGTGGATGCCAAGTGTTCAAACGCCTATTTTGGACCTTTAAGCAATGCCGAGACGTATTTCCATACTGCAAGCCGTTGGTACAAATTGACGGTACCTTCATGTTCGATAGGTATACTCATCAGCTATTGGTTGTAGTGGCACAGGACGGCGGTGGGAGAATTCTTCCAATTGCATTTGCAATAACACCGGGGGAGTCGTCTGATGACTGGGATTTCTTTCTCTCTAGGTTAAGGAGGCATGTGTGCCCCTAACCTGATATCTGTGTTATTTCAGATCGGGGCGCTGGTATACTAGTTGTATTTGATCGAGAGGGAAGCTTGTGGCAACGCACACACCATAGATATTGCCTAAGACACATTGCTTCGAATTACTACAGGCAATATCCATCTAAGAGCGAACGACGACAAGTGACCAACATGGGTATTTAGTCTATAACTGTATTATTTTGTTTGTCAATTTGAATTAGTTTTATTGGTAGAAGTGGTATAAAAGATTCGCTATGATCTTATATTGGCATGGTATGAAATAAATAAAGATCGTTTTCACGAGATGTTGGCAATTTTACAATCCCAAAACGGAGAAGGGGCGGACTACCTTTGTAACATACGTTTCGAATAGTGGGCACAAGCATACGACGGAGGCCTACGATATGGCCATATGACGTCGAACCTGACAGAATGCATAAATTATGTTCTTAAAGGAACGCGCCATCTACCGATAACATCGGTTGTGCGAGAGACATATTTCCGTTTGACGATGCTATTTCCAAAGCGAGCAGCAACTTATGCAGGCCAGATGCAGGGTGGCCATATATGGTGTAGTAAGGTAGTTTAAGAAATTAACAAGGCGAAGGCAAGGGCAAACATCATGCACACAGTGTGTCACGATCGAGACAATTTATGGTTTCGCGTGACGGAGTTTGACAGACCGCACCAAGGTGTTGTTGGCAGGCAATATCGTGTACACTTGCGAAACAGGACTTGTGACTGTGGGAAGTTTGATGCACTTCGTTATCCATGCGCTCATGTTATTGCAGCTTGTTAGAAACTCTGTCTGGATCCGATGAGTTATGTAGACAAAGTGTACAAATTAGAAAACATGTACAACGTATGGAGACACGTTTTTCCACCGGTCCCAGATGAACGTAAGTGGCCGCCCGTATTTATTGCTCCTTTTAAGCTGTTACCGGATAGAGAATTGCGTCGCAAACCAAAGGGTCGACCTTTCTCCACTAGAATACGGAACAATATGGATATCCGAGAAACAACCAGTCAACAGAAGTTGTGCGGATGGTATAGGAACCTAGGCCATACAAGTTGATCATGCCCTAATCGCAATAGTTGAATGTAATTTTAGAAAAAAAAATTATATTTTATTCAATTATTAATTGATAATTGTATTAATTGTTAGTAAAATTATCAAATTAGTTGAATTTCTTAATTCTTAGTACCAGTCAAAACATGTTACCAAATCTAACATTATGTAAAATTATGTAAAATTATTAAGTCCAAAAATTGTGTTAATGGTTAGTAAAATTATCAAATTATGTAAAATTATTAAGTCCAAAAATTGTGTTAATGGTTAGTAAAATTATCAAATTATGTAAAATTAGGTTAGGGTTAGGATTTTTAATTAAATTAGGTTAGGGTTAGGGTTTTTAATTAAATTAGGTTAGGGTTAGGGTTTTTAATTCAATTAGGTTAGGATTAGGGTTTTTAATTCAATTAGGGTTTTTATTACATCAAATAGAACTTCTATTTTATTATATCAAATAATATCAAAATAACTCGAAAAAATTTCTATGCCTATTATATCAAATAAACTTCTATTTTATTACATCAAATAATATCAAAATAACTCGAACAAATTTCTATGCGTATTACATCAAATAAACTTCTATTTTATTACATCAAATAATAAATTTAAATACGGCAATCAATGTCTATGCCCGGGGGATTCGGTTCCACATGGCGGCTGTCGATGGTTACGCGCTGGATTCCTCCTCCTATAGATTTCGGCGGCGGTTGTTCTTCCTCCGGTGGTGATTATGGTTCTTTCGGTTCGACATCTGGTTGTCGGACTTAGGACGATGATCCACGTTCAAAGAATAATGTATGTGGAGGTGTTTGCATCATGAACGGCGACGGTGTTTGAAAGCCGTACGTTAGTGGCGATTGGTAAAAAGGAGAGCTCCCCGACGACCCCCCTTGCGATCCTTCCTGCGCCGCTGGCCTAGATATCGACGATCCGCTCGGCATAACAGGAAATGGAGTTGAACCGGGCATTTGGCTCCAACATGTCATAAGATTCGGAAAAGGATACATGTAAGGGTTAGGGTACATATAAGGGCTAGGAAACACACCTGGCATCATAGGGAAAGGCGGTTGCGAGTGTATCATCTGTTGAATTGCCGCGTCAAGTGACTGCGTCGGTGCTCTCGTTGGGGACGGTGATTGCATGGCCGCTGATGATGAGCCGGGTGACTGTCTGGGCCTCGTTGAGGGGCTTCCTTCGTAGTCTTGTCGTCTTGGATTTAGAGGTCTGCGCCTTTCCCTTCCGACACGTATTTGCCGCTGCCTCTCCTCTAGCGTAAGTAAATACGGCTTGCCATGGATCCCAAACCATGGCATGTATTCTGGAACGCACGCTAACTCCAGAACGATAATTTGTTCCCGAGTAGGTAGATATTCAAGCCGATTTTCCCTCATTTTCGTGTACTCGGACCAGTATCTAGGCCAATCCGTACCTAATAGCCGAAGGTCAATTTTGTGGTGATCGTCAAACACCTCAGAGTCCGCAGGAATCGGTTGTCTACATCCAAACTGTCGTAGCACTCAGTCTGTCTGGTGGGGCTCCACGGTTGCATAGTTGATCAACACCACTTTTGTAACACCCTTTACCCGTGTTCCTTACCGAAACAGAGTATGAGGTATTACTAGAATTCAAATACTAAAAAAAAATTTCGACAGCATTTCTGCTTATTTTTACATAAGACCCCCTGCAGATTTAAAAAAAAACAATTTCAACCAACTTCAATATTTCCAACCAATAACAGTTATATATACTCAGACATAATTTATCCATTAATAAACTCCAACATATTTAACCGAACAATATTATATATATATTTATACTACATTACATAAAGTTATCTATACATGCCATTTTTTTCAAAGTATTGGTTGCAAAATACCCAAAAGATGATGATGATAGTGAGGATGATGTTCTGACTCCGTCCACTTCCCGAGTTGATTAATATCACTATAAAACAAAGGAAAAACAAAGAGGAGTAAGCTTACAGCTTAGTAAGTATGTATGCAATCAATAAATAAATTTCTAAGGTAATATCGTATATTATATAATCTCTATCACACATAAATCTATCATCTAGTCAACTTCCAGCAAACTGTTTTTCTGCATCACAGTCGGTAAATTATTTTTATGCGGAGATACAGAACTCAAAATTAAGATCTGTAAATTTTCCCTGAAACTAGACTCATATATCTTCTTACCATAAAATTTTCATAATTTTTGGTTCAGCCAATTAGTACAGTTTATTCTCTAAAGGTTCCCCTGTTTCACTGCTTGACATTTTTGACCTCTCTTCACTGTACAGAATTTGGATGATAATTTCGTTTATTTCATTTGAAAATAAACTCATCAATGATTCTAAGCATATAAATTATAACTCATAATTATTCTTTTACAATTTTTAGTGATTTTCCAAAGTCAGAACAAGGGATTCCAAAATCATTCCGACCCTATCTTACTAAAGTTCAAATATCTCAAAATATACAACTCTTTTGCTTGCTCTGTTTCTTTTATATGAAAGTAGACTCAATAATCTTTAATTTCATATCTCATTCAACCACTAACTCAATTTCTACAATTTTTTTGTGATTTTTCAAACTAACATCACCGTTATTGTCCAAATCCATTCTATTCCAACATCTCTTGTTCACATAGCACTATAACCATTTATTTTATAACACAACACAAATTTCATCACTTCAATCACTTTTCACAACTTATTACATTCCGATCACTTCCTCGTATTTCATCATCATGACGGTATATATAAAATAATATTCGGAGCTTTTTACATAGTACTACTCATATTTTTTTTATCATTCGATACACGTAGTAGCCTTCACATAGTACTACACACGTGATCAGTTTTACAATTCACGTAGTAGCTTTCACATAGTACTACACACGTGAACAAGTTTTACGACTCACGTAGTAGCCTTCACTCAGTACTACACACGTGCTCAAGCTTCTTAGTTCACATAATAGCCTTCACTTAGTACTACACATATAACCGTAGTTTACCGAGACATGTGGTAGCATTCATACAGTACTAGACACGTGCTCAAAGCTTCTTGGTGCACATAGTAGCCTTCACTTAGTACAACACATGTGACCATTACTTATCGATACACGTAGTAGCCTTCACACAGTACTACACACGTGTTCATCGATACTTATTCAAATCTTTAGCATTACAACATTTTCACAAAGATTCTTACTTTCCAAATATATTTGCAATTCGTTCCAAACACATTATAATATCAACCTTTTTACGTATATTGTCACAAAGTATAACGAAAATAATTATAATAATATATTAATTACATACAACTTACCTCGATGCAAAATGTAAAGATTTTGCAATTTAATCCTCAATCTTCTCTTTTCCCTGATTAAGGTTGATTTCTCGTCTTTCTTGATTATGAGCTTGAGAAAGTGAAGAAACCCTAGCTATGGTGACTCTTCAAATTTGACAGCAACTTATGGAGAAGATGATGATTTTTGTCATCTTTTTCCCATTTTATTCTTTTTATTACCAAATGACTAAAATGCCCCCATAAAAATCTATTTCACCCATTTCTTATGTCTATTTTTGTCCATCAATTAACTAATGGTTTAATTACCATATAAGGACCCCCAATTTATAATTTCATAACAATTAGACACTTCTAACATGTAGAACTCAACTTTTGTACTTTTTACAATTTAGTCCTTTTGACTAAATTGAGTGCCCAAACGTCGAAATTTTCGAACGAAATTTTTACGAAAATTTTCCTTGAAATTGTAGATCATAAAAATATAATAATAATCATATTTTCCCTCGTCAGATTTGTGGTCCCGAAACCACTATTCCGACTAGGCCCAGAATCGGGCTGTTACAACTTTCGCGTGCCAAGCGTTTGGATTTTGTAAAAACTCTTCCGGGATTACTACCCGAATTGTCGGATCCTCGTATGGTGTCCATTGAAACTATATGAACATGATAGAAATATTAGTTATATACATAATACTAAATGCTAAATATCAATCGACTAGCAAATGTATGGAAATATCTATTTACAATAATACTTACTTTTGCTTCCGACCGTTTCTCCAATAGAAGCCGTATATCTTCAAGTTCAGACGGTAATCCACGATAACTTGCCGGATGGTTCCATCTAATTAAATAAATTTTTAGCATACTTTTATTTTTACAAAATCTACATAATAATTCCAAAATGTAATATAAAATTTAGCTCGTTACGAGTGGGAATGTATATGGGCGGTTCACTCGATGACGTAAAAATGGAAAGCGAAACCGTGCCCATGATTGCAGTAGTGACAGGCAACCTCCGATGTTTGCTCTCCTCGATCGCGTCGCCCCGCACATCTCCCGATATAATGTTGCCAAGACGGCAGACCCCCAACTAAATTCACCAGCTCCTCTAAAATCAACGAGTTTTAGCAGCCACCTTAGATGTACACGGCTCCGTGACGTGTCGGGCATCAGATAACCTCCAATTATTTGAAGAATGTATGATCGAGCATATCGGATTCTTTCAATTTCGGTTGAATTTTCATTCGGATCGGGGATGGTGGCACGTAACCAGCCCATCTCGACCTTACCTCCATCCATTTTATCCGGAATAGAGCCCAAAAGCTCGTAGCACACCACCTCCCAATTGCTAGATTGGGCAGACCCGGTGACTGGGTGCCCGTCCACCGGCAATCCCAATTGCACATGGACATCTTCTAGAGTGATAGTGCACTCTCCACATGGAAGATGGAATGTGTGCGTCTCGGGTCTCCACCTCTTGATCAACGCACTGATCAGTTTCGGGTCCAACTTGCATCCCCGGCCTACCGTCGCCACGTGCCAAAAACCCGCTTCCCACAAGTAGTTCTCTACTAACGGTGATGGAGGAGCATGCATATTCCGGATATTGCATTCCAATAACCGATCTTCAGACTTTTATAACAAATAATAAATTAATAATTATCTAAAAATACATAAATAAAAAAATCTTAAATAATATTTAAAAATTAAATTTAATACTTACCATTTTCATTTGCTCCACCGATATGTGATTCCTATTGCTCCACCGATATGTGATTCCTATCAAGATGAATCAATGATCCGGCCACTGATGAAAATATAAAAAAATTAAAATTATTTTAAAAAAATATAAAAAATTTTAAAATTATTTTCAAAAATGAAATTGAGGGGAAATTGAAATTAAATATGGATTTGAGAGAATTTTGGAAGGAAATTGAGAGGAAATTGAAATTCAATATGGGTTTGAGAGAATTTTGGAAGGAAATTTGGAAGGAAATTGAGAGGATTAGAGAGGAAATATTAGATAGGATTTGTTTGTGAAAAAAAATGGGTGGGGTATTTATATTAATTTTTTACCATTGGGGGGGCAACGATCAAATTTTTTACCGTTGGGGTACTATTCACGCGCGGAGGACATTGCGTCCACGTCAGCAGGTATTTCCTTCCACGTCAGTAGGTCGCGCTGACGTGGACGCGATGTCCTGACACGTACCCTGACATCACGCTGACGTGGACGCAATTTCTCAGAAAATGGACCATCCCGGTAAATAATCAAAAAATCGGCCCATTTCGGTAAATTTTATAAAAAATGGCTTTTATTGGTAATTTCCCCTAGATTTTAAGCTTAGATTATCAAAAGGACTAGATTGTAAAGTTAATTTAGTTTTTTGTTAACTTTGTTACATTAGGGACCAAATTGAATCAATGAAAAACCTTTCATATAAGTATGTTAGAAATAGAAAATATAAGGTCCCTAATGAGAATAGGTGAAATCAAATTTTAATCTAAAGTTAGGAATTGAAAGTTATATTTATCCAGAGTTCAAAGACTAAATTGAATAAAATATAAAATATAAGGGAAATCAAAAAATGGATTTATATAGGATCATGCATCTCATGAAATTGTGTGAAAATGTTTGGTATTGATTTGGTAGAGCATTAAATGTCTCTATGAAGACCCTGGTGTGGTGGAGGGATATATTGCATATGTATATGCATTTGAACTTACTAAGCATTTTAAATGCTTACTCTAAATGTTTTTCCTACTTGTAAATTATCGACTTGTAGAACCCTCAAGACCGGATCTTTGCAAACATCACACTATCAGCGAAACGGTAGAAATATGTTTATTTTTTGTTCTTAATAGTGTGGCATGTATATAGGATCACTATGTCATGTAAATGGTCAATTTAATGTGTGTGCCAAAGATTTAATTGTGACTAAACTTGTGTTGCATTTTGAGCTTAGTATGTGGCTAAATTGATGCTTAGTTTGATCATGCTAAATGTTTTTTTGAACTTAAGAATTTAAGCTTACTTAGGCTTCATATGTCATAAATTGCTAAATGAGGTACCTTGGTATGTTAATGTGGAAATGTGACTTAGAATGTCTAAGTTTGAGTATGAGGTTGTGTTTTGTGATCCATGAATGAAGAAGTATTACAAAAATGATTTCACATCGTTAATGTTATGCATTAGTAAAATGGATCAATTGATGTTTATTAGGAATTGACAAGTGTATGTGTCAGCATATATATGTTTGATACGGAAAAACCAAATAAGGATTTGACCATATAGTGGATTGTCGGCAAAGTCGTAACACCATCCCCTGGATGTCACCACGCTAGCCTCAACATTGCGATGCCAAATAATAGAAAGGATGGACCATATTATAGTGTCTTCAGGGTCGCGACACCACTCCTTGGATGTCGCAATACCAACCTTTGAAATCGCGACATTGAACCCTAATGTTGTGACGTCCAATTGGTATAGTTTATAAAAAATTGCAATTTGGTCGTCGAGTAGTGAAGTTGTCTACTATCTGGGAGGTTGTGCCATCGAACCTCTGATGTCGTGACATCAACTTGAAATATTTTGGGAATGTTACATTATGTTCCTCCAACGGTCTTAGGTTAACAAAAAAGCTTTCGTAAGCTCGTATAAACCTCGGTTCTGAGTATGTATTAATTAATGGCTTAATAATCATATTATTAAAATTAACTTATTGTATTAATGGTTTAATACTCATGTTATTAGAATTGTATTGATGGAAAATATGTTTTGCTTAAATGAAGTTGTTTTGGCAACAAGTGTAGCATCCTGTAGCTCGGGCTGGATTATTAGGTCGGTATGGGGTGTTAAATTTCAATAATAATCATAACAAAAATTTGACATGATCATTGTACACTAATACATATGTTCAAATCCAATCAATAAATATTTACGCAAGCATATGAATAATTTCCCCAGAATTTCTATATGTTTCTAGCATTATAAATCCTTAGAGATTTTAATATTAACCTCACTATATAGTGATTCATATAAAGTTTGTAACAATAACCATTAGACGCATGCCAAATCTTTCATGAAATGTCACACTAATAAAATATCTAAAGTTATTGCATCCACAACAAAAGAATATTTTATTTTCCATAATCAATGCTATGAGAGGCAAACGGCCAGGAAATAGTGGCACAGCTGGAGTCAGTAGAAGCGGCACAAAGGATACAGTGATTCGATCTGAAGCTTGAGCTCCTACCAGAGCTTATGCAATCCGTGTATGAGAAGAGACATCAGCTCCTGATATTATTGTTGGTACCTTTTCTATCTTTGATGTTACTGTGTATTAATTGACCCTAAGTCGACACATTCATATATAAGCACTACGTTAGTAACATAAAAGAGCTTACCGATTGGGTCAACTGATTATGTTGTTAAAGTAACGAGCCCTTTAGGTCAAAGTGTCATAGTTGATCTAGTTTGCAAATAGTGTCCATTAAGAATTCAGAGCTACAACTTTCTTGCTAATTTGATGTTACTACCTTTTAATGAGTTTGATGTTATTTTGGGAATGGATTGGTTGACGGTACATGATGTTGTAGTGAATTGCAAACAAAAATGAATTGATTTGAGATGTTAGAACGGTGAAGTGATTTCTATTGAATCTGATAAATCTAGTTGTGTTTCGAATATGATTTCAGCAATATTCACATAGAAATTGCTATGAAAAGGGTGTGATGCATTTTTAGCTTATATTCTTGATTTCAGAGTATCAGAAATGAAAGTTGATCAGGTACCGATAGTCTGCGAGTTCACATATGTATTTCCTGAGGAATTACCAGATATACCGCTTGAGTAGGAAGTTGAATTTGCTACAAAGTTAGTTTCTGGAACTACTCCGATTTTGATTGCCTCGCACAAAATAGCTCCAACAGAATTAAAATAATTAAAAGCTCGATTGCAAGAATTGATCGACAAAGGTTTTATTCGACTGAGCGTGTCACCTTGGGGCGCACCTATACTATTTGTGAAAAAGAAAGATGGGTCATTAATATTGTGTATAGATTATCTGCAGTTGAATAAATTCACGATAAATAATAAGTATCCATTACCTTGTATCGATTAATTATTTGATCAACTGAAAGGTGCTACTGTATTTTCGAATATTGATATCTGATCTAGCTATTATCAATTGTGATTTAAAGATGTTGATTTGCCAAAAACAACATTCAAAACCCGATACAAACATTATGAGTTTTTAGTAATGCCTTTCGAATTGACTAATGCCCCTGCAACATTTATGGATTTAATGAATCGGGTTTTTCTGCCACATCTTGACACGTTCATTTTTTTTATTGATGATATTTTAATTTATTCCAGAACTTAATCCGAGCATGCACCACCCTTGAGAACCGTATTTGTAACCGCCCGTTATAAGTGGTGTTAGAAGTAGTGGTTTTGGAACCACAAATCCGAGTGTTGAGTCTGAAATTTTTATTATTTTATTTATTTAAGTCAAGTATAATTATAATGAATTTTGATTTGGTTAACTTTTGCTAATTGAACAAGAAGCTAAAGTATATGTGGTTGTCTCGAAAGTCAAGTGGTTTCAAAAAATGAGGTATTGAGACCTCATTTCTATAAACTAAGCTCGAAAATATTTTATTAAATATTTATTAAATATTTACGGAGTGTTATTAGGGTCATAACAAAATTTGGTTAAGAAATTTTAACATTTAAATAGTTAATTAATTAAAAAAGTTTAAATTGTAAAGATTGCAAATTTGGGTTTCTATTAGTTAAATGGGTTAAATGATTAAGGGAAGATAAAGAAATGGACTTAGATGGTAATTAAACCATATAAATGTGTAGTGGACATTTATGGACAAAGATTTTTTGTTTATTAATTAAATTATTAAGGTTGAAAAGGTAATTTAATAATTAACAACATAAACAAATAAGAATTAGCTATCATCATCTTCATTTTTTCCTTTTTGTTTGTCGAAACCACCATTGTTAAGTGAAGAATCATTCGGCCAAGCTTGCCTTTGGTGCATGGTATGTTTTTTATCCTCGTTTTTTATGATTTTTATGTTTTGTAATCGTTTTAGCTTAATCTAGCTAACCCGGGGGTCAATTGTAAAACTGTTAAAAGTCTAGGGACTTTTCATGAATGAGTTTAAGGTGTTTTTTATTTTAATTAATAGATTATTAAAGTTGGTAGTTAAATAAAAGTATTTTGTTAAGTAAATTTTGATTATTTTAAAGTTTAGGGACTTATTTATGAAAATGTTAAAATTCAAGGAAAATATTGTGAATTGATGATAAATATGGGTTTTTATAAGACTAGGTAAAAATCTGCTAACATGAATTTTAGCTTAAAAGAGTAAATTTGCAAGTTTCGAGTTTAGGGACTAAATTGTATAAAAGTTAGAATGCTAGCGGAAAATTTGTAAATTGAAAATGGAAGAGTTTAATTGCATAAAACTACTTGTTAGAATGCTGGAAATGTATTAATTGGGTTGAATTATTATTTAGATCAGGAAATGCCGTAATCAGATTTAAATCGAGGAAAAGCTAAAGTTTCGGACTAGTTGTCATTCCGTTTTAGTAACCGTTTTAGTTGAGGTAAGTTCGTACAAGGATTTAAATTCATTAATTGATGGATGAATGTGGTTTTAGTAAATATTATACCTTATATGGATTAGATTGTTAGTTACTCGATATTTTGGAATTTTGGATTAAATCATAATGTTGTTAAATTGAAAGTTATAATTTTGGATTAAAGCTCCTGTCAGAACTTATGTAATGCAAGTGCGCGTAGAGGCCTTAGCTCTTGATGTTATTGTTGGTACCTTTCCTACCTTTGATATTACAGTATATGCATTGGTTGACTCTAGATTGACACGCATTTATATATGTACTAAGTTAGTAGCAGAAAAGAGTTTATCGGTTGTGTCACTTGAATATGTTATTAAGGTAATGAACTCTTTAGGTTAAAATGTTATAGTTGAATTGGTTTACAAACAATCTTTATTGAGAATTCAGGGTTGAAATTTTCATGCTTTATTACATTTTTAATAAATTAGATGTTATCTTGGGAACGAATTAGCTTACTGCTTATGATGTTGTAATGAATTGTCGATAGAAACGGATTTGTTGAGATACAATAATGGTGGGTTGTTATACATTAAATATGATAAGTCTGATTGTGGTTCTAATGTGATTTCAGCGATATCTGCACAAAAAATTTATACGAAAAGGCTGTGATATGTTTTAATTTATAACCTGGATTTTAGAGTATCTGAAATGAAAGTTAATCTGTTATCAACAGTTTACAAGTTTACACATGTTCTTCCTGCGAAATTGTTGGGTTTATTGCCAGTGCGAGACATCGAATTTTTCACAAAAATCACTACCAGGAGACTGCTCCAATCTCAATTGTTCTGTACAGAATATCTTCAACCGAATTAAAAGTTCAGTGGAAATGATTAATCGACAAAAGTATTATTCGATTGAGTGTATCACTTTGGGGCACACTTGTACCGTGTTCTAAAAAAGAAAGATGGGTCGATAAGTTTGTATATAGATTACTAGTAGTTGAATAAAGTCATGATAGAGAATAAATAATCATTACTTCATATTAAAGACCTATTTGATCATTTGAAAAGTACTATTGTGTTCTCGAAGATAGATTACCGATTTGGTTATTATTAGTTGTGAGTTATAGATATAAATGTATCAAAAACAAAGTTTAGAACCTGTTATGGACACTACGAGTTTCTAGTTATGTCTTTCGGATTAAATAATGCCCCTACGGTATTTAAGGATCTGGCAAACCGGGTTTCTTTTCAATCACATCTCGACAGATTCGTTGTTATTCTTTATTAATGGTATACTGATCTATTGTTAAACTGATTCAGAGCATGCTGAGAATTTGAAATTTTGTATTATAGACGATTTATTAAGAATTCCTAGATAATTATATTGCCGAGGATGAAGCTATTACAGGAAAACGTTGAATTTGTTTAGTCAAGTCAGGTAACTGCTTCAACCTAAGCCCAGAGAAGAATTCATTATTTATTGTAATGCTTCACTCAGATGATCTTGAATTATGCTTGTTTGATTATTAAAGAGTCAAAAGTTAAACTGTTATTCTTTAGAGAATTTATGAGATGCAAAGAAAATGTTCAAATATGTGTGCTAACCAATTTTGAGATTTTGTAGGACATCTTATACGAGCTTAATAGTAGTGTTTATTTGTTTTAAACCAGGTAGCAACAAAATGTATAATAACCTGAGACAGAGTTACTGATACTTAAGAATAAACGTGACATTTCAGAATTTGACCGAGACATCTGATATGTCAATAGTTCAAAGCTAAATATCAAGTTTTGTCTGAATTATTACGGTTTGTTATGATTTCTGAATGGAATGAGAGCGAGTCACGATAGATTTTGTATCTAGACTACCTTTGATGTCAAGAAAGAAAGACTTGATCTAAATTGTTATTATCACATTGATGAAATCAGCTCATTTTGTTCTACTCAAAACGGATTACCCACTTGAAAAACTAGTTGAGATGGCGCAAACAGGCAAATAGTCGGAACGAGAAATTCAGATTCTATAAGACATAATATCGTGTTACATCATCAGGTTCAAGGGTAATTGAGAAAATGTTTACTATTGGTTGAATTCAAGGACACGAACAGAAATATAGAACCTTATTATACTGATCAGAATAAAGTGTGAACAATCTAATTGAGACAGTTTTGATTTGGAAAAGAATTGAAGAGCCTTTCAGAACATTATGCCCAAAACTATTTTCCAGTAAGAAATTTCAATGACTAAATTCTCTTTAGGGGGGAGAGTTGTAATAGCCTGTTTTCAGTGGTGTCAAAAATAGTGGTTTCGGAATAAAAAATTCGAGTGTTGAGTCCAAAAATTTTTATCATTCTATTTATCTAATTCAAATATAATTATAATGAATTTTGATTTGGTTAAATTTTGCTAATTGAGCAAAAAGTTAAAATATAAGTGGTTGTCTCGAAAGTCAAGTGGTTTTGAAAAATGAGGTATCAGGACCTCATTTTTGTAAACTAAGCTTGTAAATATTTTATGAGTGTTATTAGGGTCATATTAAAATTTGGTTAAGAAATTTTAACATTTAAATAGTTAATTAATTAAAAAGAACTAAATCATAAATGTTGCAAAAGTGGGTTTCTATTAGTTAAATGGCTTAAATGATTAAGGAAAGATAAAGCAATGGCTTAGATGGTAATTAAACCATATAAATGTGTAGTGGACATTTATGGACAAAGATTTGTTGTTTATTAATTAAATTATTAAGGTTAAAAAAGTAATTTAATAGTAACAATATAAACAAATAAGAATTAGCTATCATCTTTTTTTTTCTTTTGTTTGCGAAACCACCATTTTTAAGTGAAGAAACATTCGTCTAAGCTTGCCTTTGGTGCATGGTATGTTTTTTATCCTCGTTTTTTTATGATTTTTATGTATTTGTGATCGTTTTAGCTTAATCTAGCTAACCTGGGGGTCAATTTGTAAAACTGTTAAAAGTCTAGGGACTTTCCATGAATGAGTTTGTGGTTTCCATGAATGAACGTCATAAAAAGTTCATCATTATATCGATTTGGAGCCTCTGGTACCGTAGAAATAAGTTAGTGCATGAAGGAGTCCAATTTTCGAAGCAGGAACTACTGGGTTTTATTAGAGGTTTTGTACAAGAACTATGCTTTAGCAGGGAGTATACCAGCCAGGGTATAGGACTCGATGGTAAGGTAATTTGGAGACCACCGAATGATGGATTTGTCAAGCTTAATTTTGATGCATCTTATTTGCAAGATATCAGTTTGGCTGTAACAACAGTCATGGCTAGAAATTATAAAGGTGAAATTGTTGGAGCGGAGACTTACTTTTTTGATGAGGTTGCTGACCCTTTCGTGGCAGAGGCTCAGGCTTGCGAGAGAGCGTTGATTTTTGCGCATACGATGGGTCTCCAACGGCTGGTGGTGGAAGGGGATGCCTTGTCGATCATTAAATCCATTAGAAACAGAGAGGTGGGTAAATCGATTATTAGATCGATCGTTCATCACATACAACAGCTAGATAGGAGTTTTAAAGAGGTTACTTACACATTTGTGCCTCGGGAAGGAAATGAAGCGGCGCATGCTCTTGCCATTGAAGGAAGGAGGAGAGGGGTTTGTTGGAGATGGGATACTGATGTTCCAAACTTGGTTCTGAAGGCGGTGAGGAAGGACTGGGCTGCGTGGGTACGGAAGTCTTAAGGTTGTTGTTGAAGTAGCTTTGAACTTTGGAGAAGGTTCGGTTGAATCTCCAAGTAGCTGTTCATAGTTCTGGTGTTTCCTTTCTGTGGGCTTGATGAAGAATACTGTGGGAAGCACGTTGGCTGATTTGGGGTTATGGAAGAGTCACTGCAGATGTTTGTTTGGTGTTTCTTTTCTTAAGTGAACTACCTGTTTTGTTCTGTTTGGTTTTGCTTTCTTTAATTTTGTTGATATTTTCTATGCTTGTATTGATTGCGGGACAGCTGTGTCAGTTGTCTCTTCGTGTCTCTGAGCAGTGGCTTTTATATAAATCAGCCTATTTTTACAAAAAAAAATTGGTAGTTAAATAAAAGTATTTTGTTAAGTAATTTTTTATAATTTAAAGGTTTAGGGACTTATTTGTGAAAATGATAAAATTCAAGGGAAATATTGTGAATTGATGATAAATATGGGCTTTTAAGCATCGCAAAAAACGTCGTTATAAAGATCGCTAAATTTTGAGGCGTTTATGTAAAAAAAGCCGCTATAAAACATGACTTTTAACTGCGCTTTTATAAAAAAACGCCGCTAAAGAATATGACCTTTAGCGGCGCTTTTATCAAACACCACTAAAAGTACCGTTCTTTAGCAGCATTTATGAAAAAACGCCACTAACTTTGGCAAATTTATAACATTCAATTTTCATCTATATACAACCCTTCCTATAGCATGAAATCCAACCAAAAACAGTAAATCTAAATAATACTTCAAATTCAACGAAAGATATAATGATATAAATTGATAACTGAAATATAATTCAAAATATTCTTACAATAATGTTAAAAGTTGCAATGTTAAAAATATTCTCTTTTACAATTATAGTATTAGTTAATGTTAAAAAACTAACTAATACAATAATGCTTTAAAAAACTAACTAATACAATAATGCTTTGATATGCATAACATACAAAAGTAAATAGATATATCAACCTATTGGCACTAATTCAGCAATAATATTTCCTCTCTAGAACGACATTCCTGCCTTTTGGTCCAAGAGTGACTCCAACCAAAACAGCAAGCTTGTTCACACCAGTCTACAACAAAAGAACATGAAGTAAGCTAGAGCAAACATATAAAGGCTGTGAAGTTCAGTTGAATACTTAACTAGTTAGGCAACTTTTTAGCATTTGAAACAAAGACTCACTTGTAATTTCCTTATGGCTGACCCATCCTTATTGAAATGTAGCTCTTTTACAGCAGAAATCTTGGGCAGACGAGATCTTCTACAACAACATTTCGTCTACTAAGAAATGAAGATGAAGAAATGGATGCTAAAGATGACAATCTGTTGGAAGAAGATGAAAGCTTCTTATCCATGACCAGACCATTAGGTGCAACGAATGAGCCAACTGATGACATGGCTGTGAAAGTGGATGCCATCTTACTCTTTTAATAAGCTGAAAAATATTCAAAACCATGGTTTTAGAATCAAGGTTATCTCAAATGTAAATTGATGAATAAGCAAATTTTTTCAAATATTTTAATTTCTACAACTAAAACACAATAAAAAAACAAATGAAGGTAAAATTCACAGGTAAAACCAATAATTTTTGAAGTATTTCAAGTTTTAACAAAGTTCAAATATAAACGAAGGGATTTTTCTAATATTTTCATTTTCTAAAACTCAAAAATAATAATTAAAATATAAAGCTAAAATTTAAACAATTCGAGATTTTTTTTAAGAAAACTAGTTAGGAAAACATAGGAATAAATACCTTAAATTTGCTCAAATTCGAAGCAAAATTCTGAAAAAAAAAGAAGTAAATTAGTACCAAAAACAAGAATGAGAGAGAAGCCATGAGAGATGGAATATTGATTCCGAATATAGTGACAAGTGGCAAAGCATTTGTGTCAATCAAAGTTCACAGCTATGCGAAGGACAGATGCTCCATAAAATAGAAGTCTAAACTTAAGTCAAATTTTCTTTATAGAACAATTTTAAACAAAATCAATTAAGAAACAAAAGAAAAATGGGGAAAAGAAAGCCAACAGCAATTACCAAGGAATAGAACCCATACTTGGCAAAATGTTAGCAAAAACTAACAGTAATAAAGCAGTCATACAAACTTATTATCCCTTTGAAAAAAAACATATATCTTCACACCTTAGAAACCAGGGCAAATGCATACCTCAACATTGCCCTCGTATTCAGCATCCATCTCCAGCTGCTTCAGTGTTCGGTGAGCCAAAAGGAGTCCAACACAATAAGTTGTGTAAACATCTAGAGAAGTAAATCTCACCTACTGCATAATTTGTAAGGCCAACTTCAAGTCCATAGTGAGGAAGCTCATGTCCGTAAGTTGCTGCAAGAACTATATCACCAGAAATACTAGCATGTGATTTGTGCAATTATATCCTTGTTGGTCTAATAAATATGTTAAGGTTAAAGTATTAACTAGCAACCCATAAAAGAACAAATAATCACATTTTGAATTAACCAAGGTATTTCAGCACATTCAGCAGCCTATATGTCTAAACAGTATACCCTCAACCCAAACAGAAATTATTCACCATAAATAACATAAACAAGTGCTGCTTGGGATAGACAATGCAAACAAAATGATGAGGGAAAAAAATCAGTCAGAAATAGGATACAAATCGTGCAACCAAACAATATTTTGGGGTGTTGTATTTGTTCTTGTCCTGATTAATAAGACGACTCTTGGCCTGATAATCCATCTTGCCCTCTACAAGATTAAAACAATTATTACAACATCAAAACAGTAAGTGTGATACAATACAGATATAGGCCTAGTTATGGTACCTCGCCTTCTCTTGAACTTAACTTGATATCTCTTGAAATAAGCCTTGGTCTTTTGAGCTTTAACGAAAGGCTGTAGCATAAAACTAACAAACTCAAAAAACCAAGACAGCATATATAATAAACAAAGAAAATAATTGGTAGTAATCTAAGACAATGTTTCCTTCCATAAAAACATGTTTAATATATTTTACGAATGTGAAAAACTAAAACAAGACTAACAACCAAATATTACCTAAATTTATTCAATAAAAGGAATTTACAACCTTAAGCCTTTTAACCTCTTGCTGCTGACTTTGAATCTCAGGACAGCTTATCAGCAAGAAGGAAAATGAAATAAAAGTAGAAAAAATAAATGCAAATGAAATTTGAAATTAGTTAAACTCCATAAAACCTTCGAGTTTACAGCAAAATATCAAAATTGCTTACTATACACTTAAACTACAAAGAACCTTCGAGTTTACAGCAAAAAATTAGATGCTGCTTAAAATACACTTGATTCTGCTACAGGCAACAAAACAACAGATTTTATAATTGATTCTATTGATTCTTTTCTCGAACAAAATTGTGCAAAGATCTGACATTATAAACTGGAGATAAATAACATATACAATGAGATCTAGAATGCAAAATGCGAAGCTAAACTATGGTGTTAATTAGAAGAAAAAAAATAAAAACGGAAAACGATTGTGAAGAGAGTATTACCATGGCTTTCACTCTGGCTTTTTTAAGCAGCCGAGTCTTGTGGCTCTGCCAAGAGAGAAGGTGTTATATTTCTAAAACCCTAGCGAGACTTTATATTTCTAAAACCATATAAGTAGAAAAATATTCTTCCAGACTTACAGCGCAAGCCGCTAGCGTCATATTCTTTAAGTTTGGCAACAATAATCTCGCCAATAAATGGACGAAACACAATCAATCTTAACTCAACCTGCCACAACAGGATTTCAAAACTTACATTATTTAGTTTCCTAGTTTAGGGTAAAATTGAAGCTTGGCGTCAAAACTTACATTATTTAGTTTCCTAGTCTATTTGTAAAATTGAAGCTTGGGTCTAGGGATAACCAAATTACAAACTGCTATTAACAAAACAAATACAAACAAGCAGATATCAACAATCCAGATTACACCTTCGATTAAATACAAAATTACATCCCTCAGAAATTAAATATAAGACTGCTTTTTTCATTTCTTATTCTCACATCTCTCCAACAAATTTTCGTTTTAACCCAAAGACTAAATATTCAAAGCTAAATTAGTTCATATATTAACCTTGTAATTTTCAAATAAAAGAGCTTACCAACTTTCAAATTTCCTAAAAGGCTTCAGTTCAGGCACCAGCCAATGTCAATATTGGACAGATTAACAAAGAGAGAGAAAGCAACAGACAGAGATAAGGCAATGGGAAAAAGCAAAGCAACGGCGTCGGGATGGGTTTTAGAAGGTGAATGGCGTCGGGCCGTAGGCACGTTTTCGGTGTCGGCGATGGGTTTTGGTTTTGGTAAGAAACGCAGCTCTTTGAGTTGAGAGGCTTATGAGAAATGTTCTTTTTTTTAAGCTTTTTAGGGTTTTTTTAGGGAAAAAAATAAAGGGGATCGGGGTAGGGGAGAAATGGTTTGGGAAAAATAAAATGGGAAAATAAAATGAGATTTCAGGTGGGATTTAGGGTTTCCGGGGTGCGGGAATCGATTTTGGGAAAAAGAGAGATTTCATTTGAAATTTTGGGATAAAAAAATATAATTACAAAACCACGTGGTTTTGTAAAAATATGTTGTGGCATTTGGAAAAAAATTGTTATTATTGCTCGACTTTTAGCGGCGTTTGGATCAAAAACGTTATTATTACTTATTTTTTGCTTGCTAACGCTCGATTTTTTTATAATTTCATATAAATTTTAAATAAATATTTTTTTAAATTTTAAGTAATATTTAAAAGAATTAGATAAAATTATAATTTTTAGTTTTTGTATTTCATTTTTATTTTTGTATTTCTTTTTTTGTTATAATTTGGTCCTATCTAAAATAGATAGTTATCTATTCATATCGTTACTTTTTTATTTATTTATCAATGTTTTTTTAAATCTAATATTTAAATATATCAAATGGTTTAGATTAAATATTTTTTAAATACAAAAGCATTAATTGATTGTATAAAATTACATCATTTAACAAATCTCAAGTAAACCTTAAATCCTAAACTATTTAATATATATAAACTTTATCTATTATCTCTTAAATAATTTAAATTATAATCATAATTTTAATATATTAAAATTAATATTATCTCTTTTACAATTATATAAAAAATTATTTAATGTATAAATTAAAAACCACTAATTAATCTAAACTCTAAATCTCTAACCCTTATCCCTCAAACCCTGAATTATAAAACATAAATCATAAACGCTAAACCCCTAACACTTAACCCTTAACCCTTAAAACCTAAACCATAAACCCCAACCCTTAAACCATAACCCATAATCCATAAACCCATAATCCATAAACCTTAAAATAGTAACTCTTAAAACTTAAACCCTAAACCATATACCCTAAACCATAAACCCTAAACTATAATGGACACTAATTTAATATTTTAAAATTAATACTATCTCTTTTACGATTATATAAAAAATTATTTAATATATAAATTAAAAAACACTAATTAATCTAAACTCTAAACCCCTATCCCTTAAACCTTGAATCATAAAACAAAAACCATAAACCTTAAACCCTTAACCCTTAAATCACAACCCTTAAACCATAAACAATAATCCTTAAATCATAAAGTTCGATCTATAACGGCATTTTTCAAGAGCTGCAGCTAATGCTCGATCTATAGCGGCGTTTTTCAAGATGCGCCGTTAATACTCGATCTATAGCTGCGTTTTTTAAAAACGCAGCTAATGCCACTAAAGCTCAAACGGTAGTGTTGTGCTTAATTTTTTTGCGGTGTTTTTCAAAAAGCGCCGCTAATGGTTGACCTATAGCGGCGCTTTTTCAAAAAGCACTGCTAATGCTCGATCTATAGCGACGTTTTTGAAGAAGCGCCGCTAATGCTCGATCTATAGTGGCGTTTTTCAAGAAGCGTCGCTAATGCTCGATCTATAGCGACGTTTTTCAAAAAACGCCGCTAATGCCACTAAAGCTCAACATAAAATGATGGCGTTGTGCTTAATTTTTTTGCTGTGTTTTTTAAAAAGTGCTGCTAATGGTCGACCTATAACTACGTTTTTCAAAAAGCGCCGCTAATGCTCAACCTATAGCGGCGTTTTTTAAAAAGCGCCGCTAAAAATGTCGCAAACGCCGCTAAAAATGTCGCTAAAAACATGTTTTGTTGTAGTGTATATGTTAAATTGAATTGTATGCTTTAAATGGAATGTATGTGTTACGTCTAAATTATATAGTTTTTTTATCACTTTTTTACTTATAATCTATGCAAATTTCGAGTATATGGACAGCTAATTGAGTCATTTTAGTTCATATTAAGACATTGGGAATAATTTTAGTAAAGTGTGTAATTTTATGAAATAAAGTATTAATTTTACTATTTTATGTTACATATTAATTTTTGTTCAACTTGTTGCAGTTGGACCACTGAATTAAATAAATGTGGGAGCCAAGACACACATGGACATGAGCTAATATCCACTTCATGTGGACGGCAACATAACAATTTTGACCTAGGAAAATTAATCAAGCCTAGTTGAAAGTTGGTTGCTGAGAAAGGCTAGTCTACTAGCTAGTTAGGTTGTCAAAATCATCCAACAATGGGGAGAAGAGCCTAAATCAGCTAAGGCATGAAAATCAACCCAAATGAGCTTTGGAATATTTAAACTGAAGGTCCTTGCATGTGTGAAAAGATCAGAAATCAGTCCTCAACTTAACCTTTAAAAATCGTCCAACCCTATGCATGATTCATGCATAAAATCAAGCATGAATCAAGCAACCAGTCAACCCTCTCTCCAATATTTATGGTGGGCCAAATAAGGGAGAAATCCTTTCATGCTATTTTTAGCAAACTCCCAAGCCACTCCACTAGTATAAATACCACCTCCCATCTCTCATTTCATTCATCCCTCAATTCACATTTCTATCATCTTTCTCTCATCTTTCTTTCCTCTTTTCCACGCATAAGCCATCCATTTCTCCACTTCCCTTTAGCTGCCATTTCCCTTGAGAAAAACTAATACGAGCAGCTCGGCCCAATTCAAAGGCCAGACTAGAGATGGGCCTAGTTTCTCTCAAGGCCCAATCACAAAATCCAAATCCAAGCAGTTAAAGTCAAGCCTCAACTTATTCGTTCAACACTTTATCACAAAAAAATTTGAAAAGAAGAGTTGAAGCTTCAAGACGATGGATTTTGGAACAATGATGTATTAGAAGGGATTAATTTTATTAGTGGGCCTAAAATCTCAATCAATGATGACAAGCCAATGTGGAGAATGTTAACAAGCTTAGGCATTTCACTTCAAAGACCCTAATCAATCCCACAAGCTTAGGCGTTTCATATTGGGTTCGGGTTTTAGGCTTAATTTTTATTATACATGAGCCCAATATTGTGTTTATTATCTCTTATTATTTTTTATTACGAATTTTTTTATAAATATGAAGTATTTTAAGTTATTAAGAGTTTTATGTTAATAAGAAAGTTTTGTTTAAAACTACTTCTTGTTTAGATTAATTAGAGTTTTAGTATACTTTAGAATTTTATTTGGATGTACTTAGCTAGCCTATATAAAGGCTTCTTCATTGTTCATTAAAAAAACAATTTTTTTCATTAATAAAGTTTTCAACACTAGGACTTTATTTCTTTGAGCAAGAATTCTTTCTTGTGATTTTAGAAGTAGTTTTATTCTCGATTTTCTTTAAGGAGTCTTAGGGATTCATTCTTCACCCTTCAATTTGCCAAGGATTATTTGTTAGAGGGTTGATTAGAGTCATTAATTGAGTTTGTTGGGATTTATATCTTAAAGGGTTCAATTGGACATTTGTCCTTCTATCTATCATATCCATCGGTTTATTCAATCCATATTCCACTTTTAAATTTCGTCTATTTTTTTCTTTGTTCTTAAATTTCATCTTTTACTATTTTTGACTTTTTTATTACTAAATTTATTTATTTCTTCTTTTCAGATCAGATCCAAATCTTTCCTTTTCGAGTCGAACAACTTGAATTCAATCCGCTTCCACCTTCATTCTGTATCATTTGTTATTAGATTCGGGCATTCTAGGTGTTCTTTATGTTCTTATAAACTGATTTCCAGCAAGCAATCTCAAAACAGTTTTTGTTCTTTTTACCTAGAAAGTTTTCGGGAAAAAATATTTTTCAGCGGGTAAACGTTTTTCAAACAATCTGAAATTTTACATACTGTTTCTTGGCACTATTTTAGAGAATAAAAAATATTTTCCAAAAAAAAGTGATCGAAAAAAATAAAAAAATAAGAAAATATTCTGTGAGTTGAATTTTGTGCCGAAATTGTTTATATCTAATCTACATTATTTGAGGAGACTCTAGTTAAAATTTCGTGATTTTTGAAAATCGGAAACACCTTGAACAAAAAAATTCAAGTTATTTTCCATTATTTCAGGTTTTCAGTTGGGTAGTTTATTTTCTTTGATTCTAGCATTAGGTTTTCTTTTGTTTTAGGTTTTTTTCTATTATGCATTCTAACACATTTTTGTTTCTTGTGTTAATAGGTACGAAAATAGTTGCCTCTCCTTTCTTCACGCAACTCACTTCCTTTGGAGTCGAGTTTTTCTTTGGCTTCTTAAAGCTTTAGGTCAACTTTGTTAGAGAGTCATCCCACATCTTTTTGGATATTATTGAGTTTGATTACTCTTTAAAAGTTACAAGCGAGAAAATCTTAATTTCTTTTCTTTGTCTCTTAGAGTTTTTTCTTTATTGCGAGTGTATAACGGTGAGGTTTAATTTTCTTTGATCAATTTTTTTCTGAGTTTTTTATTTATTTTAGCCTCTGGTAATGGTACTACACGTAGTAAGGGCGAGGAGCATGATTTATCCATGGTTACCATGGACCAATTTACAGCAATGCTTGATGAACTTCGACAAGAATTCAAAGAGGCACAACAATGTTTGGGAACTAAGTTCTCCACATTGCAAGCTCAAGTCCTTCATCACATAGCAGTCCAACAAAATTTTAGTCAAACTTTAGCTCGAATGGAAACTAACAACGATGATGATGATGATGATGAGTAACCTCTTCGTCATGATGATAAGACAGATGATTATGATGATGGTTATGAGTTGCGACAATCTTCTGGATGTATTAAATGTGGCTCGCTTACTCATGCTACAACCTCTGGTACTAGTTCTCATAGCCACTTCTCTATGAATAAACCAAAATTTAGTGTTCCACCATTTAAAGACAAGCATGATCTTGACGCTTATTGTGATTGGGAGAATAAAATTGAGCTACTATTTGAATATTACAAATGTTCAAAGGAAAAGGAGGTTCCATTAGCTACCTTGAATTTCTCCAATTATGTTTTAAGTTGGTGGACTCAATTACTATGGTCCCAACAAATGAACCATAAGAGATCCATTGGCTAGTGGGATGATTTAAAGCGAATCATGCGAAAATGGTATGTATCACCTCATTACTATAGGGACCACAAACAGAAGCTTCAAAATCTTGTTCAAGGTAATAAATCTGTGATGGAATATTTTCACGCGATAGAGGTTTTGATACAATGAGCTAATAAAGATGAGAAGGAGGAAGATACTATAGCTCGATTTGTAAATGGGTTGAATGAAAATACCACTGAGATTTTAGATCTTCAAACTTTTATTGATTTGGACGAAGCAGTTCAAAAAGCTTGTAGATTGAAGAACGATTGAACCAAAAATCTAAAAATCATTCATAGGGTTGTGCATCTAATTGGAGTACATTGACCTCTACCTTTCAGGGCTTAAAATTCATTCCACCACAAGTGAATCGTATACCTCATCTAAAGACAAACCTAAGTGACTTAGTTGGAAAGATGGGGCGGCACCTAAAGGTACTTCTTCTATTGTACAGGTACCTTCTAGTACTTCTTCTAAACCTACTTTGAATCATTCTTGTGATGTTAAATGCTACAAATGTAATGGCAATGGACATTTTGCTCGTGATTGTCCCAATCAAAGGGTAATGTTGATAAGTAACAATGGTACCCTTATTTCTTATTCTGAGAATGATGATTTAAATGCTACTAATGTTGTTTGTGACTATGATAACGAAGAAGAATATGAAGAGGTTTTAGAACCTCCAACTGATTGGGAGGATTTGCTTAAGTCTCATTGTCTTGTAGTGCGACAATCCCTTAGTATTCAAGTAAAGGACAATTTTGGTGAAGTGCAACGGACTAACATATTCCACTCGAGGTGCTTGATTCAAGGAAAGTTGTGCCAATGTGATGAGTATTTTTTTAGTGGATAATTTATCTTTACCTTGTCAAAGACACCCTAAGCCATATCACTTACAATGGCTTAATGAAGGTTTAGAAGTTAAGGTAGTTAAATAGTCCTTAATTGCATTCAAGATTGGGAATTATTCTGACGAGATTTGGTGTGATGTAGTTCCCATGCATGTCTCTTATTTACTTCTTGGTAGACCATGGCAATATGATCGTGATGTGGTGCACAATGGAAAATTGAACCGTTACTCCCTTGTGTTTAAAGGGAAAAAATTTATTCTCACTCATTTGGATCCAAAAGATGTACACAATGATCAGCTCAAGATGAAAAAGTTTTGTGAGGGGGTTATAAGGAAGAAATATTTAATTGAAAAGATAGAGAGAAAAGATGCCATTAGTGATAAAATTCAAAATACAAATGGCCTAATGGTGAATGAACCCTTTAATGGTAAAAACAGAGTGTGAAATTTATTTGCAAGTAAAAAAGATGTGAGGAGAGCCCTATATCACAAACAACATTGTATCCTTGTGAGGTTTAGACAAATTTATTTATCTTTAGCTAACCTTAACAATTTTTTGCCTAGTGTATTTACATCTTTGTTGCAAGATTATGAGGATGTTTTTAATAAGCCACTTGAAGGTTTACCACCTCTACGAGGCATAGAGCACCAAATTGACTTAGTACCTGGTGCAACCATTCCAAACTGTCCAGCTTACCGAAGCAATCTAAAGGAGACAAAGAAGTTACAAAGGTAAGTGGAAGAGTTATTACAAAAGGGGTACTTTAGAGAAAGTTTGAGCCCTTGTGCCGTCCTTGTCTTAATGGTGCCTAAGAAGTATGGTTCATTCCGAATGTGTGTTGATTGTTACCTAATCAAAAAAATAATGGTAAAGTATAGGCATCAAATCCCTAGACTTAAATTACATGCCTGATGAGTTACATGATTCAATAATTCTTACTAATATTGATTTAAAAAGTGGTTATCACCAAATTCGCATGAGGGAAAGGGACGAATGGAAAACAACCTTTAAAACTAAGTTTGGATTCTATGAGTGGCTTGTTATGCCTTTTGCTCTAACTAATGCCGCTAGTACTTTCATCAAATTAATGAATCATGTTTTAAGGCCTTATTTGGGTAAATTCGTGGTAGTATATTTTGGTGATATTCAGATTTACTCAACTTCTTTGGATGATCCTATTTTCTATGTTAAATCTATTTTGGACGTTTTGAGAACTGAAATGTTATTTGCCAACCTTGATAAATGCACTTTTTGTTGTAATAAACTAATCTTTCTAGGTTTTATAATAAGTGCTCAAGGTATTCATGTCGATAAGGACAAAGTAAAGGCAATTAGAGAGTGGCCCACTCCTAAATCAATTACCAAGGTAAGACCCTTCCATGGTTTAGCACGTTTGGTGAAAGATTTCTCCACTATTTCCGCCCCATTAACTGAAGTTATTAAAAAGTCTGTGGGTTTTACGTAGGGAAAAGCTCAAGAAAAGGCTTTTCAAGCCTTAAAGGATAAATTATGTTCTACTCCAGTTCTTAAATTACCTGATTTTTCTAATACTTTTGAACTTGAATGTGATGCTTCAGGTATTAGAATTGGTGCGGTGTTGATGCAAGAAAAAAAGGCCAATCGCATATTTCAGTGAAAAACTGAATGGGGCGCAATTAAACTACTCAAGTTATGACAATGAGTTGCTTGCATTAGTTCGAGCTCTACAAGTTTGGCAACATTACTTGGTGCCACATGAATTCATAATCTATAGGGATCATGAATCCCTAAAATGGTTACAGGGACAAGATAAGTTGAGCAAGAGACATGCTCGATGGGTAGAATTCATAGAGACATTTCCATATGTAATTAAATACAAAATAGGTAGAGAAAATGTAGTTGCTGATACCTTATCTCGTAGATATTCTTTGATAACTACATTAAATGCTAAAGTCTTAGGATTTAATCATATAAAATATTTATACTTAAATGATGTTGATTTTGCAAATATTTTTCCAATTTTGGGAATGGTGTCTTTAACAAGTTTTATCTTGTAGATGGGTTTCTTTTTTGCCTAAATAGGTTATGTGCTCCACAATGTTCCATAAGAGAGTTATTAACTCATTAGGCATATAGTAGAGGCTTAATAAAACACTTTGGTGCCGTCAAAACACTAGATATTCTACAAGAACATTTCTATTGGCTGCACATGAAGAAGGACGTTGAAAAGGTATGTTCTAAATGTATTGCTTGTAAACAAGCAAAATCAAAGGTAATGCCTCATGGGCTCTATACTCCTTTGCTGATTCCTTCTTTGCTATGGGTAGACTTATCCATGGATTTCATTCTTGGTTTGCCATGAACTAAAAAGGGCCGAGATAGTATCTTTGTTGTTGTTGACAAGTTTTCAAAGATAGCTCACTTCATTCCTTATCACAAAATAGATGATGCTACACATGTGGTTGACTTATTCTTTAGAGAGGTGGTGTGCCTACACGGGATACCTAATACCATTGTATCTGATAGAGACGTAAAGTTCCTTAGCCACTTTTGGAAAGTGTTGTAGGGTAAGCTTGGTACTAATTATTATATTCTACTACATGTCACCCCCAAACTGATGGACAAACTGAGGTAGTCAATTGAGTCTTAGGTGCTTTACTACGAGCTATTGTGGGTAAGAACCTTAAAAACTAGGAAGAATGTTTGCCATTTGTTGAATTTGCATATAATCAATCTATTCACTCTACAACTACCTATTCCCCATTTGAAGTTGTTTATGGTTTTAACCCACTAATTGTACTTGATCTTGTGTCATTGCCTATAGAAAAAATTCTAATTTAGATGGGGAGAAGAAAGTTGAATTGGTGAAATCCATGCATGAGAAATCAAGACAACGAATCACCAAAATAAATGAAGCGATTGCCCACAAAGCTAATAAGGGGTGCAAGCAAGTTATCTTTGAGCCCGGTGACTGGGTTTGGGTCCATATGAGAAAAGAATGATTTTCAATTAAACGCAAGACAAAATTAAACCCATATGGTGATGGACCTTTTCAAGTACTCAAGTACATTAATGAAAATGCATATCAAATCAATCTTCCCAGTGAGTATAATGTTAGTGCCACTTTTAATGCCGTTGACCTTTCTCCTTTTGATATTACAGATTCGAGGGCAAACCCTTTTGTGGAAGGGGAAATGATACGAGCAACTCGGCCCAATTCAAAGGCCATAATAGAGATGGGTCTAGTTTCCCTCAAGGCCCAATCATGAATCCAAATCCAAGTAGTTAAAGTTAAACCTCAACTTATTCATTCAAGACTTTATCACAAAAAAAATTTGAGAAGAAGAGTTGAAGCTTCAAGATGATGGATTTTGGAGCAATGATGAATTATAAGGGATTAATTTTATTCATGGGCCTAAACTCTCAATCAATGATGACAAGCCAATGTGGAGAATGTTAACAAGCTTAGGCATTTCACTTCAAAGACCCTAATCAATCCCACAAGCTTAGGCATTTCATATTGGGTTCGAGTTCTAGCCTTAATTTTTATTATACATAAGCCCAATATTGTGTTTATTATCTCTTATTATTTTTTTATTACAAACTTTTTATAATTATTAAGTATTTTAAGTTGTTATGAGTTGTATGTTAACAAGAAAGTTTTGTTTAAAACTATTTCTTTTTTAAATTAATTAGAGTTTTAGTATACTTTAGAGTCTTATTTGTATGTATTTAGCTAGCCTATATAAAGGCTTCTTTATTTTTTATTAAAGACACAATTGTTTTCATTAATAAAGTTTTCAACTCTGGGAGTTTGTTTCTTTGAGCAAGATTTCTTTCTTGTGATTTTTAGAAGTATTTTTCTTCTCGATTTTCTTTAATTCACCCTTCAATTTGCCAAGGATTATTTGTTAGAGGGTTGATTAGAGTCATGAATTGAGTTTGTTGGGATTTATATCTCAAAGGGTTCAATTGGACATTTATCCTTCTATCCATCATATCCATTGGTTTATTCAATACATCTTCCACTTTTAAATTTCGTCTATTTATTTATTTATTATTTTTTGTTCTTTGTTCTTAAATTTCTTCTTTTAACTATTTTTTTACTTTTTTATGACTAAATTTATTTTTTCTTCTTTTCAGATCAGATCCAAATCTTTGCTTTTCGAGTCGAACAACTCAAATTCGATCCGTGATAGGTGTCGAATCCACCAATATAAACCTACACCTAATTTTGAAAATTTAAGGAGTATAGGGAGTAGGGTCGATCCCTCAGAGACTGGGTTTACTGCAAATTATTGCTCTCTTGACCAGATTTATGTCAGGGCAGTTGTCGTGCCCAAGAAATTTGGGGGGAGGATAAAATTGAAAACTTGGAACCTAAAATAAATAAATAAAATGCGTAAAAAAGTAAAAGCTAAAAATAAATAATAAAAAGTAGTTAAATAAATCTGAAGAAAAATAAATTAAAATAAGCTCAGCTTTAAGCACGGATTTTTCCTCGTCTTTGAACCGATCCTCGAAATTAGATGAACTCCTCTTTTCCAATAAGCTAGTTATAGCTACCAAGGACGCCTCGGACACCAACTCTTCCTTGTGTAAATTAGTTATGGAACGTCCAATAACTAACCCTTACCGATCGAACAACCACGAAACGTTCGTGATTTAGAACTCCGGTAGCTTTGCGTTCTAGAAGAGCCTAGCTCGAACCAATGCCCTCAACCGCGTGGGACATTTAAATCCAGTTACTACTTCCCTTGACGGAACCAAACAGCAATCTCCACTTGGCACGCCAATGTGTTCACAGAAAACCGATTAGAAACGTTCCTTTTGGAATTCCAACTGTACGTCTAACCACACTAAATCAAACGACGTCTTTTTTGACTTAATGTTGATCTAACTTTGTGAGTTGAAAAAATCATACTCTTAATCCGGAGAAATAATAAGTACTGAAATTTAGGAGTTAATTTGCTCGAGTGCGTAGCTCACGGGTTTTGACGAGGTTAATTCTGGCCTAAAGCTGAAATGGATACTTAATAAAAAAACTTGGTAATTAAAAACTTGATTAATGACTTGATTCAAGACTTGATGATAAAATGAACAAAGTAGTCCACTATTTATACTAGTGGCTTTGCTAAATTAAGAGCCAACTAGTATAGAAAATCAAGGAATAAAATATTAAAAATCCCTAAATAATCTCCCACTAAGTCAACAAAAATTTCAGCTAATTAATCTTGGAAAAATTCTACTTTGGTCCTCCTTCTTTGCTTCTTTCTTCAATCTAGCCCAATTGTCTCATTTTTCTTCTATTTAGCCCCAAATTGCACCCCTACACAAAATTCAACAAAAACATGGAAAAATTAGTGGTGCACTCTCATAAATTAACCAATTTAATTACATAAGATATGTAACTTTAGCATTTAATCAAATCCCCCTACTTAGCTTATGCTAGTCCTCGAGCATTTTGTATGTATCTACAAAAAGAAAAAAAATTTCTCCAAAATAGGACTTGACCACCAGGGTTTGCACAATTCAACAATTTAATCCTAGCACATTAACATCTCAAATAACCTAGCCTAAGAAGTAAGTAAATATATTTCAGAATTTATTAGAGATTGATAGACCTACCCCTAATTTATTTTTATTTATAATAATTATAATAATAATTTTTGTGTACTTAGGACATTTTCGAATTTTTTTGCGCGAGACAAGATGACAACCCAAGCACCATGTTCCGGTTACTCGATTCGGATGTCTCTAAGTGGGTTATTTCGCCCTACTCGTGATAGCTTGTTAGCGGAGTGAGTGCAAAGAAATTAGATAGTCACACGAACCTTTTTGCGCGAGATGTGATGACAACCCAAGCACCACATTCTGGTTACTCAGCCCGATGTACAACCCCAATTTTTCACTCTTAACATTCGTATCAGAGGAGTATTTATTCATTTCTTCTTTTTTTCTCTTTTTTTTTAAGAAGAGAAGACAAAAAATTGACATGTTATATAAGGTAGACAGTCAAGCAAACTCATAATTCCTAAAAAAAAAATTCTTACCCACTAAGTCTAGGCTATTGAAAAGTTAATGTGTAAAGAACTAAATAGCTAAATAGGTCAAACCATAAGTGTACCATCCTAATTTATCAAAAGAAAAATTTTACCTTTCACGGAAAACATGCAAAAACAGCGACAACAAATAAGCAAAATAGAACCAATATATGTTCCCTTCCCCCTACTTATTTTACATTGTCCCTAATGAAATTAGAATTGAATTAAATGATAAAAAGTAAAGGTAAGTAGGGAAAGGAAAAAGAAACTCCCCATGTATTTCAACGTCGTGGAGGGTTGCCTAGCAGATGTGTCCACAGTGTTAAATGGTGGGTAGGTGGATTGGGCCTTGGCTGAAATTAAAAGAATTTTGTGGGCTGACATGGGGGATTTAATTTTGTCTTGGAATGTCTCCCTGCAAAATAAAAATAAAAATAAATAATAAGAAAAAAATTAAAATTAAAATGTGTATTTTTTTTATTTCTTGAATTTATTAGCTAAGCTATAAACTCGAGAAATAAATTATTAAAAACCAAGATTACGAGATTTGGTAAAACTATCGTGATACATGCACCAAGAAAGTTCCCAGGAAAGAGAGGTGAGTCACAATGGACATTCTTAAGTACCAAGTCTTTTCTTAGACAGAACTAATCCTTGACATGCATTTTCATTTTTCGTTTTACCAAAAATTTTATTTGCATAAAGGGAAAAATTTGGGTTGCCTCCCAACAGCGCTTTGTTTAACGTCGTTAGCTAAACGACCTGTTATTCAAATTCTGGGCTCCTCGAGAACAATCTCCTCAACTGTGTGCATTTGAAAATTCTCGTAGAAGGGTTTTAGTCGTTGACCATTCACCTTAAAGCACTTCCGGGTTTCTTCGCTTTGAATTTCCACAGCTAATCGCTTGAGCATTTGACCGATGAAGGGAAGTGGAAAATGGTCTTTTCGGGTAGCTGCATTCAACTTCTTGTAATCAATACAAACCCTCCATCCATTCTGGACTCGGGTAGGGACCAGCTCTCCTGACGAGTTTTTCACCATTGTCACTCCAGTTTTCTTGGGCACGACATGAACCGGGCTAACCCAATCACTTTCAGAGATCAGGTATATCATTCCATCATCTAACAATTTTTGGATCTCCTTCTTTACTACCTCCATCATGGGTGGATTAAGACGTCTCTGAGCATCTCTCTTTGGTTTCGTGTTATCTTCGATGGAAATTTTGTGCATATAAGTGGATGGACTTAGCCCTTTTATGTCGGTTATTGTCCAAATAATAGTCTCCTTATAATTCCTTAGAAATCGAACTAGACTTTCCTCCTCGTCTCTGGTTAGTTTGTTTGACACTATCACTAGTAAGGTGTCTTTTTCTCCCAGAAAGACGTACTTGAGGTGGTCAGGTAATACTTTAAGCTCCAAGGTTAGTGGCTGCAAAATCGAAGGTAACATTTTAGTTTGGGAAGGTAATAGTTCAGATTGGTTACCTCGATTCGTTAACGATAGTTGCGTCTCCAAGTGTTTGACAATTTCTCGCAACGGATCTCCTACAATTGATAATTCCTCGAGACGACTTAAAACATCCATGTCAATGCTTCTATAAAGGACAGTTTCCAACTCATCATAGTCATGATATTCAAAATAAGATTGAGTTAAACAATCTATACTATCTATGCTAGAAATATTTGATAGTGAGTTAGGATGACTCATAGCTTTGTAGACATTGAATTTCACCATTTCCCCGTCAAACTCCATTGTCAGTGTTCCGCTTCGAACATCAATCTTTGCACTTGCAGTACTTAAAAACGGCCTTCCAAGCAAAATGTCAGATGAATTAGTTGAGTTATCATCTTCCATATTAATAATGTAGAAATCTGCAAGGAAAACTAATTCATTAACTTTAACAAGGACGTCTTCAAGCAACCCTTCGGGATAGACGACTGACCTGTCCGCCAACTGGATAATTACTCCTGTCTTTTTCAAAGGACCCGTGTTAATCAACTTATAAATAGGATAAGGCATAACATTAATGGAAGCCCCTAAATCACACATGGTTTTCTTAATGCCTACATTACCTATCTCACAGGAAATAGCAAACATACCTTGGTCCTTGTATTTAGGCAGAACTTTCTTTTGCAGTACTGCGGAGACATTTTCTCCTACATTTACTCTTTCGTTACCTATTAACCTCCTCTTGCTAGTGCACAATTCCTTGAGAAATTTCGCATAACGAGGGATTTGTTTGATAGCGTCGAGCAAAGGGATATTTACCTCCACCTTCCTGAACGTTTCGAGGATTTATTTTTCCTCCTTCTCTTTCTTATCCTTTGCGAGTCTCCCTGGAAAAGGAGGTGGCATCCCAACTGGTTTCTGAATTTCTGATTCTGATTTGGCTTTTGGATTAGAGATTTGCTTTTCCCGTTCCTTGTCTTGCCCATGACTTTTGTCTAGAACTGTTTCCAGAACTTTTCCGCTACGAAGAGTTATTGCACTTACATTCTGCCTAGGATTTGGCTCTGTCTGGGAAGGTAATTTACCTTGAGATTCCAAACGATTAACTGCCATCAAGAGTTTACTAACTTGATTAGTTAACTCTTGTATTGATGCGTCTGTCCTCTGTTGATATTTAGCAGCATCAACGGCAAGTCTCTTCATAATAGCTTCTAGAGATGTGCTCGGCTTGGGTGGTGGTTGCGGTGGTAGCAGAAGTCTCGGTTGGTATGATGGATTATATCGGGGATTAGCTCCGTAATTTAAGTTGGGATGATCCTTCCACCCGAGATTGTAAGTGTTTGAGAAAGGATCATAGCATCTTTGTGGAGGTCCCGGAAAACCTTCGACAACATTGACATGTACCGTTGAATTTTCTGTCGGATGTTCAGACGTAGTACATATTCCACACAGTTGGGTCAGATTCTTCTTTTTTATAAGCATAGATTGAACAATATTAGTCAGCTTATCCAATTTATCTTCTAAGGATAAAACGTTTACCCCATTAACCCATCTTGTGGGTTCTGAATTCGGCTGATACTGTTGAGAATTTGCTGCCATGGTGGATATCAGTTCTCTTGCCCTTTTAGGAGTCATATTGACAAGCGCCCCTCCACTAGCAGCGTCAATCATCTTCATTTCCATAGGGAGCAAACCCTCGTAGAAATATTGAAGAAGTGATTGTTCGGTCAAATCGTGTTGAGGACAACTTGCACAAAGTTTTTTGTATCGCTCCCAATAGTCGTAGAGCGATTCACTCTCCATTTGGCGAATTCCCACTATGTCTCTCCTAAGTTCAGCTGCTCACGATGCTGGGAAAAATCTGCCAAGAAAAACACGAGATAAGTCATCCCACGTTGTAATAAAACCGGGGGGTAAGTAAAATAACCATTCTCTTGCTGTATCAACTAAAGAAAAAGGAAAGGCCCGAAGTTTAATTTCATCTTCGGTTACTCCCTGAGGCTTCATGCTCAAACAGACCATGTGGAATTCTCTCAAGTGAGTGTGTGGATTTTCATTCTTCAAGCCTCGAAAAGTGGGCAAAAGGTGAATTAGGCCTGACTTCAACTCGAACAGAGTTTCTCCGGTTGCATAGTTGATGCATAACGGTGTTTGCTCATTGGAAGCAGCGGCTAGTTGACGAATGGTTCGGTTTGCCATCATTTCTGGTTCACCGAGGTTGTCTTCTGCTTCTTTTGTTTTAGGAAGTGGTTTGGTCTCAAGATCAATCACTTCGACTTGTTTCCCACGTCGAATTGCCTCTGCACGAATTACTTGTCTCAACTTTTCAATGTCGGTTTCTAAGAGCCCTTGTCCTAGCTCAACTTCTGCTTTACTCGCATGTTTAAGAAATTTTGTCTCTTTTCGTCGTGCTCATGCTGATTTTTCGATCTCTGGGTCGTATTCAAGATCTCCGGATGAAGATCTGGTCATGAAGAAGATTTAAACAATTGTAAGTGGTGCCAGTCCCCGGCAACGGCACCAAAACTGATGGGTGCCGAATCCACCAATATAAACCTACACCTAATTTTGCAAATTTAAGCAGTATAGGGAGTAGGGTCGGTCCCTTAGAGACTGGGTTTGCTGCAAATTGTTGCTCTCTTGACCAGATTTATGTTGGGCAATTGTCGTGCCCAAGAAATTTGGAGGGAGGATAAAATCGAGAACCTGGAACCTGAAATAAATAAATAAAATGCGTAAAAAGTAAAAGCTAAAAATAAATAATAAAAAGCAGTTAAATAAATCTGAAGAAAAATAAATTAAAATAAGCTCAGCTTTAGGCACGGATTTTTCCTCGTCTTTGAACCGATCCTCGAAATTAGATGAACTCCTCTTTTCCAATAAGCTAGTTATAGCTACCAAGGACGCCTCGGACACCAACTCTTCCTTGTGTAAATTAGTTATGGAACGTCCAATAACTAACCCTTACCGATCGAACAACCACGAAACGTTCGTGATTTAGAACTCCGGCAGCTTCGCGTTCTAGAAGAGCCTAGCTCGAACCAATGCCCTCAACCACGTGGGACATTTAAATTCGGTTACTACTTCCCTTGATGGAACCAAACAACAATCTCCACTTGGCACGCCAATGTGTTCACAGAAAATCGATTAGAAACGTTCCTTTCGGAATTCCAACTGTACGTCTAACCACACTAAATCAAACGATGTCTTTTTTGACTTAATGTTGATCTGAATTTGTGAGTTGACAAAATCATACTCTTAATCCGGAGAAATAATAAGTACTGGAATTTAGGAGTTAATTTGCTCGGGTGGTTAACTCACGGGTTTTGACGAGGCTAATTCCGGCCTAAAGCTGAAATGGATACTTAATAAAAAAACTTGGTAATTAAAAACTTGATTATTGACTTGATTCAAGACTTGATGATAAAATGAACAAAGTAGTCCACTATTTATACTAGTGGCTTTGCTAAATTAAAAGCCAACTAGTATAGAAAATCAATGAATAAAATATTAAAAATCCCTACATAATCTCTCATTAAGTCAACAAAAATTTCAGCTAATTAATCTTGGAAAAATTCTACTTTGGTCCTTCTTCTTTGCTTCTTTCTTCAATCTAGCCCAATTGTCTCCTTTTTCTTCTATTTAGCCTCAAATTGCACCCCTACACAAAATTCAACAAAAACATGGAAAAATTAGTGGTGCACTCTCATAAATTAACCAATTTAATTACATAAAATATGTAACTTTAGCATTTAATCAATCCGCTTTCACCTTCATTCCGTATAAAAAACTCTCTTGGCCGACCACCTTGAGGAGCAATTTGCGAAGTAGCAATCACAGGGATTGGAGGAAGCTACCACGATCTGTCTTCAGAGAATCGCCGAAGTCATCAAGAGTTTCTTCTTCCCTATTCTTTAATTTTGTTCTTAGTTATTCAACATGTTTGCAAATTGTTTTGACATTTTTCCATTGACAATGATGACTTAATTTTTTTTAGCTGGAATGATTGCATTAATTTGATAAAGTTCATTTGACTTATTTTTATGATGTTCTGTGCCTCAATTGTTCATGCTTCCAATTAAAATCATTTATGTATTTCGTGCATTAAAATATGTTTGAATGCATTAGAATTAGTTGATAAATCCTAACCAGATGTGATTAATGGACGCAATAATTGGAAGGTGCATGCTTAATTTAGATCCTAACCCGATTAAATAAAGGTTCGTAATAACTCGAAAGAGATCCATCTAAAAATAAATAAATAGTAATGGTGAAAGCCCATTTTTGTTTAAATGTCCAAATGTTATTTTTTTTGAAGGCAGAATGTCATTCTAAACTTTTGTAATGGTCACATGGTCATTTTATGTTGTCAAAGTTTTTTTTATGTGAAGAAAACTTCCTCTTTATATAAATATAAATTACAATGGGATAACTGCTTATTAATAACCTTAATCGGTTTAGGTTTTACCCTTATTATGGGAGGATCATATCCGATTGATCGAATATTTCCAACAAAATATAACCTCAAAAAGAAAATTAGAAACATACAATGTATGAATCTATTAATATATTACTCATACGATGTAAAAGTATGTATGAAAAGTTAATGTGACTGAATGGTTGAAGCCCCATACCTTTCTAGATTTTGCTCATTCAAGAACCAAAATCGTTGCTGACATCAAATACTTCACGTTCTCGAAAAAATAGGAATAAAACAAATTAATCAATTCTATTATAATTAATCATGAATTAAAGAAAAAGAACTTCCTGTAAATCCCCACATCTTGTGTCGAGGACCTCAGAGAATAAATCTAACCTCTATCATCAAATGAATAAATCTAATCAGATACAAATAGGTAGATTTTTATAACCATTTTGGTGCATGTATTTTCAAAATTTCGAAGTAGCTCAATGGTTAAAGGTGTGGACATTCAGAGATTGTAGATTTGAATCCCCTTAATAATGGTTTTCCTTTTATTTTCTTCTCTCTAGAGGTTATAGGTTTTATAATTTTCTTAACATAAACTAACATATGCCTTTGACTAGCTTAGTGGTTTGAAGTCACTGAAATAAAGATTTGAGGTTCAATTTTTAAATTTTTTTGCAAAAATAGAAATTTTCAAGTGTCGGTATAGGTTTTCATACGGTAATTTTTGGGTTTTTCTTATAGTGCATTGTGCTGATAACATATTATGAAATAAAGGTAAAAGAGAATAAATACCAAAGAAATCGGGAGAGCAAAAGAACTACGATATTTTATTGATCAATAGAGATATACACAATGCTTTTCCAAAATCTATATTTATAAATATAAGACGTATAAACGAGATAAAACTCTACTTCTAATTAATATTAAAGTCCTAAAGTACATCAAACTTATCTTGATCTTAATGGACATCAACTTAATAATAAGATATTCATAAAAAATTTTAATATTTTTTAATCTTGTTATTTGTGTTTGTTAAGTTTTAATTTTTTTCCAAAGTTACAATGCTTTTTTTTTTCAAAGTTCTCTACCCTTCAAATCTCTTCTAATTTATCTCTTATATTTTAAATATTAAAATAGGAATGTTTTTTAAAATAATTTCTTTTACTAATATTTTAATCTATTTAAAATATTATATTTTAATTTAATTCATTCATTTCAAATATTAATTTTAATATTTTTATTGAATTTTTCTAGGATACTTAATTGTAGTATATAGGCATTTGACCATTTAAAATAGGGATAAAATGTCAAAATTTTTATTAATTCTTTTTAAATTTTAATTTTTTACTTATTAACTATGTTAATTTTTTATATTATTGTTATATTATATATTGGAGATTACTGTAACATCTCGCCTAACGAAGTGTAGTACCTGAGTATTGTTAATTGAACTAAGGCTTATAGTGTGACCCTCGAGTAAGGAAAGGGTTAGAAATTTATTAAGTACTAAAGGTCTGCGAAGGTGCCCTTGGGCAAAACTCTGACTAAGCGAGCTTTAAGGTTTGGCAGACTCTTCGATAGAATATACACCGCCCTAGCGGATAGATGAAAATAATGAGTCCTATTATTAAAACCCTAGTATGATAGGAATGATAAATATGTTGTTATCTTTTTCTCTGATTAAACTATTTAGTTGGCCTAATGAGGACTAGTCAGGATTGGACAAAGTTTCTGAAAATGAAAGGACATGCATTTAAGATGAGAGAGAAAACTATTAGTCACAGGTACCGAAGGAAGGTTAGTGGAGGGAAATAAGCTTGTCCACTAAGTTTTCCTTTCGTATGCAGCCATATAAAGCCAACCTTAGCTTCCTAAACAAGTTATAAACTTTCTCTGGCAATTCATACTTCCTTTCAACAATTCTCTCTGCATTTTCTGGGGAAAGCGTTAGAGCCAAGGCCTGTTTGAAGGATTAAAGTTTGTTGTCATCAGCTAACTCTACCGCCGTGAAACTTGGTAAATAACAATTAAACTCTAGTTGTTTTCATGATTATTTATGGAACTCTAGGGTTTCATGCTTTAGGGATAGACTAAATATTAAGGGAAGAAAACTTCTAGATTCCGGGTTTCTTGATTAAGTGTTCTTGAAAGCTTGTTTAGTTCTTCTGAAAAACATGATCTAATGAGTTAACTATATATGCTATAACTCAAGAAACTTCTCAAAGCTCTCAAGACAAGGGCAAGGGACCTGCTATTTAGTCTCTATTTCATCTTCTAGTGAGTTCCTTCATACCCCGTGTGTGTGTTGTACATCTCTGGTTCAAGGTAGGTTTACTTGTCTAGTGATAAATCTGGCTTTTCATGTCTAAGTAAGAAATGAAAGGGCCTTACCTCGTGCTAAGTCATTACCCACTTTACTCTGAAAAAGGAACCATATGGTTAGAACAAAGAAATAAATTCATGGTGTTGCCTTCATTGCAAAGAGCATTGAACTAGAATATCGCGATACATAAATGATGTTATGTAGCCTCTGGTGAGGCAAGTGTAATGCAAACCAGATTGGCAAAACGTAACAGAGGAAAAAGGAATGAATAAATGATACAATCTCTAAACACAGGCTAGGGTTTTTGGCTAGCACAAAGGAGGTTTTCTGTACGAATGCATGGGCATAGTGTATGCACCAAAATGAGCCCTATTATGTTATAGTTTGTGTAAGTTTTGTATTCGTCTGTAACACCCCTAACCCATCTCCATCGTTGAATCAGAGTTATAGAGCATTAGTGTACAAAAGAGAACCTTAAATTCAAAACAGAACAAATAATTTAACTTAAGTATAAATTCTAATATCTTATTCCAATCATAGAAAACATACACATTTGGGCCTTAAATCGAGCTTTCGGGGCCTAAAAATAAATTAAAAGCAATCGAGGATCAATTTGAATAAATTAGAAAATTTTGAGAAAAACATGAAAAATTATGAAAACAGGGGTCACGCGGCCGTGTGACATAGCCTAAACCCTGTGGACATTTGAAGTAAAGACACACGGTCGTGTCCCAACCCGTGCGTCCGCCTATGTGTGTATTTGAAATAAGGCCACACGGCCGTGTGACAAACCATGTAACAAACTATTTTGAGATACACAACCGTGTCGTAGGCCATGTCTCAGACCGTGTGAAACTTGCACTTAAAATGTAAATAGCACATGATCGTGTGACAACTGTGTCCCATGCCGCGTGCTCCCAAATTTACCCCTAAAACAAGTCAAATCAATACCAAACCTTGCCCAACAAGATACACCATTTACACACATTCAATTGACCAAAACACTCTCGAATAACACTCAAAACATACCACATCAATCCACTTATAAGTTCTAACCAATATGCCATTCAAAGGCACCACAATTCACACCAATTAATTTCATTCAAAAACGTATTGTACCTTAAACATTCATCACCACAACCACACCTCACTTAGCCATTTCCACTACATATAAACATGCCTCAAACCATATATTACCATGCACTTAAAAATGAACAAAAGCCACAAACTTGCCAAAACATTATAAGTCCAAACAAATATGTACACAAAAGGCATAATCACACAAAGATGTCCAAATAGCATTTTCAAGAACTCTCACTACATATAAGCCCTATACATGCCATTTATAACCATGGCCAAAATTACCAAAAGCTACCAAATTGATCGTTGGATAGTGTGATAAGACTTCGACAAGATTCCAACCGATCCGAGCTTCCAATGATCTACTAAATAAAGGAAACACAACAATGTAAGCAATATATGCTTAGTAAGTTCTTTAAAGAGAAATTTAAACTTACCAAAGACAATTTCATGATTAACCATTCAAGCATTGCTTAATCCCTATATGCACATTTACTTATAAATACACCACCATATAAGTTAGCATGTAATTGCAAACTTAAGAACAAGATAATCATAATAGGTAACATATTATATACAAAGTCTAAACCATTATCACACAATCAAACATCTTTCATTTTAACTATAAAAGTACATAACCATTCCAAATCATATACAAACCTTTGCATAATGGTTCATTCCATAGTTTCCTTTTCAAATACAACCTTTCCATTTGTTATCCTATATGGATAACTCCCTTTTCCACATTTTCATTTGTTATCCATTACGGATAACTTCCTTTTCAACCTTTCATTTGTTCAGACATACCAAATATGTTTCCATGGTGTTTTTCAACCTTGGTCTTTTCCTTTTCAAGTATAGTACCATGATATATTTCATTCATGGTCTATTCCCTTTTCTCAATAAAAAAATTTTAAACTAAATTACACATATTATAAAGATATCAATGAACTCCATAATTTCAAATGTAACATTTTAAAATAAATTGTGAACTTACCTCAACAAAACGGCTGTAAAAACAGATCCAACAACTAATTTAACACTCTAGTTTCGGTTAACTCGTTTCTTGATCTAAATAATAATTCAACTAAATTATTACAATTCCAACACTCAAACAAGTAATTTTATGAAATTAAACCCTTCTATTATTAGTTTACATCTTACCCTAAATATTTATTTTTTTTATAATTTAGTCCCTAGACCCTTTACTTGCAAATTCACCATTTTTAAACCAAAACCATACTAACCGATTTTTACTAGAAGTTCCATACAGCCCATATTTACTAAAATTTCACATTAATACCAATGGATTTACACTTTCAACAATTTAATCCCTAATACTCAAAATCACTAAAAATCTCATAACAAAAATAAGCTCATTCATAAAACAAACTTAATATTTCTTCAATAAATTTCACAAACACAACAAATTTATTCATGGAAAATCCCTCAACCTTTAACAGTATTGCAAATTAACTCTCGGGCTAAGTAGATTAAGCTAAAACGAGCTCAAAACATAAAAATAATTAAAAACAAGTCACAAAATCTTACCATGCAATGAATTAAGCCCTAGCCAAACGTCAAACTTCTCCTTTCATGGAGATTTCAGTTGAAACAAAATAAAAAAAAAGAAGATGATAGTCTTTTACTTATTTGTTTTGTATTTATTTAACTAATTACTAATTTACCCTTACTTGTCAATTATTGTCCACTAACAATATGTATGGCATATTTACCAAATAAGTTTATTGTTTTGTATTTATAAGGCCATTTAATCCATTTACCATTAGAAACTCACTTTTACATCTTTCACAATTTGATCCTTTTTACCTAATTAACCATTTAAACTTCAAAATTTCTTAACGAAATTTTAATACGACCTTAAAATAACCCTATAGACCATAAATAAATATTAAAATATATACTTACTCATCAGATTTGTGGTCCCAAAACCACTATTTCTAACACCACTGGAATTGGACTGTTACATTGCCAATAGGCTAGCTACATGAAACCAGTTTGTGGGGTGTCTTTGCCAACAAGAGAACTGTATGTCCCACAGTGTTAGGAAGAGTCTGTATGTCTATGTAACAAATAGATATTCTAATGTTTACTTTAGAACTTACTAAGTTCTATGAACTTACTCCGTTTATCTTCCCTTCTTAGGACCACCGAAGAAGTAAATGAACTCCCAAGGACTACGCTAGAGGATACACTCTGTGTGAAGCTTATAGTGTTTTTGTATTATGCATGACAAATGAGGGTGGCGTCAAGGCTTGAAATTTGAAGAACAATATTTTGTAATTAAATTTGTATTCACCAAACTGTGTTCTTTCCTTAAATCCAAAATGAAGTTTTATGTTTTAAAAGTGTTTGGCCCTTAAGCTTAAATGTTTTAAATATTACTACTGTAGCAGATACCTATCTATTTTTGTAAACTTGAGATTCTTCCAATTACATTCTCGAAAAGAAAAGACTTTAAGACTATAACGCACCATTCCTGGATCCTCCTTAAGGGTCGGGAATGGGGTGCTAGAATTACCATCAATCAAACTTATGATTATTTGTTTTAGGGATAAATCTCAAAATTATAGATGAACTTTGATTTAATGTGCAATTGTATACCTGAACTACAATTTAGTGTAATTATATACGTGAAACTCTAATTGTGGTTCAAATGTATACTTGAAACTTTAATTTTGATTTAATCATACACATTTAAAGAAATAAATACATCAATTTATTTTTATATTGGATAAATATAATTATTTATGTATGCAACATATAAACATAAAATGATGTTATATCAATAATTGTGTTAATAATTTACAAGAATTGGATCAAATCAAAATTTCATGTATAAAATTGCACAAAATCAAAGTTCATGTATAGAATTGCACATTAAACCATAGTTCATGTATAAATCTGGTATATATACCTTTTCTTATAATTGAATTGTTAAACTTCAATTTAATTATTTATTTTTAAATATTATTTCCATTTTTTTGAATTGCTTTAATTTTATTTTTTTGATTAACAATTTGTGTCTTTCATTACATTTTTTATAAGTTATCACTAATCCAATGAAGCTTTTTATTTATACCTCAACGATCAAGATCCAAGCCCTATCAATAATAACCCCTTCCCCTGAAAGTTGTGATGTACAAAGAAAATTTTTTAATATACACTTTAATTTAATTATTTGTGTTTAGTATTGTTTTCGTTATTGTTATTATTTTCTATAAATATATATTATACAATACATACTTTCATTAGTATTGGAAAGCTTTTATATCAATGTAGTATAAGCTCGACCCCGCATGTTATATTTCTAGTTATATATACTTAAAATTGTTAATATGAGATGTTATTTTTAATAATTTTAATACTTATATATTTACAAATTTTTATTTTTTTTATAGTCAAGTGATTTGACGGAATACACAATTATGAATAACATTTTGTTTAGATGATTAGTTGCGGTAAGAATTTCATCTCTATATAATATAAATTAAATTAAGTACTAAATTAATAAAATAATAATTATAAAAGTAATTGATTAAATATTGAAGGTTAATCATCATAGTAGAAGAGAAAAAAAACGAGAAAAAAATAAAAAAAATTGTTACAAAATAAAAAGACAGAAAGTAAAGAACAAAGAAAACAAGAAAGCAAAAGAAAGATTATATTTTATTGATCAATCGGGATATTTATAAAGCTTCTCTAAAGTCTCTATTTATAGGCATAAAAAGTATAAAGGAAGTAGAGATCTACTTTTAATGACTATTAGAATTTAAAGTACATCAAAATTTATCTTGATCTTGATGGACACCCACTTACTAAGATATTCATGACACTCCTCCTTTGATGTCCATTGGTAGATATTGTGTCTCATTAAAACCTTACTAAAGATAAAAACCCTGTGAGAAAAAAATTCCAAATGAAGGAAAAATAGTACACATATCTATAATACGCAAAATATACTGCCTCATTAAAAACCATACCAGAAAAACCCAATGGGACAAAACATCGGTTAAGGGAAAAAGAGTACTGCGCATATTTACTCCCCCTCGTGAAAACATCACATACTTTCTCATATTCTACATATTCAATCTTGAATACTAGTCTTTCAAATGACAAACTTTAGGAGTTTCAACAATAATCATAACAAATTTTAATCATGATTCATCTATAAAAATACAAATAGGTATTTTCGATCATTTTGTAATCCTCTTTCAACTACTATTGACTAAGTCAAATTTACCACATATGTTCAATTATTTCAATTCATATAAATGAACAATTTCCTGATAATTTCAATATGCTTCTGGCATTCTAAATCCTTCAAGGATTTTAATATAAACTTTACTCTATAGTGATTCATAAAAGGTTGTAACAACAACCATTAGACGCAAGTTAAATCTTTTATGAACTATCAGCTTAATAATATATCTAAAGGTTATTGCATCCACTAAAAAATAATATTATATCTTTTCATAATCAATGCCAGGGCTTAGCAAAAAACTTCATATTTTTATTCTACTTTTGCAAAACTACTTCATTTGTACCTTCATTGGCTTTATACCTTTAGGTATTTGGACTATTGGTCTAAAAACTCCACAAATTTAATTGTACTTGAGTTGTGTCTTTCTATTTTGACCAATTCATTCCATATCTATATTTCACAATAGATTTATTCAATACCCTCATTTTATTTCATTATTTCAACAATAATATTGCATACAAACCATTGTCGACCACTTTTATTATTGGTTCGACATGTTCTCGAATTGACATAACTTATCGAGATCTCTTATTTTCACTATTTTAATGTTCAGTTTCAGGTATTTGAATCCCTTCTGGAGTTTTACTTATTAGTTATGTCTTGGGTCTCTTCTGGAGCACCCGCCTTCACTATATAACCATCTAGATTTTATTATTTTCTTTTATTAGATTTTTCATATTTGGAACTTGTAATGAGTTATCCTTGTTGAACTTCTGGTTCAAATTACTCTCCCCCCTAACTTATTACAAGTTATTATTTCTCTCCCCCTAATGTCGGGAAAACTATCGAATCAAACTAGTAATAACAAATCATGTCATAATTGAATCTCCAATAAATTCAAAATATCTAATAATACAAGGAGACTTGTAATTAATATTTATTCTCAACTTTCTTTGAGGATTCACTCATCTTTTTGCATTGTGGTGGAGCAATTGGAACATATGTGCACATACAAAAATTAAAAAATGAGAAATATTTAGCTCTTGACTAAAAAATAATTGTAACGGTGAATATTTATAACTTATTGGCTTGATGTGTACAACACGTAAATCAACATAATCTCATGTTGAAATAGGAAGTTTAGTTCTCATAAGTAATGTTTTAGATATTAATCATATGTGTTCAATCAATAATTTCTCTAAACCATTATGCCCATAAATAACAAGCTTTTACGAAAATTTCCAAACTCAGTCAATAAAAGACTGAGATATAAACTCATCAATATTAGCAAGAATGAATTATCTTAATTGCATAATCTAAAATTAATTATTTAAACAAGCAATCTTGCAAACGACAGGTTACAAATTGATAACACATATGTGATTATTTTGTAGATGCATCTACCAAGAATCATATAATATCAAAATCATCCACATAGTGGATGAATGAGCCCATATTCATTTCAAAAATGTAAGACATTAAATCTCAACTTTAGCTAGTGAGTTTCTAATAAACAATTTTAATTGAGAACAAACAAAAAAGGAGAATTCTTTAAATTAAAGAATCTCCTGGTTCTTTAATAAATGTCCATATGAATTCTCAATTAATTTTCGCATCATATATGATCCAGGATGGTCTAATTAGTCACGCCAAGTATTAAATGTATTTGTATCAATAAACTTCTAGTTTACTTTAATATGCATTTCAATTGTACTAAATTGTAACAAATTGATACTTTTACAATCATTCCTTTTACTTTGTATCTACATATAAGTACTATTATGACATTTACTACTGGAATTGTCTAAATCAATGTGAAGTCTATAATGAAGCTAAGTCAATAAATATAATTTTCAAATAATTTTATGCAATATTCGCTTTAGAGAATATGTCAAAATCTTCAAATATCCAAAAAAAAAAATATTAATAGCAAACTTTGAAAGTGGATCTTATTTTCCAGGTGTACAACAAGTACATAACCAACGACTTTTAATACACAAGTTTTCTCTCTCGCAAGTTCTCATCAGTAATATTTTTCTACGTAATTTTAATTGAGAAATTATTCTGAATATTGTAGAGTTATACTCACATTTAAAAAAGAAACTTGCAACTTCAGGTGCATCTAACCATAACAAGATTTAGATAGAATTATCATATTCTATTGCTTATAAGTAAATCTTTCACAATCAAATATTTTGTTTTCAACCCCTTAATGGGGATGATGACAAAAAAATATAATAAAGATAGTCCCAAACAATTCAACTTATAACAAGAGTAATAAATATAAATCAATAATTCAATCCTCTTTTGATTCATATGAAATATAATATTTTTCTCACTCACAATCTCAATATGAGATCTATTATGAAGATCTTTTAAAACCAATGGATTAACCATTACAAGATATTAATATATTAGCTCTTCTGAAGCTTTCGATTAATTTTGTACTACCAAATATTGGAATAATATTAGTTTTTATTTTCTTTTATGCTTGCGTTCACTTCAGGGAATGCAATAGATTTACTAGGACAAACTTATAAACGTCCCAATAGATTCTTTATTTCCTAATCACCATCGCAAACATGCATGGATTTCAAATCAAAATTTATCTATTCATGTTGCCATGATTAGTCTCCAATTATAATAAACATGATATAATAAATAAATCATAGTAAAATATACCTGAGATTGTTTAACATCATTGTTATGACCCTTTTAACATCATTGTTATGACCCTGGCTATTATCAAGAGTACTATTACAAGTAGTAAAACAACTTTGTTTGCGTAATAACATTTATAATCTAATAATAAAAAAATTATTTAATAAACAAAATCAAAATTTTCATGTACGATGTTTGAAATTTATATGATACACATTGTACCAAATTTCAATACCACATATATGTTATAAATTCTTATGAAGCTCTAATCAAATATTTATAAATTCAATTTAAAAGACATAATACAAAAATTTCAAGCATATTTGATAACAATAATTTAATTATAAAAAATTTTAATCAACCAAATATCATACATATTATAATTTAATAAAAGAATCTTAGTTTAAAAGAAACCTTAAAGTAATAATTTTTTTTCATAAAATAATTTTACCAAAAATCAATCAATAAAGGAGAAAAACATATCACGTAAGGATTAAATAAATTTTTTTGCATAAAAGGGCATAAAAAATTTAGAGATTTATGTGTACCTGAGTGATTAAAAGCTCTAATGATTACCCATAGTGCGCAAGCCTTAATTGAAATAGCAATAACTCTAGGAGGCAATTGACAACAGTAAATTTTGGAATATTTTTGTGACTTATGAGAAAAAACAATTAAAAGAGAAACGTGTTGATAACGTGTTATAAAATAAAAAAAATAGAAAGTAAAGAACAAAGAAAATAAGAGAGCAAAAGAAAGATCGTATTTTATTGATCAATCGGGATATTTATAAAGCTTCTCTAAAGTCTCTATTTATAGGCATAAGAAATATAAATGAAGTAGAGATCTACTTCTAATGACTATTAGGATTTAAAGTACATCGAAACTTATCTTGATTTTGATGGACATCCACTTAATAAGATATTCATAACAAAATTATATATTATTATGAGAATTAAATAAAAATAAATATATGAGTTGCATTATAATAATTAGTTAAATACATTTTCTTTTGAATTTGGGAATGATTATTACTCAATAAAATTGACAATTATCAATAAAATTTAAAAAAAAGGGGCATATTTTGGACACAAAGTATAATGTATTGTTAATATTCAAACTATTTAAAACGATCATTCAAATCCAATAAATAGAATGTTTGAAATTCCAATTCATTAGATATTTACTATACAAGAATATTTTAATTATTTTAAAAAATAATAATAATTGCAAAATGAAATAATATCTTAAAATTTCATGTTTGTTTAGTCATTTTGAATGTTATTTTCATATATTTCTAGGTTTAAATAAGTTTGAGGTGAAATCTCTTAAAATCGTGTTGGTGTTTGAGATACAAATTTGTATTCCTTCAAACTTTGGCGGCCAAAAGAGGAAAAAGGCAAAACCTCCTTCTACCTCAACTCAACCACCTACTTGGTTGACTTGGTCCTATTCTCAGCCAATTTGCCTGCCACTCTTTACTGCGCCACGTTTTTTAACTACCCCCTATTTTATGCATTATCTCCCTTTTAAACTTTTCTTTTCTTTTATTTAACTACTCATTTGTTTTTTTCTTATTTCTCATAATATAATATTTTTTCCGGTGCTTTAATTAATAAATACATCTGTCCATTTTTTACCCATTTAAAAATTTAACTCAATTAATCTTACCTAAATTCATTTCAATTCAATTTGATTTTAAAATATTAATTTTTTCCACGATTAATATAGTGAAGTGACATTGAATAAATAGTAATTTTTATAAATAATAATAATAATAATAATAAAAGAATATTTTGTGGAATGATATTAAAATAATGAAATAACAAATATTGCTATAGTGATTATTAAAATGTAAGTAAGGAATGCGAATGTCTTCTCTGGAAATTGTTAGTGTGTGTTTATCTCCGGTGGGGTTAAAAATAACGGTAGCGATGAGATTAGTTACTGTAGCAGTGAGATTAGATACTGTAACGGTGAAATTAGAAACAATGGTGGAGTGTATATTTGGATTCAAACGCAGCTGTAACGGTGAGGTGAGAATAAAAAATGACTATTAAGGACATCAGATTAAAATTGATATATAATAGAAGTTTTTTAAATTATTTTACTTTTTTAAAATTATTAAAATATGTGAATTTATAAATTCATTTAATAAAATATTAAAATGTATCTTCCAATATTTTAATGAATTATATAATTAATTTAAATTATTTATTAGATAAAATGATAATTATTTTTAATTTTTTATAGTTAAATATTTTTTTATAACAATGGTAAATATTATTTTCACAAATAGTAACATTATACTTAGATCAAATTTTAAAGTATCTAAACGGATGATTTTTAATAAAAAAAATATAGTAACATAAGACATAACAAGTTTCATTATTACTAGAAATTAGGTTATGATACAAAATGTTTTTACAAATATGGATTCATTAAATTAGTTGCAATAGTTTCCCTTAACATTGTGATTTCAAGGTCACTTTCTCTGTTACAAGAACTCGATTCACTTCTGTCAAACTGGCTTGAAGAGATTGGCATGTCAGGTATATTCTCAAATTCTCGAAAATCCTCATCATTTGACCAAGCATGTCTTCGAATGTAATTATGCAAAACCATTGTTGAAATAACTATTAAAACTTGCTTATTGAATGAATAACTTGGAATATCTCTTAATATTGGCCATTTTTTCCACACTCCAAATACTTGATGATTAAATATTATCATTAAATATTAACGGTCAATGTTAGTAAAAGGATCTATTGTTAATTCAAAAACTCAATTGGATGTAAAAAGTTCAGAAGGATTCAAATGATTATTTTGAAAAAAAATTTGAGAGCTTATAATACCAATAGGCCTTATTATTTTGAGCTGAATATCAACATCTCAAGCCCCAGAGTCGTAGAGCTCGTTCTCTAACCCCCCCCCCAAATCCCTTGTTTACAGGTTCCTTTTGTATCATAAAGAATATACAAGCATGTAAAATAATTTGATATTAAGGGAAATTAACATTGTTAACATGATTCAGCAGATTGGAGTGACTTCCATGTAAATGACATCTTCACAAGAACGATAATACGGAATACAAGTACAAAATATTGTAGAATGTGAGATCTGTTCGCAATAAATAAGATATAACATCCTACTACATTCCACATTTCATATATACTTGGTGGGCTGATCGGCTATCAGAGACTGAAGATTCAGAAGCACCAAAACTGATTTTGAAATCGAAGGAAATGCAAGAAAACTGTTTAATTCCCGCACCTGATAATGTCATCTTAAGTTCGTAGAAACCCTACAAAATAAAAAGTAAAGATAATTACCTATTTATGTCAATTGTAATGTAACTGGTTGGTGAACGAAGCCTAAAAGAATCTAATTAGGATCTCAGAAGTTTGAAACCCATATGATATGTTTTCACTTCCCACCGGGGTTCTTTTAGGATAGAACCACCAAGGCAGCTAAATGGAGCTAATACATAGGTGCTACAAAGGATAAACCTCTGGATTCTGGTCATTATTGACAGTTTAAGTATGTAACCAACTATAATAATAAAAAAGTAATCAACCAAGTGGAGCATATCTTTCATATGAAAAACCAGATAGAGGGAGAAATTACCAAATTGACTACATTCAGAAATCTAACAAAAATCCCAAGTGAAAACAAGCTCTAAAGAAAACCAATTAAGAAAGATTAATCAATGGAATGATAGCAAACCAGTTAGCAGAATACAAGAAAAAAAGAGCTGAAACAGTCCATTCATGACTGCAGTGAAAGACGGACTTGGTTATAAGTTTATCAGCTTGTGTGCAAGACGAGGTCCTTGGTTTGAACAAAGGCATTGGAGTTCTACTTTTAAAGAGAAACGACAGCCAATAGGTGGAATACGAAAATCCCTTGAAATATTCATTACGCTAAAAATTTTAAAAATATAAGTTCAAGTTACTTCTTCCTTGAGATTATTTTTTTCGATCACTCCAAATTGTTTAATTTTGTTCAGATTACTCTTTATATAGCTTTGCTAATGGTTGGAGCACATCACAGGTTAACGGATCAGGAGCAAGAAGATGTCATCATAAAAGGCCAAGTGGCAAACAACTCATAAACTATCAGTTTAAGGCTTCTCAGAGAGGATACTGCCCAACAGAGAAATGAGACCTCAGGAAATAGAATATCATTGCTTTAAGGTCTCTAAGCTCATCGTTCACTAAAGAATATCAAACAGGTAAGGATTTAATAGAATAAAGCCAGGGTAGCATAATCTGAAATCAAAACAAGTTACAGTCTTCTTATTCTTACTTGAACCTTAGAGAATATCCTGTGCAAAGAAGTAAGTACAATACAATATAGATATATGAATGTAACCATCCATTTTATTAGAAAGTTTAGATTGGTATTAGCAAAGGATGTCACATATGAAAAGTGTTTATGAGGTTTTCTTACTGAGCCTAGCAAAACTTGAGGATATTGAGTCGTTTATATAATACAAATGTACATACAAATATAAAGATTGAAGTGAGGCTTAGAAAAGAGAGATACTAAGATCAATCATGAAGCTTTGCAAACAACCAGTGGTTTCTTTAACTGAATATATAAAAGAATAGGTTAGCTGAATATCTCAAAAGTTCAAGTTATAAGGGAACCTCACAAGTGTTATAATTTGAACATAGCTTCGAAAACAAAAAGTGTGTCTCAGTTAAGTGAAACTTACAGGTGGAGTAAAACCAGGTAAAACTTGATTGTGAGAGAGCACAAAGTTGCCAACTGTAATAGGGCAAGATGTTTCCTCACAAAGGTCATGAGTTTCTTGATGGATATGAAACCCAAAGAAGTAAACTTCAATCACCGCTTTGCCACCAGTGATAGCTTGACATGCAAAAATGCATTCATAAGATGCCAAAGAAGGCCCCCTCTATGAACCGAAGATGTGAAAACAAAAGGCAATTCTCATATAAATATACACCAAGTGTACTGCATAAAAAAGGGCACTCATGGACACAAATGAAGAAGGTTCTCAATGCCAAGAAATGGCTTTACCAGTAAAAGACAGCACAATTCGAGCAATTAAGAATGAACTTTACATGCAAGAGCATAGTCCACTAAGATTTGAAATTTATTTACTAGATAAATTGGATAATAATGTAGGGTATTGTAAATAAGAAAGAATACTAGGAAGAATTAACTTTCATCAAGAGGGTTTCAAAAGAATTGATAAATTACTGATATGGGTTTTGGGGTTGTGCTGCAACTTGAACAGTACTGAGACCGTTATTTAGGGGTTTTAGGGTTAAGTTTGACAAGAGCTTTAACCACTGTTTCATACAAGTCAATACATTGAAGGTTAGATTCTTAATTAAAAGAAAACCTGAAGCTTTTAACCTAGATTTGTTTAACCTTCATGCTTGATGTCCCTGAGATTTAAACATGGTATGATATATGATCTTCAAAGACCCTTTAAATACATAATAAACTGAAGAAACAATTGTATTCATACTCCAATTTAAGTAACATAGATAAAAATTATCCTTACACACTTCTAATCTTACCCACAACAAACTTAGAAAAAGATTTTATTATCTTTAGTTTATGATCCAGAGAACTAAACAAACCCTAAAGCTCCCCAAAAAAAAGAAGAAGTCAAAAGCCATTTAGAAATTGCAAAAGCTGAAAGTTACCAGTAGAAGCTGAGATCGTGAAGGTGGCCGGTTTCCCGCTAATCACAGGATTAGGTGATATGTCGACTCCATCCACTTTTACAACGTAATTACCTTTATTATCTGCATTGATTTCAATCTAGGAACTCAGGCATATTGAACAAACAAAAAGAACTAAAAAGCAATTAACTCAACCAGAGGCTGAAACTATCTGAACAACAACAAATCACAAGAACCCAATCAATACAATAGATAACTGAACAATTCCAGCTCTTCAGTTGGGAGAAAAAAAAATAAAAATTTTAAATCATATCCAAGCATGATAATCATGTAAACAGAAAATAATAATTCAAACAATTGGTGGAAGCATTGAGTTAAAATCAATGAATGATAGAAGCAAAGATAGAAAAAGTTTGAATCTTGGGAGAATATTTAGATGGGTTACCTTAGATTCAAAGGATTTATCTCTGTTCTTCGTGAGCAAGTAAGGAGAAGTAAATTTCTGGCATAGAATTGAGAGAACCTAACCTCAATGAAAAAGAAAACGTCTGAAGATTTTCCCAAATCTAAAACAAATAAGGTTGGGAAAGAATATACTTTATAAAATTGTAAAATAATAAATGAAAATATGGGTATTTTTGTCTGCAATAAAACTTGATTGCCCATTGTATTTAAGCTGGAGCTTTTACCTCCAGTTGGAAATGAGGCTGGTAGTGAGGTTCAAACCTTCAACTGCACCTCACCATTGTTTCTCCAAATATCAACACAGTGTAGGGAAAAAAAATATTCCTTCAAAATTCTATCTCACCATGGCTGATTCTGCATCCAAAGGAAGCCTTAGTCGGTCGATGATCGGGAAACGAAAAAAGTAAGGTTTAAAGAAGACTGTGGTACTGTAAATGTTACAATGATAGAGGATTTAGATTTTTCGTCAAACGGTTCGGATTCGCCGATTAAGGTCTCTTGGAAACAGATGCTTCTTGGACAAGGAGATTATAATCAAGAAGAAAGGTTTCGTTCTGCTAGTAATTAGGGGTGAGCAAAATTCGATTCGACTCGAAAAAATTGAAAAAAATTCGAATTTCAAGTTAAACAAATCGAGTTATTTGAGTTAATCGAGTTATTCGAATCAACTCGAATTTTTTTTTCAAATTTCGAGTTTGAATCGAGTTGGGTGTTCGAATTCGAATAACTCGAATAATTTGAATATCAAACTATAATATTTTACATTTTTACCCCAAACTCCAAAACCTTTTTACTTTTCCCTCAAAACTTTTTACTCTTTCTCACTTTCCCCCCAAAAATTTTACTCCCCTCCCAACCCCCAATCTACCCAAAATTCATTTCCCACCAAAATTTTACTCCCAAAAACCCTCAAAACCTTTTATTTTTTCCCAAATTTTTTACTCCCTCCCACTTTTTCCCTAAAACTTTTATTCCCTTTCCATCCCAACTCTCATCTACCCCAAACTCTCCCCCTCCAATTTTTTTTAATATTTTCTCTCCAAAATTTTACTCCCCCTATTTACTTTCCCTCAAACTTTTATTCCCCAAAACTTTTTTATTTTCCCCCTAAACTTTTACTTCTCACCATTTACTCTCAAATAAAATATCAAAATTATCCAAAAAAAATCACTAAACATAAATAGTAATAATTTTATTTATATCTACTATTTATATTATTAAATTAAATTTCACATTTTATATTATTTATATTATTGAATTGTTTAGTCATATTGAATATTTATATTAAAATTAAATTATTAATTATGCCATAAAATATTCGTGTTAAAATTTTATATTGGTATCAATTTCACATTTTATTTTTAAAATAAATTTTATTAAAAAATTATATTTTTACATTTAATATATTTTTTCTTTCCAAAATACATAGTGACAAGAATCTGAAAATAATTGAAACAACTAAACAAGTAAAGAAGCTAACCAGTATAAAAAAGTTAATAAATAAATTATGAGGTGATGAAAGTTAATAAAAAATTTGATTAAGGTGGATAAATTTTATTACGATGGGTGATAGTGGTTATAAGGACCCAAAATTATTTTTTAAAATTTAACTCGAACAAATATATTCGATTCGATTCGATTCGAATTTCATCTCACTCGACTCGATTCGAGAAAACTTCAAATAAAATTAGGATGATAAAATGAGATTCGAAAACTCGATTAACTCGAAAATTTTTGATTGGATTCGATTCAATCGAATGCTCACCCCTACTAGTAATGATAGTGCTGAAAATTTTGATTTCCTGGAAGGTAATGTTAAAAAAACTATGGTTAATGGCATTCCGGCTATAGAATTTTCAGAACGTATTCAACAGATCTTGTTCAAGGATATGGAGACTACGGTGGTGCTGAAATTGTTGGGTCGGAATATTGGTTACACAGCCTTGTTTAATTCAATTAGTAGTCTATGGCGTCCAACTAAGCCGTTCCACCTAATGGACATCGAGAATGGATTTTTTTGGCTAAACTACAGTGCATCAAGAATTATAATAAAGCCCTTTCGCAAGGGTCTTGGATTATACATGGCCAATATCTCATTGTTTAGCCATGGAAAAAGTTTTTCGATCCTAAGAAACTTTACCAGAGTATGGTTTTGGCGTGGATTAGACTGCCGGAGCTCCCGGGATTCATGTATAAATGGAGAATTCTAGAAGAAGTTGGAGGCTTGGTGGGCAAGGTGGTCAAGCTTGATCTTAATACTGACAGCAAAACCAGAAGCCGTTTTGCTAGAATGGCTGAATGGACCTTGATAAACCTTTAGTTTCCCAAGTTATGGTGAATGGAGAATTGCAAAGGGTAGAGTATCAAGTTTTACTGGCCATCTGTTTTTCTTGTGGAAAATATGGCCACTTAAAGGAATAGTGTACTTCACCGGCGGCAGAGAAGATTAGCGTATCTAGGGAAGTCAATGGTAACACAGAGTTGGTTGATTCAACGCTTGGGGGCGAGGGATCGACGTTTTGTCTGTGGATGGTGGTGGAGCAGAAATCTCAGAGGGGACAGAAGGATTTACGAAATCAGAAGGGAGAAATCAAGGAAAAGCAAGATTGGGTTCAAGATTTTCGGTTTTAAATAAGAAGGAAAGTCAAGATTTAAGGGATGGGGTGCTAGTGTCACGGGGCTAGACCTTTCGTCTCGCAAACCGTGCGGCCTTAGGCGATCCTTTTGCTCCAAACTCGCCTAAGTCAGCCTTTACGCCCAAAAGTGAGGATTCCTTAGAACTCCTCCAAGACACCAATTTGTATAACGGAAGCGATTGTACCAAAAGAAGCTACAAGAGAACAATAGAAAGAGCGCTCGCAAAGTGTTTGAGTAAATGCTCTCAATTCTTATTCACAAGAATAATGAAACAATTCAGGAGTGAGTACAAATGAGGGGGAGGCTCTCTATTTATAGTTGAGCTCCCCAAAATCGACGGTCAAGATATAATTACATTGAAGGATGAGATTTAACCATATCCCTTAATTTTAGGGATTTACAAGACAAGCCTTATCAAATCTAATCTAATCTTTACAAGATAAGATTCCCTCTATCTTCTAAGATCAGTTACCATATTAGCCTAAGTTACCATCTCTTCATTATCGGGCCAACCAGACTTCAATCTGACAGGCTTGTCCAATATCTCTTTGAATCGGGCCAGTTCTTGTGGGCCAAATGATCCCCATCTGAGCAACAGACCTTCATTGGATGCATTTGGTGCGCTGGTCACGGGCTTTGAACTGCGGCCCGTGACACTAGAAGATAGGATTTCCAAGGGAATGCTAAGAAAATTAAAAATGCTAAGGGAGAAGCTGCGTGATTTTTGGGAAAAGAGAAGGTAGGTGAGTTTGAATCGTCAATGGACTTTTCCAAAAAAGGTGGTGAAGTTTTGATAGTTAATAAAACTAGGCCAGCTTTCATGTAGAAAGGCCCGGATGGTGTTGGTAATAATGTAGGCCATAATGTTATTTTTTTGGTCTAGAAAATCAGGCCGAAAAGGTTAATGGTGATGGCCTGATTAAAGAAGTGGTTGAGGACTTGGACTTGCACTTGGTGGGGCTTATTACTAAAGATTTAGCTAATAGGCAGGTTAATAAAGGCGGTCCAAGAGAATCTGTTGCTGGTATCTTATTTGTGGGGTCTTGGTCGACTAAGGACCAATATTTTGATGCTGAGGGTTTTCCTGTGGGACCAAAAGAGTAGCGTGCTAAAACTATTTCGTAAGGAGTCAATTTGGGGGTTAACAAAAAATAAATTCTTCTCGAGCGGATTTGGTAAAATTTGCTAACTCCATAGATGATCCTACTTTGACTATGTCACATTATAATCCCACCTTCAAAGAGTAAGAAGAAATTATGGTTAAATTAGATGGAAAAGCACTGGATCCAAGAAATCACACGGCTGTTGTTTTCAAGGATATGAATATAACCAATAAAAGACAAAATCTGGAAAATGTTACAGAAGTTGGGGTTAATCCCAAAAGCCAAGGTTCTATTGAGAATAATGGAAGGAGCCAAGGTGGGAAAAAATTTAATAAAACTATCCGTAATCGTGGGAATAGTTTTAAATCAGTTAGGACTGTTCGAGTTCCGTTGTCATAATCTATGAATTCCTTGAATGAGTTAATTAGTGCTCATATCGATAAGGAAAATATCAAAGGATCAGATGTCTCTGAAGGAGTGTAGAAACTTGAGCATTTGGGCTTTAATTAGTAAGTTAGTTTCTATTCTCTTTTTTATATCTTATATGAATTTGACGATTTTTTTTTTGGAATTGTCAGGGATGTGCCAGTCCAAAATTTCCTCGCATTTTTTGTGAATACTGTTAGTTTACTGGAAATGAGGGTAAATGGATTTAAAGCTAATAAGATTATTTTTAGTTTGGGTTTTAAGTTTTCTCACAGGGTGGAGGCTATTAGTTTCTCTAGAGGCATTTGTGTGGGTTGGAAGGACTCATTATCTGTTAAGGTTTTATGCAATAATCCTCAATTTATTTGTGTTCAAGTGCGTAAAACTGGTTATATTTTACCTATTCATATTGTTTTTGTGTATGGAAGTCCTGATAGACAGATGAGGAGGAAACCTTTGAGAGGACCTTTTACCTGTTATTCTAACAAACAACACTCATTGGATGGCTATTGGCAATTTTAATGCTTTACTTTGTTCTAGTGAGAAGAAAGGAGGGCGTTCAGGTGGGAAAGGTTGTCCTCTTTTTAATGATTTTCTTGAAGTGTCTAATTTGCAGGATTTAGATTTCAGGGGGACTCCATTCACTTGGTATCATGGTGGGCTTTCTGAGATACTCAACAGAGTAATTGAAAATGATTGTTGGTTGAGAACTTTCCCCAATTGCTCAGTCACTCACCTTTCGAGGATCAAGTCGGATCATAGACCTTTACTTTTATCTCTCAATCCGAGTGTTATCTTACCCAAAGGTCGACCCTTTAGGTTTTTTACTGAATGGGTTGAACATCCTAATTTCTCGAATTTTGTTAAAGAGAAGTGGTGTTTTAAAGGTAACATGGCTAATCCCCTAAATATATTTACTAATAATATTAAAGCTTGAAATAATTTTGTATATGGTATTATTGGGGTCTGTAAGAGGCATTTGATGCAGAGGTTATCTAATGTCCAAAAGGCACTAGACAGATCTTATACTGTGAATTTAAGTCTTGTGGAAACTCAGCTGTCGAAACCATTTTTAAATTTAAAAAAAAAACACGGGGATCGACTTTGAAAATGAAAATGAGAGTCGCCACCGATCTTTTATTGAGGTGTGATCGGATCACTTTGAAAATAATTTTAGGTCTGCGAATTTTGAGAAAACGGGTTCGGGAGTCGGTTACGCACGAGGAAGGGTTAGCACCCTCGTAACGCCCAAAAATGGTACCGAATTGATTATTTAATGCCTTAGTGTCAAAATTTTGAAAAGATTTTTTAGATACGATCCTTTGGATTTTAAGTTTGAATAAAAAAATTGAATAATAAGACGCGCCTATTTCGATGAAACAAATTGCCACACTCAGTGAGTTAGGGTGCAACAATTCAATCGTCAAAATTAAGTATGTCTTTTTAATTTTAAATTTTAAAATTCATGGATTTTGAGAAGGTTATTTGGTCATTTAAGTCAAATGAGGAATTAAAATCCAGTAAGTTAGGGTTCAATTTCTCGAAATTCCAAAACATCAAACATTGCCTTTGTTTTAAAATCGAGATAACTAAATGTCATATCTAGTAAGTTAGGATCCGGCATCTTGAAATCTACAAAGTTTTATTTTGAAATTATACGGTTTTAACAAAATAAGCATTTGGCTATTTAAATTCATCGAGAAGAATTGAAGCTCAGTAAGTTAGGGCACAATTATCTCGAGAACTATGAGAACTAGACTTTTTTTGAAAATTATGAAATAGAATGATTGTAGTGCTTTAATAAAACACAATTTTTACAAATGTAACATGATTAAATAGTGGTGCATAATGTAAAAGACACAATTCGCAATCTAAATACATATTGAGGAATAATAAACAAAGGATGAATTCAAACAAAAATGGCTACAACAATTTTTTATCATATTATGCAAATATCAATCCTAATTGTCAAATATCGAATGAATTAAATACAACAACATTTATTAATAACCACATTTTTAAGCTAAAATATTTACACATAAACTTAAAATGGACTTGATACAAAAAAAAAATGGAATAATAATATGTAAAATAAATTTGAAACAAGTCATACATTTATTAATTTACCTTAAATAACACATATAAAATAACCATGTAAAAGTCCTAATATATATATGATTTTTGTTTAAAAAATAATCACCTAAATAGGTTTTGAAAGAAGTAAATTATATATAAATAAAATTAACTTAAAATACATATATAGATATAAAAATACTTGAAATTTATAATCATAATAATATCAAACATCAAAACAATAATATATATTTTTTAAAGAAAGAAAAATTTAATAATATATTTAATGGCATTTAAAAATATTATATTAAAGAATTTAAATTATAACACAAAATAAATCATTAACATATGCACAAAGTATATCAAATCATTATAAAATATCTATATATATTTAAAGATGATGAAACATATAGTAATATAGAATTTGAAAAAATAAAAATAAAAATAAGTTTTAAAACAATGTTGATAAACTCAAAATATGTTAATAATAATTTTAAATAACAATATGTTGTATCTTAGAATTATAATAATATAAAAAAATGTTTGAAAACAATGTTAATCTTAATATTTAAAATTTATTATAAATCAACAAAACATTAATATTTAAACAAAACTTTATGATTAATAAGTAATAAAAAATAAAAAAAACAATAATTAAATCGAAGATCCAGTATTTAGAAGACTAAATTTACAATCAATCGAAATCATGAGGACCAACACAACAATTAAACGCATAAGTTCCAAAATTCAAATTCAAATAACAAAAACGCCACCGGTTTATTTTGGACTAAAATGAAAATAGAATAAAAGATATGGTATAGATTTAAAAAAAAATTGAAAGAAATCGGATTGAAACAATGCAAAACAAAGGAAGACCTGTTGCATAAATAGACCTTTGAACAAAATCGCGCGGATCCTTTCCCGGGTCGAGTCACCGCGCGGATCTATGCCTGTAAATGACACCGTTTTGAAGCCATGGCCTTGGCTCCAAATGACGTCGTTTCCTCCACGGTTTAAAACACAAAACCCTAAGCCATCAAATATGCTCCTAATCAAAAAGAAAACCTAAGGGAAAAAAAAGAAAAAAAATAAACTCTCTGCGCCGTTCTGTACACTGAAGGCGTTTGAGTGATCTCCGATCCAAGCCTGGTCTCCGATGACGACGGAGAAGGCCCGAATCTCGTCACAAGGTACTTTCTACCCTTCTTTATTGCTGTTTCTTCCCTTAATAAACGATCAGTAGATGCAAAATAGAAAAAGAAACGAAGGGAAAAGAGAAAAAAAAACGACCTGCGAATAATAAAAAAATCCAGAAATCACCTTCTTTGTATTTTGATTTTTGTATTCTGAATGCGTATATGTTACAGCATACTCTTGGTATTTTTTATAGTCTCTATTTACAGAAAAAATGAAAAATAAAAATAAAAATCCAAACAAATCGCCCCGCTCTGTTATCTTTGCTTTTTTCTCTGCCCCTTTTGTGTGTCGTTGCTATCTGTTTTACTGCTCATTAGTTCGTCTCTTGCAGGTACGGTGTGCAGAGGTGCAGACGTGGCACGTAAGGAGGCGAAGGCGCGAGTGTACGAGGACTCGTCACGTGCGAAGAGAGAGCGAGGGGACGTCACTGCTGCGGCGCTGGAAACCCTTGCTGCTAGGGTTTCCATGTGTCGTTTTGTGTATTGGGCTAATTTGGGTCATTGGGTATTTAGGCTAATGGGCCGAATTGGGCTAGTAATTTGGGCCATTGTAATTGGGTTGTTTTTGGACTCGAGTTTGATGTAATTTGGGTTATTGGGCTCGGTGGGTTTGAGTCTGTAAATGGACATTTATTTAATTGAATTTGGGTTTAATTTTAATATTTGTAAAACTAGGCTGTTAATAGTGGATATTTTAATTTAATGTATTTGTGTTTTCTTTTTGGTATTATTGGGCCGGGCAAAATGGGTTATTATATCAGTATAAAAGGAATTGGAGTGTGTTATTCATCATGAAGAGTTGCTTTGGAAACAAAAAGTTAGGTGCGACTAGATGCAGTTTGGAGATTGAAACACTAAGTTTTTTCATTCTCGCACGATTCAAAAAAAGAATTGTATTAAAATTTCTGCCTTGAAGAATGATGAAGGCGATTGGATTTTTTAGGATGAGCGGCTCCGGTCTAAGGTTGTTAGATTCTTCCAGAATCTGTATAGTGAAGTCCCGATTTGTATAAGACCTTTACCCGCTAGCTCTTTTCCTAAGATCAACTGTGATGATAAGATTTTCTTGAGGAGAGCTGTTTCAGATGAAGAGATTAAGGTGACTATGTTTGACATGGCTTTGTTGAAAGCTCCAAGGAGCGATGGTTTTCACGCTCTTTTCTTTCAGAGTCAATGAGAGTTGATCGTGGAGCTATTTGCGATTGGGTCAGGAAAATTTTTGATGAAGAGGCAATTGATAGGGAGCTTAATAATACCTTGCTTGTTCTTATCCTTAAGGTTCAAGCTCCTGAGGACTTCACGCAGTTCATTCCAATAAGTTTATGTTCTATCCTCTACAAGTTGGTCATGAAGATTATTACGAATAGGTTCAAGGTGGTTTTTCCAAGACTCATAGGACAATAGCAAGTTGGATTCATTGTTGGAAAGAACATTACAGACAATATTGTTGTGGCCTAATAAGTTGTCTATTTAATGAGAAGCAAGTATAGAAAGTGGATGGTTATTAAGATTAATTTGGAAAAAGCCTATGAATGAGTGAGCTAGGATTTTATTGACGCCTCTCTCCACGCAGCAAAAATTCTCGATTTCCTGAGGAAATTCATTATGTCTGTTATCATGAGTTCTACTATACAGATCCTTTGGAATGGGTTCCTACTCAGAAGTTCAGCCCAGCTAGAGGAATCAGACAGGGATGTCTCGTTTCCCCTTATCTTCTTTTTTTTGTATAGATTGGTTGGGTCAAAGCATTAGTTCTTCTATAACTTCAGGCAGTTGGTCCCCCATTCGTTTATCTAGGTATGGTCCTTCTCTTTCTCACTTATTTTTTGCTAACGATCTGATTATCTTTGGAAAAGCTTATGCTAGATAAGTTAGGTTAATTAAGGAATTGTTGGATAACTTTTGTGGTTATTTTGGACATTAGGTGAAGGCTCAGAAGACAAACATTTTCTTTTCCAAATGAGTGGATAAAAATTTGGTGAGGCATGTTTGTGATGCTCTTGGTTTTCGTAAAATCAATAACTTGGGTTCGTATTTGGGGCTTCCCCTCTTTCATGATAGGGTTACCATCAGTTCTTTGAAATTTATGGTGGAAAAAGTCAAGTCGAGGTTACAAAGGTGGAATAAGGCAGTTGTCCCTTTCTGGTAGAGTTACTTTAGCTCAATTGATTCTTCTTATAATTCCTAGCTATTTTATGCAATCATTGAGAATCCCGCAAGGAATTGGTGATGAAATTGATAACATTATTAGACAGTTTATGTGGGGTTGGTCTAGAGGATGTAAAAAAAGGCCATTGTTAATTGGAATTCGGTTTGTCAGCCTAAGGTTTGTGGTAGGCTTGAGCTTCATCAACTGAAAGATCATAATACATTTTTTTTATTGAAGTTAGGCTTTAGTATTCTGACGAAACCGAGGATTTATGGGTGCGGGTTTTGCGTGCAAAGTATGGTGTTAAGGATGGACTACCTCTTAGTATAAATCACAACAATTGCTCTTTTCTCTAGAGAGCTCTTTCAAAGATATGGCCTCTGCTTAGAGAAATCATTTTCTGGTTTGTAAGAGATGGTAATAATGTTAAATGTTGGAAGGATAGTTGAATTCCGCAGGTTGGTCCCTTGGTTAATTTTATCCCAGCTAATGCTAACATTGCTACGGATTGTTGTCTTGAAGAGATGATTACTGAAGAAGGATCTTGGAATCTCATTTTATTTTAGGTGTGGTTACCAGAAAAAGTAATTGGAAGGATTACTAGCATCCCTCATCCGCATCCTTTAATGGGTCCTGACAGAATTGCTTGGATGGGAACATCATCAGGATGCTTCTCTATTAAAAGTGCTTATCGTAAGGTTAATGAGATATCACTGAATCTTACGGATGTGTCTTAAAAATTACCTTGGAAGCTTGAGGGACCTCAAAGGGTTCAGGTTTTTCTCTGGTTGGTCCTTAAACAGAGGTTGCTTACTCAGGCAAAAAGGCTAAGGAATAGTGTGAGTAATGATGCAATATGCTCAATCTGTGGTCAAAGAATCGAATATGTACTTCACGCTATAAGGGATTGCATTGCTGTGAAGAAGGTATGGTATTGAATCATTCCCCCTAATAAACTAACTGCTTTCTTTTCAGGTAATTTGTAGGAGTGGCTTGAGTTTAATTTGGAAAGTCGCCTTAATATCGATTAGGGGAATGTTGATTGGCCATGCTTCTTTGGCCTTGTTGCTTGGCGAATTTGGAAGAACTGAAATATACACATTATTCAAGGAGTGCCATGGAGTATAGAGGAGATTGTCACAGGTGCTTACAGTTGGGCTAGACAATACAGTTCTATTCGCAATGGAGGGGGTTCCGTAAGACACGCGTCAAATGAGCTGTTAAAGTCAACACTGGTTCCGCCTCAGTAGGTGGAGTTTTGCGAGACCAAAATGGCGATTGGATCCTTGGTTTTAATCATAGAGTAGGGATATGTTCGGTTTTTGAACTTGAATTGTGGAGTATTCTCGATGGTGTGACATTGGCACAAGGAACATTTCATGATTCATTTCATGATAGAATCTTGATACAGACTGATAATATGGAAGTTATTGAGGTTATTAATGAGTCCTTTTTGAAGGGGTTAAACTCAGCCTTAATTAGGCGCATTAATCAACTCTTACGGAATGAGGCAAACTGGTCCATAGATTATGATCCTAGAGAGGATAACATGGAAGTTGATCAAATTACTAAGTTGGCTTTTGATAAAGAAGAAGGATTACAGTTATATGTAGTTTCTCCTCTAGTTTCCTTCTATTTTTTTTTTAATTTTTCTTTTTTCACTAAAAAAAATTTAAATAAAGAATAAAGTTTGATAAATGCCAGAAGGCAGCATAACATGAATGAAATAGGTAGAGATGAAATTAGTTTAACTTATGAAAATAACAAAACATAGTAAAATCAAGGACCTCAAAAATAAAAAAATTAATTTAAAAAAATATAGTTGATTTTAGAAAGAATTGAATTTTATTGTTTAACTTACATTTAAACCTTATGAATAATTAGATGAAATAAGATTTTAAATATGTGAATAATTTTATTAAATGATTTATTCATTATGCTATTGTTAAATGTGAACTAAACCATGTGAAATTATGTTGAAATAGTCTTAGTTGCTATGGCAACGTAATGTGATATTATAGACTCGAATTCGACGAATGAGTCAGATGTGGAATGTAAAAAAAAAATAGAGTATTAGTTACTAAAGAAGCATAACTTTGTGGAAATAGGAGAATGAAATCTGAAGTAGTAGATGGGTTCGTAATATTAGGAAAAGATAATTTGTAATATTGAATTACCATTTCCATTTAGCTGCATAATTTATGATCTGACACTAATAACTTAATTGATTTTTGCATAAATTATAAAATTACTTTGGAATAAAAGAAAAAGGTATATTATAAGTGGAAACGTAATAAGCGACCAAATTTACGTTATAAATTATTTTTGAAATATTGAATTTACACTTGGCATTATAGTACAAAGCCAAATGTCAAGCTAAGCTATTTTTCCTTATTTTTTTTTCACTTTTTTATTTGTTCTACTTTGTACTGGTTCAGTTCTACATTGTAACTGCCAAGACATGTATTGATGCTTGCATTTGTACTTATGAATGTACTCTAATACTAAATCTTTCAGGAAAAAAAATACCAACTCATAACGCAATTTAAATTTAATATTCAAATATTTGATTTAAAAATTAAAATTTGATTAAGTCAGTTAATAGTATTATCAGTTGTAAATAAAATTTAAATCCTACGAATAAAGAGGCTAAATCATCCATTAAACAAAAAGTAAAGGATTTAAATTTAAAAAGTGTGAAGAGTTCAGGGACTGAAAGAAGAGTTAGACCAAAAAGAAACAATGAGGTCAGCAACCTCTGATTTTTTAGTATAACAGTTTTTATTTTCTCTCTCTAAAACGCACTTTTTCCTTTGTAAGTCTCGTTTCTCTTTTTCCTTTCCCCCTTTAAAAACCGCCTTTTAAGCGCTTTGCTTTCTCTCTCTTTTTATGGATGGGATCATCTCCTTTCCTTCTCCTTCATGAAGGTAAACCTTTTCCCTCTCCCTTTCCCATCAACTTCATTTATTTATTATTATTTTCATTTTTTTTATGTTTGGAATTTGGTTTAAATTGGATCTGCAAATTTTGGTTTCTTTGCAGGTTTAGATTTGAAGACTGTTTTTGATTTCCATTAGCATGCGAATTAGGCCTTTTCGTTATAATCCATCGCCTGAAATATCTGTTATCGAATACGCTTCTACTTTGTGTTGTTTCCTGATTTTGATTCTAGTGATAACAACTGGAAATTTTGAATGCTTGAGCTGTAATATGGGATATTTGAATTCGGTTTTGCAATCTTCAAGTCAGGTTCATGTTGAATATGGACCGGTCAGCGGCGGAGGCCTTAGGTTTCTGCCTTTTCTTCCCCCTTTTTTCATCATCCTTTGCTTAGATCTTGAATTTCTTCGATTGCTTCTTTTTTTTGTGTTTGCTTTGCAAGTTACTCCTTATTCAATTCCTTATGGTTCAATCCAATACACGTGTTTTTCCCTTCACGCCTTTGTCCGATTTTTACTCATCTATTCGAATTTTATTGTTATTTATTTTTTGTATGAATTTTCATTGAAAATGGAAACATCACCTTTAATATTTAGAATTTGTGATATATTCGGTATTTACTTTCCTTTTGGACAAAGATCCCTGCTTATTGGATAGCTTGCTTTAAGATAAACCTTGGGGTTCATCTCTATTAGATAGGGCCTGTGATTGGTAATCATTATCATTAGCAAAAGTTGACAAAAAGAAATAGAGGGAATGGAAACAAATGGATGTATGCTAGATATGCACGCTTAACCTCCATAAATTTGGAAAGTTCGTACATACTCTCGAACTTGGATTAGCTTGTCATGCGAAATTATTGTGGATCATTACCTTTTAATGGTTTTTCACTGCATCATGTGGGAGAAATCTACAACTGAACCTCTGATTTGTTGTTTATGCGTGCAATGTGATGAATTTTCAATTGTCGTTATTGGGAATGAATTAATTTCTAGTTTTTTCCATTCTTTATAGGTAGGAGTAACACAGTTTGTCGTGTTGCTGATATTATGCCGGAAAGAACAAATTATTATTTTGGTTTCTGTTTTGCAGGATCTGTTTTTCTTAATACTGACAAGGCAGTTTTTGGACCTTGCTGGCTTTGACCTAAATTTATTGCATCTTGTGCATTGAAAATTTACTGCATGGTTTTGTCACGTGATTTAAGTCGTTAATTTGTAATGATAGGACAATTGGATTTTGCTTAATTTTTATCTAGAATAAATAGCATGCCTGAAGAAATATCACTTGTAATTATGATCAAGCATAAAAAACAATTAGATTGGAAGTCCTGAAATATGTTCTGCTTAAATATGACGATAACAAGATGTCTATAGTTATTGAGTTTACAACTTTTGCTGAAAAATGCAATGATTTGTACAATGTCTAAATCAAATGTCTCTTGTTTTCTGGCAACAGCCAGAATGGAAAGTTTAGCTACGGCTATGCAAGCTCTCCTGGAAAGAGGTCTTCAATGGAAGATTTTTATGAAACAAGGATTGACGGTGTTGATGGAGAGACAGTTGGTCTTTTTGGAGTTTTTGATGGTATATTTCTCTATTACTTTCTCTATATCTCTCCCTCACTTTTGCACACATGCATGTACACATAACTTCCTAATGGTTTATACATACTTCAGATGACCTACATATAGGTAAATACTTTTTGTAACATTTATGGTGATCATTATTTTTGTTAAAGCGTGTATCATTCTTTTTGTTTTCCTCTGCTGTTGCCTTTCTTCATTTAATAATTTCTTTTCTGTTCTAAAATCAAGCTTTTTGTTCCTTCATTTTGCTCTAATCCCTCTGGTTAGAGCAAGATACACTGTTATTTGCTGGACAATACAAGTGTAGTCTCAAGTCTCAACGTAGAGAAAGTATCTGAAAGGATTTCAGGCAGATTCTGATATTAGTTATCTGCTCCAATGCAGTAGCAGTATTGGAAGCCATTTCTCATGGGCTGTTATTGGCTCAGGACAGTACTGTGGTAAACTGTAAATTCTATGCTGTGGCAGTTCATTATATTCTGCCGTAGAATAGTTTCTTTTACCATGCATAATTAAGATCATAACTGCATCATCATAAAAGGAATCTGTTGCTGGCTAGTCATGCTTAGTTAAAAGTTGTTTACTTGATCTTTACAAGCATGGCTGTTTCAGGTCATGGAGGTGCACGGGCAGCTGAATATGTGAAGCAAAACCTTTTCAGTAATTTGATCAGGCATCCAAAGTTCATATCTGATACCAAATCTGCTATAGGTTATTCACGCTATGACTGTATCTGATAGTTGTGCCTCTTCTTGTGGGCTGGCCTAACTTGTCTTTTTAAATTGTTTGCAATGCCAGCCGATGCATACAACCATACAGATTCTGAATTTTTGAAATCAGAAAATAACCAGAATAGGGATGCTGGATCAACTGCTTCTACTGCTATACTTGTTGGTGATCGTTTGCTAGTTGCAAATGTTGGAGATTCCCGAGCTGTTATCTGCAGAGGAGGCAATGGTATGATTATTGTTTTTAACTTATATTCATCTGATGTCTGACACTATGAAGTTGCCATTAGCTTTTTCTGTAACATAAATGCTCTATATGTTCTGTTTTACTTTGACAAGTTAATGTTTTGCATTCTTATGTAATTGCTCCTTCACCCGTTAGAAGTGTTGGTGTGAATTTGTCAGGTTTTTTAAAAATCTTGTTGAAGGATCATTTTATTGCTGGCTGATCTATAATATTCCTCTTGCAGCTTTTGCTGTGTCCCGTGACCACAAGCCAGATCAAAGTGATGAGCGACAACGGATTGAGGATGCTGGAGGATTTGTCATGTGGGCTGGTGCGGATTTACATCTAGCTGTTTCTCTTTCCCTCTCTTATCATCCTCTATTTTCTTTATAAGCTTTTCAACGTGTTAAATTTCTTCCTTTCGTTGTGGTGGAAATTATCTCTGTAGGAACTTGGAGAGTGGGAGGTGTCCTTGCTGTTTCTCGTGCATTTGGTGACAGGCTCTTGAAGCAGTATGTTGTTGCTGATCCAGAAATTCAGGTCTGTTTGGAAGATTGGGTTGTCCTAATTAAGATAGAAGAAACCTGTAATGAACAAGACCCAGCATAAAAATTTTGCAAGTAGCCTTTCTTGTTAGACTTCTGCCCTATCGCTTAAAAACTTTATAGGATCCCTACTTAAGAGACGATAATATGAGCCTATGAGTATTAAAATTTCATTGCAATTAGTACAATTGATTTTGGAGCATTCTACAACTCTTTTATTTCTTTTGAGCTTGCAGGAGGAAAAAATTGACAGCTCACTTGAGTTCCTTATTCTTGCAAGTGATGGACTGTGGGATGTTGTTTCAAACGAGGTATGGGAATCATCTCATCTTACAGGCACCCCAGAATCTTGGTAGTGGTTTGAGTAAAATCGTCAGCTTTTTGGTTCTGAAAATGGCTGGTAGCATAGTACTCTCCTAACCTATTTAATTGAAGTGAGTCATCATAACTGCCGTTTATCTTTTGCAGGAGGCTGTGGCAATGGTAAAGCCAATACAGGATCCTGAGCAGGCAGCCAAGCGGCTTATGCAGGAGGCATGCCAGAGAGGCAGTGCAGATAATATCACCTGTGTTGTCGTCCGTTTCTTGGCTAATCAAGGTGGTTCCTCACATACTGTTCCTGCATAATCCATCCATTCTCAGCATGGTTTTAGGCTTTGGTTCTTCTAGCCAATGAAACAAAGTAAGTCAAAATAAACTTCCATAGTAATAGCTAATCATAGAAAATGAAACTATAAACAGCACATTATTGTGCGAAGCATAGAAGCAATGAACAAATGTGTCAGCCTGCTGATCTGTATTTTTACATCTTTAAGCCTCTAGAAAAGATATGCATCTAAGTTAGCTTCTCCATGATTCCGGTCATGCACATAGAACGGGTATGCACGTGTGAATTTGTGTAAAGAAATGTTGAGACTTAAGTCCTCCTGCATGTTGTAAATTGTAGTAAAACATGTCTTCTCTTGTAGTTAGTTCACTTTCAAATAATTCGATGTCTGTGATGTCCTCTTTCAGAAAAATAGTAGTTATGCCCGTTTTGTAGGATGCAAATGCAAAGCTTCGCTGTTAACACTTACTTGTTAAAGCAGCTTTGAAGTTTGAATGCATTATGATGAGAGTAATATAATATCTGTTTGATTATAATAATTAAAGGGAAATCGTTTATATGTGGATGTGAAATTTTTCTCTCATTTTGGTATTTAATTTTTTTAATCCGTGATCCATTTTGATATATTATCGAGAGATTTTTTTTATTCTTTTGGGGAAATATGTGAAATGTAGCTTATTGACTGCTCAACAAGTTGGGTAGTATCTTCGGCTGGAGTTTTGCTCTTGATTCTGTCGAAAACCCGAATACTCGAAGAGGCGGCAGGGTCATAGAGTAAGAGTGTCTCATCAGGTGATTGAAAAAATTGAAGAGTTTGTTATCGGTGGTCTTTTATTGAGGGATCTTTAACCCCTTGAAAGTTGTCTCTTGATTTTGTCAAAAACCTGAGTTGCTAAAGAGGCATTGAGTTTATAGAATGGGAATATCACCAAAAGAAAAACTTTAAAAATTCACAATTGATGGGATTTAAAATCCATACCTTAAATGAAGCATTAGTGCATGTATCTACCAATTTGAGTTGGCTTCGGGCGGACATCTTTTTTTCCTTAAGATCGGATATTGTAGGAAGGCTGTCATGCTGGTCAAAAGTCAAAACATCTAGGCAATAGTTCTTATTATTAATCATAAAAGTGAATATAAATATAATACAATTTAATTTATGATAAATTATCAAAACAGTTATTTTTATTTACCTTAGGTTACAGATATCATTTATATTTGAAATGGTACGCTTTAGTTACTTACATTAACATGTTGTTACATTTTAAGTATTGAGTTTTCAATTGTCATTAATGATGTAGTAGTAAATTGATGTGGTACATTAAATACTATTTCAAACAAAAAATTTAGGTCAAGTTATACAGACGGTTGTAATTTTTTTCTTTTATGTTCTTTTAAGACTTAAGGTGCAAAAAGCTCATACTTTTTTCAAAAAAGCCATCAAGTTCTTGTTTGTTTTTTTTTACATTTATTTGGGTACTTGAAATTTCAAAATGCATCAAAAAAGCCCTCGAACCTTTTAGAAAATGTAATTAAGTTTTTTTTTTTTGCATTTAATTGGGTACTTTAACTTTTGAAATGCATCAAAAAAGTCTTTAAATTTTTTTGAGAAAAACAATTAAGCCTTTACTTTTCTTAAAAGTTAGAAAAAAGAATTATAAAAATTAAAATTAATAAAATTTATAAATATTATTAAATCTGAATGAAGAAATTCAAATATTATAAAATTTATAAAAAATTAAAAAAAGATATAAAAATTGTAAAAAATTATAAAATATATAGAAATATAAAAAAATTATAGAATTTTATAAAATTGAAAATTATATATAATGTAGAGGAATATAGATTTCGTAAAAGAAATTTACAAAATTTATCTTATCAAAAAAAAATTTATAATTTTTTTAATGATTTTTATTTTTATCATTTTTCGTCACATGTTACGTTGTGTTGCGATATGTGATGAATTTAATTAGAAAAAACTAGGGTCATTAATCTTTTTATGATTTTTATATTAAATTTTTTAGTTTTTACGATTTTTATAAAAAACTAATTTGCAATAAATTTTAATTTTTATATTTTTATTAGAATTTAATATTTTTTTCTAAAATCTTTTATTTTTATAATTTTTTCTAATTTTTAATAGAAGCAGGAGCTTAGTTGTTTTTTTGAAGTTTTTTGAGGGTCTTTTTGATGCATTTTGAAAGTTTAAGTGTCCAATTGAGTAAAAAAAGCGGGGGTTTAATTGCTTTTTTTGAAGAAGTTTAAGGGTCTTTTTGATCTATTTTGAAAGTTCAAGTGCTCAATTAAATGTAAAAAAAATGAGAGGCTTAATTGTTTTTTTTTTTAAAATTTGAGAGCTTTTTACACCATTAAGCTTTCTTTTAACTTTCTTTTTTTTCATTCTCTTCTGTTTCTTTTTTTGTTTTCTTCCCTTTTCCATCTTTTAAAGTTTTTTTTTATGTTATTCATTTGTTAGAACTTTTTTATTTTTATGAAAAAAGAAAAGGCGAAAGCTGAAATCAAAATTAACCTTGTTTTGTATATTCTTACCTCCACAATTACAAATCCTCATCGTCCATCATCAGTTTAACGAACCAATTTTGATCTCTCAATGACCTAGTCCACAAGCTCGCCTCACTCGTAGACCCTGCCAGTGGTGGCTTTGTCTACCCTTAACAAAGTTTCCCAAGCCCGCTACCTTATCCTCCTAACCAACCTCCACCGAATATTTTATCTATTTTACCTACAACATTCTCGTTTTTTTGAAATTACGTTATTTCATGGATTCTTTAAACGAGTTTTACTTTTTCAATGACTAAACTTACCCTCAACTTTACCCGAACCAGTTTGGTTCCATGCTCCCTTTCTCTCTTCGGTTCATCCATGCTCTGTTTTCAATCAAGCTTGCTTGAGAATATCTAAGAAGGTTTATATCAATTTTATTCGTCAGAAAATAAAAGAAAATGAAATAAATGATCTAAACGATTTTGTAAAATTTTGAAAACGAAAAAAAATTGTTTTGAATATAAAAAATTCAATTTATGTTTAGATTTAATTAATGATATGATTTTTTTATATTGATTAGTTAAATCTAATTTTAGTTTCAAGATTATGTTATATTCAAATCGAGATTTGATTAAGAATGATTGATATTTGGTTTTGAGTAAAATTCAATTTAGGAATCATGTGAAAAAAATAAAGACTTAGTTTATTAGGTGGGTAAAGATTATGTTTTTGCCGTGAAGAATATGAGAAGAAGGAAAAATAAAGAGGAAGAAGAAAAAGAAAATGATGAAATAAAAAGAACAAAAATAAATTGTTCAAAAAAATGAAAGTATGGGGATTGATTTTAACAAATGAAAAATAGAAAAATTACGTTAAAGAATTGAAAAGGGAGGAAAATAAAAGAGAAGGAGAAGAGAAAAATAAAGAAAAGAAAAAGGAAAATTCAAAGAACGTAAATGAAAAAATTAAATTGCTAAAAATAAAAAAAATATAGGGACCGATTTTATAATTTAATCTAAAATTTCTGTTTGAAATTATGATTTAATATGTCACGTCAATTTATCGTTGCACTATTAACGGTAATTAACGCTCACGTCAATTTATCGTTGCACTATTAACGGTAATTAACGCTCAGTGATTAAAATATTATAATAAGATAACATAAATTAGTAAAATATAAATTATTCTCAAACAAATAGAAATGAATATATTTTAATAGTTTGCGCTTAAATTTAAGAAGAAATGGTGGCGTCGAGTCGCGGCGCAGTTCTGACAGCCAGCTGTTTAAGGTTTGCCTTTTCATTAACAAATCTTAATAATAGGCAGCATGCGTCTCATATCTGCTTGGTGCCCAAGAAATGGAGAAATTGGTGACTTCAATGTCCTTTGCTTTATTCTTCCATTTTGTAATTAAATTTATATCATAATTTCTTTTTGTACTAGCAAACCTCTGAACGTCTAATTAGGGTGTTGTACCTTTTTTAGCTTTTGTTACCACTCTTATCTCTCAATCAATTAAGTTTAGGAGTTTTATAAATTTTTAAATAATTTTAATTTGGGTGAATATTATTTTAAGTTGGAATTATTTCAGAATCAAATCATTCCAATTAGAGATTTAAAAATTTCAAATTTATTCTATTCTAAGATTGAGATGTTTCACAATTGTTCCAAGCTGTTTAAATCAGTTTTAATTTGAGTTAAAGCTATTTTTGAGCTGCAAGTAAGTTTAAATTGAGGAATGGGTGAAATTTTGGGGGTCGGGTAACTCTAATTCCACGCCCTTTTCTGCCGGTAAAATCCTCCATGAAGGGATCGAGTTTGCATTATTGTTGTGATGGCACATGAAAAAAAAGTAAAACAGGGCTGGTTAGGCCAACTGCAAAACAACTGAAATCTCAATGTACACAAGATTTATTGTTAAAATTTAGGAACAAAATTCTGTTTTACGTCTATTTTTACCTTCTCTGCAAAATATACATTCCCCCATGATCAAATTAAAAACAACAATTTTCTCGGGACCGATAAGCCGAAACCCAAACATCAACCTAAAAACAAAACAAAACAGAGCTAAGCTAAGCTAACTGGTTTTTAATTTTGGTGTTGGATTTGTCCTGTTTCATTGTTCACTGGGTCGGCAGAATTTTCTGTTATTGTTGTTGGCAATCGTTGATGATTATCATCACTGCTCATATTTGGTTTCACTTTCTCACCGCTTCCACCTTTCTCCGATCCTTGTTCGCCCACGAATCCACCATTTTTATCACCAAACGAGGGAGCCTTATTTGAAACAGGGGTAGCCAAGAACGTAGGCTTGAGTTCACCAGCCATTATCACCAATATTTTCTCCTCGTAAACCTTTACTTCCTTCACTGAATCGCTGCTTTCAACGTCTGTTTCTTCACCGCCATCGTTGTTGGGGGTTCGCCTGTAGGAGCAAGCTAAGATGAAGAGAGCAAAAGCAATGAGACCCAGCATGGCTGCTAGGCCTCCGAAGAGGTAAGGCACGGGTGAGTGCCATGGGGAGCGTGGTTGCGCCATTAAGGGCTTTGGTGCTTCTTTCATTGTGTTGACGTGACCAATGGGTCTCATTTTCTTCTGAGTTTTGCTTTAATGGAAACAGGGTTGTGGGTTGGTGTCTTTTCGGAAATGGAAGGTTAATTTGTGATTCAACCTGAGAAACAGAGAAAACCAGGATTGTTATTTATAAGTAGCAAAAGTGTGATAATTAATTAATGAAAAAGACAAAAATTCTGTCTTTTGATTTAAGGTTAAGTTTTGTTTTGTTTATGTTGTTCTTTAACCATCTTGTTTGATATTTCTTCGAGTTTGGCTGAATTCATTTAATTAATATCCATTATTCGAATTTGAGTTTTAATTAAGTTTTTACCTCTATACATTTTATATACCATTTTAAAGAATAAATAATTTCACAAGAAAATTTAATAAATAAAAACCCACACTTTAAAAAAAAAAATCCTATTAAGCCTATAAGCTTGAATTAAGATGCTTCAATTTAATTTGCTGGATAACTCCAACCATTTGAGTTCAAATTTAATTCCGTAATTATTAAATTTTAAAAGTATAAATATCTGAGGAGGCAATAGACGATGACATGGTGCGACCATGTCGGGCCGAAAACTATTGGACCCATTCCGCAGGCAGCGCCACTTCATGGGTGTTTATATATAGAATATTAGGCATAGCATTTTTGCTTTTGGATAAAATGGTATTGGTGTTTGCCAATAAGATACACCAAACTTAACCTGACGCGAAAGCTCCTGGATGCTCTTTTTTCAATTCCAAATCTTTAAACAATGCATTCCCCCTCCTCCTTTAATCATTTAAAAGAAAATATTGATTTTGATATTGTTGATTTAAGTGAAATTTCGAGTTTTGAGTAATCTCTTCGTACATAATTATAATATATAAACATTCAAAAAATTTCATTTCTTAATCCGTTATGCCTTGTATTATAATATTTTCAACATGTATAATTCATAATCCAATTGTTGCTTTCGCACATGAATGGGATCAAAATGACAAATCCCAAGCTGGATTTTAAGTTGGAATCAATAATTAATCCATTTGAATCTAATCCCATATTGCTTCAACTTGCTGATCCTAAACCTAAGTTTTTTCATTTCACTTGATTGTGAACTTTTTTTTGAAATTTAATTTTATTTATTTAGAATAATTGTTGTATGCATTATCAATAGAATAAACAAAGTTCACAAATAAATTTAGGATCCTACCATGCCTTTATAATATATTAAGGAATAATATTTACTACACTATCACTCAAGTTTTTAGACTTTTTATAGGGTTATAGTAAAATATTTTAAAAAAGAAACAATCTTTTAAAGCTGCCTGAACTGAAAAAAAATACTTTTAGTGTACCAAATATTAACCCATATATTAATAAAATAAAATAAAAAGATAAATAGTTGCATTCTAAACCATTTGTGAATTTTTTGGTTAAAATATGTGGTCAATCCTTTGACAAAATTTGAGATTTAATATATGTACTTAAAAAGCTAAAAGATATGCCCTCTTACTTTTTTCTAAAATAAAAAACACAATCCAATCATTAATATCACTAGTGGTAAAATATCATGGATCCCTCTGTACTAGGAGTCAGATTACATTTTACCCCATCTACTAAAAAAATAGGCAAATTAATCCATGTATATTAGATTAAAGAGAAAATAGTCATTTTGTTAAAATTTTTATCAATTTAATCAGTTAAAAATTTATCCATGTATGTCAACATAAGGTATACCTAGCATATCACATGTCACTGTCTAGTTATTTCATCAATCATGCCAGTTTTTAACAGTATAAATGAATGAAATTTTTAATAGAAAGGACCAATTTATTATTTAATCTAATGTACAAGGACTAGTTTGCTCATTTTTTGAATAGAGGGGACAAAATGCAATTCGACTACTAATATAACGACCTTCATGGTACTTTTAGTTTTATCCATCATTAACATTTTTTGTTAAAATTTTTTGAATTAACACATTGATTAAACTGTCTAAATATAACGTTACATATGATTTACTAAAAATTAATATACTAAATTAATAGATTTTGACGGAAAAAACAAAATTTTTTTTATGTTGAATCTTAAATATAAGATTGTGATTTGTGATGGATACACTTCCTTAGTCATTGATACCCCAATATCATGTCTAGCTGTACCAAAACAACTAAAGGTTCATCTAATGTCAAAGGATTGTCCTTTATTAAAGTTGGCCATTAACCATCATAAGAAGCCAAGGGTAGAGCCGTATTTTTCCACCTTAATTAAGCCAAAGTGAAAATATGTGCTTCTAGAATACAAAACTAATTATTAATTAACACTAAAAATGGTGTATTTAATACAAAAAGTAGGCATTGAGAGAGTAGAAAAGTGGCAGCATATATACTGAACATGGATGGCGTCATTTGAAAACTACATATCGCTATAATGACAGTGGGGCTTATACAATACATCAATAATAGATTTATGAGTACGCATCATGCAGGAGGTTTTGTTAAACGAGAGACAGAGAGAGAGTAAATGTAAGGTTTTTTTTTAAAAAAAAAAAGTAGATATGTAATAATTATGGTAATTATTTGTTTCGTTTTACTTCACTCCTTTACATAAAATTATTATTTTACTTTTATATATTTATAATTATAGAAGGTAAAAATGTAAAATGTGATAAAAAAACTTTTATGTTTTATATTTAAATAATTTTTTGAAGAAATATTCAATTATTTGTTTGTTTTTAAAAAAGATTTAAAACATTAAAAATTATTAGCAAACAAATCAAATCGAGGTGGGTCCGGCCGAGCATCGATATATCCAACATATACGTAATTGGTAATGATTCTTATATGCTAACTCATATATGCGAACTCGCAAAAAAAGATTCATAGATATGGTGAACTCATACATGCGGTTTCATGGTAGAAGATTCATGAATATGGCAAACTCGTATATGCGGATTCATGTAGAAGATTCATAGATATGACGAACTCATACATGTGGATTCATAGCAGAAGATTTATAGATATGGTGGACTCATACATGCGGATTCATAGAAAAAGATTCATAGATATAATGGACTCATACATGCGGAGTCATAAAAGAAGATTCATAAATATGGTGGACTAATACATGCAAACTGTGTCGCGGACTTCGTATAATGAAGTCCCACATATAACTTTGACATAAAACTTAGAGAACAAGTCTGACGGACTTTCATAACTTTCATATTCCATGACTATGAACTTGCTTATAAATATGAGCCTTTAAGCCTTAAACTCCGCAGAGTCTCATACTTGAAAGAGTCCACGTTGGGCTATCATAAAAATGTGCTCATATATCTCCGTATAATCCAATCATACAATCGCAAAACCAAATATCATGCGTATACATTTTCTGTACAGCCCACTCAAACCTCTACAAAACCCGATAACATGTGGCATAGGGTGCACAACATGACATTTCTTCAACTTCCATCCACCATTACATACATCCACACTCCGCATATCATTCATTTTTACGTCTGATATATAACAAGCATTCAACTAAACATACTGTTAATAACACAACACAAATCATATCAAACATATCACCTATCGGACCATTTCAATGATAACCTCTTCAGTAATTACTTTACTAGTGATAGTTCATCAAAACAACAAACTTATACAACCAGACATGCATCTGTAGATCATCACTTTGCATGCTTCAACCGTATGACAAACATCCCACAATAATTCAACTCCTCATCATCAGTAGAACATGAAGTCAAACATACCGCAACAACACAATACTGATATACATAAAACAAACACTGAGGATTTGAGTTCAGAAACTCACCAACAAAATACCTGGAGTTGACACAACTTACACCTGCTTAGCCTTCCCTTTATCATTTGAGCCTCATCCTTCTTGGTTAGCTAAGCATAACAATCATATAAAGATCAAAATGAAGACATACATATGTAAGAAAAACTTAATTCATATGCATGTAGAGGAGTTTTAAATGTTAAAAACGACTTAAATCATCACAATTCAAAATAAATCATGCTAAAAACCTCAAATTTTCATTCCTTTTCTTTAATCAAAAGGTATGGAAGAGTTAGAAAGATTATCAGATTGCAAAATTCTTAATTATTTAGGTTAACACCCTAGTTTCTTCCCTTCATTCAAACCACTCCTTAAATTCTTTTCTTATAGAATAATCCAGAGAAGAAGATAGAAGAAAGAAAACGAATACATAAATGAGTGAGTGCTCCTAGGAGAATGACATCTATCTTCTATATAACCTTCTCGCACTCGTTCACCAAAACCAATTCATCAATATCAAAATTTATGTTCTTTATCATAATGTTTCTCACGAAAGAAAATACTCAGTTCTAAGGTAACGGGACTAATAGTTAAAATCTAACCAATTACCAAATCAGTTAGCAAGATTCACGTAACTACAATAAGACCCTCATAATAAAAATTTTTTATAGTTAGATACCCATAATTACTTTTGTACTTATCCTTTAACATTTCCGGGTGTGACGTACCATGTTTCATCCTTAACCCGTCTTTGACACTAAATTAGTGTTACTGGATATTACGACGATTAACAAGTTCAATAATATTTCAAAATGATTCATAGATAAATTTTATTCATCATTAATCAATATCATTCACTAATCTTAGCATACCTACTACAACGAGACTTGAATCGAGCTTTCGGAACACTTAAATCAATTTAGAAATAAGTAGAGGCTAATCTGAATTAAAATAGAAAAATAAGGTAAAAACTATAAGCAATGGTCACACAACTGTATGGCAGAGCTCAAACTATGTGACTTAAGGACATGGCCATGTGGCCAGACCATGTAACAAATTGTGCTCGTGTAGAAAAACCTGCACCAAAATTAAATAGGTCATATGGCAGTATGGGGTGACAGTGTGGCAGACCATGTCACAGGCTGTGTGCACCTAAAACACATTCAAAACCAAGTTATGCCATTTGCAACCATTTTCACATATTCAAAATACATTTAAACATGCCTAAAACATACCAAGTTATACAACCTAAGTGCCTAACCAATATGCCCGTAAAGGCACTACAATACAATCATGAAACAACAACCATCCAAGTCATTCAACTCAATCATTCTAGCATCAATAATTAACAAAATCCAAAACCAAAATTTGCTATCAACTAAACACCTATAGTACCATTCAAACTTGATTTATATCATCACATTACCAAATACCAAATATGCAACAAGCATTACATATATCAAATTTACATATAAATTCATTCATAATCAAGGTACCAAAACATGATTATTACTTGCAAAATAAGCATCCTATATACATGCAACAACTTTCAAACTTCAAAGTCTACTGAGTCAAAAGATAGTAGGTGTGAGCTTTCGTTGATCCGATCGACAAGTTCATAATGTCCCAAAATCTAAAGAACATAATAACAAAAGTAAGTATATAAAATACTTAGTAAGCTCATACAATTCAATTCAATAACTTACCTTACTCATTTAATAGTTAAATGCAATTAGCTATTCAAAATGTATTCCCTATTATGACATGGTTCAACAATTCCGGGTCAATAAATAGCGGACATACAAATATTCAAAGTTCATATTTCATTCACATTATAACCTTTGATTTATCGATGGAACTTCGTAAAATAACTCAATACACGAGTACAGATAACATCTAATGCTCATTTGAGCCAATCGTATACAGAAATATATGTTTTAGGTTACCCGTTCAGGCTAAACCTTTGACAACACAGAAAATAGCCTGGCCAATGTTATAAATACATGTAAGGTTACCAGTTCAGGCTAAACCTTTAAAACGACAATAGATTACTAGTCTAGGTTAAATTTGTGTCACATGTATATCCAAGTCCACAAAAATGCTAGAGCTCTGTTCAGTCAGGAGTCAATCTGAAATCTCGTATATGGGACTTTTATTAAGTCTACTGGAATAATATCACAAATCAATTCAATCCAATTTGTTGCCAAATAGTTCGATTTCAACTTACAATAGTTAATATATGTTGAAACCTTTTTTTTTGTAACTCGACTATTTTAAAATGAAAATGGAGTCACCACAAATCCTTTTTATTAGGTGTGATTGAATCACCTCGAAACTTAGTCATTTTAATAAAAGGGTTAGATTTACTAAAACAATAATTTTTGGTTTACGAAATCCAGAAAATAGGTTCAAGAGTCGGTAACGTATAAGGAAGGATTAGCACCCTCATAACGCCTAAAATTGGTACCTAGTTGATTACTTGATGTCTTAGCGTTGAAAAGTGAGAATTTGGAGAAAATTTAAAATACGATCCCCTTTCACATGAGGTTATTTAATGACGTCTAAATTAAATTTTAATGAGGAGGTTTTCTTATTTCGGATCGATCAAGACGAAAAGTCATGTCCCGTAAGTTGGGCACAAAATCTCGAATTCTCGAAAATAAGAACGCTCATCATTTAATTATTACCTAAATCTTATGCATTTTTAATTTGTTTTTAAAGAAAAAGGGACGCTTGATTATTTAGGTTTAATGAGAAAATTATACCCTATAAGTTAGGGGCACAATTTCTCGAATCCCCTATGTAACAGGCCTAATTTGCCTAGCCCGTTAATAAAATAAACCAAGCCAAAGTTTAAAAGTCCATAGTCCAAATACATGGGCCTAACGTGGCCCAAATCATTTTTACCTAATTACATACCAGAAATTAAACCCAAAACCCACTAAAATCCAAACCAGCTAACCCTAGCCCAATATTGGAGGCCCAACAACTTAGCCTAACTGAGAAAGAAACCCTAGACAGTAAACTCCAGCGCTGCAGCAGAGCCAGGCCTCCTCTCGTGCATACATTATGTTTAAACATACTTGACCTTTCTACGCAAGGTATAAAATGGAATTTTGAAAATAAAGGCAATACCCGATATTTGGAATCCTCGAGAGAATTTAGCCCTAACGTATTGGGTTTTAATTTTTCTCGTTGAATCTAAATAATCAAATTTTCTTTAATCAAAACACATAAATAAAAGCTCATTCTTGGGAATTCGATACGTTGTGTCCTAATGCATTGGATATGACATGTTATTTTCTCGAGACGAGGATTCTTCTAAAAATAAAAGTAATATTTGATATTTAGGCATTTTGTGAAATCGAGCCCTAACTTATTGGGTCTTGATTTTCTCATTTAACCCAAATAGTCGAATATCCTTCTCAAAATGCATAGGTTTTAAAAGTCAAGAGATAAACTTAATTTTGAGGATTTAAAATGTTACATTCTAACTTACTGAGTGTGACGATTTATTTCTTCGAAATAAATGAATCTCATCGTCCAAATCATCTTACTCAAGTTTTCTTTTCAAAGGATCGTATTTTTAAATCTTTTCAAAGTTTCGACATTAAGACATTAAATAATCGATTTGGTTCCAATTTTGGGCGTTACGAGGGTGCTAACCCTTCCTCGTACGTAACCGACTACCGGACCTATTTTTTCAAGTCTCGCAGACCTAAAATTTATTTTTAATGGTGAACCGATCACACCTTAATAAAAGATTGGTGGCGACTCCAATTTCCATTTTCAAATTCGATCCCATTTTTTCAAATTTAAATAAAAAGTGGTTTCGACACCCTAATTAAAGAACATCGCCTCAGTTCAAATTGCTAAATATACATTGTATGAAAATGAGTAGCTTCTAACATGACATACTATAGACTTATTCGAACATAATACATTTTATGGGATACACGAGTATGTATAAACATGTTATATGATATCATAAGAACATAAATAATGCAATATATCATAACAAAAATAATAATGTTGTAAAAAATAATGTCAATTAGTGCTAATAATAATTAATGATAATAATTAAAGACCAAATAGCAAATTGTGCAATTAAAAGGGGTAGAAATATAAATAACATAAATTAAAAGTGCAAATAATTTTTTAAAAAAGGAAATAAATATGCTGAATAAAATAAATAGAGGACTAAATTGAAATTTAAATGAAATTTAAAGTGAAAATTAAAAAAAAGAGAAGTAGATAAATGACAAAATTGAAATGAAATAGAAAAATATAGGGACCCAGAAAGTTATTTTCCCCACCCTAGTACACGTGTCATCCCCTTAGTGGGTTAACAGTGGGTCAAGGGACTGATTTGTAAGAAAATAAAATTAAAGGGGTGAAATTTAAACAAATAATAAGGGAATAGGACAAAATTAAAAATGGGCAAAAAAGTGGAAGGGCCAGAATGGAAATTAGACCCCTCCTTCAAAAAACACGCGGATCCTGATGATATTCGGGTCGGGTCTTTGGGTCGCATCAAAATGACACCGTTTTGGGTGTTTGAAGTCAAGCCTAAAACAACATCGTTTTAAGGACCTATAAAAATTAAAATTTCCAAAAAAAATATTTTAACCTTGTTTCTTAAAAAAAAAACTTTCTTGCTCCCTTTTTTTTTCTCAAATCCTCCATTGTGTCCGACCATCGGGCCGTCATGGCTTCTCGTGGCCACCGGTCATCGACAACAGCGTCCGTCACCTCTGGTGGCCGGAAGTTCAAAAAATTTCCCCTCAAGCCATTTTTTTGTGTAGATGGTGGATCTGGTGATAGATCCTTCGAAAATCCAGTCGAAATTCGATTGGAAGTCAAGAAACCTTTTGGTTTCTCTTTTTTGATGCAGCCATCGACGAACCCTAACAGGTTCGGAGACTTTTCGAATCGACAGGGAGCCACCCATGATGACAGTGGAAGATGAAGCGACGATAGGTAAAGTTTTTAAACCTTTTTTATTTTTTATGTTCTTTTGAAAAATAAAATAAAAGATTAAATAAAAGAACTACCTCTTTTTTTTTTAACTTGGTTGTTTTTTTTTGTATTCTATTGATCTCCTCCCCTTTTGTGTTACATGGTGGCTTCGGCTTTATAGTTGAATATTACAACATATTTTCTTTTTGTTTTTGTTTTTTTTCTTTATCTTTGTTTCTGTCCTTCTTCTGTTTCTCTGTCTTTGTTCTTTTTGCAGGTGGTGGTGGCAATGAGGGGTGAGGGTAACAGTTGGAGGCATGCTTGTTGACGTGGCAAAGGTAGCGGTAGCAATGCTCGTGGCTTTAGGGTTTTAGGGTTTCCCAGATGTGTTTAAGATAGTAGGGTTGGGTCTATATTTGGGCTTCTGGGTAGTTTAGGTAATTGGGCTAGGGTAGTTTAGGTAATTGGGCTTGTAAATGGACTGGACTTTTTATTTGTTTATTTTTTGTTTTTGTTTTATTAGGGCCGGACGAATTTGGGCCACTACAATATATATATATATATATGTAATTAACATTATTTAACAACAATTTGAATCACATAAGTCGTATGAACTTACCTGTCGAAATGGTAACAGTTTAACTATCAAAGATTAGTTGGTAATTCTTTTTCCTCATACGTTCTTTGATCATTGAGATTCTTGATCTAAAGTGTAGTTTAATTTAATTAATCAATTTAAACCGCATAAACAATCAAATTTATGCATTTAAAACACTTTTATTCATATTTTACAAAATTACCCTTAAACTGTACCCTTTATGCAATTTAGTCCTTAAACCAAAAACTTTCAATTTGAGCACATTTAAACTTAACCCAAGCTAGCCGAATTTCATATAGTCCCTAAAAAGCTCCTATATTTCACAATTTCACAATAATTTCATGAAATTTTACTACTTTAACAATTTAGCCCTTAAACATTAAAATCACTAAAAACTACTTTACAAAATAGTCCTATCTAGCTATCAAGCTTTTAAAGCTATCATCAAACATCAAAAACTTCACAAACTCAACAATGGCACATTTCAAATTCAATCCATTTAATACTTACATTATTCAATTCAATCCATATTTCATATTTTTGCAAAATTACTATTTTGCCCCTAATATTTTAACTTTTTACAATTTAGTCCTTAGGCTCATAAATTGAAATCTAAACATTTTCATCATTTTCTTAAGCTAGCCGATTTCTCTAGGAAACTATATCAATCCATGCAAATCATCATCCCACAAATTTACCATGAGCTTTCATCACTTTTACAAATAAGTCCCTAACTGTCATTTTCATCTAAAATCACTTTACAAAACTAGTTTATTTATCAACAAGGACTTATAATATTCCATTAAACATCAAAAAATCATGCAAGGACATTCATGGAAAACCCTTAAATCTTTAATAGTTTTACAAATTGATCCTCGGGCTAGCTAGATTAAGCTACAACGATCCCGAAAACATAAAAATCATTAAAAACGAAATTGAAATACATACCATGCAAGCAAAACAAGTTGGCCGAATACCCTAGAAAGCTTCCATGGTTATTTCCAGTTGAATTCTCAAATGAAGAAGATGATACCATCTTTTTCTTTACTTTTGTTTTATGTTTTAATTACTCTTTTACCATTTTACCCTTTAAAAATATTAATAATTTTAATAAAACCTTGTCATAAACATCCACTAACTACATAAATGGTCTAATTATCATCTAAGTCCTTTCACATTAAATTTTCATAGCCATTTGTCACCTTTAACTAATAGAACTCCATCTTTGCACCTTTTACGATTTAATCCTTTTTACTTAATTAAGCATGCAAATGTCAAAATTTCTTAACGAAATTTTAATACGACCTTACTAAAATCCCATAGACATTAAAATAATAATAAAATAATAATTTACTTGTCGGATTTGTGATCTCAAAATCACTGTTCTGATTTCACTGAAAATGGGCTGTTACAAATTAATCTACTATCTTTTTCACCAATACAACAAGTGAATCATGTCCTAACATTCCCTTTTGTACTTAAAGATCATATCACTCATATTTAAATTCCCCCCTGAAAATTTTAGGTTGTAAACACAATCTATTTACTCTTCAAATGCACTCACCAAATAAGTTATTCAATGAGCAATAAAGTCTCTCTCAACTTAGTACATAAACTTATACAAGTCTTTTAATATATAGAAGTTTTCGAGACTTGCTAAGATACTAAATATCAATTACAATCTAACCTCTTAATAGTAGCGGCTACAAAATAACAAAATACATTATACTAATAAAGACTAATGTAAAGTGGGATATGAGAGATTCATTCTTCAATGATATCTTCAATGCAATCCAATCCGTTCTCCACAATCTAAAGGATTCAATTGCTTGATTTGTTCCAATACAATCTTTAAGGATAATTGCTTTAAATAGATTGATCTTCAAAGCCGATCTTGCATACATTCAAAATATTTGCATAATTTAAAGCCCAAAGATTTTACTTTAATAAATTGCCAACTCCAAATATGACAAGTAACATCTCGTTAGAGTGATAGTGAAAGTAGCCACTTGCCATTGATACTTAATAGATAACTTCCAAAATTTATCTTAATACAATACATTAAATATAAAAATAAGAAAATGAGTTTTGATTCAAAGTCTCCACTAAGGTGGCGGGAAGAAGAATATATTGTGGGATTATGGTGTAATATCTTGTGTTTGTGCCTTGCCTCTGAAAACACTTGAAATAACCCATATTCAAGAGAGGGAAGCACTTAATCTTTGGGTACATTGAAAACCCACTGAGTTTGATAATCATTTAATAAAAAAGCATAAGCTTTTGTTGGTAGTGGCTGACGACATTATTACAGAATTATTGCTTTTCTTTTTCATTCATTTAATCAACTACTCTCTGAGATTTTATTTTTTATTTTTATAATCACACATGTTGAAATTAATTTTATTTATTCGAATTAGGTGAAATTTAACCATCTAATAGTAATAATTTTAAGATTTAAATTTATTTCAAATACTCGAAAAACACCGCCAATTAATACTCACCATATCTACTATATTCCTTCCAAAACCGTCTTCTTCTCTGTTTACAGTTTTTATGTCTGTTCTGGTTTTAATCTCTTTTTTATGTTTAAATTAAGATTAAATTTGTTTACTCTGATTTAATATAATATATATTTTTAAATTTATAATATTATTAGTAAGTCTAAATTGATAATACTAATAAGTATTATTTAAAAAAATTATAATTTATAATATTATTAGTAAGTTCATAAGGTCTTACTAATATTGTTTTGTTGATAACTTGGAGTCCTAAAAAGATGCAGATTTATTTTGTTGATAACTTTCTTACATTAAATAACCTTATCAGTTTGAACATGCTAATAACATAATAAGAAAGAGTGATCAAATCAATTTAAAATGAAGGGATTAAAACAACAATTAGACCTTTATGTTCCATAGCTTATATTCAATTAAATAATCAAATCCTTATTACGCAAAAGATCATACTTTCTCATCGGAAAAAAGAACCTGGTGAACACAATAATATCAACATGGCTTGCAAATTGCTGTCTGTATATATGGTGCCCTTTATTTGGTGATGAATCAATTTGGGGCATAATTGAATAACATATAAAAGTGATGGGAATCCCAATTCATAGGCGTATCTATAGAGGCAGATATGACCTTTTTTGGAGACTATAAGGTTGTGTATTTATAAACACTCCAAAAGACAAAAGTTGCAGCATTGGTATGGCCATATTGCATGTGGAAAACCAGATGCAAAAGCTAGGCCGATTTGGCTCTTGGGTTGGAGTATGTTTGGTGTGGTAGATTCCTTGTCTTTTACAAGCTTTCATCAATCGTCATCTAAAATGCAATTTGATTAAATGGTTTTTCAAGTACTTGAACATCATGATAATGTATTAAGTCCTCTACAGTAAAGTCGAGAAGAGTTGTTTAAAGTTTGAACTCGGAATTAGATGTTAATGAAAATTTCATATTAACGTAAGTCAGTTTTTTTACTATACCAATGCTTTTATTGATGATTATTTGACTACACTTTGAAGTTTTAGCTTTCTTGTATGGGGGCTTCATCTTCAAATAATTGAGAGGTGGAGGCCGTTGTCCTAGTGATAGTAACAAAACATGAAATTTGGCAATGGCGTCCTCATTCCCATCTGTTATGGATCCGTACAACAGCTCAAATACTGTAGAAATAGAGTACAAGTTTTTCTAGTACTGTTGAGGGGAGGCCGGACTCATTTGGGAAACAGTTTGCAAAGTGTTTTCCATCGGATCCCTCAACGGATCTGATATTGAGCCTGGAGTGTCTATACTCGAATTTATCTTCGGGTTTCATATCCTGACTCTGCCGACAGCTCGAGGAGGTGACGAGTTCACAAAAAGATAAAATCCAAATATAAAGCCGAACATAAACACCCCGAAATCAATACCGAATCTATTGAAGAGTACATAGACCCTCGGGCATATAACAGTTCACAAATTTTTCCCCAGGCAAGTCTGGCACCCTAAACACAAGCCGAGGATATGTTAGTGCATGCCCTTCCTAAGTTTAAACTTAATATAATATATGTAAGTATATTGATTAATATTGCATCAAAATACTTGTGCTGTTATCAAGTTTTTTAGTTATCAACTATATGCATTAAGTTATGCATATAGCAGATCAACTAACTATTGATGTAATAGTAAAATACTTGTATAGATATTTATCATTTAGTCTTGAATTTAAACTTTGGACCTTACTCCCTTTATTATTGAAATTTATTGGGACAGATTTGGTGGAAAAATGAGTAGAATGGGAATGGAATAGATAAACCTGCTAGTTTTGATCTGAGTTTAAAATATAATAGGATTTAAACTCAAATTCAATTTTATTCATAGATAATTAAAAGACTCAAGCCCATCCGATTTAAATCTAAATTGATTTGAATCAGAAATAATCTAAAACCCGAAATAATCTAATTTCAAAATGATCAGAATCCTAAATGATCAAATTTTAAAAACTCAAGCCTCAAATTTTAATGATACAAATTCAAAACAGCTTGCTTATGAAATTGATTTAATCTCAAAATGGTCCAAATTAAAATAATTTGAAAGTTTTAAAACTTGAATAAACTCTATTTAAATTATAAATTTTGAAGAAGTCAAAATAAGATTCTACCAATATACTAAATTATAATCTTACAATTTTTAAAGAGTCTATAAAAACAATTTCATAATTTTTGGGGGCAAAACCCTTACCAGCTACAATTGCACATATTTAGAAATATTTTTCAGCTGCTGCCTATGGTTTGGATTCTTAAATTAACCATATCATGCATGTCCCGGCTTTGGTCTATTTAATTAGCTAGATAACAAAATCATTGGCAGTACTAATTATGTACTGATTTGCAACTAATTGAAGAGCATTTGGAATATAATTTGTACGATGACATCTGTTTATACAGTAAATTTGTATGATGATATTTGTTTATGCAATGATTGTTGTCCTTATGAAATACGAATGGGTTTTGAGATTAGAGCTGACAAAATATCTTAATTTTAATATGAAATTGCATTTATTATATAAATAGTCTGGATATGACGTATTAAAAAAATAATGTTAATAAAATTTTAGAGTGCTTACATATTTTTAATTTGATCAACGTATTTTAAATATATTTCACCTCGAATTTGAGCTAGCATTTGAGACAAGATAATAGATTAGATTGACAAAAAAACTTAATTGATATGATTTTTTATTATTTAATATATATATGCTTAAAATTGATATAATATTTGGTATATTAAATATTTTAAAGTTGAGATATTAATTTAAAATTTGGACCACAAAAGCAATTAAACTTAACTGTTTAAATATGTTTTTGCATATACTTCAATTTGTCCTCAACAAAGATATTTTTGTATACAAATAAAGTTGGGCAAAAGTAGTATTTTAAAATTTCTTGAGTCTAAATTCATTCAGTTGGATTCAATTAAATGATTTTTTATTATTTGAAATAATAAAATATTTCTATTTAAATAATTTATAAGTATATATAAATATTAATATAATTTTTTTATTACGGTTTTGACAATAAAACAAGCGAAACTGAACTGGTTTGATATTAAAACCCTAAAACAAACCTGATAAAAAAATGAATAGTAACGTAGTATGATTTCCCTCCCAACAATATAAGACAATGCCCAAAGTAGGGGATAGGGCACTCGGAATGGGCAACATTTATTTAGGGTTTTAATCAAAGAGGTTTTCATCTAAACTACTCCTACATTTACAGTTTACTCAACTTTCATATACATCTTTCGAGTTGATTTGGTTTAATAAACTTATTTTAGATTAGATTAGGATACAGATTTTTTATCTGGAGTCATTTTGGTCCGAATTTAGATTAAATAAATTTAAAAGTAAATTATACTAATAGTGATTCAATTATTTTTTTTCTGTTATCCAATTATAAATAGTTGCAAAATGATCAGTTAACTATTAACATTTTTTCTTTTTACTCACGTAACTATTTAATTTTATTTTTTTTGGTCACCCAACTATATTATATTTTTTAATATTTTTATTTTTATGCGGATGATAAAAAATCAAATTGTGATCCCATCCGCCCCAATTCAATCCTTGAAACATTTTGGGGTTAGGAATCTTTTGTCACAACGCAAAATGAAAATGGAGGAAAAACAAAGGAAGGAATCTTTTCACTAGATATGGATTGTTGCACTAAAGCCAGAAATATCAATCAAGTTTTAGACCAAATCTTGAGTACTTTATTACAATGTAATTAATTAAAATCATATCCTTCTTTATGCATTTTAATAGGTGATTTACCTCTAATTTATTATTGTTCTCTTTCCGCTTCATAAATGCTTAATTGCACCAAACTATCACTTCAATTTTAAACCCGTCCTTGAATTTTAAAGCATTAATTTTGAATAAATTAAATTCTTTCGTTAGCCCAACCTTCAATTTAGGCATTAAATGACAATTTAGATTTGACCTGAAATATATTTAAATCACATGATCAAATTATAAATATGAAGGTACCTACTATATAGACAATTTGGATCTAACCTGTTAAAAAGAAAAGAAAAACAAAAAATGCTCCAACTGAATTTTATTGACACTATTTGTTTCTTTTTTAACACAACAGATCTTAGTTATTCATATAGTAAATAATATGTATTTATAATTTGATCTACGTATTTTAAATATGCTCCAGTCAGACCCAAACTAACACTTAATGCCTAAATCTGATATATATTATTTTTATTTCCAATAAAAGGCCTTTCCATTTTAATTTTATTCTTATAAAGATCGTGAAATTACAAAGTTAATCCCTCATGTTTTTAATTAGTTATAAAAAACATAATTTTAAAAATATTTATTATAACTTATTCTTTTCGTTTAACATAATAAGATATACACTCTTTATGAAAAATTGATATTCTAGTTGTTTTTTCAATCCTCAATTACGAAACAATTAACATTTTTCATATTAATTTTTAAAAATTTATCAAAATAAATACAACTAACATGTATATCGTACGGACATACAAGCTTATTATACATTACAAGGTTGGATTTGAAAATGAAAATAAGCATTATGTTCACATAGTAATTTTTTTTTTTACATTTGGCATTAAACTAACTAAACACATATTCATATCCTTTTTTGCTTCATAAATTTTTTAAATATTAATAGTTTCACAATTTGATCCTTCTTTCAAATATTATTGAAATCAATTTACTTAATAACTTTTTTAAAATTATGATATTAGTCCTTATTAAATTAAAATTGTTGCCTTTAGTTTTGAAATAATCGCTTATTAGTAACAATGATTTTGAATAAAATTTTAAAATATTTATTAACTTGAATATTGTCTCATTACATTTTGAATAAATGGATATTTTCAGTTTTTTTTTTGGAAAACTTAAAAAACTTTAGTTTATAGTTTTTTAGGTTAGTTTAAACATTTTTAAATGAATAGAATTAATTATGATTAAAAAATAGTAATTCTATTTTTACAAAAATCATATAAAGCATGTGAGACACAATATCTTAAATAACATATCAAAATAAATAGGCATAATAATTTATTTGGCCTTCCAACTTTATTAAAAAAATTATTTTAGTTATTCATTTAATTTTTTTACTTTTTTAGCCCTTAACCTTGCATTTTTTTTTATCAAACTATCCCAAAATGGATAGAAAAGTTAACGTTTTTAAGTGTGCTAATGTGGCTTATATGTGGATTGCCATGTAGGTAACACATCAACATTTAATTAATTTTTTTTTAAAATTTTAAAAGTTAAAAATCATTAAAACTATTGAAATATATAAAAATTATAAAAATATTTTTAATATTTTTAAAAATTTAATTAAATTCTACGTAAACTTTTTCATCCATTTTGGAGTGATTTGACAAAAAAAATACAAGTTCAAGGGCTAAAAAAGATAAAAAAATTAAATAAAAGGTTAAAATGATTTTTTGTAAAATTAGAGGGCCAAAAAAGATATTATGCCAAATAAATATATATGATACACATATTGTTTTATTTTTTCTATATTGATTTATATATTAATTAAATAATTTAAAATTTTACAATAGTTACATATCTATGTGGCATTGATAATTCTTAACATGAATATAATATATAATATATAATAATATTAATTTATATGGAATTACATTAAATTTTTTGAAATGAATACATACTTGAATATTTATTTTGTTAAATTAATATCATATATATATGGTTTTTAAAATCATTATAGTATCATAAATGAAGACTAAAAAAAACCAAGCATTCGTATTTATATGAATTTTAATTTTAAATATTTTATTTGTCTAATGTTACAGATTTTAAAAATGATTTTAAATTAATAAACAAATATACATTTTAATAGATATATACAACAAACTTATGCATAGCATGGGATAAAAACTAGTATGAATACTTTAGCAATGTCTTTAAGCAAAATTGGAAACTAACTTATGTGGCAAGCTTTAATGTTCCACAAATGACCTTATATTTATAAGGCACATGAACATTTAACATGTGAATATATTTTAGGGTAAATTACACCAACAGTCACTTAACTTTGGGGTAGTTGACAAAACAATCACTTAGGTTTCAATTCAGTCACTTAACTTTCGAAAAATAACAAAATAATCCTTTTAACCATTTTCTGTTACAGATGTAACGGAAAAGTGACATGACATTTAACGGTGGGCTCCCATTTAAGAAGTTTGGGCAGTAGAAGAATAAGAGAAAAAGAAGAATAAGAGAAGAAATGGAGAAGAAAAAGAAAAGAAGAAAAGGAGGAGAAGAAGAGAAAATGGAAGGACTTCATATCGACGATTCCCAAGGGTCAAAATCCGGGAACTCAAAGACGACTATGCTTCCACGACATTGATGCCTCCATGGCCAAAGCCCTCTACCGCATCATGATCATCGAGGTTCCCACCATAACCATCTTGATGCAACTGCTAAAACCATTGAACCTGGAGCTGTTTTTGCAAGAGAAAGCCATAAGTTCTTTGCATTTGAATCCTTTGTGTGTAAAAAAAATATTGGAAGGCTTCGACTCCCCTGACTTTGGGGTCACAAAAGATTCTGACTCAAAAAGACTTGACCTCGAGAAGCATTTCAACACATTCAAGACCTTGAAATCTGTACACCTAAATCGTTTTTAGCTAAAAACCCAAGCTCTTCTTTAGCTAGATTCACCAAAACCAAGTACCTTAACCTTGTCCATGCTAAAATAGAGTGTTCCTTTTTCGGGAACTTGAACCAAAGGAAGCTAGTTACCTTCGGTGGGTTCCCAGATATAGCTTTTCTCATAGCTTTTGCAGAGATGTCTAGGCGGTTTTGGCTCTTGCATTGCTTGGGGTTTTGGTTCTTGCACTTTTTTCATCATCAATCCCCTTTGTATTTCTGTAACAATTATTACCATTTATTTAATATTTTGAGCTTATACACTTGATTTTGGATAACCCTTTTGTGAGATTTGAAAAATATCCTAATTTTTTAACTTATTTTTCGATGAGGAGAGGGAGGGGTCTCATCGCCACCGTCGTCCCTGATGGAGAAGAACCCAAATACAGAGTTGTTCAAAAAAGACCATGGGGAAGATTCGTAGCTGAGATCTGAGACTCATGGAAAAAAACCCGAGTTTGGTTAGGTACTTTCGATTCCGCCAAAGAAGCGGCTCGAGCTTACGATACAGCGGCGATGACACTGCGTGGACCGAAAGCCAAAATGAATTTCCCAATCAATCCCTTGAATACTACTGCTTTTCCGATCAATAACCACCACTGGTGATTATACCCGATGGGTAATTTTCCATTTTCCTTTCTTCTTCTTCTTCTTCTTCTTCTTCTCCATTTGTCTTATTCTTGTTTTTACCCTTAACCAATCATCTTTTCTTTTCTTTTTGACCATTTGACTACTTATCCAACATGGCAAGTTAACTGGCCACATCAGCTAGTTAACTGGCCGCATCAACTATCCCATTAAGTCTGTGACGGAAAATTTTAATGAGTGACTGACTTGTTAGTTTCCAATAACGTTAATGACTGTTTTGTTATTTTTTGAAAGTTGAGTGACTAAATTGAAACCTGAGTGATTGTTTTGTCAGCTACCCCAAAGTTGAGTGACTATTGGTGTAATTTATCCTATATTTTATGGGTCTCATTAAATGTAATAGTGTACAAATGAGAATAAAAATGTTTTATATGTGAAAATAATTAAATATTGTATACTCACAAAGGCAACAATTAGTGAAACTTGTGAAAAAATAATGAAATAATTCTTAAATGCATTAATTCTTTTCTTTTTTTTCTTAGTGACGGGATTAAACTAATTTTTTTGGAATTTTTGAATTGATTGCAAATATGTTCAATAATATCAAATATAACTTCACATATTTGGTAATTTAAAAATAAAAAAATTAAAGAAATTAGAATAAAAATAATATCAAACATATTCTATAGTTTAAGGAAATTTGAATAACTTCACATTTTTTTCATCCTATAAATAGTGGACTTGCATAGTATTCGCAAACACGTTTGTATATTATTTTATTTTTTACTCTACAAATTCTTTCTGAAGTAAAATAAAACTGATACAAATTGTCATAATATAGGCTATCAATATTCTAAAAACTAAAATTTTATATTATTTCATTTTTACTTTTTTAATCATAATATTTTTGAAAAGTTACAAAATTTACAATGATTTTTAATAAATAAATATAGTATATTTTAATTTATATATAATTAAATCTGTGCGTTGCATTGAATAAGAAACTATTTGATAACTAGGCTAACAGTAAACACTCAATTAAAATGTTTTTAAACTTAGCATCATTTGGTGGAATTAACTCATATATGTAATTGTAAAGTAGACGCTGAACCCAATATTTTAAAAATCGGACAAATGATTAAATCAGTTGAACAATTAAAAAATTCATAATTTTTTAAAATATTAAAAAATTCAATTCAACAAATTTTTTTGTTTCGGTTTCTAAGTTTTTACTAGTTCATAAACAATCTGATATATATTCGATTTTATGTCATTAGTCAGATCACTAATTTCTAATTTAGCCAGTCGATTTGATTCGATTGAGAAAACACTAATCGAATCAATAATTTTTATTAAGAAGTAACTCATGGATTGGATTAGCTGAAACTCTATATACAATATACTTGGGGTTATTAGTTAAAATTTTCCTCCTCTTTCTTAACACATGGGAAAGGAGCATATATGCAGATGTGCATGTGTCGCTTTCATTGCAAGGTATTGTGAAGTTACATTAAGAGATTGACTTTATGACATTGAGAATATCTTTGTAGGGAAAGGACCTAACAAACCAGTAGCGCATTCACAACAATAAAGCTACCATGTTTCGTTATTCTTTGTCTCTCAGATTTTTCATATATTTGTGTTCCAGTCTATCTGTTATTGTTTTTAAATGTAGTTAGAATCACTCGACCCTTTAATTAGTGACAATATATATATATATTCTCCTTTTCTCACATCGCTATCACAACTGATTGAAGCTTCAATTCCACTCTGCGCTGCTTGTATTTAGTGGCTCTATTAACTACAACACTATTATGCTTTGTTTCTTTTTAGTCGTTTCTCATTTGGTTTTCATATTTTTCAAACATCAAGAGGTTGGGTCCATTTCAGGTTGTGAGACTTTAGGTTACATCATTTTCGATTTTAAATTTTTTTTTATTATTTTATACTTGAATCTTTGCTGTTGGAGTTATTTTAGATTCATATCAATTTTGATTTGAGTCAGTTTCGATTTCATGTTATTAATTGAGTTTATCAATCAGGGGTTTTAAGTTGAGAGATTTTGAGTTCAAGTCATTTGAGTTTTTCCATTTAGGTTTTTCACTAAAACTGGAATCATTTCAAACGACTTGTTTAGGTGATTCTGGGTTTTAATCATTCTAAGTTTAAGCCATTTTGAATTTAAATAATTTCTAACTTGTGTCATTTTTTGGATTTAGATTGAGTGAATTAAAATGGTTGGGCTTTTATGATCACCTTAAGTTGAACCTTTCTCCATGTCATTTTTTTAGGGTCAACTACATTTGTAGTTACTCAACTATTGGTTAGTTTTTTTTTGGTCACGCAATTATGAAATGTTACACAATGGTCATCAAACTATTCGATTTTTTTCGTTTTTGGTCACTAATCATTAATTGTTGACGGGAAGATGACGTGATAACTTTTAAAATTAGCATAATAACAACTTTAACGTCAACATTTATACATTGTGTCAATTTAGTCTTAATTCTAAAAATTTAACCTTCAACATTTACACATTGTGTAATTTTGTCCTTTTTTTTCACCTAAAAAGCTAAAAAAAAATGAATCTATTAACTAAATTTGATTAGAAATATACCAAAACTGGAAGCACTCAATAATCCAAGATAATAATTTTCATCTTTTCTCATTCTTTTAAAATTAACCCTCAATGTCACAAATAAAAGTAGAATTGCAAAACAAAATAGACCAAATTACGCAATGTGTAAATGTTGAGGGTTAATTTTTTTGGAATCAATACTAAGTTGATACAATGTATAAATGTTGAGGACTAAAGCTACGATGATGCCAATTTTAAAATCTGTGAATTTATCTTCCCATTAGTAATTTATCAGTTGGTGACCAAAAAAGAAATTTATTAATAGTTGAATGACTATTAATGTAGTTTAACTTTTTTTATGACTGCCTATTTGTAAGTTTTAATTTGATTTTGTAGATGACCTGAAGGAAAAAGCAAGGTGAACGATTTCTTTTAGTAGTGACCATAGATGACATGAAGAGAAAGATCATAAAATAATTTATGGACACTCAACGACCCAAAATTTGATATTTGCATTAACATAGTTTTTTTTTTTTCGTTTGTGGTGGAATCAAGGCATCCTCCATGCTTGTTTAACAATTCATGAAGACTAATCCTTTTGGGGTTCGCGGCTGCTCCTCCTAACAATGTCATCTTTAAAATTTGAACCTGAATTCTCTTTAAGAATGTAATATAATTTATCACTAACCCAACACTTATTGGTATTAACGAGTATATTGATCCACCAAACCGAAAATTCATTTTAGAAACTTAAATATTTATTTGGTAGGAAAAGCTACGGGGAGATATATAAAAACAAATGACATACATACAATACAACACAATCTATAAAAAGATGGTAATGGTTGAGAAGAAGAAGAAGATACATTGACAAAACTAAACTATACATGCTTCTGCCAATTCTTCCGTACACATGTCATTTATAAAAGGATAATAATCATTTAGGGCAAATGTTGTTGTAGACACTCTTTTAGATTTGGAAAGTTTTGGTTTTGAAACAATCAGTCAATACCATTTGCGAAACAATATTTCTTAGTATGTAAACATACATGCAAGGATACTTACGTGCATACAGAGTAACATTATAGTCATTGTAAAAATGAACTTTATGGAAGAAATAAGCTTAGTCAGAAAGTTTTTACCCTCATAATGTAACAATTTGGATAATTAAAAAAGGTTAATTACATCATATGTCCCTACCCTATGCTTCAGATTTTAAATTGGTTCTCAAATTTAAAATGTTTTAATTTAGCCATCATACTATCAATGTTGTTTCAGTTAAATCTTTTTGTTAAATATTGCTTATGCATTAACAGTTTGAACCGAAAAGAAACATAAATTATATTATTAGTAAAATTTAGGAAGGCTATTTTTTCTTCAAATCCCAACTATCCATGCCATAGGCACATTATATTTTTAATATATTCCACATCAAATCCAAACAAGTATTTAGCATCTAAAATGCCAGCATGACTTGACTGATATGATATCGATATCTTGATGATTCAATTAAAATGTTTTGAAGTTTGAAAAGTTGACATGATGCAATAAACCATATAAGAAAATATAGCTTTAATTACTTACCTTATGTCAATAAGAGTAAATTTACCATTGAATTACCTTATTCTTAACAACCAACCATTTATTATATGAACCTAGTCTACCATTTCAAAGATGGATGCAAAGGTAATGCATCAGTAGTTTCAATGTGATAAAGCATGCAACATATGTAAGGAGATTGAAAAGAGTAGGAAGCAAAATTGATGAGCTTATCGCAATTATGGCAATACAATTTCTTGGAGGTGTACAACCTAGTTGTGATGAATCTGATGAAGGCAAAGGTTGCTCTATCTCAGCCTTTGTTGCTTCATCCCAATTACCATTTTCTTCAAGGGAACAAATCAATCTTGTTGCTTGAAGGCCATCTGAGACTGGAATGCATACCCCCTTTGTTGCTTTATCCCAGCCTTTGTTGCTTCATCCCAATTACTACGGCTTTGAACCGCATGGACAACATCAACACCGTTGTTCACAACATGTAACACCTTATACTCGGCCTGGTCGCCAAGCCTAAATATAGGATGCCATACCATCGTCTCGTCTCATGTACATCAAATAGGGGATTAGCTCCAAGCAAACCGATCTTCTTTTGTTAACCTGTATAAGTTTTAAGTCATCCAATTAGTTAATAAACATTATTACATACAATTCATTTGTTAATCGGTCTTACATATAGTTAAAAGCATGCATAAGGGATATTTAGCAAAATTTCATAAAACTGCTCGTAGGTATCGATATTGTCATTAAGGTATCGATATTTTCTTTGAGTGGTATCGATACCACTTGGAAAAGTGATACCAAAGTAGCTTACTTTTTTCTGGCCAAAAATCCCAATTATAAAAAATTATCGGTACATGCTATAAATTATCGATACTTTAGTCCTGAGTATTGATACTTGAGATAAGGTATCGATACCAAATCCCTATTTTGTTTTCCTGTGCGTTTTAATTCACAAAGGTATCAATTTTCAAAGCCAACTATCAATACCTCTACTACTGAAGCTAAAAATGCATCATAGAAGAGCAAATAATTCATTTCAAATAGTTCCTAAGCAACATGCATCAAGTACTTTGTTTATTTCATCTTGCTATGGCTAAATTTATCAGTCCAAAGTGTCCAATCATCCAAGCAAGAATTGTTATGCCAACATCAATGTTTAAAAGTTCTAACATAAGGATAACATGAAATTCTTATAAATCAAATCACAATGTTTAAAGATCAATAACCCAAAATGGTTCTACCATATTTCCTATTTCCCCAATACGAATATATATAATAGAGAACCTATGATAAATAACCATTCTTCCTTGGATCACTCCTTCGAAAACCACACCCCCACACCATGACGTCACTGATCTGCATATGTTGAAATGAGTGGGTGAGCTACAACAAGCTCAGTGAATGCAACGATTTTCCACAACGCAAACATAACATCTTGCAACACAACTAATCATTTACTTACAAGTACCTTAATCTTAAGTCTAACATCATATAGTATTACGTCATGCATTATCTAATAGTTCATTCTCACAATGCATACATACTAATTCAAGCATAGAACATATTCCACATGATTACATAAAATATGATAAATTGACACTTGAGTTATGAAACATATAGTGACCTCTAGCATCACACATCGGATATGCAGATCTCGTTTACATTACATAGACTCATATAGTCAAACATGTCACAAAAAGTGAAGCATAAAGCTAACACTTTTATTATTTCCCCTAACATGTCTCGTTGAATGGAGCTTAGATCACATTCCCTTATCCCTCAAACATGTCCCAGGGCCTTAATGCCCAAAACCACTATACTTATAAGTGAGTACTTACAATCCTATGGCATGCCAACTATATTCAATGGTTCCAAAATCACAAGGCCAAAATATTCGAAAACAACACATATTACTTATCGATTATCCATGCACTATCACTATCGAATAACATATTTTGCAAAACACTATCATAGTCATATAACATATAAATTTTATGTATATAATTGTACTTCACACCATAGTCACTATGTCCACATACCACATTTCATGCACAATACATAACCAAAAAATCACAATATCATTATGGATTCAAGGAAACATACACTTGGAATTTAGAGTAGGGGTTTAGGCTACATCTTAATTCCCAAATAACACATGACTCGTGTTTACGAGTAGCAATTCCATACACTTACCATTTTATGCTTTTATCGAAAAGCCGAAAGCTCAACTAACGCTTCTCTAGCTCGTAACAAGCTCTAACAAATCCGAAGCTTTACACACATAAATCATACAATAACCACAGTCAAATAACAACCAAGAATTCACTCAAATCAACTAACACACAAGCTTTAAGCTAATTTCCCATGTAACTTAAACTATTAGCATAACGAACTTTAGATACTAATATCTCGATCTATACTCAACCTTTTTGTCTAAAATTAGTTCCGTTCATCTAATTATTCATCTACACCTAATTCACAACCTTCAAACTAGACAAATCTACTCAATTCATGGTATCAACATTTTTTAACATCTTTTAGGCAATTTTTACAAGATTCATTTAAACATGAAAAATCCATAAAGAAACTTCAAGATAAGTTCAAAAAATTTCTAATCATGCTAAAATAAGTTGAAAACCACTTTGGAACCAAGTTTTGACTCAAAATCTTGAAACCACCATTAATTGTTCGATTTTTGGCTTTTATTTAAAACATTCAATTTGAGGGCTAATAATTCAAGTTTCATGTCTAAATAACATTAAAAACCAATGGTTACATGAATAATTACCTTTATTGAAAGAACGAATGAGTTTTGATGTAAATTTGAAAAACCCACATTTGGAGAAGATGATGAAATCTATGGAGTTTTGGGTCTTTTTAGTAGGGATTTATAATGGTAAATAACTTAGGAATGATAGAAAATCAAGGTATGGTGGTTTAAAAATAAAAAACGAATGGAATAGTGAGGAAAAAGCAAGGGGCGACAAGCATAATGAAGAAGAAAAGAAACTGATGTGAAACATGTTGATGGGAAAGAAATATGTTCAATTTTATAAACTAGTTAAATTGTTACATAAATGCTCACTATTTTGAATTTGTTACGAATCGGTCCTTTATCTAAAATTAGGGGTTTCTAGAATACTTTTTCAAAAATTGATTTAACAGTTAAGATGCCATAGTCGAAAACATTATCGAGTACCAACTTTATGAAATTCTGAGCTCATATAGGCAAAAATTCCTAAAATAGCCCTAAAACTCCTAAGTCCTATTTTGGGGTGTTACACAACATCTTTTGCGTGGCCTAATTGCTTCATCATCGACTATGCTGCCATCACATTAATCTTACTATCTTCCTTAAGTAGGATCTTAATCTTTGATGTAATATTTTTTGATACATCTTGATTGTAGTTTAATATGGACTTGACAACAATGTTAAATATTTTCTCCTACATTTTAGGAAAGCATTACGGCTCACTTATACTCATTTACACTTCCACCACTAGGCTTGTCTCTGAGCGACTTGATGCATCTGCAGTAGAAATCTTATTCTTAGCTTTTGCATCATTTCGATAATGTGTGTCTCTAAACATTGAACTGCTATTAACTAGTTTTGAACTGTGAGTAAATGAAATTCTAGGCTTAGATGATATATGTAGATCTTTAGCCTTAAAACAAACATTCTTAATTGAATCTATCTCTTTTGCTTGACCATTATTCATGGGAAATGAATTACAATTCTCTAAGAACCCATTAAGTTTATGTGTCTTTCTGTAGCTAATTTTATATGGTATTAATTTTGTGTTTTTCTATATCCATTAGATGAAAATAGAGAACCAAAGGCATGGTTGGAATTGGAAAAAGCTAGCAATTCCATAGCATCGTGATCGTCCATATTTGAGAGGTCATCTGAGTCATCAAAATGATAACATGATGGAGAAACCTTGTAAGGTAGGATAAACGTAAATGTAGAACCACAATGCAATTTACTAGACATGGTAAGATGACGGACCATTAGCTTAATTTGTTCCAAATACATAAAATGGTACCAGCAAGAGTATGATCTACATATATTAACAACATAACTTTCTCAAGTAAAAAGGAAGCATACATAAAATATATAGCTTCATAACTTCCAAACTTTTTAATGATCTGGAATTAACTATCGTTGGTTGTGATGTGATAAAATGTCTCTTCATTATGTCACTATTACCTGACCTGCCAGACTAGTTCATTAAGTAAAAAGAGGGGGAAGGAAACTTAGCTACAAGTATACACTTTATAATAGATCGATTCTTCTTTGGTAGTACCAACTGTGGAATGAAAATTCTATACAAAAAGAAATATATATATTTTTAGGAAAGAAAGATTACACTAATTTTTTACATATGACGAGGCCTAATCCTGTCCTGCTGATCGCCTCCCTTTCGATCGACGAGAAGGAGATATGAATCAATACTGGGATTAAAATGAATATAAGTATTGCGGCTTTACTGTAAGTGTGATAGGTTAGTGGTAATATTTGTAGCATTACAATAGAACACTAGAGTATTCTAAGGATCAAACCCAAGAGAATCAGGGATTGAATAATTTCTAAATGACGTGCATGCAAAATAAAGAGTCTAACCAACTAATCACAGAAATTATATTACAGTAAATCATAAAGTCAAGATAAATTAAACTAATCTACGATCTAACAAACACAGACTAAATTGTAAAACGTGCAAAGTTACGGAATTAACAATTATGTAACAAACGATAGTTGGTTGATCTTGATGTAGTTCACTAATATTCAAATTAGGGATCCAAATTGTTTAAACTCCCAAAATGACTCCATATTACATCTCGGTCTCAATTTTACCAAGTTAGACAAATTAATTTGGATTATCTCTTGATCTCACCAGTTAACCTGAGACTAATGAACTGGTGCCTAACAAGATCTCCTCTCGGTCTCAATTGCCTAGATATTCCCTTAAGGTCATCAATTTGAAGTTTTTAGGTACATTCAAATTAGTTTAATTTATTACGATTTAGCCCAGCATCCAAAAATCAGCTCACCGCATCTCCATCAACCAACAACCTTAAAAGGTTTAGGTACTCATACTAAAAATAAAGCTAATGAACATGATAATGAAAAGCATGGAAGCCATTGAAGAAAAACTTAAGAAAAATGTGAAAGTTGGGATTTTTATGTAAGAAAACTTAAAAGACATGTAAAGAGAAGCATTCAACAAGAAAATCTAAAGCAAGAAACATAAAAGGAACAAAATTTAACAGATTTAAAGTAAAAGAAACTGAAATACATTAAACTAAAGCTAAAACTTTCATTACAACCAAGGTATAAGGACTGAAAGTGCAAGTAAACTTAAGCTACAGTGATAACTAACTTAACTAACACTAAAAACAACTAAAACAAGAAGAAAAGTTGTAGAGAAATGTTAAATCTACAGCTAAGGAAATAAAACTAAGAAACCCTAGAAGAAAAAAAAAGGAAAAGCTAAGAGAAAACCTAGAGAAAACTCAACCTAAACTAAGCTAATGTGGCCTCCTTCTTTCTCTCAACCAAATTTTGGTTGATATAAGTAGCTATTCTGGCCCTATTCTTGTAACAACCCTCACCCGGTTCGATCGCTAGACTTGAGCTATAGGATGTTACAACAATTAATGGAGCAATCACAAACGATTCCATCTTTAAACATTTAATTAAACAATAAGAATAATTCATAATCATTATTTCAATTAAACATGAAACTATTTAATAATACAAAATTAACATTCCAATAAAACATGAGTTACACAATGATAGTCAATTCAATGTATAATCATCAAATGTGGCTTTTCTCAGGCCCTATACAAGCTTACGTATGTCCGAATATCTACCTAGAATCTGACTAAGACTAATTTGAAACATTTCCAAAGTTACAGATAAATTAAAGCGTAAATAAATTCTTCAAATAATCAATCTATAATAAACATTCAAATGTAATGGTAAATAATTAAATTCGAGTCTTATTCGAGCTTACGAAAGCTCTTAAATTAACTTGAGTACAAATAAGGACCAAATTAAAAGCTTTTCAAAAAGTCAAAAAAATTTTCAAAACAAGGTCACCCGACTGTGTGCCTAGCCTGTGCTACAAATGGAGACCATGTGAAATTGGAGTCACACGGCCGTGTATTTAGGCCGTGTAACTCACTAAAGTTGTGGGGACCTAAATGAAAAAATTCAACAAAAGTCACACGATTGTGTGGCTGGGCCATGTAACTAACTGAGATTGTGTGATCTAAATGCACCCTTTTTTTCAGTGGCACACGACCGTGTCTCAAGGCCATGTGTGACACCCAACCATGTGGCTAAACCGTTTGGCACCAAATTTTGTCATTTAAGAGCTTGTATCAAAATCAACCATTAAGGTAACTTCCAAAATACATTTTAACAACTTTAAACATATTCAAAACATCTTAAAGACAAACCAAAACATGTTATATAACATCCTACTAATGCCTAACCAATATGCCACAATGGCACCATCACAAAACAAGAGCATGTTTGGTTGGGTGTATTGGCATAGCCAATACACCCCTAATCAGTGGGCCCTACTTAAGCCTCGTTTATTCCCTTGTTTGGTTCATGGTAATGCTATTACGGGTGTAATACATTCCTGACCTAATCGGTGAAATTCACCGATTTGTAATACATCCCCAAAGCTTAGTTTAGGTGCTGCTTCGTTTACCCTCCCTATTTTACCCTCCTGATTGGCTTTCCTATTGCGTCTCCTCTTCCTTCCTTCTGCCTTCTGTCGATTTGCTCAACCGATTTGCTCCCTCTGTCTCTCAACCTTTTCTTTTCTTTTACTTTACAACCATTGCTGGAGTTCTTGCAAGAGCGACAACTATACCCAGATGAACAGATCTTGAAAGCAAAGATCGAGCTTCTGAACAAGACAAATATTCCATAAGAGCCTATACCGCACCGATGATGTCCCTCAGGACATGGTCGATAGGAGAGTCGAGGTTGTCGCTCGTCTCAAAGCTTTGGAAGATGCCGCCGCTCCTCTCGTTACTTTCTTGCAAAACGATAACGCTGTTCAGGAACTGCGTGCTGATAAACAGTATAATCTCCAGATGCTTAATGACCGCTACCAGGTCTGTTCCCCCCTTTTTCATAAATTTAAGGTTATTTTTATGTTATTTTAACCCCTTCTTGATTTTTAGTGAATAACCCATTCAAGTGTGAAATTGTATTAGTCATAACATTATGTGATTTTTAAGGAAAATATAAAGAATAACCAAATAGATGCATATGCTTTCTTGTGCTAAAATTCTAGCATGCTCTTTGTTGTTACAATTTTGATTTTGCCTGGGTTTGAACTAATTGAAGATTTTTTTTAATTTAATGGTGGATAAAATTATTTTTTTAACAGATTGGTCCAGATCAAATAGAGGCATTATATCAGTATGCAAAATTCCAATTTGAGTGTGGCAACTACTCTGGTGCTGCTGACTATCTGTATCAGTATCGGGCTTTATGTACTAACAGCGAAAGGAGCTTGAGTGCATTGTGGGGGAAGCTTGCTGCCGAGATACTGATGCAAAACTGGGATATTGCTCTTGAAGAACTTAATCGTTTGAAAGAAATAATCGATTCCAAGGTTTTGGTTGTATCCCCATTGATTATTCGGTTTTTATTTTGACAATTTGCTTTCCGATTATTCGTTGACTCATTTATTGGTCTTTTTGCTGTAGAGCTTCTCATCACCTTTGAACCAAGTTCAGAGTAGAATATGGCTTATGCATTGGAGCCTCTTCATCTTTTTCAACCATGACAATGGAAGAACACAGATCATTGACCTATTTAATCAAGACAAGTATGTCACTTTAACAACTAAACTTAAGGTTTCCATGTTTTGTTACTGATGTTGTTAGTTGCATCATTTGTGTGGTAGTCACATCTGTGCTTATTTGTTCTTTGTGCATTTTCCTGTCTTTTTATGCCATGACTTACTTCTGTTTCAAGATCCTGCTATGTTCACATGCTTCGGTTTTGATTGTGTTGGAATGGAACATGTTTAGAAACTTTGTGGATTTCTTTTATCATTTGCATGGTTTTTTTAATATGAAAAGTTAATGCACTGCCTGCCATGTAATTTGCAAAATGTTTGTTCAAAGATTTGAGGCTAAAGTAGGTGATATCTTCGCATTGACAAAGAAAGTATGTGTCCCATAAAGAACTGCAATCAAACCAAAAACAAAGAAAGTAGTGTTAAACCACTAATGAACATGTCTAGAAGTGTGTATATGGTATATGCCCCATGTTTTGAAGTCTTTACTCTTTAGCATGTCTAAGAGAATGTGTATAGTATTTGCATGTTGAATTTTATATAAGCAAATTAAGTGATCAGTTTACTAATGCAGGGAAGAAGTAGATGAGTTGTGCCGAACATTGGAAGAGAAAGAGGACAGTTCATGTACTGCCTCAGATCAGTTTTCTTGTATCACAATATAATGAACTTTGCTAAACAAGTTATGCGTGCAATTTAGTTGGAGAGGTTTTTTGTTAGGTCATGTAAGACTTTTGTTGGTTAAACTATTAGAAATTCAAGAGCAAATTGGGTCCTCTAATATAAAAATAAGCAATTTAGTCCTTATATAATTCGTTTTGAAGCAAACAAGTAACTTTTGAATAGTTTTAATATTTTTCTTATCTAAATGCTCGTGGAAAAAATTGAAAATAAACATGTCTAAAAGTTTAATCATAAAAAATCCATCTTTCTACAGAAAATATAACAAAAAAAGTTAAAATAAACGAAGAAAACAACATTGAAGACCAAAATTGCTGCAAGTCAAATCTAGAAACAAAATTGAAATTGAATACATAATTCATTATTGGGAAACAGAATACATAATTGGGAATATGAAGAAAAACCCTAATTCATTATGTTGTTAAGTAAATTTAACTTGGGTTGCTGATGGTAAAGTAACAATCATAAAATCATTATTCAAAGTCAAGTTCAAATATTTTAATATTTGATAGAAGAAATTGATGAAGTTTGTTGATACAATCATAAGAATATTTAATTTTATTAAAGTATATATTTTTGTTAAATTATATTTAATAATAATTATTTTATAGTATTATATATTATGATTTTAGTAAATTCATATAAGAATATTTAATACTAAGAATTTTATTAAATTATATATTTTTGTTAAATTATATTTAATAATAATTATTTTAAATTATATTTTATAATATTATATATTATAATTTTAATAAATTCATATATTTTATCAAATTATATATTATAAAAAATATATTTAATAATAATTATGTTAAAATATGATTAAATTATTTATTATTTATATTAATAATCTTATTAAAATTTAATAACAATAACAATAATCAGTTACCTAAACAAATTTATGCTAAGGGTATTCTAGTCATTTTAGTTTTTTCCATTATGCTATTACACCTCTATTCCATTCAACCAAACACAAGATTACTATTACGCCTCTATTCCATTACATTCAACCAAACAGTTGATTTGCTATTACACCTCTAATCCAATACACCTCTATTCCATTACACCTCTAATCCAATACACCTCTAATCCAATACAGCGAACCAAACGTGCCCAAGAGTTTCAAATCATTCAACTAGTTTAGTACTATTCATGCCATAACCCAATATTACCATTTCACATTTTAATTCAAACCATTTGATATTCCAACTTTAATAACAATCTAAAAGTTTACCCACCATCTATCACAAATATAATTTATCTCAATACCAATATTCACACATTGTTCAACATTCACTACCATTATAATACTTAAGCATTTTATCATCATCATGAACATATGAACATATTCATTTCAAAGCTTATATACATATTATATAAACACTCAAGATCAAGCATGATATATGGACCTTAATTTTCATTACTCAACCAAACATTTATATTTATTCAATGCCTATATGCATAACATATACACACTCCAAAACAAGCTTTATAGACAAGAATCATTTCTTTAACATCCAAAATAAATGTTTTACCACATTTAAACCTAGACACATGCCACATAATCGGGTCTAGAACAATTAATATTACCAAATAGAAGGTTTGATAGTGTGAGCTCTAGTATGATCTAATCGCCACATTCCGCAAAAGACAACTATAAAATAAAAAAAAATAATCGAGTAAGCATTTGAATGCTTAGTAAGTCCATAAGAACTAAAACAGTAAACTCACCTTATGTAACAACCCATTTTTCATTGGTGTCGAAAATAATTATTTCGGGACCAGAATTTCGAAGAGAGAGTCCATAAATATATTTAATTAATATTTATGAGTTAAGAATAGTGTAATTTGAATCGTGATTTAATAGATTTTATTAGTTGTTCAGTTAGTCAAGGTATAAGTGGTGTATATCGAATGTCAAGTGATTATGAAAATTGAGGTTTCGGGACCTCGATTTTGTAAATCAAGCTTGTGAATATTTTTATTAAATATTTACAAAGCTATTATATGAGTGAATTGAAGTTTGGTCCAAAATTTTTGATGATTTGATTGTTAATTAAGGGAAAAGGACTAAACCATAAAAGTAGTAAAAGTTAATCGATATTGCTTTAGGGACTAAATTGTTAATATCTTGAAATTAGTATGAATTTTTTTGTAAATTTTAATAATAGGAGGCTGCATATGGACATAATTGAAGTGGGTTTAAAATTTTGAATTCAATTCGGAAGATATGATAAGTTCGGGTTTAGGGACTAAATTGAATAAAATGAAAAAGTTTAGGGGCATTTAAATAATAAAATTAAACTGGTATATGCTTATAATATGATGAAATAAGATGTTTGGAATTTATAAATTGAATTGAATTATTGAATAGATCGAAAATTGGACCAAGGTGAAGAAAAACGGGGAAATGACAAATTTTTTATTAGTCCTTAGAGAGTTGTTTTGTTGCTGTTTTGATCAGGTAAGTTCATATAGTATAATTATATTTAAATTATTTTATATTTGGTTAAATTATTTAAACTGGATTGATAATTGTGATATGATAATAAAAAGTTGATTAAAGATATATATATGAATATTAATAGTATTGGATGATCATACATATAGAATGTAGAAACTGGAGGGCCATTATGGAAATGTAATAAATCTATGAATTTAACGTATAATTCGAATAATAAAATGTGTTAATGACCGCTATTATATTGACATTGGATGTCTTATTGACAACAAAATGAAATGATATGATATAATCTTTAGATTTATTAATTGAAGCTTGTATACATTGATACGTGTGTACTAATGAGACATTTAGTGGTTTTTGTAAATTGAAATTTTGATGGGAATGTTGTGAATGGTATTTAGTTGTTGATTTCCATGCGATTGATATTAAAATTATTTGAAATGTGAAAATTTCAAATTATTATATGAATTGGTTACGGAATGAACTCACCTTGTTGATATAAGGTTGCCGGATTTAGACAAAATCATCAAATTAAATAACTTGTATAAATTCATAAAATGAGGTAAGTTGTTATTTTGATAACTGTGAACTTACTAAGCATTTGTAATGCTTACCCCCTTGATTTCCTTTTCCCTGTAGATTGTCAACTTGAGGAACATGTTAGGCGAATGGTCGAGAAGCTCAGACTATCATGTTGTTGACTCAATAATCTTCTAATTGTTTTAAACTCGATTTTATGGCAAGTATATAGGTGATTTTTTTGGTCAATCTTGAATGTGATTTATATCTTGAATGATAATTTTGGTGGAAACTTTGCTAAGTGGTTAAGTAGGAAAAGCTAATACTTATGTATATATAAGTGTGTGATGGCAATGATTCATGTTGATGGTAACTTATTGAATGGTTTAGGTATATATGCTTAAATGCTTGAATGGTGATTTGATAGTATATGTAACACCCTAAACCCGGCCTATGTTATGGTCGAATCTAGTGATGTCACATGGAAAAGGATTTGAAGACAAGATTGTCAAGTGTAAAAACCGTTATAGTAAGTTAGCTTTTATTTAATTCGAAAAAAAAACTAGTTGATTTGCTTTAAAACTTGTCTCTTAGCAGAAGCTTCTGTAACCAATTAAGTTAGGGAAAATCATTTCTATTTACGAAAAACCTTAGTTTTTAGAAAAAAAAACCGTGTTTTGTGGAGTTACAGTTTTAAAAAAAATCCATAAAAAATGGTATAAAGTTCTAAATTTAAAGCCAACTGGTCCATAGTCCAGAAGTTACATCAAAAACCCCAAATAAGTAATAAATTCTAGGAATTAACAGAAAACAGTCTAAAATTTATGTGTGGCCATCGTCAAGTCCTCTGCTGCACCGGCCCGTCAAGTTTGGGGATTACCTATACAGATTAAACAAAGAAAGGGTGAGTTTTCGCAAACACAGTGTGTAATCCCCACAAAAAATATGTATACAAATAATCAACAGAATTTAGTTAGATACAGTTTGGGGCCTGTGCCCATCACAGAATCAGTTTGGGCCTCAGCCCATTCAAATATAGTCTCAGAAATACATTTAGGCCTTGGCCCATATCAGATACATAATACAGATACAGTAAATCAGAATCCTACCCACCAGCCTCTACCCACCATCTCCGTCCAATCCTACACACCATGTGAGGATTAAATCAACCCACCCACCCCTACACACCATGCTGTACCAAAATGTGGCACATAATCAGAAGGTTGCAGCTGAGCTGCCAGATAACAGGCTTAATAGCCTTTCAAACACTTCCTCCAAATATCATCAATCTACCCCGATGCAATGCAACATACAAAATATGTCATGCCATTATGCAATTAATAGTACATACATTCAGATATCATAAGTCATGCTCGGTATAGAAATCAAACAGAAAAATCACACATATAGGGGTCTAAGTAAAGCTTACCGACCCTACAGTAGGTCCACAGTCAACTTGGGAGACCCGTGCAACCTTACAGAACTTTTCAGAAAAATGGGCTTACACACCCATGTGGCCCAGTCGGCCCAAATTGGCCTTGCCACGTGATCCATTTTTAATGTAACCTGTGCTAGTAAATTATTCATATATGTTTTCACTATTTACTTATATGTTCCTTCAAAGCTGTCTACTTGAGTCAATATTACTAAATTATTTATATCTTGAGCTATAGAATTTTGAATTAAGATCTGCTTGATTTCTTTGAAACTAGACTCAAATAACTTTCTATCATAAATTTTTTAGAATTTCTGGTTTAGCCAATAAGTACAGTAAAATCTTCAAACTTACCCCTGTTCTGCTATCTAACAGCTTCGTCCCTTATTTGCTAAAAATTAATTATCTCTTAGTACAAAATTTGGATGATGTTTCCATTTGTTTCTATTGAAAATAGACTCATTAATAATTTAAAAATGTAAATTTTAACCCCTAATTATTTTTCTCCAATTTTTGATAATTTTCCAAAGTCAGAATAGGGAAACCCGTATTCAATCTGACCTTGTCTCACAAAGTTTATTATACCTCACGATTTACAATTCCATTACTTACACCGTTTCTTCTATGAGAAATTAGACTCAATAAGATTTAATTTAATATTTTGTTCATCCTCTAATTTGATGTCCACAATTTATGGTAATTTTTCAAATTTAGCCTACTGCTACTGTCCAAACAGCAAGCAATTTCGGCTTGTTGCCGAATCCATTTTTTTTGCGTTTCGGGTACACACCTGGTTTTTTTTATGCTAAAACAGTCCCCGAGCACTCCAAAGCCTATAATCAAGATACTCAACATCAATTTAATAGATTTACAAGTGAATTGACAATCAGTAACGAATAGAAACCCAACTTACCACTAACGATAACCCTCCGTTTAACTATTGTTAAGATGAGAACACTGAATTCAGTAGTCCGAGCCTCCCTCTACGCCCAAATCGCAGAGAAAAAACATTACCACTTCATTCGTTAAGAGATTCATGACAGAAACGAAGAGAAACTCTAACCAAAACCAAGCGAGCACTAACCGCGTGCGATAACAAAGGAAAATAAATGGATTAGGGAAAAATCAAGAAGAAGAAAAATGAGAGAAAGATGGAAAAACTAAGAGAATTTTGGCAAGAGGAGAGGGAGAAGAATAGACTGTAGAAATTTTTTTTGAAAAGAGAGTCAAAATTCAATTATGGGAAAAAAAATAAAATAAAATCCCGATAACCCCCAAAATCCCTTAATCTTCTCCCCTAATTCCCACTACACATCCACTACTCAGAATCCCCCTATTACACAACTCTATCCCAAAATCTGGGCCAAAAATAATACCCTTGCCTGCATAGAGATTCGAACTTAAGACCTTTACCATAATAACACACCATTTAACCACCAAGGCAGCGGGCACATTCTGATGTAATTTACCCAACAATCAAATAAAAACCTATTCAACAAGAGTAAGGCCTTATTCATTCAAAATACCAAAATTTGTCCATGCGAAGGCTTTAACTTGGGACCTCCCAAACACTCCTAGAACACATAACCACTAAAGCTGACAGATATTTGTGTCATATTTTCACAATAACGAAATTAGAAATTTTGGGGCGTTACAGTATGATATTGAATGGGTGTGGTAAATAAGTAGTTGGGAAATGATGAATGTTATGCTTATAATGACTGGATTACTTGACAAATTTAGTACATATTTATAAGGTTGTATTTTATTCAATTTGGATGTTTGAATAATTGGATTGATGCATGTTTTATTGATTGTAATTGAGGTGTCTTTGATGGTATATTGGAATGGTATGTATAAGGTGTTTTGGTGGATTTTGAATTGTTGAATTGAAGTGCCAATTGTTACATATTGGTTAGGCACTTAGGATGTTTGTTAATAGTGATTTTTTTGGCATGATTATGATGTTTTTGAATTGATTCAGGTATGGTATAATGTTTTCTTGTGGCATAAGTGAACTAGGGTTAGAAAGCTTGTTTTGAAAGGTTTCTTCAAGTATACACGGCCTGATACATAGTCTGACACACGGTCGTGTGCCATACACGGGCATTTGGCAGGTCTGTGGCCTGTACGTTTTGGTTGATATTTGTTGTACAAGGCCACAGTATGTTACACGGCTCGACGACATAGCCATGTGATATCTTTTGAATAATTACACTTTTGAACCACACGGCATTAGTGAGTTACACGATTCGTTCACACATTCATGTGAATCCAGCCTAACATGGCCTCAGTCTTCTACACGGTTAGGGAACACGACTGTGTGACCCCATGTTGCAGAATTTTCCTATCTTTTTATTTTTGTTTCTAATTATCCTTGTTTGATATCAGGTTGATTTTAAGCTTTCGTAAGCTTGATATAAACCTGAATTTAATTGTAATGCTTGTTATACTTGATTATATGTGATGTATTAATATTTAATCGAGATTTTAAATTATAAATTGCATGTAATTGATTTTTATTTGTTTGTAACATTCCATTACTTGGGTTCGGCAATTGGACCAGGTAAGGGGTGTTACACCTTAAATCACAATTAATATAACGAACTAGCTAACTATACAACTTTCATGTCACCACATTTCACAAATACAAGGTGAGTATATAGCATTTGATCACAAATGCCTCATTTCATATAATACTATACGATTTAATACCAATTCATGACATCCATTCTTAATTACTTATATATATCACCATTTAGTCATCATTTCTATTATAAAATACATTTAATTCAATTCAATGTTGTCTAATCAGTATCATCAAATTCTCATCTACTATGATTAAATTATTCTATCATCATATAACGTATCAAGTCAGGACACAAAACATCATTTCAGTAATTTAATCTTATGTTTTCCATTTCTATTACTATATACACCATCATTCATTCATTTGAATTGATATGATAACCATTTAGCCCAAGGAATTATAATATACTGAAACAGATATGCGGTTAACCACCCAAAACACACCTGATTGCTCAAACGATCCATACCATCCAAAAACATGCATAGGCACTGAGTACCTATCCCGTAGGCTAACATCCCTCCAAAAACACTCCTGTGCACTAAGTGTCAAGCCCGTAGGCTACACATCCTCCCCAAGAAACACACTTCAATCACTGTGGATATAACTCGGTAATCCGCAACAAATGTTGGATTCCGATACAATTAGTGAATATACAAAACACCATCATCTCATCTCATGTCAAACCCATATAGCGCGTGAAATAAACCTATTGGCATGCCAATTAATTCCTATCCTATATTCATTCGGGCTCAATACATATAACATTATATCACTTTCAATCACAATTTAAAATATCAAACAATTGGTTTCTTTTTAACTTTTATCAATTTAATCCAGTGGACATCAGAACATCAAAATAATATATTTATATACCTTTTAACCGCATAAGATCACCATGTATATATATATCATACCTCTTATAACAAATTTTACTTTCATTCATTCATTAATGCATACCTATCAGTATCTACCACAAATCTCACCTTTATCGATGTAGACCTTTTTATGTCATAATTCATTAAAATTACATTTGTATATATATAATTAATAAATACAACTACAATTCAAACATAATAAGAAAATACAGTAAGTTCCATATGAACTTACCTGAAAAAAGGCAACTAAAGAGTGTTAGGAATTAATCTGCAATTTCTCTTATTTCTCGATTAACTTCCGATTGATTTAAATCCTAACCTATGATAATTCATTGTCAATTATCAGTGCCAATTACCTTATAACGTCCTATTCAAGGTATATGACAACTTAATTTCATTTTTCACAATTTCCCTAAAGTTTTTCATTTTGTTCAATTTAGTCTCTAAAATCAAAACTATCATAATTATCACATTGAAACCCCATTTTCATTCCGATTTTTAAAAGTTTCACAATTTAACACCCGAGCTAGCTAGATTAAGCTACAACGATTTCAAAAACATAAAAATTACGAGAGACGAACATAAAATACATATCATGCATAACTCTAAAGTTGAAACTTACAAAATAGATTTTTTTTTTGTTTTAGTTTGGTACAATTGAAGAAGAAAGAATGGATAGTGGCCATTAACTTTATTTATGCTTTTTTTAACTTGTATTATTTAATACTAATTTAACATATACATTATAACAATCATAAGTATAAACCATCCACTAAAATAAAATATGACATAATTTCCATTTAAATCCATTTAATTTGGCCCATTTAGCTAATACGAATTAATAGCGATTAACTTTTATCGTTTTTATGATTTATTCCTTGTACTTTAATTAGTCATCAAATTGAAAAATTACCAAATTGAAATTCAATATACCTATATAGAAACTTCATGAATATTTAATAAAAAATGTTTATGAGCTTGGTTTAAAGAAAGGAGGTCCCGATACCTCAATTTCCAAAACCGCTGACTTTTGAATCAATACATTGTAACTTAACTAACATTATTAGACTAGAATTCAATATTATATTTTAATAAACTCGTAAATATTAATAAATAATATTTACTGACTCGATCATCAGAAACGAAGTTCTAAAACTACCACTTTGGTGTCACTAAAAATCGAGTTATTATAATTCTTGTGCCCAAAATACCCTTGAACGAGCCTTCAATGATTGGTGTTCCAGGTGGAAAAAGACTACCCTTTTTGTCATTTTTTTGTCCCCTCGCGATGTTGGTATCACGATACCAACGAATAGGATATAGCGATACCTTGGACAATCTTGAACTTGAGGTGCTTCTTGATAGATGGATATCAGGATACCCAAATTGGATATCACAGTACCACTGAAGGGTGGTCTCCACTCTTTGGTCTGTTGGAGGTATCGCGACATCAAGGTTTAGATATCGCAATACCCTCTCATTTGGTGTTGTTCTTGCTTAATTTAAACCTCCAACACGTCCTTACATCATTCAATCATATGTTAGGGCCCTTAATGGTACTATTAGCCAATTTAGGTCTCAAAATAAGTAAAAATGAGGTGTCACATGCTGAACACTTTTCCCTTTTATAGCAACATCCAATTCTCACTCTGACTATTACTTATGAGCTTTAGGTATTTTTACCGATTATGTTATTTTAATCGGTTTCTCTTAAAATTGACTAGCAAAAATTGTTCAACATAATTTCTAACTTCATATTCTTCTATAAAACATCAAAATACACAAATTTCACACATGGGTAATTTTTCAAATTTCAACCCTAGCTCAAATTAACAATAAAAATAGATAAACTGAGCTACAAGAATCTCAAAAATGCAAAGAACATTAAAAATGGGGCTAGGATGCACTTACTATGAGCTTGAAAAAGCAAAGAAACCCTAGCTATGGTGTCTTCTAAAATTCAGCAGCAACTATGGAGAAGATGGGCATATTTTGCCATCTTTTTCCCATTTAATTCTATTTATTTACCAAATGACTAAAATGCACTTTCTTAAAAAAAATCCTATTTCACTTATTTCATGCCCATTTTTGTCCATAATTAACTAATGGTCTAATTACCACATAAGGACCCTTAATTTATGAGTCCATAATAATTAAATACCTTTAACTTTTAAAACTCAACTTTTGCAGTTTTTACAATTTAGTCCTTTGGACTAAATTGAGTGCTCAAACGTCAAAATTTTCGAACAAAATTTTTACGAAAACTTTCCATGAAATCATAGACCATAAAAATATAATAATAATATTTTTCTTAGTTAGATTTGTGGTCCCAAAACCACTATTCTGACTAAGCCCTAAATCGAGCTGTTACAACTCTCCCCCTTTAGAGGTTTTTGTCCTCGAAAATCTTACCAGAAAAGAGATTTGGGTACTGTTTCCTCATGGCTTCTTCTGCTTCCCAAGTGCCCTCTTCAACTCTGTGTTTTTGCCATAACACTTTCACTAATGGTATACTTTTATTTCTCAATTGTTTAACTTCCCGAGCCAAGATTTTTATAGGTTCCTCATCATAAGTCATATCCGATCGAATTTCAACTTCTATTGGAGAAATTACATATGTAGGATCAGAACGGTAGCGTCGTAACATCGACACATGAAATACATTATGTATCTTCTCCAACTCTGTTGGTAAGGCTAACTGATAGACTACAGGTCCAATCCTTAAAGTGATTTTATACGACCTAATAAAACACGGACTTAATTTACCCTTTCGACCAAATCTCAAAATCTTCTTCCACGGAGATACTTTTAAAAATACTTTATCGTCCACTTGAAACTTGATTTCTTTTCTCTTTAAATCCGTAAATGACTTTTGTCGGTCTGAAGCAGCTTTCAAACAATCACGGATTACTTTTACTTTTTGTTCAGTTTCTTTCACCAAGTCAACCCCGTGAATCTGTTTCTCACTAAGCTCAGTCCAATAGAAAGGTGTTCTACACTTACGTCCATATAATGCTTTATACGGTGCTATTTGTATACTCCACTGATAACTATTGTTGTAAGCAAATTCAACCAATGGTAGATATTTCTCCCAACTGCCTTCAAATTCTAAGACACAACATCAGAGCATGTCTTCAAGAACTTGAATTACTCTTTCAGATTGTCCGTCAGTTTGCGGATGAAATGCAGTACTAAAGTTCAATTTTGTACCCAAGGCTTCTTGTAACTTTTTCCAAAACCTCGAAGTGAACATCGGATCTCTATCCAAAATAATGGACTTAGGTACCCCGTGTAACCTCACAATTTCAGCAACATATAACTCTGCCAACTTGTCAAGTGAGTAATCAATACGTACTGGTATAAAATGGGCTGATTTTGTCAATCTATCAATGATTACCCTAATAGCATCTTTCTTTTTAGGAGTCAGAGGCAAACCCATCACAAAATCCATCGTGATTCTGTCCCATTTCCACTCAGGAATTAGTACTGCTTGAAGTAAACCCGAAGGTACTTGATGCTCAACTTTGACTTGTTGGCAAACTAAACACTTTGATACAAATTCCGAAATATCCTTTTTCATGCCCGGCCACTAATACGATTTCTTCAATTCATTATACATTTTCGTACTACCTGGATGAACTGATAAATCACCACTATGTGCCTCATGTAAAATTGTCCTGATCAACTCATCATTTCTCGGTACACATATCCTATCCCGGAACATCAGACAATCATCTAATCTAATTCGAAAATTTGAGTCCCCACTTGATTCACACTAAAATCTCTTGGCTTGTAATTCACCATCATTCTTTTGGGCTTCACAAATTTTCTGCAAAAATAACGGTCTAGCTTTCAACTCAGCCAAAATTGAACCATCCTCAGACATAGCTAAACTTGCATTCATAGTTCTCAAAGCAAACAAAGATTTTCTGCTCAAAGCATCAGCAACTATATTTGCTTTTTCGGGGTGATAATCAATCATTAGCTCATAGTATTTTATCAATTTGAGCCATCTTCATTGTCACAAATTCAAATCCTTTTGATTCATCAGATACTTCAAACTTTTATGATCAGTAAAGATTCGACATTTCTCACCATACAAATAATGACGCCAAATTTTCAAAGCAAAGATGATAACAACTAATTCCAAGTCGTGCATAGGATAATTCTTCTCGTGTGGTTTCAACTGTCTCGAAGCATAAGCTATTACTCTGCCCTCTTGCATTAGTACACACCCAAGACCATTCAACGATGCATCACTATAAATTATAAACTTTTTCCCTGTTTTAGGTTGCACCAACACCGGCGCCTCAGTTAATAATGCCTTCAATTTCTCAAAACTTTGTTGACATTTATTTGTCCATTCGAACTTAACATTCTTCTGCAATAATTTAGTCATCAGAGAAGCAATCATGGAAAATCCTTTTACAAAACATCTATAATATCCAACCAGGCCCAGAAAACTTCTAACCTCAGATACATTCTTTGGCGGTTCCCAATTAACAATTGTCGAAATTTTACTCGTATCAACCCGAATACCATCACTTGAAACTATGTGTCCCAAGAATCTGACTTCATGAAGCCAAAACTCACTTTTACTAAATTTAGCAAACAATTTTTTCTCTCTCAAAATATCATCTAGAAACACCACCACGAACTTATCCAAATACGGTCAGAAAATTTGGTTCATTAAATCCATAAAAATAGCCGGAGCATTAGTTAAACCAAAAGGAATCACAAGAAATTCATAATGTCCATACCTCGTTCTGAAAGTAGTTTTTGGCACATCTGACTCTTTAACTCTCAGCTGATAGCAGCCAGATCTCAGATTGATCTTTGAAAATATTGTTGCCCCTTTTAATTGGTCAAACAAATCATCAATTCTCGACAACGGGTCATTTTTCTTTATAGTCACTTTGTTGAGTTGACGATAATCAATACAAAGTCTCATAGAACCGTCTTTCTTTTTCACAAATAACACAGGAGCACCCTAGGGAGAAAAAATCGGTCTCACAAATCCCTTATCTGTCAACTCTTGCAACTGAGATTTTAGTTCTTTTAATTTAGTTGGAGCTATTCTATACGGAGAAATGGAAATCGGTGCAGTCCCAGGTAATAGATCAATAGCAAATTCAACTTCTCTAATCAGAGGTAACCTAGGCAATTCCTCTGGAAACTCACAGACTACCGGTACTGATTCAAGCTTTGACTCTGATGTCTTAGTATTTATCACATAAGCAAGATAAGCTTCACACCCTTTTCTCATGTATTTTAGAGCCGACACATGCGTAATCACCGTAGGCAATTTACTTGATTCATTTGTTTCAACCCGAAGAATTTCACCATTTTCACACTTCAATTCAAGGATTTTCTGCCTACAATTTACCTTGGCATCATGCAACATCAACCAATCCATCCCCAGAATAACATCAAACTCATCAAATGGTAACAACATCAGATTAGTCAGGAAACAATGACCTTGAATCCTCAAAGGACAATTCTTACTAACCTTATCGACTAACACATATTTGCCTAAAGGATTTGACACTTTAACCATAAATTTAGTATTTTCAACAGGAAAATTCTTATTAGATACTAAATTTAAACAGACATAAGAATGAGTAGACCTGGGATCAATCAATGCAATAACTTCAGTATCATAGAGAGAGAATGTACCAGTAATCACATTAGGAGATGAGGCTTCCTCACGAGTACGTATAGCATAGGCTCTAGCAGGTGTTCGAGGTTCTGGTCTTGCAGCTTTACCTTTCATTACACTTTTACCACTATCCCTACTTCCGGCGTTTCTCGGTGGTCTACCTCTGCTGAAAGTATCACTCGATCTAGCATTCTGAAAATTTTCTTCTTAAATTTTCTCAGAGAAATCTTTAATATAGTGTTGTCGAGAACCACACTTGAAACAAGGTCGGCTAACTAACCAGCATTCACCAGGATGTTGCCTACCACAATGCTGACACTCTGGTTTACTAGGCTTCACACTACCCACACTTGCTACTGAAGTAGCTTGAGTTTCGGGACTCGAATATAATTTTCCCCGGTCTCGACGTGGATATCCAGTTGAAGTAGTCACTCAAGGATTCATCTCTTTAAACTTCTTTGACTGAGTTTGAAATTGTTTACTCATGGGCCACTTTCTTGTATCTCGAGCTTCCATTACAGCTTTTCTCTTTTCTTTATTCAATTCTTCAGCCTTACAAGCTCGACCAACCAATACCACAAATTCCTTCAGTTCCAACATTCCAACAAATATTCTAATGTCTTCATTTAAACCATCTTCAAACCTTTTACACATAGCAGCTTCTGTGGGTACACATTCTTAGGCATATTTACTTAGTCTAACAAACTCTATTTCATACTCTGCCACAGACATTCGGCCTTGCTTCAACTCGAGAAATTCCTTGCATCTTTGATCGATGAACCGTTGGCTTATGTATTTTTTTCTGAATTCATCATGGAAGAAGTCCCATGTAACCCTTTCTTTCAGAACCACAGATACTGATGTTTTCCACCAACAATATGCTGAGTCTTTTAATAAAGATATTGCACACTTTAAACATTATTCGGGAGTAGAAGATGATTCATCAAATACCCGAATGGAATTTTCGAGCCAAAACTCCGCCTTCTCCGAATCATCATCTATATTAGCCTTGAAATGTTCAGCCCCATACTTTCAGATTTTGTCAACGGGAGATTTACTTAATCTTACCAAGTCAACATTTTGTGGAGCAACGGGAACCGGTTGAGGAATAGGAGGGGTGGAGGAGGTGGAACATTCGGATTTGCACGAACAAATTCTGTATAACAATTATTCATCATATGAAGGAAGGCTTCCCGAGCCTCATCCTGACTATGTGTCTAATGTCTACTTTCTTCAAGCGCGGTCCCTTGCGCGAGAGCTGGCACGTTACTCTCAACATCATCTGCTACACTTCGGTCAGGATCCATTTACTATATAAAATAAAATTTTAAATTGTTAGAAATCATCACACTATCACAATATATTTATGGCATGTATAGATAGACTTTTACACACATTATACTAATCCGAGAACAGCTAAACTGTAGCTCTGATACCACTGAAATGTAACACTTCTTACCCATATTCATCACCGAAACAAGGTAAAAAGTATTATCAAACGGTCTGAATTTTCTTTTTTACAAAAATTTTGACATAATTCCTTTTCATAAACATTCAATCCCTCCTGCAAATTTTCGAAACACAATTTCAAACAACTTCAATATTTCAACCAAATACAGTTATATGTCCAGACACAATTTATCCATCCACAACATTCTAAATACTTTGTTAGTAGTTTTAAGAAAACAAATTATCAATTAATATACACCAAATTTTAAACCAAACAATATTTTATATATATATTTATACTACATTACATTAAGTCATCTATACATGCCATATTTCAAAAGTATTGGTTGCAAAATACCCAAAAGATGATGATGATAGTGTGGATGATGTTCTGACTTTGTCCAATTTCCGAGCTGATTGATGTCACTATAAAACAAGGGAAAATAAAGAGGAGTAAGCATATAGCTTAGTAAGTATGTATGTAATTGATAAATAAATTTCTAGCATGATCCCATAGATAATATAATTTTTATCACACATAAATCTATTATTATGCAAAATTTAACAAGCTGATTTTAAACAAATCAACTATCGATTTCAAATTTCTAAATTTTATATAACTATTTCATATTCAACCCTTTCACATATATTGTCACGAAATATAAAAAAAATAATTATAACAATGTATTAATTACATACAACTTACCTCAATACAAAATGTAGAGATTTTGCAATTTAATCCCCAATCTTCTCTTTTCCTCGATTAAGGTTGACTTCTCGTCTTTCTTGATCTATAACAACAAATTGAGCTTGTTTAACATCCACATTTATTAAAACAAGCTTCGACTCAACTTTTGACAACATTACGATTTTGTCCCTAAACTTTTGCATAATTACATTTTTGTCCCAAAGTTCAGAAATTAAATTTGATTCTTTATAATAGATTTATGTGTGATAAAAATTAAATTATCTATGGTATCATGCTGGAAATTTATTTATCAATTACATACATACTTACTAAGCTATATGCTTACTCCTCTTTATTTTCCCTTGTTTTATAGTGACATCAATCAACTCAAAAATTGGACGAAGTCAGAACATCATCCACACTATCATCATCATCTTTTGGGTATTTTGCAACCAATACTTTTGAAATATGGCATGTATAGATAGGGGTGAGCAAAATTCGATTCGACTCGAAAAAATAAAAAAAAAATTTGAATTTCGAGTTAAACGAATCGAGTTATTCGAGTTAATCGAATTATTCGAATCAACTAGATTTTTTTTTACAAATTTTGAGTTCGAATCGAGTTGAGTTTTTGAATTTGAATAACTCGAATAATTCAAATAATTCAAATATCAAACTATAATATTTTACATTTTTACCCCAAACTCCCAAACCTTTTTACTTTTCCCTCAAAACTTTTACTCCTCCCCACTTTCCCCCCAAAACTTTTACTCTCCTCCCCTCCCAACCCCCCAATCTACCCAAAATTCATTTCTCACCAAAATTTTACTCTCCCATTTACTTTTTCTCAAAATTTTACTCCCCAAAACCCTCAAAACCTTTTATTTTTCCTCAAAATTTTTACTCCCTCCCATTTTTCCCTAAAACTTTTATTCCCTTCCCATCCCACCTCTCATCTACCCTAAACCCTCCACACCTCTAATTTTTTTTAATATTTTCCCTCCAAAATTTTACTCCCCCTATTTACTTTCCCTCAAACTTTTATTCCCCAAAACTTTTTATTTTCCCCCTAAACTTTTACTTCTCACCCTTTACTCTCAAATAAAAAATCAAAATTATCCAAAAAAAATCACTAAACATAAATAGTAATAATTTTATTTATATCTACTATTTATATTATTAAATTAAATTTCACAATTTAGATTATTTATATTATTGAATTGTTTAGTCATATTGAATATTTATATTAAAATTGAATTATTAATTATGCCATAAAATATTCGTGTTAAAATTTTATATTGGTATCAATTTCACATTTTTTTAAAATAACTTTTATTAAAAAAATCATATTTTTACATTTAATATATTTTTAATTCCAAAATACATAGTGACAAGAATATGAAGATAATTGAAACAACTAAGCAAACAAAGAAGCTAACCAGTATATAAAAAAATTAATAAATAAATTATGAGGTGATGAAAGCTAACCAGTGCCATATACATCACACCGTAGCCACACTATTGTTCTAGATAACTTTGCACGCTCCTTAGCTCCATCTATTTTTCCAGTCATGATTTAAATAGTTCACTAAGTGAATAATTTTGGCACGTTCCTTCTTGTTTCTTACCATGAAACCTATTCTAATCACTACAAGTTTTAGACATTGATTTACTTGTCTCTACTTGCGCTACACTAGTACTAGATTGATTAATAGTTCCATCATATCCGTGTTGAGATCCTTATTTGGCAAAAGGTGACTCTAGTACTACGTAAAGTCTTACTCCTACTTTTTTTAATGTAAACTTGATCGCATTGCTAAAGAATGAAAATGACTTTACCCAAAATGTGAGAAACGGAAGTGATAAATGGTAACAAGTTTAAAAAGATCTTATTATCATGAAATAATTGTTAGATCCATTAATTTCCATAAAACTAATTTCAAGTTTGTAGTAGCACTTAATATTTAAGACTCTGAATGGTAAACTATTGGTGGATATTGTGATGTCATTAATGTGTGCATTTAACCAATATAGTTAGAATGGATAAATTTAGGAAATTTAGATGCATGAATGTATTTATCTAAGATACATGTATGTACCAGATACACATTAATTACTAGATGCATGTCAACTAATTATCACTTGTAACTAGGGGTGTTTAAATTTTGGTTAAAACTGAATTAATCGACCGAATCGACTAGTTTGGTTAATTGGTCAGTTAACCAATCTAATTTAGTCAGAGGTTAGTTAATAATTTTTTAGAAGTTCAATTATCGGTTAATTCGGTTCGAAATAAGATAATTAACCGAAATAACTGAACTTAATAATTAAAAATTCCAATTTTATATAGTTTTATTTTGGTTAATTCAATTAATTCAGTCAAATGAACATTATCAAATTATTTTTTTATACTTGTTTTAACAAAAAAACATATAAATTTGGGTTAATTCGGTTAAACGACCGAATTAACCAAAATATTTCTGTTCGGTTACTTTTTTTGAAAAAAATTGGTGCGATTAACGGTTAAAGGATTAAAAGGTTCAATTAACTCGATTAATAATAATTCAGTTTGGTTAACCGTTTGAACACCCCTACTTGTAACAACTATATAAAGTTGTAACTGATGAAGTCATAGTTTGTGTAAGAGAAAATGATGTGAAAAGAAAAATATTAATTCCATATTGAGTATTTCTTCCTGTCACGATCTCTAAATTCGCTTCAACAAATTGGTATCGAGAGCTAGAGATCCTTACTAAGTGAGATTGGGTAGGCACATAAAATAATTAAAGTAACAAGTGATGGCTTCCACAAATATGGTCTACAGTATCATTAAAGTACCTATCTTCGAAGGTGAAAATTATGATTTTTAGGCAGTCAAAATGGAGACACTATTCACTTCCTTGAATGTCTTTGAGTTTGTCAAGGAGGTCTATAAAGATCCAGAAGATGCTAAACAAAAACATCTTGAAGAATTAAAGAATAAAAAGATTACAGATGTCGCAATTCTCGAGATGATCCAAAGAGGAGTCTCAAATGCCATATTTCCCAGAATCATGAGAACCATGAGATATTTTACAATAAGAATTCAATGAAGACACAAAAGTGAGAGTTGTTAAACTCTAATCTCTCAAAAAGAGATTTTGAGAATGAAAAAAAAATGAAAGAGTATTAAAGCATAAATGAGTATCATAATAGATTGTCGAAGTTGGTGAGTCAAATGAAGGCACAAGGAGACAAGATTGATGATCGTAGAGTTGTTGATAAAATTATAATAAGCTTGATAGAAAATTTTGATCCTATTGTGGTTGTTATTGAAGAAACTAAGGGTCTATCAACCATGACTATTCAAGGGTTGATAGGTTCACTAAGATCTTATGAGCAAAGATTGTTATGTCGCTTAGAAAAATTCTTTGAAAGCACTCTTCAATCTAAGCTTACCATTGTTCTAATAATTGTGTGAAATATTTAATACAAAATAAAAGGGAACTTTCTAGAGGCGGTAGATTTGGAAGAGGTCAAGGTAGAGGAATAAATTGACGTGGATGAGGTAAAAGCAGCAACAATGGTGGATGAGGCAGTTATGGTGGATACAATAAATGGTGTGAAATTTTTAAAAATAATACTCACGAAGAGAAATATTTTTGGAATAGAGGCAAACCACAATGCTACAATTACAAGAAGTTTGAGCATGTGCAAAAAGATTTTTGTCTCAATGATCAACAACAAGTAGCATTTACCTAAGAGGAAAAGAATGATGGGAACTTGTTCTTTGCTTTCCATAAGGGATCTAAAGAGAAAAAGAATGTGTGGTATTTGGACAGCGGTTGTAGCAACCGCATGATGGGAGATAAAGAAGCTTTTCTCAACATGGACTCCACATTTATCTCACATGTGAAATTGCACAATGGTGAATATGTTAAAGTTCAAGGAAAATGCAGCATTGGAGTTGAAACAAGGTAAGGAAGCAAGGTCATCATCCATGATACATTTTTTGTGTCAGCATTAGATGAAAATTTGTTGAGCTTTGGACAACTTTTAGAGCATGAGTTCTCTCTATCCTTTGATGATCGAGAGTGAAAAATCCTTATTTCGAAAGGAAAATTTATTGCTACAATTAAAATGACCAATAATAGAAGCTTTCCACTATTTTTTTCAGCACCAGAAAAGTATCAGCTTGATGACCAAAGAAGAAAACGACTATTGTTTGTGGCATAAGATACTTGGGCGCTTAAACTACAATGGTCTCAAGTTGCTTGCTTAAAAGAATATGGTGTACAAGTTTCCAACAATTGAAGAAAAACTTGGTATGTTTGAACGTTGAATGCTTGGAAAACAACATCGTCCACCATTTTTAGTGGAATGAGCATGGGGAGCTAAAGAAGTGCTAGAGTTGGTTCACACTGATGTTTGTGGTTCTACAAAAACACCATCTTATACTCAAAATAGGTACTTTATTTCATTCATTGATGATGTAACTCATATGAGATGGGTTTATTTGATGAGACAAAAATCTAAAGTATTTTCAATATTTAAAAATTTAAAAGCGCTTATTGAGAAACAATTCGCCAAGTTTATAAAATTTTTGAGAAGTGATAGAGGAAAGGAGTACAACTCTAAAGAGTTCTGTAAATTTTGTGAAGATAAGGGCATGAAATGTCAATTGACTATTGGGTATTCACCACAATAAAATAGAATGTCTGAAAGGAAGAATCAAACAGTGATAGAAATGAACAAATCCATATTGGTCGAGAAAAGACTGCCTAAAGCAGTTACTATGGTTGTGTATTTGATGAACTGATGTCCAACCAAAACTGTGAGAAATATGAGTCCATTTAAGCATGGAGTGGGAGAAAATGTTGGATTTGGTGCCCTAAGTGTAGTATTTTTGTCTATGTACACTTGTATTTTTTTGAACAGATCGGTTTAATAAAATTATTCATGAATGTCCTCACTTGGTTTTTGCATGTAATGCAAAATAGAAGCAAATATTAACTCATTGTTTGTCTAATTTTTAACTAATAGTAAGTGATATTACATGGTCAGATTGTAATACGAAGAGACAACTTATATTAGTAGATGAACCTAAACATGTCCAAAATAAGCAAACCAATTTATAGACTAATATGTCGTCTGTCAAATCCAATTAGGGAGATGCTTTGTCTTGGGCATCAGAGGAGATGACTACCAGAAGATAGAGACATAGATGTGACTAACTGGACTGACAATACATTAGACTAGACTTAAGCAGAATAGATCCTGAATCTGTTTATGGATTTATTCACTTGTGATATTCATAGTGTGACATACCTTAATCCTAAGTGGATGATGGGCTATGTATGCGTGACTTATATACTTTGATATAAGTAAAAGTTTGAGTTCAAATAGGTAATGAACCAAAAGTTGGTGTGTTGGGTATACGACTTCTGCAGTATGTAACATCATTCTATAGTGGAATTCATGGCCCAAGATATGGGTAAATGATATCCTTTCATTGGCATGACATGATAGATGAAAAGTAAACGCGACCACTGGTTATTCATCTTTGTGATGAATGACTTAATTACTATTTGATACTAATTGACTTTTCATGAAGAAAGTTGTAATGGTTAGAATGAGATAAAATAGGATCATACAGGGAGGACGTATTTAACGTTAGGGTAACAAATCTGTTAGGTCAAAGTGTCATAGTTAATATGATATGTAAAAAGTGTCCACTGAGAATTCGGGGATGTGAATTTTCGGCTGATTTGATGTTGTTACCTTTTGATGAATTTGATGTGATACTGGGTATAGATTTGTTGAGTATGCACAACGCTATGGTTAATTGTAGACAGAAAAGAATTATTCTGAGATGCCAGAGCGGTGAGTTAATTACTATTGAGTCCGATAGGATTGATTGTACTACCAATGTTATATCGATGATTTCTGCTCAGAAATTGGTCAAAAAAGGTTGTGAAGCATTTCTAGCATACATTTTATATAACTGGATGTAGAAATCGAAGATTGGTAAGGTATCGAAAGTTAATGAATTTATAGATGCCTTTCCGAAAGAATTACCTAGGTTACCCCTAGAACGGGAAGTTGGATTCACTATTAAATTAGCTTTGGGAACTACTCTGATCTTAATTGCCCTGTATAGAATGGCTCTGACTGAGCTAAAAGAATTAAAAACATAGTTGCAAGAGTTTATTGATAGAGGATTCATTCGGCCGAGTGTGTCATCTAGGGGTGCACTAGTTCTATTTGTTAGAAAAAAGACGAAAATTTGAGATTTTGTATCGATTACTGACAATTGAATAAGGTGACCATAAAGAAAAAATATCTGTTGGCCCAGATTGATGATTTATTTGACCAGTTGAAAGGAGCCACTGTATTTTTGAAGATTGATCTTTGATCAGGTTACTATCAACTACGAGTCAAATAGCTTGATGTACAGAAAATTACTTTTAGGACTCATTATGGGCACTATGAATTCCTTATGATGCTATTTGGGTTGACCAACGCCCCTATAGCGTTTATGGATTTGATGAACCAAGTATTTCAACCGTATATGGACAAATTTGTTGTCATATTTAATGAAGTTTTAAATGATTCTGGAACGTGATGGATCTATGCTTGCCGAGCTGAGGGCTAAATCGTTATTCTTATAGAAAATTCAAGAATTACAGAAGAATGATTCAAAGTTGCAAGAAAATGAGAACTGGTTAAAAATGCACAAATTATTGAGTTCAGTATTAGTGATAATGGCAGCTTGTATTTCTGCAACCGGTTGTGCATGCCTAACGATTCTAAAGTAAAGCGAGACATTTTATGCAAGGCTCATAACAATACTTATTCTATACATCCAAGCGGAAACAAAATGTATAATAATCTAAAACCGACATATTGGTGGCCATAAATAGATTGTGAAATCTCTGAATTTGTGTCCAAGAGTTTAATGTGTTAGCAGATGAAAGCCAAGCACCATGTTTCGTCAGGGTTGATACAACCTGTTATGATTCTAAAGTGGAAATAGGAACGAGTTATGATGGATCTTGTATCGAGATTACTGTTTTCATCGAAGAAGAAAGATGTGATCTAGGTAATTGTTGACAGATTGACGAAATCAACACACTTTACCACAATTAGAATAGATTACCTTGAAAGGTTGGTAGAATTGAATGTTTCTGAGATTGTGAAATTTCATGAAATACCATTGTCTATTATTTCAGATCAAGATCTGAGATGCACTTCTAGATTTTGGGGTAAATTGAACGAGGCTCTTGGCATAAAATTGAACTTTAGTACCATATTCCATCCTCAAACAGACGGACAATCTGAACGAGTAATACATATAATGGAAGATATGTTGTATTGTTGTGTTATTGAGTTTGAAGGTAATTGGGAAAACTTTCTACCTTTAGCCGAATTCGCTTATAATAAAATTTATATTGGGAAAACTTTCTACCTTTAGCCGAATTCGCTTATAATAAAATTTATCAGAAAAGTATTAAAATGGCTCTGGATGAGGCTTTGTACAGATACAAATGCATAAATTTGATATATTGGTCTGATTTGACTAAAAGCGAGCTAGTAGGGACTAATTTGATCTGTGAGACTAAAGAAAAAGTTAGAATCATACGATATTATTTAAAATTCACTTCAAACTGTCATAAATCATTTGCGGATTTAAAAAGAAAATATATTGAGTTTTGGGTGGGTGATAAAGTGTTTTTGACAGTCTCCTTATAGAATAAATTTGTGTTTCCGCAGAAAATGGAAGCTCAGTCTAAGATCTTTAGGATCGTATGAGATCCTCGAAAGAATCAACCTAATAGCTTACATATTAGCATTGCCATTGGGATTGGAAAAGATTTATAATGTTTTCCATGTATTGATGTTACTTTGTTACCATTCCGATCCCTCCCACGTGATTTGTACAGATGAAATAGAGTTGCAACCCGACGTGACTTACAGTGAAAAGCCGATGAAGATTTTAGCTCGGGAAAGAAAATAACTTAGAAATAAATGAGTACCATTAGTTAAAGTGTTATGGCACCAACACGGTATTGAGGAAGCTACATGGGAACCAGGAGAATAAATGAAGTCTTAGTACCCAAATCTAGGGGTGAGCATTCGATTGAATCGAATCGATTCGAATCGAAAATTTTCGAGTTAATCGAGTTTTCGAATCTCATTTTATCATCCTAACTTTATTTGAAGTTTTCTCGAATCGAGTCGAGTGAGATGGAATTCGAATCGAATCGAATCGAATATATTTGTTCGAGTTAAATTTTAAAAAATAATTTTGGGTCATTGTAACCATTGTCACCCATCGTAATAAAATTTGTCCACCTTAATCAAATTTTTTATTAACTTTCATCACCTCATAATTTATTTATTAATTTTTTATATACTGGTTAGCTTATTTGTTTGCTTAGTTGTTTCAATTATCTTCGGATTCTTGTCACTATGTATTTTGGAATTAAAAATATATTAAATATAAAAATATAATTTTTTAATAAAATTTATTTTAAAAATAAAATTTGAAATTGATACCAATATAAAATTTTAACACGAATATTTTATGGTATAATTAAGAATTCAATTTTAATATAAATATTCAATATGACTAAACAATTCAATAATATAAATAATATAAAATGTGAAATTTAATTTAATAATATAAATAGTATATATAAATAAAATTATTATTATTTATGTTTATTGATTTTTTTGGATAATTTTGATTTTTTATTTGAGAGTAAAGGGTGAGAAGTAAAAGTTTAGGGGGAAAATAAAAAGTTTTGGGGAATCAAAGTTTGAGGGAAAGTAAATAAGGGAGTAAAATTTTGGAGGGAAAATATTAAAAAAAATTGGAGGGGGGAGGGTTTGGGGTAGATGGGAGGTGGGATGGGAAGAGAATAAAAGTTTTAGGGGAAAAGTGGGAGGGAGTAAAAATTTTGGGGGAAAATAAAAGGTTTTTAGGGTTTTTGGGAGTAAAATTTTGAAAAAAAATTGAATGGAAGAGTAAAATTTTGGTGAGAAATGGATTTTGGGTAGATTGGGGGGTTGGGAGGGGAGTAAAAGTTTTGGGGGAAAAGTGGGAAGGAGTAAAAGTTTTGAGGGAAAAGTAAAAAAGTTTGGGAGTTTAGGGTAAAACTGTAAAATATTATAGTTTGATATTCGAATTATTCGAATTATTCGAGTTATTCGAATTCGAAAACTCAACTCGATTCGAACTCGAAATTTGAAAAAAAAATTCGAGTTGATTCGAATAACTCGATTAACTCGAATAACTCGATTCGTTTAACTCGAAATTCGAATTTTTTTTCGATTTTTTCGAGTCGAATCAAATTTTGCTCACCCCTACCCAAATCTATTCTCAGGTAAGAATTTCAAGGACAAAATTTCTTAAAGGAGGAGAGTTGTAACAACTGTTTTTCGAAGGTATCGTAAATGGTGGTTTTAGAACCCCAATTCTGGTTATTGAGTCCATAAATATTATTAATTAATATTTTCGAGTCTATTATAGTATTATATTGAATTTTGGTCTAGGAATTTTATTTAATGTATAGTTAATTAAGGTATAAGGACTAAATCATAAAAGTGGTAAAAGTTAATTGTTATCGATTTTTAATTTGTTAAAGGACTAATTAAGGCAATTGGACCATTGATTAATGTTGGATAGTGGAAATGACGTATTATTACAATAAATATTTGTTAATCAAGTTTAGCATTAAACTAATTAAGATTAGTTTCATTAAATTAGGATTAATTAAATAATAATTAAAGTATAAAAGCCAAAGTTATGTCATCTTTTTCATTTTTATTTCTCTTGGCCGAATGATGAAGGAAACTTAGGGTTTCAAACATTTCAACTTTATTCCTTCAATTGGTTACCGTTGACGATTTCTTGAATTTTTTGATGTTTTTTGGTTAGATTTGAACTTAAATTATTGATAATATAGGGCTATAGAAGGATGGAATTAAGATCAATTTCAAAATAAGAGCTCAAATTTGAAAGTTATAACAATTTCGTTCTTAAGGACTAAATTGAATAAAATGCAAAACTCTAGGGAACATCCAAAAAATGAAATATAACTATAATATGCACGAAATAGATTGATATAATGTAATTGAAACTAATTAACTGAACTAAATTACCATATAAATCAAAATTTGAATCAACAGATAAATAATTGAGGAAAAGGAAAAATTTCGGAGTAGTCTTCTACTATTCGCTTACTGTTGTTTTTGTTTAGTAAGTTCATATGGTATAATTATGTATGTAAATGTAATTTATGTATTTGAATTATGAATTTATATCGTGTGAATGTACTTGAATTATATATAAAATGATACAAAAGGTAATGAATGGACTGGATTGTGAAGATTTGATCTAACATGTTAAATGTGCCCAGATGGACATTAGGAAAAGATAGGATACAATTGACATACCAATAGGTTTAATAGTGCGCTTGTATGAGATATGTGTAAATGATGATACGAACTAAAAATATACAGGAATCCAACATTTGTTGCGGATTATTGAATTGTCTCTATGGAGACTTTGATGTGGTGGAGGGATGTATTTTTATATGATATCTGTGGCTACTAGCCTTGCACCTTAGTGCTATGGTGAGGTGACTTACTGCTCTAATGAGCAATCTAGTGTGGTGTAGTCACCCGCATATCTGTATCTAGTCCTTATAGTTTTTGGGGTAAATGATTAATGAAAAAGGAAAATGAAAAAATTATAATATGTGTTTGATTAGAATGTTTTAAATGGTATATAGTTGATGATTCTGATTAAATGACTCGGTATTTTATGAACTCACCTTATTTTTGTGAAATTTTATAACATGAAAATTGTATAGTTAGCTAGTTTAATTTTGCAGAACGCGTCAATCGGATTGCCTCAAAGCTCACACTATCCAACCTTTGATTTGATAGTCTTTTAATTGTTTTGGACTCAGTTATGTGGCATGTATATAGGAGTTGTTATGTACATGTGATAATCTTGAATGATGATAATTTTGGACCTTGAATGTTGCTTAATTTGAATGGTTATATGTTTTGTATAAAGGTGTGCATTTTGGCAATGTGTTAAGCTACAGCTGAAGCCTTTGAGTAACAAAGTTGGCAATGAAATGCTTGAGTACATGGTGAATGTGAATGGTACAAAATGTTTGAGCAATTGGAGAATTGTATAGGTTGATGTGTTTAGCAAGGTATCTGTTTGATATCTAATGGCTTGATTGAACTTGGAAATGGTTAATAGTATGTTTGATTAATAGGTGAAATTGGTATGTATTGAATTGTGCATAATCCAATTGGCATGAAATGTATATATAGAAGTTGCAAGTTTGATTGCCATTTGGGGTATATTAGTATATTTGATTAGTTTTGGTTGAATTGTGGCTATTGGTATGTTTTAAAGTTGGTTATTTGCAAGTATGATGAGTGCCTATAAGCCCCATTTGGGTTGAATTTTTTTTAGCATGAAAAAGGTACCAAAATGCATTATTTTTGACCTTTTTGAAAAACCATGACTAAAGAATCGGTACTTTACCAAATTGTCATGATTTAAAAATGAAAAAATGGCAATTTGTTATCGATACTAGTATAAAGTATCTATACTTATTCTTATGGATTGATACTATATAAAGGTACTGATACGAATTGACTTGTATTCAAATTTTGAAAAAAAAGGCATGTAACAACTCATTTTTCAATGGTGTAAAGAATAATGGTTTCGGGGCCATAAATCTGACAAATGAGTCCGTAAATATTACTATTTAATATTTACGAGTCAAATTTAAAAATATATTGAATTTTGATTTGATTATTATTAATAAGTGGACAAATATATAGGTACAAGTGGTCAAGTGGTTTTGGAAAATAAGGTTTCGTGACCTCGTTTTTGTTGATCAAGCCTGTAAGTATTTTTATTAAATATTTATGGAGTTATAATATAGGTATATTAAAATTTTGTCCAGAAATTGTAGTGATTTGATTGTTAATTCAAGAAAAAGGACTAAATCGTAAAAGATGAAAAGGTTAATCGCTATTGATTATTATGGGTTAATTGAGCATAGAAACATATTTGATTGGCTTTATATGGTAATATATCCATAATTATTAGAAAGTGGACGGTTTAGGTGATATGTTCTATGGAATTTTATTAAATAGTAAAGGGCAAACTTATAATTACATAATTAAATGAAATTCAAACATAAATTAAAAGATTAACAAAGCCATTTTTTGTCATCTTTTTGGGGAGAAGGTCGAAACTCCATGGAAGCTTAAACCAAGCTTTCGGCCAAGGTTTATTTCACATGCATGGTATGTACTTTTCACCCATTTTTCATGAATTTTATGTTTTTATGATCGTTTTAGCTTAATCTAGCTAACTCGAGGACTAATTTGTAAAACTATTAAAATTTTTAGATTATTACATTGATAATTTTGAGACTTTTGTGAAGTTTTTGGTAGATAATTGAGCTTGGTTGATAAATAGGACTATTTTGTAAAGTGGTTTTTAGTAATTTTAATGTTTATGGATTTAATCATGAAAATACTGAACTTACATGGAATTAGTGTGAAACGTTGACAAATATGAGCTAATTACAGACTAAATAAAAATTGAATAGAATGGGTTTTACTTAAATATGATTAAATTGAAAGTTTTGGGTTTAAGGACGAAATTACAAAAAGGGTAAAATGTTGGGGTAATTTTGTAAATTTATATTGATAAGGGTTATAAGCTTAAATTTAATTATTTTTCATGTTTGAATGAACTAATTGAACAAAAAGTATTATTTAGATCAAGAAACGACCCAATCGGATTTGAATCGTGGAAAAGCTAAAGTAATGGAATAGGCTTCGACTTTTTCCTTGAAACCATTTTTATTTAGGTAAGTTCATAAATTAAATTAAATTAAATTATTTGTTGTTTAGGTAATTATATATATGTGATGATCGAGTTCATTGGTTGAAATATGTATAAGACCATAGTTAAAATACGCTATGGCATCACGAATCAAACGGTTAAGACAATAGTTGAAAGACACTATGGCACTGTACCAGAAATGAATAAGACCATAGTTGAAAGACACTACAGAAATATACCGAAAATAAATAAGACCATAGTTGAAAGGCATTATGGCACTATACCGAAAATGAATAAGACCATAGATGAATGACACTATGGCACTACATCGAAAATGAATGAGACCATAGTTGAAAGACACTATGGCATTATACTTGTAACAGCCTAATTTTTAGTGTTGACGGAACAATGGTTCGAGACCACAAATTTTTGTCGTGTCGACTCGTAAATATTATTTTTACAATATTTATAGAGTCATTTGAGTCATATTAAAATTTGGTTCGGAAATATTAACGTTTAGATAGCTAATTAAAGAAAAAGACTAATTTGTAAGAGGTGCAAAACTTGGGAATTATAGCATTTAGTTGATTAAATAGCTTGAAAATTAAATGAGGAAGGACTTAAGTGGTAAATTAGCCCTAAATAATGTGGTTGGACGGCTAAACAAAAGAAAATGATTAAATAATGTGATTTTAATAGCAAAATGGTAATTAGGTTAAAATTAAAAATAAAACAAATATGAAATTGTCATCTCTTATTTAATTTTTGCTTGTGATAACCGAATGCCATGGGTGTTTAGCTTGGGAGAATCAGCCAAACACAAATTCTTTGCATATCAAGATCCCGTAGTTACTCGCGAAAAAGGAAAAATTACGGAATAGTCCTTGAACTTTTGCAACTACTACAATTTAGTCTAGGTAAGTTCGTATGGTTTAAAATTTAACTTCTATATGAATTGTTGAATAGTATAGCATGGTACAATAGATATATTGAATTGTTGTTGATGGAAGAATATTTGAGAAATGTTAATGTTTGGATCGAATTGAATGCGGGATAGAGTATGATCAAGATTTGGTGTGTTGTGGAGGATTTGGAGTGGAGATTATTGGGGAGTGATATATAGATGTTTCCTGAGTAAACTGAGGTTCAGCATTTGTTGCGAATTCTCATGTTATACTGTCTATTTTGGTGTGTTTCGGTTGGACTATCTTTTATGAGCATTGATGTGTTTTGGAGGGATTGGCTCTTATGAGCATTGGTGTGTTTCGGATGGATTGGCTCTTACAAGCATCTCGTGTGTTTGGGGGCTTGTTGATGTACTCTTATCCGTAAGTTGTTTATTGGATTGAAAATCTGGGTAAGGTAATTTGATGAGTAATTTTTGATGAATTTACCATATATTTGATTTTGAATTGAACATTTGTGATCTATCGGTTGAAATTGTGGATGACAAGGAACATTCTTGTTTGTATTAATAATTTTTGAATTGTTATATTTACTTCTCTAAGATTTATTGTTTTTATAAGTCAAGCTTACTAAGCCTCTTTAAGTTTACTTGTGTTAAACTTCGTTCTTGTAGATACTCAGAAGGTTGGATGGATGGATCGACACTTAAGTCACACTATCCCTAAATCTCGGTAGTTTTTGGAATGCTCATTTCAGATTATATGGCATGTATTAGGCTTTTGTGTTACTATTCTAATGTTTTGAGACGTGTATACATTAAGTATGATCTATGTGTAAATTATAAACTTATATGAAATTTGTGAATGATGTATAGTTCCAATGCCATTATGAATGACTTGAATTAATGATATGTTGTGAGTGAGGTACCAATGAAAGGTACAGTGGTTAGATGATAGATTGGATGGATTGATAAGTTATGTTTGAAGTTTTATTTTGATATAAAATGATATATACTTGTGGTACCAATGAGGGTACATTGGTTAGGCACTTAATAAGTTGATTTTAGTATGTTTTTGGCTTGATTAATGTCCTTTTGAATAGGTATTTTGGTTGGTATTTAGGTTTCTTAGGGTCTAAGTAAGTTTGAAATGGTAAACTAATGTTTAAGGTTCATTTTGGGTCCACACGGCCTGAGACAAGGGCATGTGACTCTGTCGTGTGTGACACATGGGCAGGTGACACAACCGTGTGTCCCCTATAGGTTTTAAGGCTCACAAGTCAGGCAGATACACGGCCTAAGACACAGCCTGGCACATGGGCGTTTGAGGCTGTTCCTAGTGTTACACGGCCTAGCACACGAGTGTGTGGCTTGGCGGTATGACCCAAATCAGAGAGTTATAAGGGCGAGGACATGGGCTAGGACACAGTTGTGTGTCCTTATTTTGAGGGTTACACAGTCTGAGACACGGGCATGTGTCTCAACCGTGTGAGGCACATGGCCGTGTGACCCCTGTAGTCAATTTTTTCTAAATTTCACATAAACATTCCAAATGATTTCAAATTGGTCCCAAATTATTTCTAAGGTGTTTCTAAGGCCTCGATGGCTAGATTAAGGGATGATACATATGTGAATGAATGTGTTATGGTATGTTTGTACTGATGTATGAAATGTACGTTTAATGTTCCTTGTGTATGATAATGCTTCGTGACCCTAATTCGACGACGGATACGGGTTAGGGGTGTTACAATACCGGAATTGAGGAAGACCATAATTGAAAGACATTATGACAATATGACATAAATGAATAATACCATAGTTGAAAGACACTGTGGCATCATGTTAGAAATAAATAAGGCTGTGGCTGAAAGACACTATCACATCATTGAACAATTGTTTATCAAGTAATATGTATCAGATGATAAATGGGTTATATAACATGAACATGAGGTGGATGATTAATTAAAATTTTTAATTATAAACATTATATGACATGATATGATTTAAGTTCTTATATGAGTAAAATGGAAAGAATATATGCATTAGCTACATGGAATTAAACATTGAAAGGAGAAATTGAACATGGTACATTAAAATTAAATGTGATTTACCATTTGAATATGAGTTGGGAAGAATTGATTGGTAAATATGTTATTTGAATGTTTTTGCTATAGTATACTCAAGTTTCATGTATATATATGAACTCAATAACTTGTGATATTTGTCGTGTGTATAGGAAATGAATGAATTCATAAGCTTGTTAATGAAATTATGCATGAATTTTACAAAATGGTTCAAATTTGCTAAGTTTAAGTTTATATACGAGTTTACTAAACCTTGATTTGCTTTATATACAAAATGGTTCAAAGTTGGAGCATATTCAGACTATCTATCCTTGATTACAGTAGAAGATTTGATCGTTTTGATGATTGGGTTATAAATGGCATGTACTAGGAGCCTTTAAGTTATTTTGTTTATAACAATGTTGTCTATAAGTTGGATAGAGTAAGTTTTGTGGTTGTATATATATGCTTTGCATCTTTGGTCTAAATCTGTGTTTAGAAGTGCTTTTAGTCAATTGATAATTTTCTTATGTGATTAGTTTGAGTAATGGTAAATGACAATGACAAAATGGATGAATTGGTATGTCTTTAAGCTAATGACTTGTAACTTTTGAGTGTGTGTTTGTTTGGATGTTTAAGTTGTGGTACCAATTAGGGTACATTGGTTAGGCATTTAGGTTGAATGTTATGATGTGGTTTTGGTAGGTTTGAATGTGATTGAGTAAGTAATAATGATTGCAAATGGTTTGGCTTGGTACTTTATAAATGGTGTTTGAATGTGGCTTGTATTTGAGGTTTTTTAGGTACACACGACCAGTGACACGGGCTTCCTTATGGTCGTGTGTCATACATGGCCTCCTCACATGATCGTATGTCTTATTAATTTTAAGTGTAGGTTTTTCCACATGAAATAAGGCTGTTATGCGACTTGGCCATACGGCCGTGTGACCCTACATCGAATCGAACACAGTCTGGCACACAGTCGGTGACACGGCTGTGTGACCCTGAGTTACACGGTTTGGCCACACGGCCATGTCCCTGAGCCACACGGTCTGGGCTCTGTCACATGGCCATGTTACCTCTATTTTCAATTTTTTTTAAAATTTTTTTGTTTTATTTCAAATTAGTCCCCGATTATTTCTAAACTAATTTTTTTGTCCCATAAGCTCGATATAAGACCCGTAAATGTATATATATACTATGAATGATATGCAATTTTAATTATATGATATTTAAATTACATAATAAATGATTTAATAATTCTAATTGCTCTGATATGTGTCATAATACTCTGTAACCCTAATCTGGCGACGGGGATGGGTTAGGGGTGTTACATGGCAGAATGCCAAAATAGTACCAATACTAATTTTGGTATCGATACTTCTTTACAAGGGTATCAATACCTTATTTAAACTATCGATACATGTAAATTTTAATTTGAATTTTGAAACAAAATTGGCATCAGTACTTGAAGTGGGTATCGATACTTATTGTCAAAATTTTGGAAAGTTTTCAATATGGTCATTCTTCATCCTCAGGTCAACTTGGGAGCTTTCATAAGCTTTATTGAGTTTCAGTTTTTTTTATAAATCATATTATACATCAAATTATGAAACAAATTGGATTTTAAGTGAATTAAATTGTTACAAACTGTATGTGATTTGCTCTGATAACAGTAGTAGCATCCCGTAACTAGAGTTTGGCAACCGGACCAGGTGAGGGGTGTTAAAAATGTTCAACATTTGGTTCCCACTCAAAATATGCCTCAGGATCATTCTTTCCATGAAATTGTGGTATAGAAAACTTTGGTTTAGCCAAAGAAAGCTGCCCATTATCATTATTAACCAAAGTCTCAACATTTGCACAAGGGGCACCTTTAGTATTATTTCCTCATGCACAAGGGTGTTCAACCTCAACACCATCACCATTGCCCAAATTACGAGTCAAAAGTTCATTTTGAGCATTCAAGCACTCCAAGATTTTCTGAAGTAAAACATCTCGTTATTTTTCGTTAGCATCTCGAGCATTTAGATCTCGTTTTATCTTGCCAATCATGTGTTTGAACTTATCATTGACCTCGTAAAGATCATTTTGTATTTTTTTTAGTGAAACCAACAAGGTTCTCTATGGTTACTAGTGGCTTTTCACTAGGATTATCACTCCCTTGTCTACTATGAGTATCACGAGTAATTGTGAAAGTCTAAAAAGAACACAGCACTCAAAACGAAAAAAATTAAGCAAACCTCATTGTTATGCATTCAGAAATAAAATCAAATTCTCAATAAGGTAAGAATTAATATTGTAGTTTTTTAAAAGTGTTTATATCAACTAATTAGAATGTAATAAAATCAAACTAGCAAAGCAAACCTAGTGGCCCTAAGAGACCAAAACCAGCTCGACACCACATAATTGTGTGGCATGAAGATGAGAATGTGTAACGTGCTTTAAACTACTAACACAAGAAAAAATAAAGTGTCAGAATGCATAAAGGAACAAAAAAAACAAAAACAAATGAAAGCGCAAGTCTAAGAGTCAATTAAAATCACTGAAACTCAAAAAACCGAAATAAAACACCTCAAAACCAGGGCTAGAAGTTTTGACCATGTACTAGATGTCACATTGGCCACCGAAATGGCTTAGAACATGAAAACCATTCAAACTTTACAAAACCTTTTCCAAGAACACTTTTACTCATGCTTAACAAAGTTCAGTAGTAGGCTTTACTTAAGTTTTGAAAATGTTAGTTTAATTGATGCTTAGACTAAATCAAAGCCAAATTGATATTTCCTTATTCGATCTGCAAACATTTCAGATTTGGCAAATTGTTAATCAATGTTTTAAAATTAGTATAGCAGCAAAAAATCTGACATCTTACTTTAAGTAGAAATCCATAAATTATTACTTAAGAGCCGAATGATTATTAAGGAAAGTAGCAATTTGGTTGGCTAAAATCCATGTAGCAAATCGCAAATTTAGCTCAAAACCAAAAACCCATACCCCATTTTATAATCTTATTTACAATACCAATTAAACATAAAAGCTCATATTTTAGGAAAAACTTTATTAAAGTCAAATTGAAATGAAAATCTCTGAGACCTCCGATTAGCTAAGTCTAAGACCTAACCAAGCAAGTTACTTGAAAGAGTATAAATTAAGGGGGTGAACTACGAAGCTCAGCGTGAGTCTAAAACAAATGTAAATAGGTAATGTCAAACTAAAGCTATCAATGCAATAACAAATAATCAAACAAACATACAATAACCAAATTCTAATCATAACAAAAATAACCATACTTGACACTAAACACATACTAAATTCATATTCAAATGTAATATGACACAAAAACCCACCTCCCAAATCACTACACACCAACTCCATCATCCATCACACACCAATAAGGGTATACTAGACCTTTTCCAACCATTACACACCAATTTTGGGTTATGGTGGACCTATCCAACTGATACTCACCTTAAAGTGGTCATGTGCCACTTGATTGTTATGTAGCCAAGCTGCCAACGTTGTTGTGGATTTAACGCCAAATTCTATCAATGTAGTTTAACTGCCAAATCAAACTTCCTTCTCTTTATAACCAAACAAAAACCACAATGCATATGTAAAACTCTCAATGCATACAAATATATCGAATCAGACATACTCATATTCAGTTTCTAGTATTTCATATCATAGTCATAAACAATTACCAAAATAGTGGATTCAACATTAAACACAATTTCCAATTATCACATCTAGACATTTACATATACGCAGTTTAGTATACGGCATCATATAAATAAATTATGCGAATAAAAAAATTAAATCTTATGAATACATATATACAAAAATATTCTACCAGTAATACGCTTTTCATAGAACTTCCGAAACTACTAACAGTGTCCCAACCACTCTTATAAAGGCTTAAACAAGCGAGGGATCACTTAGTGACTAAAATGAATCAATTTGCAAAAATAGTAGAAAAACTGCAAAAACATGACCACATGGCCGTGCGGCCAGTACCGTGTGGGAAGGTTTAGATCGTGTGACAGGGGTACACGACTGTGTGGCTAAGAGACACGACCTTGTGGTTGAGATACACGGTCGTATGACTGAGAGACACAGACACGTGCTTGAGGTACACGGCTGTATGGGTAGATCATCTAACTCTCTGTGCCCGTGTGACAAAATTTCACAATGAAAGGTAGGGGAAACACGATCGTGTCTTAGGCCATGTGAAACCTCCCCAGGCCATGCAATGGAAAGAATCCCTAATAGAGGTCACATGGTTGTATGGCCAACTCGTGTGTCTCACCCCAGGTTGTGTTAAAAGAAAATTACCCTAATTTCTAAGCACCAAGCGGTCGTGTGGTTCAAAAACCACACCAAATCTTGCTATAAATCATGAAAATTAACCACAAAATCACCCTTATTTATGAGTGTTTGAGAAACACACCTAAAACACGTTTCAAAGCATTAAGAGTCTATCAAAGCACTTCCACAAAACAATCTAAAACTTGATTACAAGAATGCACAAAACCTATGAGGAAAACGATCAAGACGAAATAAAAATAACTAAGAGAAAAATCGATCAATACTCAAAACAACACACTTACGCTTCTCCGACTCGAATCCAAATTGAACGAAGATGCGAAAAAGAAAAATGAACCTCCAAAGAGATGGAAATCGATAATGATATTAAACAATGAAATGTGATACACAAAATTACTAGACCTAAAAGTATACTAATTGACAAAACAAAGCTAAATAACTAAAGAAAAAAAGTGAAGTGAAAAAAAAATAATGGAAAAAATAATACAGTAGCAAAAGAATGGTCAAAATTTTGAAATTGGAAAAAAAATATGAAAGTATGAGAAGTGAGGAGAAGTGGAAGATGGGAAAATTTTTTAGGGGATTTCTCTTTCAAATATTAAAAATAAAGTAAATAAAATAAAAGTAAAATGAACCAAAATCTCACCTCCTCTAAGCTCACAGAGGATTCTAACACGAGAAGCTAACACTTTACCACTGAACTAGTAGGCTCATTTTGTCCCTAGGACACAAAAATAAACTTAAAATTCCATTTGAACCACTGACTTATCCTACAGACATTTTTCCTTCTAACCCTAATTTTGGGATGTGACACGAACCCCTCCTTTAAGAAGCCCCAAAATTTCCCAATAACATCACAAGAGCTTAATCGCACGATTCACTACCACATTTCCGTTGCTCACTCTGATACCAAAGCACTACCAACAATACTTAACCTTAGAATCTCTTACGAACTTTCTTGACTATCTAATTCAATACCATGAGAATACCTTAATCAACAACCAAAAAGCCAAACCATATCCTTAACAGAACAATACAGAATCAAAGTAACCTACAACAATACCTGCCTTGACATTGGGTTCAGCTTCTCAATTTCGAGTATGCTTCGATGCTTGCTTCTGACTAGGTGGTCGACAAGGGAAACCCTTAACTCGACTCCCAGGACCCATATCTAAAACACGCTCCGAAATTTTTCCAACACTCACTCGAATAGTGCTTATTATAATAGCTACATACCAAAATGCCCGTACCACTACTAGATCCTCCCGTATTACCTTTCACAAAGTTTTGTTGAGATCTGGCCCACTTCGTAGGTCGCGCTTGCAAACTAGTATGACTAAGACCACTCTTATTCTGAACTTAACCTTTTCCTTCACTCTCACACTCAACACACTTACTCTCAACCACTTCCTTGGTTCTCTCCAACATAGTCTTGAATACTCTCTCCAAAACTCCCAATACAAACTGGGTCAACGTATCCACACCAGCCTCCGAGTTACCGCCACTAGTAGCTGGTGTAGCCATAGCAACCTCAGTCTCATGAGTAGACACAAACACTGAAGAAATAGAGGACTCATCTAAAGTCCCACTAGGTTGATCCTGACGATTTTGGTTATCACTAGATTCCATGACAACCTCGTGTCCAAAATCTTAAAGTATCTACAATTTCATAACAAAAAAATCAGGGATAATAATCTAAAACCTTACAATTCTAATCTTACAGTCTCGAAGTTTCTTACAGACCAGCATCAGAGTCTTAGATATTTTGTTTGAAGAGAAATAATTCTAAAAATCGTGGTATGTTTTTATAAAAATACCCATTGTTAAACTCATGCATGCAAAAGCATTAAAATCACAAGCCGAGTTTTTACAAACCTGGCTCAGATAACACTAAATGTAACACCCCAAAACCCCGCCCAGAAGTTTTGACGAGATCTAGGAGGTTACATTGGCTACTAAAATGGCTAGGTATAAAAAAAATTCTAATTTGTTAGAAACTTATTCAAAACCACTTTTGTTCACATTCTACAAAAAATGAAAGTAAGCTTTCCTACATTTTGCAAAAATAAATTTTATTGTCACTTACATTAACTGAAATCCAAATTATCTCTTAGGTATCAACTTCGAAATCAAATCATTTAGGAGTTTTCAAAACGGAAGTTTCAAAACTAGTTTTGCAGCGGGAAATCTGACATCTTACTTTAAACAGAAATCCATAAATTATTACTTAATATCCAAGTCATTATTAAGGAAAGTAACAATTCATTTGGCTAAAATCCATGCAAGAAATCAAAATTTTAGTTCAAAACCAAAAACCCAAACCACAGTTTATAAACTTATTTACAAGTCCAAATGAACATAAAAGCTTATATCTTGACAAAACTTTATTAAAGTCTAACCGAAATGAAAATATCTGAGACCTCAAATTAGCCGAGCCCGAGACCTAACCATGCGAGTTACCTGAAAGACTAAATTAAGGGGGTGAGCTACGAAACTCAGTGTGAGTTTAAAAACAAATGTAAATAGGCAATGTCAAACCAAAGCAACCAATGCAGTAATAAATAATCAAACAAACATACAATAACCAAATTCTAATCATAACAGAAGTCACCATACTTTCCACTAAACATATACGAAATCCATATTCAAATGTAATATGACACAAAAACCCACCTACCCAACCACTACACACCAAGTCCATCATCCATCACACACCAATAAGGGTATACTAGACCCTTTCCAACCACTACACACCAATTTTGGGTTATGGTGGACCCATCGAACCGATACACACCTTAAAGTGGTCATGTGCCACTTAATTGTTATGCAGCCAAGTTGCCCACATTATTGCGGATTTACCGCCAAATTATATCAATGCAATTTAACTGCCAAATCGAACTTCCTTCTCTTCAAAACCAAACCCAAAACATAATGCATATGCAAAACTCTCAATGCATAAAAATATATCGATTCAGACATATTCATATTTAGTTTCTAGTGTTTCATATCATACTCATAACTAATTACCAAAATAGTGGATTCAAACATTAAACGAAATTTAAAATTATCACATCTAGACATTTTCATATACCAAGTTTAGTATACCACATCATATAAACAAATTATGTGAATAACAAATTAAATCTTATGAATACATATATATAAAAATATTGTAACAGTAATATGCCTTTCATATACCTTCCACAACCAGTAATAGTGTCACAATCACTCCTATAGAGGATTAAACATGCAAGGGATCACTCGGGGACTAAAATGAATATATCTGCAAAAATAGTGGAAAAACTAAAAAAATAGGACCGCATGACCGTGTGGTAAGGTTCAGACCATGTGACAGTGGTACACATTCGTATGGCTCAGAGACATGGTCGTGTGGCTGAGATACACGGTGGTGTGACCAAATTTCACAATAAAAAGTAAGGGATACAAGGTCGTGTCTCAGGCCGTGTGAAACTTCCCATGGTCATGTGATAGAAAAAATCCAAAATAGAGGAAACACAGCTGTGTGGCCAACCCGTTTTTCTCACCCCAAGCCATGTGATAAGAAAATTACCCTAATTTTTAAGTGGCACACGGTTGTGTAGACCGCCCGTGTGCAGCACACGCTTGCGTGGCTGCCCGTTTAGTTCAAAAACCACACCAAAATCTTGCTGCAAATCACAAAAATTAACCATAAAATCACCGTATTTACGAGTTTTTAAGAAACACACCTGAAATGTGATTCTAAAGCACTTCCACAAAACCAATCTGAAGCTTGATTACAAGAACACACAAAACCTATGAGGAAATCGATCAAGACGAAATAAAAATAACAAAGAGAAAAACTGATCAATACTTAAAACAACACACTTACGCTTCTCCTACCTCGAATTTGAATTGAACGAAGATGCGAAAAAAACACGAACCTCTAAAGAGACAAATTTCGACAATGTTATTAACCAATGAAGGGTGACACACAAAATTACTAGAACTAAAAGTATACTAATTGACAAAACAAAGGTAAATAACTAAAGGAAAAAAGTGAATTGAAAAGAAAAATAATGGCAAAAAATATACAGTAGCAAAAGAAGGGTCAAAATCTAAAATTGGAAGAAAAAAAAATATGAAAGAGGGAGACATAAGGAGAAGTGGAAGATATGAGAAAAATTTTGGGGATTTCTTTTTTCAAATATTTAAAATAAAATAAATAAAAGAAAATTAAAATTAACCAAAATCCCAACCTTTTCTAAGCTCACACAAGTATTTGAACACGAGACCTAAAGGTAAACTAACACCTTACTACTGAACCACCAGGCTCATTCTATCTTTAGGACATAAAAATAAACTTAAAATTCCAGTCGAACCACTAACTCATCCTACAACTTGGTCCTTCTAACCCTAATTTCAGTATGTGACACGAAAAATTGTGAAGCAACTTGACAAAATTCGTTTGAGATGTTCTCAATTTCCAAAAATCAAAAAAATTAAACTAGAGCCTCCTCAAGTAATGTAGATCTGATCTAGAAAAATTCTGTACAAAATTCAACCCAAGGAATATATTTTCAATTTTCTTTATTTTTCTATTTTTTCACTTTTTTGATCATTTTTTGTGAGAAATATTTTTTAATATTCTAAAAGAGTGTCAAGAACCAGTATATAAAATTTTAGATCGTTTGAAAAACATTTACTCGCTGAAAAATATTTTTTTTCAAAATTGTGGGCAAAAACTGTTTTGAGGTTGTTTACTGGGAAACAGTTTATAAAATAAAAAAGAACACCTAAAACACAGAAGAAGTTGATACCAAATGATACGAACGAGTGGAATGTATGATATTATTTTATTATTATGTATGATAAAGTAATTTTGTTAATGTTTTGATTCCTAGAAACTTAAATGTAATTTCTTAATTTATCGGGTATATATATTCTAGATCGTGGACTATCATCTCCATGCAAGATTTAATTTTATTATTTTAGAATAAATTATGTGAGCCAAAAACAGATATAAGAATTTGTAACATATAATTTTTTACAGAACCCGGAGAATTAAGACCTATCTAGGTCGATCAAGACGCTGCAAACCTGACCCAGCCAAATCGACGAGAAACTAACAGTGGTCCGGAAGTATGCTTTGGCTGGTCATGGAAACCCAAAGTATGCTTTGGGGGAAATTTTGTAATTTTTTTCTAGGATGGAATCATAGAAACTTTGGTTGGTCAAGATCAATTAATTTTTTATGCTTTTATTATGAGATAAGCATGATGATATTTATTTGACTTCGAATCTATGCTCATGCATATGTATGATAAGCAAGCCATATAGTTTAAGGAAGAATGCCACATGTACTTGTCATGCATATATTGATCATTCATGATTAGACTGGACATTAAAAATCTTGCATATTTTTAAAATATTGAGTGGGAAAAGGTCCCCAAAGAAGACCTACGGCCTCGATTCTATGCGTGCCCTAATACGTAAAATAATTACTTGGGAGCTATTTCAAGCAAATGTGCGTTCCCTCTTTTTTTTAGATAGAGTAGACAAAACACTTTTTTTTCTTTTGATATTTCTAGACCTCTGAAACAAATATCTCAAAATTGGATATGTAAAAACAAAGAATCAAAAATTTCTGATCATAGAAAAAGAAAGATCGAGAAAAAATATAAGGACAAAAGAGAAAAATACAAAAGATGAGAGAAAATGAGGATAGAAATAGTAGAAGCTTGGGATAGTTTTTTACTTGCTCAAGTAATAAGGGGCTTTGTGTTAATAACCCAATCAATTCTTAGAAAATATATTATATTACCTTCACTGGTAATAGCTAAAAACATTGCCCATATGTTATTATTTCAATTTCCTGAGTGTTCTGAGGATTTAAAGGATTGAAATCGTCAATAGTCACTTATGATGGCATGGAAATTTAACTACCCCATAGTAGGATTGTCGTGTGGACCTCACTGAAGACATTTCCTAGAAGTAAATAGAACTATCTTGTAATCATATGATAGTTGGATCGACCTTTTGGTAGGTAGTATCATGTGATATAACAAGAAGTTCTGTCTTCAAATAGGACAACTAGTCACAACATGTTACTCAGTGAGATTATCCCACGATGACTCACCTTTGGTGTATGATGCATTAGGTGTTGAGTTGATTTCTATGCGCTCAAGATCGTTTAGTTAAGTAACTTCCCACGAAGCTCTACTTAAGTTTGAATGATGGTCAAATGTTACGCAATTATTAGTACATGTAAATGTGTAAGGAATTAGGTTCATGTACTAATTGGAAGGAAATTCATGTTCTTACTTGATCATGATCACCTCATGGTGGCTTGGTTCAATGGGTATAGGAATTATCGTTGCAACGACTTACAAATATTTTCAAGGTTTAATGTAAGGTGCATGCATCATCTTAATGCATATCGTGATGCTGCAAAACATTTTCAAATATTTACTTAATACAAAGATATTAATAAATGAATGTTTTATTTTCAATTTGAAGATGACACCTACTCTTTTATTAAATATACTCGCTGAGAACAAACTAAATGAAAATAACTATAATGAATGGAAAAGGAACCTGATGATTGTCCTAAGTTGTGAGAAACTTAAAACAGTTCTTGCTAATAAGAGCCCTCCAGTCACTCAAGCTGAGGTTAGAAAATGATAGGATGAGTCTGATGAGATAACTCGTTGCTATATGCTGGCAAGCGTGACTAGCACCTTTATAAGCAACTGGAGAATTGTAAGATCGCAAAAGTGATTCTAGACTAACGAGAAGACATTTTTGAAGGCCAAGTTGCCTTACTAGTTTGATGAATGCCTAGCAAAAGCCCCACACACCAGTTAAAAACCATATGATTACTCTTATGTTACTTTGTTAAGGTCGTAAATAATGAGGTCAATTTGGACCAGAACACTCAGATTGAGATGGTGCTCAACGGCTTGTCCAAGGATTTTGTAGGCTGTCGAGCAACATATAACCTTGGGAACAAGACCCTGACGCTTACACAACTCATGAAGGAGCTACAATCCTATAAGTTGATGTTGAATGCCAGTCAGCCGATCCAAACAGCAGTAGCAAACATAGTTGTCACCTCTTCCTCAAAATAGAAGGGAAAGTACGCTAAAAAAAGACAAGACTAAGGTCTTTGGACCACCATAAGTGAAAAGGAAGAGAACCAGAAAGCCTAAAGACTTATCTAAGTCTAAATACTTCTTCTGCAGTAAGAAATGGCGCTTCAAGGAAAATTGTAAAGAGTGGAAGGAAAACCAGGCTACCATAGGCAAATGTATGAAACACTTTATGATAGAAACTTGTTTAGTGGAAGATTCAGTAGTCCACTGGGTCATTGATTTAGGAGCCAATAATCACGTATGTGTTTCTCTACAAAGGTCTGAGGAGATAAAAGATCTTAGAGATAAGAGTCTATCGTCCCAAACCAAAAATAGGACAACAGTGACAGTTGAATTAACAACAGTGACAGTTGAAATAGTGGGAGATATATATTGGTAACTTTAGGAAGATTACTTTGAAAGATGTTTTCTATATACCAAGTTTCAAAAGAAACTTGATTTTTGTTGTGTGTTTATATAAAGACGGCTTAACCATGACTTTTAGAAATCGTAAACTTATATGTAATGGATGGATGTCAAATAATCTTTATTTTATCAAACCAATAATCTCTATGAAATCTGAGATAAATTTTATGGATTCTAACTCATTGTGGGAACTCGTAGACTTACCGAAAATGATAAAACCCATAGGGTGTAGGTGGATATAAGAGAAAAAAATCGGATGAAAAAGTGGAAACTTATAAGGTTAGACTTGTAACAAATGGTTATACTCAAAAAGAAGGTATTGATTACGAAGAAACCTTCTCTCTGGTTGCCATGCTCAATTTAGTCCAAATGTTGTTATCTATTGCGGCGTCTCTTGATTACGATATCTGGAAAATTAATGTTAATACAATATTTTTGAATGACTATCTTTAAGAAAGCATCTATATGATACAACCCAATAGATATATAGCTTAAGGAAAGGAGAATCAAGTTTGCAAACTGCTTAGATCCATTATAGACTTAAACAAGTATCCCATTCATGGAATCAAAGATTTGATCAAGCGATCAAGACTTTTGGATTTGAGCAAAACGTAAATAAAAATTGTGTTTATAAACATATAGGGGGTGGAAAGGTGGTATTTCTCGTTCCATATATCGATGACATTCTAGCCATTGGGAATGATATAGGGACATTGTCGTCGATTAAACTGTGATTAAACTAATGGTTTAGTATGAAGGACTTGGGGTAAGCTAATTTTGTTCTAGGTATCCGAATCCTAAGGGATCGAAATAACAAAGTGATAGCACTATTGCAGGCTTCATACTATTGCAGGATTTCATCTCTCTTTGGAGGATTGTCCTAAGACAGCGAAAGAAAGAGAGAACATGAAAAAGGTTCTTTATGATTCAAAATTAGGAAGTCTCATGTATGTTATATTGTGCACACGTCTAAATATTTGTTTTGCAATAGGTTGGTGAGTCAATATCAAGCAAATTCAGGACCAAGACACTGGCAATTAGTTAAGCATATACTCAAGTATTTACAGGGAACGAGGGATTATATGCTTGTGTATTTCAAAGGAGATCTTACTTCTATCAGATATATTGATCCTGACTTCAAAACATGTCGGGATTCGAGGAAATTGATATCGAGCTTTGTTTTTGTCCTAGGTAACTAGTCTATTATTTGGAGAAGTGTAAAGTAGAGATGTATTGCTGACTCCACTATAGAGGTCAAATATGTGGTTGCTTCTATGGCTACCAAAGAAGCAATATGGCTTCGAAAGTTCCTTACGGATCTTAAAGTCATTCCTGGTATGGAAAAAGCTATCACATTGTATTGTGATAATAGTACGACAATAGCTAATACCAAGGATATGAGAAACCACAAGAGGAGAAAACATATTGATCAGAAGTATCATATCATAAGGGAAGTAGTTGTAGACGAAACTGTGGATGTAGTCAAGGTCAGATCCAAGGACAATCTTGAGGACCTATTTACCAAGACTCTACTAACCAGGAGTTTTGAAAAACACATAGAGCGCATGGGTATGCAAAATATGACTCATCTACTTCACTAGGGCAAGTGAGAGACTATTGGATTTGGTGCCTTGAGTGTAGTATATTTGTTTATAAACTTGTAATTTTTTAGAACAAATTGGTTAGTAAAATATTTCATGGATTACATTAGTACCCTTTGCATAATATCTTAATATGGTTTTTACATGCAAAGCAAAATAGATGTGGCTGGCAGTACATTAGACTGGACCCAAGAAGAATAGATCCTAAATTCATGTATGGATTTATTCACTTGTGACGTTCATAGTGTCGCATACCTAAATCCTAAGTGGATGATTGACTATGTATGCATGGCTCGTATACTTTGATGTAAGTAAAAGTCTGAGTTCAAATAGATAAAGAACTGAAAGCTGGTGCGATGGGTAGATGACTTTTGTTGTATGTAGTGTCATTCACAAAAGTGGAATTCAAAACTCAAGACATGGGTTAACGATATCCTCTTATTCGCATTACATGATTAATGAAAAGTAAACGTGGCCACGGGTAGTTCATCTTTGTGATGAATGACTTGATTACTATTTGATAGCAATTGACTTTTATTGAAAGAAGATGTAATGGTTACCTTGAGATAATGTAACAACCCGTTTTCCAGTAATGTCAGAAGCAGTGGTTTCGAGACTACAAAACCAAAGTGAGAGCTCGTAATTATTTAATATTTACAAGTCAAGTAGAGTATTATATTGAATTTTGATTTAATAATTTTATTTTTTCTAATTGAATAAAATGTTAAACAAGTGGTTTGTCCCTAAGGTCAAATGGTTTTGGAAAATGAGGTATCAGGACCTCGTTTCTTTAAACCGAGCCCAGAAATATTTTTATTAAATATCTTTAAAGTTTTTATATAGGTGTATTTAATTTGGTCCAAAAATTTTAGTAATTAGATGGTTAATTAATGTACAATGACTAAATTGTAAAAGCTACGGAAGTTAATCACTATGAACTTATATGAACTAAATGGGCCTAAAAACATAATTGAATGGTTTAAAATGGAAATATTGCCATAATTGTTTTTAGTGGTCGATTGGTGGCTTTATTTTCTTTGTTAATTATGTGATATTATTATTTTAAGTAATAATAATAAAAGAACATAAGTCACCATTATCATATTTATTATTTTTCTTTCTTCTTCCCAAAACCAAATGCTCCATTGTTAAGCTAAGGGGTTTTTCACTCAAGCTTTCATCTTCTTGCATTGTATGTAAATCAAGCTCGATTTTCGTAAATTTTATGTTTTTAAGATCGTTGTATTGAAATCTAGCTAGAGTGGGGACTAAATTGTGAAACTTTAAAATTATTGAAAATTTTCCATTGATGTTCTTGAAGCTTTTTTGTTGTTAATGGTTTAGTTGAAAGCTTGATGTTAAATTAGGACTAGTTTGTAAAGTGATTTTTATATAATTTTGAGTTTAGGGACTAAAATAATTAAATATTGAAATTGGCTTGGTTTTCTTGTAAAATTTTAGAATTAGAGGGCTGATTAAGGATGGAAATAATTTCGGCAACATGGGTTAGGGATTAATTGTGAAAATAAGCTTGTTTTGGTTTTAGGGATTAAATTAAACAATATGTAAAAGTTTAGGACAATTGTGAAAAATTTTAATAAAGTAGTCATATGCACGAAATCAAATATTTTAATGTAATTGGGATTGATAAATTGAAATGAAATTATTTTTGTATCGTGAACCAGTAGATAATCGTGGAAAAAGGAAAATTTGTGGATTAGTCCCTATTACTGCTATCTCTAAAGTTTGGCCCTGGTAAGTTCATACGGTTTAATTTAGTATAGTGTGAAATTTTTTATTGATTCTTGAATTATTATTTTTGAATACTTATATGTATTTAATGAAATAATCATAAAGATGATTCAAGGTGAGAAATGTAATTGAATTGTAAGATATTATGCAGTTTAGTATATCGAGCCTAGATGAACACAGGATAGGATACACTTGACATGCTAATAGGTTATATTGCGTGTTGTACGGGTCTAACTTGAGATGAGATGATGATTCTTGATTCATTCCTGTCCACTGAATATATCAGAGTCCAACATTTGTTACGGACTATCGTATTATATTTACAGTGTTTCTGGCGTGTTACCGGGGGAAAATGTAAAGCCTTCAGGCTTGGCACTTGGTTCCGAGGTGTGTTTCTAGAGGGATATTAGCCTATGGGTTAGGCACTTGGTGCCAAGGCGTGCTCTTGATTGGTTTGGCTCGTTGGAGCGTTTTAACATGTTACGATGGATAACCGCGTATCCATATCTATGATATCATTCATCAGGCAAATCTTAAATGGTTAAATGACTTGCATATTGAATTGCATAAATGTTTGCTTGATTTTTTATTGTATATTATGAATTGATATTGATTGAGTTCGTATTATTGAACGGATTATGCAACTTTTATATTTGTATAAATCACCATTGGTTGACTGTGGTTGACAGGACATGTCAATTAACATTGTTATTAAATGATTTATTATGTTTATTCGGTAAGTTTTATCGTTTTAACTTGTGAAGTTACTAAGCTTATTAAAGCTTACTCGTGTCATTTTCTTATTTCCTTATTGATAACATTTTGCGAAATCGGGCAATCGAATCAAGTTAAAGATCACACTATTTAGCTATCTTTCAGTAAACATTGAAAGTGATATTCTGGTATATGTGGAACGTAATATGAGTATCTTGTGATTATATATATGTTTCTTCATATTAGGTGATGTATTTGTACTTATATATAATTTGTGTGTCTGAAATTAATAATGTGGTCGACCATGATTTGTTAGATAATGATGTGATGGTTAGAAATGTTTTGATAGGTTTATTACTTGATGAATGATATGGTTGATTGAGGGGAATGTATTTATTTTTTATCTTGGTTAGTTTTGGATTAGTTGATTAATTGATAATTGTTGAATGCTTTAGAAGGTTAGGCAAATAATGTGTTTGTATGTGAAAATTTACATATAAGGTCAAGCTTAGTTGTTGGCTACTTGATTGGTTGATGGCATTTTGGTTAATTTGCTTGTTGATGCATGGTGGAGTTTAAATGAATTGTGAGATGTTTGGAGTTCTTATGGCTAGTTAGTTTAAGTGATGAATGAGTGCATTTCATAGTTGATGGATAAGTTTGAATCTATGTAGAGTAAGTATTTGATATATTAATAGGTTCATTTGGCCTGGTTGAGTAGGTTATTTAAGAAAGTTTGGTATGAAATGGTTGAACTAGTAGAATTAGCTATGAATTAGGTAATTGGTAAAGTTGTCATTGATGGAGATGCTTTTGTATACATATAGATTATAAATATATTTTGGCATGATTTAGGCTTGTTTAGATGTGTTTTAAGTTGGTTTAATTGCTGGTATATGGTTTACTTGTGTTCCAAGCAAACACAATTTGGTAAGCTAGCATTTGAAAGTATCTTTGAAGTCACTCAGGCTGCCATACGGCTTGTCACACGGCCATGTATCTCACACACGCTTTGGACACGGTCGTGTGCCATGTAACAATTTGAAGCCATTTTAATTCACACGGACTCAGAGAGTTACACAGCTTGGTGACATGGCCGTGTGACCCTATTACACGAGCATGTGCATCTAAACTGGTGGGCACATGGGCATACTACAGAGCCACACGATCGGGGCTCTATCACATGGCCTAGCCACACGGTCGTGTAACCCATGTTTTCTATACTTTTCTATACATTTTTGTTTTGTTTCAAATTAGTCCTTGATCATTTTTGTTTTATTTCTAAGACCTTGTAAGCTCAATTTCAGTCTCGTATTTATATGAATAGCATGATTAATGAATTATTATTTGTGTAAATGATTGGTTTGAGTTGAATTGTGAAATGTTATTGCATAATCTAGTCTTGTTGCTTGTCATACCATCCCGTGACCTAAATTCGGCAATAGAGACAAGGTAAGGATGTTACAGATAAAATAAGATCATTTTTGGAGAACGAGTTTATCCCAAAGAGATTAAGGATATCCTAGAGGGTAACACACTTATAACAAGGTTATTGGACGAGCGTTGATCAAGTCACTTTCGTAATGGAATGTCGTTGGGGAGAGCTCAGTCATGATACTTTAATGGGATGAATTCATGACTATATGAGTTTATAGTTAACAGGTAAAAAGCTGGAACTTAACTATAAATCATTTGAAACTTAACTGCATATGTCCAATCGGTTCCTTTGCTAGCTCATTGAAACCATAAATGAATTGCATGTTGAATCAAATGAAAAAAATGGATAGAAATGGTAAAAATGGAGAAATGGGAAACATTTGGAAATGAATGTGGTTTTCTCCAAAATGAAAATAACCAAGAAATGAATTTATGGTTCTCAAATGAAAATAAATTATTTGGTCATAGTAAATCCGTTGAATGTAGAAATATTAAATATATTTTTCTTGTATATTCTTTTACAGTAAAATCGTCATGATTTTAATTGTAACACCCTCATTCCTGACTCGGTCATTGGGTCCGAGCTGAAGGATGTCACATTCGTTATCGGAGCAACTACAATTATTTTAGATATGAATACGCATCACAATTCAAATAAATTACTTATGAGCATATAATAACACTATTAACTAAATTCAATAAATACTAATTTGATACTTAAGTTCATATAAATATAAAGATATACTAACAGTGACTCAACTAGATAGGTACATGCCAAACTATTCAAAAACGTAAATACACTAACCTTGTTAAGTCTAGGATTTTCTCTGGATGTTGAAGCCAAAATTCAAGATCTTGAATATAACTTAACTTACGCACGGAAAAGAAATCTTACGCTGAATAATTAACTTAATGGCATTTCGACAAAGTCAATATCAACACGAATAAGTTAATGAAAACACTCAATAATTATATCTATGCAAAACATACTACTAAGTACATCATTTGTACCGCTTATGTTCATTTAAATAAGTTCCATAAACTAGTTCAAAAGTATAACATGTTAGCATACTATATTCCTAGTCGAGTCAATTAATTCGTCCCAATTTCATACCAACCTTCCGGATCATAACCCACTATGCATGATCTTTCACAATTGTAACTCATGTTAAATCGCATTATCAAATTTTATATTCTAACACTGTCCAATACAGTACAGCATACTTATATTCATATAAGTTCTAATATTCAATATACATACGTACTAACTTACCATGTAATATTCAAGTTCAAATCATAACATTTCTACTTTAATCACAATTGTCACCAAATCACATCCAATTCACTAACCAAATTATAAATGCTTACTACCTTAATTGATAATCTATAAGTATGTTTAATTATGTTCATTCATCAATTATCAATTCAACTTAACCCTTCAAAGATATAACTCAATTCATTTAATTATAACCAAACCATTTCTACCATATATCCTAACATTTCCTTTACCAACTCATGACATTATTATCATGCTATTTGTATATCCTTTTCACTTACATAATTACAGATTTATTCCTACCTTAGTCAATAATATTATTTTCAAACACCATTTAATGTCCTTGAGCTACCTACCATATGATCCCATACTCATTTCACACTTCAAGCACATCACAACATTTTTATATACACACGATTCATAATTTGAATACATAACAATTTAAATATAATTATAACATATGAACTTACTCACATTTAATTTTCTAATTTTATAACACAAACCACCTTAAACAGAACATTAAATTAACGTCACAACAGTTAACATAACCAAAATTTGGATTGCACCAAAATAGCCTCATTGTAATAATTCAAACCAGTCATACCAACATTAATCTGTCTCACATTAAACAACATTAAAACACGGCAACTCAGACACGACCTTGGTAATAATTTGAACACATGACTGCGTTTTTAATACACTTTAACTACCTAAAAAACCATTAACATCTTATATCATTCACAGTTTACAGCATAATTAAGACGCGTTTAAGTATAAGGGAGATGTTGAAATTTCAACCTTTGAACGGCCTCCAATTGTTGTACAACAATCATTATAACAATTTGGAAAACAAAATTCTCCCCAAATCAGACAACAACAGCTTAGAGAAAACATACATTTTATTTTACTCCAAGCATGGTTTGAAACGCCATGAAAATCGAGAATATCTTTCCACTTAGAAATTAGTCAAGTAAGAAAATTTATAAATTAATTAAGAAGAACTCACTCACAAGCACATTTAACTTATCTCAATTTCGACCATAAACAGTATCAATGTAGGATATTTATTAAGCAATAAAGAGTTTAATTTATCCTACATTGGGCAGCATAAGACAACATTGAAATGCTATGATTGACCAACTATACCGCATTCAAATTGTCCCTACTTTCAAAAACATCCCTACTTTCAAGGAAGGCTTAACCTAAACAGTACAGTACTCCATTGTAACAACCCGATTTTTAATGGTGTTAGAAACAGTAGTTTTCGAACCACAAAATCGACGAGAAAGTTCGTATAATTAGTATTTAAATTATACGAGTCAATAATAATTTTTATATTGAATTTTTATTTGAAAATTGTTAATTAATTGAATTAATAGTTAATATGAATGGTTTAGTCTAAAAGTCAAGTGGTTGTTGAAAATGAGGTATTAGGGCCTCATTTTCATAATTTAGGGTCATAAATATTTTATTGAATATTTATAGAGTTGTATTATATGTGACTTGAAGTTTGGCCTGGAAATTTTAATGATTTATTGTTTAATTAAGGTAAAGAGATTAAATTGTAAAAGAGGTAAAAGTTAAGTGCTATAGATTTAAAATAGTAAAGGGACCAAAATGGTGATTAAACCATGGTCAAAAAGTCCAAGCGGTGGTGGATGCCAATCATTCCACTAAATTTTGGGTTATTTATTCATTTAGTCCTAATTAGTTTAAGGCTAAATTGTAAATAAACTTGTTTAATTGGAATTTAATATAATTGAAGGACCAATTGTGTAATTGGACCCTCCTTAAATGTCCTAATAATAGAAATGATGTGGAATTCTTTACATTATGGTAAATTGCAATTAAATCCTAATTAAATAAGGATTTACGAATTAGTCTGCTTTCCAATAAGATCAAAAATGGTGGTTTCGGGGCCGCAACTCTGATGTTTTAGGCGATAAATATTAATTATTTAATATTTACGAGGTCATTAGTGTCGGATAAAATTTTTTTAGGAAATTTTAACGTTTGGATGGTTAATTAAGTAAAAAGGACTAAATTGTAAATATGAAAAAAGATGGATTTATTAGTTAAAATGGGTAATTTAAAGGCATTTGGATGGTAAATAAACCACCATTACTCATAGTGGATTATTTTGGCTTTCATTTAGCTAAAATTTCATGAATTAATTAAGGGCAAAATAGTAATTAAGTAAATAAATAAAATTTAAATGAAATAAAAACCAAATTGGCTATGAAATTTCATTATTTTCTTCTTCCAAAGGCTGAATCACCGTTGTTAAGGGGAGAACAAGCTTTGGCTAGCTAGGGTTCTCTATTGGATCAAGAACGAGCAGAAAACTGAAGAAAAGAGAAATTACCAAATAATCTGTATACCTTTTTCATTGCTACAATTTAGTCAGGTAAGTTCGTTCGGTTTAATTTTAATACAATTTAAGTGTATATTATATCATTTAATTTTTTAATGTTGAATAGTATATTGATGCATGTAATTGAAAATGGAAATAATAAATTGATATGGTATCGATCACTGATTGAGATATTCTGAGCCGATGAATGTTTCGTTGTTGAACTAATGCTTGTATATGAAATATGAGATAGTGAGATATTCATGTATTGATCTGTGATGAAATGCTTTAAACCGATGAACGTAGGATAGAGTACGATTAGCATGCCAATAGGTTTTATTGCACGCGGTACGGGGTTGAGTTAAGCAGTGGAGATGACTTTTTATATTCTCTATTCGTTGGATATGTCAAAGCCCTGCATTTTTTTGGACTTTAGTGATATATTACTATGTTATTTGGTCTGATGAATGGATCGGCTCATACGAGCATTTGGTGTGCTGGATGAACTGGCGCATACGAGCATTTGGTGTGCTGGCTGGTTAACCGTGTACTCGTATCCACTTATCATTCATCGGGCTATCTTTATTGATCTCTAAAAGTTATTGAAATATGGAAACTGATTTTTTTTCTATTGTATTGTGCAATACTCACATGTTGTGAGCTGTGATTGACAGGAACTCTGATAATAACCTTGTGTTAGGAGCTCTGTTCTTTAATCTTGTTATTTGATTTGTTGAGTTTTAATTCAGTAAGATTTACCGTTCAATCAACGAACTTACTAAGCTTTACGAAAGCTTACTCGTGCTATTTGTCTTATTTCTTGTATATATGTTTTGTGGAATGGGAGGCTGAATCAACTCGAAGAAATCACACTATCCGAGGATCATTTGGTAGCTTTTGAATACATCTTGGTTTATATGGCATGTAATAGGAATATCTGGTTATGTTTTGTAATTGTTCATAGTATTTGAAATGTGTGTGTATTGTGCATTGATGTTGTGGCAGGAGTAATTAAGTGAAGTATGCATGTTTCATCCTGAGTCCAAGCAAGAAATGGTAAGTTTGAATGAATATGGCATGATAAATTTTGTTTGAGTTAATTATGATATTATGGGAGCCATAGTAAGTCAATTGAAACATGTTGTGGCTTAAAAATGTAATAGGCTAATAGTGAATGTTTGGTGATAGTTTTAAACTCATATGTTGTAGTTTGATGTTCTTGAATCGTTGTTGTGCTAAGTAGCTATTTGAGGCTTGTATGCTTAATTCTAGTTGAGGCATAAGTAGATGATGCTAATCAAGCATGAATTGATAATTTTTGTTATTAGTGATGGTATGTATTTATGGTTTGAAAGATGTAATTGAAATGTGGTGTCAATGATGACACATTGGTTAGGCACATAGGTTGGTTGTTTAAGTTGATTTGGAGTAGTGTAAAATGTACTCTAAAGTCTTGTGAACATATGTGTAAGTATATAATTCTGTAACGCCCCCAAAAAAATCCCTTATATATTTATTTTTGTATGTTTATGAGATAAATACATGTCTGCATCAGTGGTTAAGTGTTTTGGGAAGTGTTTGAGAGGTCCCAAGTTCTAGCCTTAGCTTGGGAAAAATTTTGTTTTTAATTGAATAAACCTCTATCTTTAGCCAGTAGGCTTATAAATAAATGTTAGCGAAATATGTCAGAATGGGCCTACTAGTCTGGTGGATAAGTAGAGTGGCAAAGTGTTGGTGGTCTTGAGTTCGAGTACTGGTGTATGCCAGGGAGTGTTTTATTTTGCTGCTAGTGTCGTGTAGGTGTTTTAGTCTAACCGGACTATTGAAGATTTGGAGTAGAATTTGAATTAGGTGGTTGAGGGAGGGGTGGACGGGTTTTGGGGAGTGAATTGAGGGATTTGGGGAGAAAAGTAAGGAGTGGAGGCATTTGAGTTGCACTGGGATGCTAAGTGGTTGGAATGGATGTGGTTTAGTGGAGTAAATCAAGGAGTTTGGGGAGTTACTCTTTGATTTCGAAAATCTTTGCAGAACTCTCCTCTACCATCTTTCATTTTTATTTTTATTTTTCTTTCTCTACCTCTATAGTCGAATTTTATCCCTTTTTTCCCCACCCCCTTTTCATTTTCTTTGGACTTCAATCTTCATGTGTTGCTGCCGATATTTCTAGTACTTTCTCTCTCCACCTTTTCTTTTTCTTTTTTCAGTTGAAATCCCACATTGCTATCGTTTCCCCCCTTCAATTTTCTTTCTTTTTGTTTTTCTTTTGCTGCCAAAATTTTAAGTGTTTCCCTTTATATTTCGTTTCAATCTATCTAGCTCATTGGCTTTTGTTTCCGTGCGATAACGGTAAGTAGTGTTGTTGAGTTCTTTTAGTTTTGGTTTTAGAAGATTTTGATTTTGTTGTTTGTATATAGGGGACAATCGTGAAGCAGTTTTTCTTCCCAACGAATTGATTAGTACAAGTATTCGAGGGTGATTGCAGTAAGTGAGTGCATTTGGCTAGTTTTGGTATTGATTAAATTGTGTTTTAGTTGTTAAATTCGAGATTTGGTACGTTTCTTTCAGGTTGCAAAAGGTTAGGAAGTGCCTAAGCATCGAGAACGACTCAGGTGTGTAAAAAACAACTTTAAAAATGGGAATCGGTGAAAAGCCAAAAATGTGATTTTTGATGCCACTCCGGCATGCGGTCGCCAGTGTGGTAAGCTGTGTGACCGAACATGGGTGTGTGATTGATGAGGGCGACCATGCGCGATACATAGGTCGAGTCAAATTGGACCGTGTGGGTCACACAAGCGCGTGGGCCCTACATGGGTGGACCATACAGGTGTGTGGGAATATTGAGCCAGGCCGTGTGGGCCACACTGGCATGTGGGCCCTCATAGGAATACAACATGGGCCTGTGGGCTCATTTTTACTGATTAACTGCTAAGGTTGCACGGGTCGCCTGAGTCGACTGTGGACCTACTGTAGGGTCAGTAAGTATACCTAGACCCCTTATTGCCGAAATGGCTGAAAGACTATTATATGCCTATATGTGATAGATATGTATGTCTGTATGTTGAGCATATTATTTGCACTGTACTGATTATGCATCATACCATGACATGATTGTACGATGCATTGCATTGGGATGGGGATTGATATTGATTGGAGGAATTATACTGAAAGGCCTTGAGCCTTACTTACTGGCAGCTCAGCTGCAACTATTGCCTAGTGACGCATGCGGTGCTTTTTGGAGTGTAGGGATAGGTAGATTGATTATATCTCCACATGGAGTGTAGGGTTGGACGGAGATGGAGCGTAGAGGCTGGTTGGGTAGGACCTATATACTGTATAATCTAGTACTGTACTGATTATTGTTATTGTAATGGGCTAAGTTCCAAACACATGATTGCTTCTATGCTAAGATAGGCTTAAGCCCAAACTTATATTGTCTCTGACACTGAAAAGGGCCTAGGCCCAGGCCGTGATTGCTTTTTGTCTGTTTTCTTTATATGGGATTACATTGAGTTTTTGTAAACTCACCCTTCTTATTTGACTGTACAGGTAATCCCTAGACATAGGCGGATTGGTGTAACATAGGACTCAGCGGTGGCCACACGTCCTATTTAATTCGATTTAGTACTTAATAATGGCCTCTCTGGATTTTTACGTTCAATTTTGGGTTTCTATTATTTTGACTTACAACTGATAGTAGTAGGGATAATCGAGTTTTCAAAACGAAACAAACGTTTTAACAAAATACGCATAAATTGGCAAACTATTTTAAAAAGCTTCTGCGATAAATAATGTTTTGAAAATTTATAACTTTTTAAAAGAGAATAGCTTATGCATATGAATCATGTTTGAAATTGATCGACACGTCTTGGTATTAAGCAAAAGAGAGTGTTAGGAAGTGATAAAGAAAAGAGATTTTTAACGACAACTCACTTTACGAAAAACACTTCCATGTGACACCGCCAGATTTGGTCATAACGTTTGGGTCTTGTTTGGGGTGTTACATTTAGTGGTATCAGAACTAGGTTGCAAAACTCTGCTGTGGATTTGGGTTTAAAACTTTTTTAAAGCACTGATTTCAGAATGATTTGAAACATTTTTACTAAATGTGTGGCATATCAAGTCTTCGACGCTGATCCTGTAAGTCCTCTGAACTGATATCTATTTAAAAATTTAAAGTGCTATAGATAGTATATACTGAGACTACTATAGATAGACTATACTGAAAACACTCAGGTTAGTGTATACTGAAACTGTAGTAAAACCGATAAACATTGGTAGACACTGCTTCATACGAAAACAAACGTTACACTTTTGGTACTATTTTCATAAAATATCTGTTAATAAATACTGAAACTATAAACTGATGTATAAAACTGTTAATATAGATTAACGCAAATAGACAATGAGCACAAGAGGTACTCACGGACAGGGTACAAGAGGCCGTGGTAGAGGCTGTAGAGGTGCTCGAGTTGGGTTTTCGTTATCTGGCAATCAGCCTAATTTGGAAACTAGTGAGACACTGGCTTTACCTGTGACTGAGACTAGGTCTCATGATCAAGCGACTAGAGACGACGCACTATCCCAAGCCATGTTAAGGATTCTAGAGAGGGTTGATAGGCTTAATACGGGAGCTAGAGGCTGCGGGTCAGTTACGAAACGACTCTGGTCTAACAGAGCTGAGCTTTTCAAGGGTATTGCTGGAGTTGCCCCTAATGTGGTAGAATACTGGATTGAGGCCATAGAGATGATTATGAATGACCTAGACTGCACTCATGAGCAAAAGTTAAAGTGTGTTGTATCGCTGCTACGAGATGAGGCTTATCAATGGTGGCTCACTGTTAAGGAGGGCACTCAGCCCGATCGATTGACCTTGGAGTTCTTTAAGTTCATTTTCCAGGGACAGTATGTGGGTGCCAGCTATGTGGATGCCCATAGGAGGGAGTTCTTGAATTTGATTTAGGGAGATAGATCAGTGGCTGAGTATGAGGCCGAGTTTTTACGACTGAGCTGCTATGCGTGTGGTATGGTGGTGACTGAGTATGAGCGATGTGTTCGCTTCGAGGATGGCCTCAGGGAGAATTTAAGGGTTCTGATAGCTCCACAGAGGGAGCGAGATTTGCTGCACTGTTTGATAAGGCAAATATCACCGAGGAGGTGAAGTACACTGAGTGCCAGAATTGCGATAGAGAGAGAGGTAGGAATAAGAAGGATTCGGAGCCCTCGAGTTCTGTTTAGAGGCCTAAGAAAAAGGCTAGAGTTGATGGGCTGATCAGAGTTGGGGTTCTCATTATTGCTATTGGACAGCTGTTGTGTACTGATCGTGGTAGGCGCCATCAAGGTGAGTGTTGGAAAAGAACTGAGGCACGTTTGAGGTGCGGTTCTCTAGAGCACCGTATTAGAGAGTGTCCACAGAGATCTGATCAGATGCAAGCTCCGGGTAATAATACTGCGTAGCCACCAAGGGTAGTTCATCAGCCACTGACTGGTTGGGGTCAGGCCAGATGTGGTAATGGTTTGGGCCGTGGTCAGAGGGCACCGGGAAGAGGTGTCGGTCATACTGAGGCAAGGCAGCCGGCTTTAGTTTATGCTGCTCGTCTCCCAGGGGTTGGAGATGCTCTGGACGTCATTACGGGTACGTTCTTTATTTATAATGTACAATATACTGCACTAATAGATATAGGATCCACTCACTCCTATATAACTTGTACCATATCTGAAAACTTAGGTATATTGGTTAAGAGCACTACGAGCGAGGTCACTGTATTGAGTCCGTTGGGGCAGTCAATAAGGGTTAAAACACTGTTTAAAGATTCTCCTCTAGAAGTTCAAGGAGCTATCTTTTTGGTTGATCTGATGGAACTGCCTTTTGGGGAATTTAATCTGATACTAGGAATAGACTGGTTGGTTAAACACCGAGTGAACTTAGATTGTGCCACGAAAATGGTTGTACTAAGAACTATGGAAGATAGTGAGGTAGTCGTAATTGGAGAGCATCAAAACTACTTACAGAATGTGATTTCTACATTAAGGGTCCAAAAGTTGGTTCATAAGGGATGTGAGGCGTATCTGGCTTACATCAGTGTTTCAGATTCTAGGGATTCTTCGGTTAAGGATATCAAGACGAGTAAGGAGTTTTTGAATGTTTTTCGTAAAGAGCTACTTGGGTTACCTCCGAATCGTGAAGTAGAGTTTGGGATTGAGCTCCTTACTGGTACAGCTCTGCTGTCCATCGCTCCTTATAGAATGGCACCAAAAGAGCTTGTGGAGCTTAAGGCTCAGATTCAAGAGCTACTGGATCGTGGGTTCATCCGCCCTAGTGTGTAAGAAGGATGGATCTATGCGTATGTGTATTGAATATCGGTAATTGAACAAGTTGACTATAAATAATAAGTACCTCTTACCGAGGATAGACGATCTGTTTGATCAGTTCTGAGGTGCTTCTCCAAGATTAATTTACGGTCAGGGTATCACCAGTTGAGAGTTAAAGTGGTTGACCTGAATAAGACGACATTTAGGACTCTCTATGGTCACTACGAGTTCCTAGTGATGTAATTTAGACTGACGAATGTACCGACAGCTTTTATAGATCTGATAATCGGGTGTTCCAACCCTATCTAGATCAGTTCGTAGTGGTATTTATTGATGATATACTGGTGTATTCAAAAATTAAGGATGAACACATCAGAGTGGTTCTACAGATTTTATGAGAGAAACAACTGTACGCCAAGTTCAGTAAATGTGAGCTCTAGTTATAAGAAGTAACATTTTTAGGCCATGTGATTTCTACTGAGGGGATTAGGGTCGATCCTCGAAAGATTGAGGCGGTGTTGGATTGGAAACAGCCTAAGATTGTATTTGAGATTCACAGTTTTCTAGGACTGGCAAGGTATTATCAACGATTTGTACAGGTTTTTCATTGATTACAGCACCCTTGACTAAGCTGCTATTTAAGGGTGTGCCGTGTAAATGGATTGATGCGCAGCAAGAAAGCTTTGAGAAGCTCAAAAATGTATTGACTGAAACCCCTATTTTGATACAACCAAAGTCTGAAAAAGAGTTTACTGTTTACAACGATGCAGCACATGTCAATTTGGGATGTGTGTTGATGCAAGAGGGTAAGGTGGTAGCGTATGCGTCTCGTTAGCTTAAGACTTATGAGGTGAACTATCCGACGCATAACTTGGAGTTGGCCGCAGTGGTATTCGCACTGAAAATCTGGAGGCATTACTTGTATGGTGAGAAATCTATCATTTACATTGATCACGAGAGCCTCAAGTACCTCCTCACTCAGAAGGAGCTGAATCTTAGGTAGCGTAGATGGATTGAGTTGCTTAAAGACTACGATTTTACTATTTAATACCATCATGGTAAGGCCAATGTGGTGGCCGATGCACTGAGCCGTAAGGCTATGACTAACCTGAAGGTGATGTTTGCTCGCCTCAGTTTATTTGATGATGGTAGTCTGTTGGCCAAACTTCAAGTTAAACGGACGTGGGTAGAGCAGATTAAGGGTAAACAGATAGAGGATGAGTCATTGGGTCTTCATTTTTGACAGGTTGAGAGAGAGAATATCGAGGATTTTGGACTGAATAGCGAAGGGGTGCTCTATTTCTGTGGGAGAATCTGTGTACCGAAAGATACTAAATTGAGGCAATCTATACTAAGAGAGGCACATAGTAGCCATTATGCTATGCATATTGGCGGAAATAAGATGTACCGAGACCTTCGTGAGTTATATTGGTGGCCAGGTCTTAAGCGTGAGGTTACAGATTTTGTCCGTAAGTGTCTAACTTGCCAGCAAGTTAAGGCTGAGCATCAGTTACCTTCATATTTGTTGCAGCCAGTCAAGGTTCTGCTTTAAAAGTGGGAGAGAGTGACTATAGACTTCGTTAGTGGGTTACCCCTCACACCCACTCAGAAGGATTCTGTATGGGTCATTATGGATCGATTAACCAAGTTAGCCCACTTCATACTGGTTCGAACTGACTACTCATTACAGAAGCTGGCTAAATTGTATGTGTTTGATATAGTGAGATTGCATAGGGTACCGGTTTCAATAATATCTGATAGGGCTCTTCGCTTCACGTCTCGATTCTAGAAGAAGCTACATGTAGCTCTGGGTACAAGACTAGACTTCAGTACTGCGTTCCATCCTCAGACTGACAGTCAGTTAGAGAGGGTGATTCAGATATTGGAGGATATGTTGAGAAGTTGTGTGATTGACTTCCGAGGCAGTTGGGAGGATTACTTGCCACTAGTTGAGTTTACTTATAACAACAGCTATCAGTCTAGCATTCAGATGGCACCTTACGAGGCTTTATATGGTCGTAGGTGTCGCACACATTCATGTTGGACTGAGTTGGGCAAGCGGTGTATTCTGGTTCCCGAGCTAGTTTCTGATATCGAGGATAAAGTTAGGTTGATTCGAGACCGACTGAATGCGGCATCTGATAGACAAAAGTCCTACGTCGACCTGAAGCGTCAAGAGATTGAGTTTTTAGAGGGGGATTTCGTTTTCCTCGAGGTCTCGCAGTGAAAGAAGGTATTGAGATTTGGTTGCAAGGGTAAGTTGAGCCGTAGATTTATTGGACCTTACTGTGTGCTTAAGCGAGTGGGACCAGTTGTATACCAGTTGGAATTACCTCCGAAATTGGATCAGATTCACGAATTGTTCCACGTCTCTATATTGAGGCGCTATCGCTCTGATCCCATGCATATTGTTCCTGTTGAGGAGATCAAGGTAAGGCCAGATCTGACCTTTGAAGAGGAGTCAGTTCAGATATTGGAGTGAGATGCAAAGGTTCTAAGAAGAAAATCCATCCCACTGGTTAAGGTTCTTTGGCGTAATCATAGCTCTAAGAAGGCCACGTGGAAGCTTGAGGATGCGATGCGACAACAGTATCCTCATTTATTTTGATGAGGTAAAATTTTGAGGTCGAAATTTTCTTTTAAGGGGTAGAGTTGTAACGCCCCAAAAAATCCTTATATATCTATTTTCGTATGTTTGTGACATAAAATACATATCTGCTTCAGTGGTTAAGTGTTCTGGAAAGTGTCTAAGAGGTCCCAAGTTCTAGCCTTTGCTTGGGAAAAAAATTTTTTAATTGAATAAACCCCTATCTTTAGCCAGTAGGCTTATAAATAAATGTTAGTGAAATATGTTAGAATGGCCCTATTGGTTTGGTGGATAAGTAGAGTGGCAAAGTGTTGGTGGTCCTGAGTTCGGGTACTGGTGTGCGTCAGGGAGTGTTTTATTTTGCTGCTAGTGTCGTGTGGGTGTTTTAGTCTAACCGAACTACTAAAGATTTGGAGTGGAATTTGAATTTGGTGGTTGAGGGAGGGGTGGATTGTTTTTGAAGAGTGGATTAAGGGATTTGGGGAGAAAATTAAGGAGTGGAGGCGTTTGAGTTGGACTGGGATGCTGAGTGGTTGGAATGGATGTGGTTTAGTGGAGTAAATCAAGGAGTTTGAGGAGTTACCCTTTGATTTCGAAAATCTCTGCAGAACTCTCATCTACCGTATTTCATTTTTATTTTTATTTTTCTTTCTCTACCTCCATAGTCAAATTCTGTCCCTTTCTTCCCTACCCCCTTTTCGTTTTCTTTAGACTTCAATCTTCCTGTGTTGTTGTCGAGATTTCGAGTGCTTTCCCTCTACCTGCCGAATTTTTCCCTCTCCACCTTTTCTTTTTCTTTTGTTTTTAGCCGAAATCCCCCATTGCTGCCATTTTCCCCTTCAGTTCTCTTTATTTTCTGTTTTGTTTTGTGCCGAAATTTCAAGTGTTTCCCCCTATCTTTTGTTTCGGTCTATCTGGCTCCTTGGCTTTTGTTTTCGTGCGATAACAGAAAGTAGTGTTGTTGAGTTATTTTAGTTTTGGTTTTAGAAGACTTTGATTTTGTTGTTTGTATATAGGGGAAGATCGTGAAGCGGTTTTTCTTCCCAACAAATTGATTAGTGCGAGTAGTCGGGGTGATTGCAGTAAGTGGGTGCATTTGGCCAGTTTTGGTATTGATTAAATTGTGTTTTAGTTGTTAAATTCGAGATTTGGTACGCTGCTTGCAGGTTACAAAAGGTTAGGAAGTGCTTAAGCATCGAGAATGACTCAGGTGTGTAAAATAAAACTTTGAAAATGGGAATCGACGAACAGTTGAAAATGTGATTGTCGACGCCACACCGGCGTGCGGTCGCCCGTGTGGTAAGCCGTGTGATCGAACAAGGGTGTGTGATTGACAAGGACGGGCATGCGCGATACATGGGCCGATTCGAATTAGACCGTGTATGTCGCACAAGCGTGTGGGCCCCACACGAGTGGACCACACAGGCATGTGCAAATATTGGGCTAGGCCATGTCATCGACACGGCCACGGCCATTTTTTGCCGTGTGGGCCACATTGGCATATGGGCCCACATGGCATACAACATGGGCCTGTGGGCCCATTTTTACTGTTTAACTGCTAAGGTTGCACAGGTCGCCTAAGTCGACTGTGGACCTACTGTAGGGTCGGTAAGTTTACCTGGACCCCTTATTGACTGAAATGGCTGAAAGATTGTTATATGCCTATATGTGATAGATATGTATGTATGTATGTATGTATTTATGTATGTATGTATGTATGTATTTATGTATGTATTTATGTATGTATGTATGTTGAGCATGTTATTCGTACTGTACTGATTATACATTATACCATGACATGACTATATGCTGCATTGCATTGGGATGAGGATTCATATTGATTGGAAGAAGTATACTGAAAGGTTTTGAGCCTAACTTACTGGCAGCTCAGCTGCAACTACTGCCTAGTGCCACATTCGGTGCTTTTTGGAGTGTAGGGATGGAAGGGTTGATTATATCCCCACATGGAGTGTAGGGTTGGACGGAGATGGAGCGTAGAGGCTGGTTGGGTAGGACCTATATACTGTATAATCTATTACTGTACTGATTATTGTTACTGTAATGGGCTAAGGCCCAAACACATGATTGCTTCTGTGCTAAGATGGGCTTAAGCCCAAACTGATATTGTCTCTGACACTGAAAAGCGCCTAGGCCCAAACCGTGATTGCTTTCTGTCTGATTTCTTTATATGGGATTACATTGAATTTTCGTAAACTCACCCTTTTGATTCGACTGTATAGGTAATCCCTAGACATAGGCGGATCAGTGTAACTGAGGACTCAGCGATGGCCACACGACCTATTTAATTCAATTTAGTACTTAATTATAATTTCAGTTTTATTTTTGGGGTATTTTACTTTAATAATGGCCTCTCCGGATTTTTATGTTCAATTTTAGGTTTCTATTATTTTGACTTACAACTTCTAGTAGTAGGGATAATCAAGTTTTCAAAACAAAACAAACATTTTAACAAAATATGCACAAATTGGTAAACTATTTTAAAAAGCTTTCACGATAAATAACGTTTTGAACATTTATAACGTTTTGAAAGAGAATAACTTATGAATATGAATCACGTTTGAAATTGATCGACACGTCTTTGTATTAAGCAAAAGGGAGTGTTAAGAAGTGATAAAGGAATGAGGTTTTTAACGACAACTCACTTTACGAAAAACAATTCCATGTGACACCGCCAGACTCGGCCATAACATTTGGGCTGGGTTTGGGGTGTTACAAATTAAGTACTTACGTATTTGTATCTGAAATGAGCATGTTTTGGGATATTTTTTCATACACACGGCCTACGAAACTAGCTATCACGCGGCCGTGTGTCACACACAGGAAACCCACACTGTTAGGTGTTGGTTTCACATGGCCTTAAACGTGTTAGGTGCAGGTTTCACATGGACTACCACACGGCCTGCGACACGACCGTGTGAGGGCATTTCGAAAGCTACACAGTCTGACACATGTTTGGCCACATGGCCATGTTTGGAACCACATGATCTGGGCTCTATCATAGGGCCTAGATATACGGCCGTGTGACCCTGTTTTGGAAATTTTCATAATTACCCTAAATCTTCTAATTTGTTTCATATTGATCCCTGATTGTTCCTAAACTAATTTTAAGGCCTCGTAAGCTTAATTTAAGGCCCATAAATGTATGTATGAATCTTACATAAATTATCATGAAATCCTTTTAAGTAAATTGGAAAGTTGATGCTATTTGCTGTTGATTGTTCTAGATCGTATGGTAATACGCCATAACCCTAATTTGGTGACAGGTACGGGTTATGGGTGTTACATCCATCAATTGGAAGTAAACTCATGATAACATTTGTATTTAAAAGTTTCATTATGAGCAGCATAAAAGACTTGCAACACATAGTTTACGTACTAAAATTTCATCTCATTTAGAGGCTACTTTGGATAGCCTCAACCATACAATATCCAGTCCTCATTATCAACATCATATCCGAACAATATAAAATTCATGAACAATACGAGACCACATTGGAAATAGCACATTTAAGTAATGAATTTATTCATAATCAGACAACTTATTTAGATACAACAAAACAACCTTGAACGTGTCATTCGGTCAATATCGATCCAACAAATATTCGGACCACTTTCTAAAATACAATTCGAAAAGCCCATTTATTTACAATTCATCAATACATAATTAAAATGATTTCAGTAACATTAACTCATCAATAGAGCAGGGACCTAATTTGTAAGGTTATACCTAATATACATAATGTTTTGGACAGCATAAACCATCCACAACACATTCATTAAATCAACATATCAACATCACATTTGGACGGTGTCTGTAAGCCCATTTTTTAGTGCTGTCAAAAATAGTGGTTTCAGGACCACAAATTCAACAAGTAAGTTTGTATTATTATTTAATTAACACAAGTCAATTATAATTTTTTATAGAATTTTGATTTGATAATTTTTAGCTAATTAAATAAATAAGTTAGGTATAAATGGTTGTCTCAAAAGTCAAGTAGTTTCAGAAAATGAGATAACGATACCTCTTTTCTGAAAATTGAGCCCTTGAATATTTTTTATTTAACATTTACAGATTTATTATTTTGATAAGTGAAAGTTCAATTCGATAATTTTATTGTTTGGTTTGTTAATTAAAGAAAAGGACTAAGTTGTGAAAGTTGTAAAATCTAGTTATAATTTAATTATAGTGATTACATGGTTTAAATCACATAAGTGGAATGTTTTAAATTGAAATTATACCATTTTTATTTTAGCATGGACGGTTAAGGCATGAAAAATGTTAAAATTGTATGTTTAATTGAAGGGTAATCTTGTAATTAAATAAATATAACTTAAGTAAATAAAATAAAAATAAAGCATCATCTTCCTTGGTTTTTCTTACCACCGAAAATGGAATTGGGAAACACCATTGAAGGGTTTGAGTTTCGGCAATAGCAAATTCCTCTTGCATGATATGAATTCTTAGCCCGTTTCTTATAATTTTTATGTTTTTGAGATAGTTGCAACTAGTTTCAGCTAACCCGTACCTTCGTTTTTGAAATTGTTAAAGATTTTGGAGTTTACCATTAATGAATCTTAGTTATTCTTGATGTTAAATGATAAATTTATAGCCTTAGTTGTTGATTAAGATTATTTTGTAAAGTGATTTTTGTTAGTTTTTTAGTTAAAGGACTCAATTGTTAAGATATTAAAATTGATAGGGAATTCTTGTGATTTTGAAATAATTATGAGCTGTAGTTGTATAATTGAAAATTTGGTTAACATGAGAAATTATGAAATTTTAATAAATTTGGAATTTCGGGTTTAGGGACTAAATTGTCAGAAATGTAAAAGTTTAAGAAAAATATGTAAATAATAAAAATTAAGGGTCATATGCATAAAATGAGTTGGAATATTTATTTGAATTTGATATATTGAATTTAATTATTATATAGATCAAGAATCAAATCGTATGGAGGTTAACTGGGGAAAAGAGAAAATTCAAGATTAGTCTCTACAAGTCAACCGAAAACATAAATTAGGTAAGTTCATAGTGTAATGATTTTGTAAATGTGTATTTCTTTATAATTATATTATTTTTAACTATTTAATTGTACAAATGTTAAATTTCATTAGTTATATATATTATTACATGTTTCAATTAAGTATAAAGTAAAAGTGTACTATTCGGAAGTTGAGAAATAGTAGTGAAAAATGAATGATATTATCTCAAATGAATGAAATAAACATATGGTACCTGTACAGATATTGTGGAAGTGACTCTAATTTTCTAATGTGATGAATTCAGTTTAAATGCCTGTTTGAATGTGATAGCCCAAAATTGACCCTAGTCGGGAAGTGGTTTCGGGACCGCTAAACCGAGTCACCGAAATGTTCGAATGTGATATTTATGGTCTAGAATATGTAATTATGAATGTGTGAAAATTTCAAGCTTCGATTTAGTCGATTGCATGTGAGTTTTAGTAAATAGGACTTATGTGAGAAAAATTTTAAATGTGATAGGTCAAAGCATAAGGACCTATTAGTGCATGTTGAAAAAGGGGGGACTTGCATGTCAATTTCCCCCCTCTATTAGTAGTGGCCGGCCATGACAAGCATGGTAGACCAAGTGTGATGGGCAAGAACATGTCATAAACATGTTGAGTTAGTGTTTCATGGGAAGTATGATAAAATAAGGAGCATGGGCATAAAATAATGAAAGGGAATATGATGAAAACAAAAAAAAAAATGTGTGTGGTTGTTCCCCCCCCCCATTGCCGTGAGTTAAAGAAAAGAAAAGAAAAATTTTGTTCATCCTTTTTCATCTTCTTTTGGCTGAAAATTCTAAGGAATGAGGAAGGAGTTCTTGCTTCATGTTTGGTTTGGAAGAGGATTAGGAGGAGGTTTGGCCATACTTGTATCTAGATCAAGGTATGTTTGAGGTTGTGCCATGAGATTCATGCATGTTTTTTTTTAGTTGCTAGCTTGAGTTCTAATTAGCCCATGGTTCAAATCTTTGCTATGTCATGGGGATGATATTCGGCCTAGGTGGATTTTGTATTAATGCCATTGCATGCTAAATATAAAGCTTGTTAATGATGCATGTGATGGTGGATTGATGATTCTTGAATCTTCTTTTTAGCATTTTTGAGTGAGCACATATGTGCATTGGTTGCTAGATGGAGAAGAATCGGCTAGCAAGTTGTGTGCTAAGGCCGAATATAATTTTTGTATATTAATGAGTAATGCATGTGTTAAATTGATGGAAAGGGAGAGGATGCTTTACTAGTGTATATATGTGTGTATTAGCCAAGTTTTGAACTTGAAACAAAATGGTGTTTAGTCAATACAAGTGACCATACTTGTAGAATGTATTAAGTGTTGCAATCGGCCCCAACATAGACATGCATATTCGGCCATAGGAAGGAGATTGGTGTTGCATGTATTCGGTCAGAGGCAAGCATATTGATACTTTTGTCTTGGCTTAGAAAATTCGGCCAAGAGGGAAAATTAGCCAAAATGTTGAGTTTGATTCATGATTCCGTACATATGTGACTTTAATGTCTAATGTATAAATATGGGCTAAGTGCCTTGTGTTCCTCTTTTCGATGCTCAAATGATTAAATCAATTTATTTGTTTAATTAAGCTCAAGAGCAAAGGGGAACTAAATCCGATAAAGGGAAGGAAAAAGTGGTCGAATAGCTATCGGAATCGTTCGACAACATCCGAGGTAAGTTCTTGAGTAAAAGAGCTTAAATTATGATTTGATTAGATCATGTTTTAAGCAAATCAAAATCATGCTCTTTGTGTGTGGCTATTGAGCCGAAATTGCAAGAATGATAAGTGTCTTGTGTTTGAGTTTTGCTAACGAAAACGAAATACGAATGTGCCATGATTTATTGTTAAATGTGCATGGTTATTTGAATGATGTCCGGGCTAAGTCCCGAAGGCTTTGTGCTAAGTGACCATATCCGGACTAAGATCCGAAGGCATTTGTGCGAGATACTAATTCCGGGCTAAGCCCGAAGGCATTTGTGCGAGTTACTAAATCCGGGTTAAGTCCCGAAGGCATTTGTGCGAGTTACTAAATCCGGGTTAAGTCCCGAAGGCATTTGTGCGAGTTACTATAACCGGGCTATGTCCCGAAGGCATTTGAACGAGTAGCTATATCCGGTTAAATTCCGAAGGTATGCGATTTGGGAATGAATGATCTTGCTGTAAAAATTTCAGTTAATACGCTTGAAACATCCCAACATTAAGGTATGTTTCGTATGTGCTTTGAATTAGTTGAGCCCTTACAAATAAGTATTCGCTCAGTTGATAAATGAGCTACCGGCCTTTGGCTAAGTTGATCTTTGTGTATGAATAAAAGGGTTGGTAATGTGAAGTAAGTATGATATTGAAAAATTGTGCAAATGAAATTATCTGTTTAGCTACATGAATGCTATACTTTTGTTGTGCTGGAATCCCTTGCTCAAAACTTACTAAGCATAAATTGCTTACTCCGTCTCCTTGATTCTCTATTTTATAGATTTTGGTTCTCCAGCTATCGGACTCGGGATTTTGAAGTTAAAGTCGCCCACACTATCAAAGCCCCCCCCTTTTGGTACAATATTGGTTGAACTTCGAAATGGCATGTATAGGACTACCCTTTTTGTTGGGGGTCATGGACCATTTGGACTTGTATAATTTTGGATAACCATGCGAAAATGGCTTATATATGTTTGAGTATAATGTTATAATCATTTGGTATAGATATGGTTATTGAGAGGTGTGGATATGCTTAACAAGGATTGGCCATGGGAATGGTTAATCACTATCATAAATTGTGCTATTTATGCTAAAAGGGCTAGTTGAATCATGGAAACTATGAAATAGGTAAAGTCTACCTTAAAGGCAGATGCTGACAGCAGCAGTGATGTAGATTTGGAAAATCACTAAAAATAGTAGGAATGGAATTAAATAGTGAATAAAATATGTAAACGAACCTTGATGAATCTATTTTCATAGGAAAGTAACGAAACGATCATATGGACAGTATGTTAAGAGATATTCAGGTTCTCGTAAGACAGGGCCAGAACGGTTTCTGGATTCCCTGTTTCGAATTTTGAAATTCATTATAAATTAACCAGAGATAATTAGGAGTCATGCCATATATGTATAGATCCCTCTTTGAGTCTAGTTTCTATAGAAACAAACGACATCAGTATTGAAGCCCAGTACAGGGAGATATCCAAGTCGTAATGCGCAAAGGTCAGTGTAGTCAATCCCTGTAACATGGGATACTTTGACTAATAAACTGTACTAATTGGCCCAACCAAAAATTCTAGAAAAAATATGTAGATGGGCATATGAGTCTAGTTTCGGGGAAAATTTACGGAACTGGATTCCGAGTTTCTGAACTCAGGATATGATTTTTTTAGCCACTAGTACGCAGATTGGCAGTGTCTGGAAAATTTTTTTATAAGTGGTTTAAAGTCTGTTAACACCTCGTGTTCAACTCCGGTGACGGTCTCGGGTTTGAGGTGTTACATTTGATTGGTATCAGAGCTACGGTTTAGTCGATTCTAGGACTACCGTAATGCGTTGGGTCTAGCTATACATGCCATTTTATGTGATTATTTGATAGTGTGGTGATTTCTGACAATTGTAAATGTGTTTATTTATAGTAATGGATCCCGATCCCGACCGAGCGGTAGCTGATGATCTTGAGAGTGTAGCGCCTACTCCCGCACAAGGGACAGCGCCGGCAGACTCTCAACCTAATGCTAGTAACCCGAATGATGAAGCTAGACAAGCTTTCTATAGCGTGATGAATGATTGGTTCAACCAATACATTCGAACTAATACGGCTGTTCCACAACCTCCATTCCCGACAAATACCACCCCCGTACCTACAATACCTCCGGTAACTGACCAAATAAGGTCAAATAAGCCCCCAGTTGACAGAATCCGAAAACATGGGGCTACTGAATTTAAAGCTACGGATAGCGACGATGCCGAGCAAGCTGAATTTTGGTTGGACAACACTATCCGGGTACTCGATGAGCTATCTTGTACACCCGATGAATGCCTAAAGTGTACTATCTCCTTGCTACGCGATTCTGCCTACTATTGGTGGAGTACTCTGACTTCTGTTGTGCCCCGAGAGCAAGTAACTTGGGAGTTTTTCCAAACTGAGTTTCGGAAAAAGTATATCAGTCAGAGATTTGTTGATCAAAAACGGAAGGAATTTCTTGAGCTTAAGCAAGGTTCTATGTCAGTTACTGATTACAAGCGAAAATTTGTTAGACTTAGTAGATACGCTCGGGAATGTGTTTCATCCGAGGCTATCATGTGTAAACGCTTCGAGGATGGGCTGAATGAAGATATAAAAATGTTCGTTGGCATTCTTGAAATACGAGAGTTTGTAGTACTTGTCGAGCGAGCTTGTAAAGCCGAAGAGCTTAGAAAAGAAAAACAAAAAGTTGATGTGGGAACTGGAGAGTTTCGTAAAAGATCCTCGGGAAAGTCTCTTCAACAGGCATCGAAGAAATTTCGAGATGATGTGGGCCGGTCTAGAGGCACTTCGAGCCTTTTTAGACGAGATCGTGATCGACCCCCTATGGGTACACGAGGCACTTCGGTCGCCAGTGTTGGGAATGAACGTCGAGATAGAACGGAATATCGATATTGCGGTAAATGGCATTCGGGGAGTTGTAGATTCCCTGACCGCTCCTGTTACAAGTGCGGATCAGTTGACCACTTCATTAAAGATTGCCCGAGGTTGTCTGAACAGAATGTAAATCAGAGTGGGAAACCGGGTGCTACCACTTCTCGAGGTAGACCATCTAGAAATACGGGCAATGCTAGCGGTGGTCAGAGAGGATCTAGAGATGCTACGACCAGATCCAAGGCTCATGCGCCTGCTAGAGCTTATGCTATACGTGCCCACGAGGATGCTTCTTCGCCTGATGTTATTACCGGTACTTTTACTCTCTTTGATACTAATGTAATTGCTTTGATTGACCCCGGTTCTACTCATTCTTACATATGTGAAACCTTAGCATCCAGTAAGACTTTACCTATTGAGTCTACTGAGTTCGTAATTCGGGTGTCAAATCCCTTCGGTCGTTACGTGCTTGTCGACAAAGTGTGTAAGAAATGTCCCCTAGTAATTCGAGGTTCCTGTTTTTCGGCGGACTTAATGCTTTTGCCGTTTGATGAATATGATGTTATTCTTGGTTTGGATTGGTTGACCGCGCATGATGCGGTTGTGAATTGCAAAAGCAATACTATTGATTTGAGGTGCGCAAATAACGAGATAATCCGAGTTGAGTCTACGGACTTAAAGGGATTGCCAGCTGTAATATCCTCAATGTTGGCCCAGAAATATGTAAGAAAAGGGTGCGAAGCATACCTTGCGTATGTACTTGATGACAAAGAATTAGAAAAGAAACCCGAATCTGTGCCGGCGGTTTGTGAATACCCGGATGTTTTTCCTAAAGAATTACCGGGTTTACCACCTGTTCGGGAGATAGAGTTTGGTATTGAGCTTGTACCTGGGACTACGCCGATTTCGATAGCTCCGTATCGTATGGCACCAACCGAGTTAAAAGAGTTGAAAGCTCAGTTGCAAGAATTGACGGATAGAGGTTTCGCTCGACCAAGTTTCTCACCTTGGGGTGCACCAGTATTGTTCGTGAAAAAGAAGGACGGAACCATGAGGTTGTGCATTGACTATCGTCAGCTGAATAAAGTGACAATAAAGAACAAATATCCGTTACCGTGTATCGATGATTTGTTCGACCAACTGAAGGGAGCCTCAGTGTTCTCAAAAATAGATTTGAGATCGGGCTATTATCAGTTGCGAATTCGAGATTCGGACATACCCAAAACTGCCTTCAGAACGAGATATGGTCACTACGAATTCTTAGTGATGCCGTTTGGGCTCACTAATGCCCCTGCGGTATTTATGGATTTGATGAATCGGATCTTCAGACTATATTTGGATCGGTTCGTAGTTGTGTTCATTGATGACATCTTGGTCTATTCAAGAGATGAGACCGAACATGCTGAGCACCTGAGATTAGTGTTGCAAATTTTGCGGGATAAGCAGTTATATGCCAAGTTCAGTAAGTGTGAGTTCTGGTTAAGAGAGGTTAGCTTCTTGGGTCACGTGGTATCCGCATCGAGTATTCGAGTTGACCCGAGCAAAATTTTAGCCATACTTAACTGGAAGCCTCCAAGAAATATTACCGAAGTTCGGAGCTTCCTGGGGCTCGCCAGTTATTACCGACGATTTGTAAAAGGTTTCTCGATGATAGCCACACCAATGACGAAGCTACTTCAAAAGGATGTTAAGTTCGAATGGACGGAGAAATGTCAGAAAAGTTTCGATCAACTGAAAACTTATTTGACTGAAGCTCCAATTTTAGTGCAACCCGAATCAGGCAAAGAGTTTGTCATTTATAGTGACGCATCCCTACTTGGGTTGGGTTGCGTATTGATGCAAGAAGGTCGAGTGGTGGCCTATGCGTCGAGACAATTAAAGCCACATGAGAAAAATTATCCGACCCATGATCTTGAACTAGCTGCCATCGTATTTGCTTTAAAAATATGGCGACATTACTTATTTGGAGAAAAGTGCCATGTATTTTCGGATCACAAAAGTCTCAAATATTTGAAGACTCAAAGAGACTTAAATCTGCGACAAAGACGTTGGCTTGAGTTGTTGAAAGATTACAAGCTTGTCATTGATTACCACCCGGGAAAGGCTAATGTGGTTGCAGACGCCTTAAGCCAGAAATCATTGTTTGCTTTACGAGCGATGAATGTGCACTTGTCTGTTCTACCCGACAATGTGTTAGTAGCTGAATTAAAAGCCAAACTATTATTGATTCATCAAATTCGTGAAGCCCAGAAAGTTGATGATGAATTGGTTGCAAAACGGGCTGAGTGTTTTCCGAACAAGGAATCGGAGTTTCAAATTGATGATGATGATTGTTTGAGGTTCAGAAGTTGTTTGTGTGTTCCAAGGAATTTGGAACTCATTTCGATGATTCTGAACGAAGCCCATTGTAGCCGAATGTCAATTCACCCGGGGAGTACGAAAATGTACAACGATTTGAAACGTTGGTTTTGGTGGCATGGTATGAAACGAGACATCTCCGACTTTGTTTCGAGATGTTTAATATGTCAACAAGTGAAAGCGGAACATCAAGTGCCTTCAGGATTACTTCAGCCGATCATGATACCTGAGTGGAAATGGGATCGAGTCACAATGGTCTTTGTGTCCGGACTGCCATTGTCAGCAAGTAAGAAAGATGCGATTTGGGTTGTTGTCGATAGACTGACTAAGTCGGCTCACTTTATCCCCGTGCGTACGGATTTTTCATTGGATAAACTAGCCGAATTGTATGTTTCTCAGATTGTGAGATTACACGGGGTACCTATTTCTATCGTGTCGGATAGAGATCCGAGATTCACCTCACGATTTTGGAAGAAATTGCAAGAAGCTTTGGGTACCAAGCTGCATTTTAGCACTGCTTTTCACCCCCAAACCGATGGTCAATCCGAGCGGATAATTCAGATACTTGAGGATATGTTGAGATGTTGCATCCTCGAGTTTAGTAGTTCATGGGAACGGTATTTACCTTTGATTGAATTCGCTTACAACAATAGTTTTCAATCAAGTATTAAGATGGCACCTTACGAGGCTTTGTACGGTCGTAAATGCCGTACACCATTGTTTTGGACCGAGCTCGGTGAAAGTAAAATTTTCGGAGTTGATTTGATTAAAGATACCGAACAGAAAGTAAAGGTAATCCGTGAAAGTCTGAAGGCAGCCACAGATCGTCAAAAATCGTATGCGGATTTGAAACGAAAAGACATTGAATATCAGGTGGGAGATAAAGTGTTTCTTAAAGTTTCGCCTTGGAAAAAGGTACTCAGATTTGGCCGTAAGGGCAAGTTGAGCCCGAGATTCATTGGGCCGTACGAAATCTCCGAACGAGTTGGTCCGGTTGCGTATAGATTGATTTTGCCCCCTGAACTTGAAAAGATTCACGATGCCTTTCATGTTTCGATGCTTCGACGCTATAGATCTGATCCATCGCACATAATTAGCTCATCAGAGGTTGAAATTCAAGCCGATATGAGTTATGAAGAAGAATCGATGCGTATCCTAGCTCGTGAAGTGAAGGAGTTGCGAAACAAAAAGGTTCCGCTAGTAAAGGTGTTATGGCTCAAACACGGGATCGAGGAAGCTACTTGGGAAACTGAGAGCTCGATGAAAGAACGATACCCAAACCTATTTACCGGTAAGGTTTTCGGGGACGAAAATTTCTTAAGTGGGGGAGAGTTGTGACAGCCCAAAATTGACCCTAGTCGGGAAGTGGTTTCGAGACCGCTAAACCGAGTCACCGAAATGTTTGAATGTGATATTTATGGTCTAGAATATGTAATTATGAATGTGTGAAAATTTCAAGCTTCGATTTAGTCGATTGCATGTGAGTTTTAGTAAATAGGACTTATGTGAGAAAATTTTTAAATGTGATAGGTCAAAGCATAAGGACCTATTAGTGCATGTTGAAAAAGGGGGGACTTGCATGTCAATTTCCCCCCTCTATTAGTAGTGGCCGGCCATGACAAGCATGGTAGACCAAGTGTGATGGGCAAGAACATGTCATAAACATGTTGAGTTAGTGTTTCATGGGAAGTATGATAAAATAAGGAGCATGGGCATAAAATAATGAAATGGAATATGATGAAAACAAAAAAAAAATTTGTGTGGTTGTTTCCCCCCCCCCATTGCCGTGAGTTAAAGAAAAGAAAAGAAAAATTTTGTTCATCCTTTTTCATCTTCTTTTGGCCGAAAATTCTAAGGAAGGAGGAAGGAGTTCTTGCTTCATGTTTGGTTTGGAAGAGGATTAGGAGGAGGTTTGGCCATACTTGTATCTAGATCAAGGTATGTTTGAGGTTGTGCCATGAGATTCATGCATGTTTTTTTTTAGTTGCTAGCTTGAGTTCTAATTAGCCCATGGTTCAAATCTTTGCTATGTCATGGGGATGATATTCGGCCTAGGTGGATTTTGTATTAATGCCATTGCATGCTAAATATAAAGCTTGTTAATGATGCATGTGATGGTGGATTGATGATTCTTGAATCTTCTTTTTAGCATTTTTGAGTGAGCACATATGTGCATTGGTTGCTAGATGGAGAAGAATCGGCTAGCAAGTTGTGTGCTAAGGCCGAATATAATTTTTGTATATTAATGAGTAATGCATGTGTTAAATTGATGGAAAGGGAGAGGATGCTTTACTAGTGTATATATGTGTGTATTAGCCAAGTTTTGAACTTGAAACAAAATGGTGTTTAGTCAATACAAGTGACCATACTTGTAGAATGTATTAAGTGTTGCAATCGGCCCCAACATAGACATGCATATTCGGCCATAGGAAGGAGATTGGTGTTGCATGTATTCGGTCAGAGGCAAGCATATTGATGCTTTTGTCTTGGCTTAGAAAATTCGGCCAAGGGGGAAAATTAGCCAAAATGTTGAGTTTGATTCATGATTCCGTACATATGTGACTTTAATGTCTAATGTATAAATATGGGCTAAGTGCCTTGTGTTCCTCTTTTCGATGCTCAAATGATTAAATCAATTTATTTGTTTAATTAAGCTCAAGAGCAAAGGGGAACTAAATTCGATAAAGGGAAGGAAAAAGTGGTCGAATAGCTATCGGAATCGTTCGACAACATCCGAGGTAAGTTCTTGAGTAAAAGAGCTTAAATTATGATTTGATTAGATCATGTTTTAAGCAAATCAAAATCATGCTCTTTGTGTGTGGCTATTGAGCCGAAATTGCAAGAATGATAAGTGTCTTGTGTTTGAGTTTTGCTAACGAAAACGAAATACGAATGTGCCATGATTTATTGTTAAATGTGCATGGTTATTTGAATGATGTCCGGGCTAAGTCCCGAAGGCTTTGTGCTAAGTGACCATATCCGGACTAAGATCCGAAGGCATTTGTGCGAGATACTAATTCCGGGCTAAGCCCAAAGGCATTTGTGCGAGTTACTAAATCCGGGTTAAGTCCCGAAGGCATTTGTGCGAGTTACTAAATCCGGGTTAAGTCCCGAAGGCATTTGTGCGAGTTACTATAATCGGGCTATGTCCCGAAGGCATTTGAACGAGTAGCTATATCCGGTTAAATTCCGAAGGTATGTGATTTGGGAATGAATGATCTTGCTGTAAAAATTTCAGTTAATACGCTTGAAACATCCCAACATTAAGGTATGTTTCGTATGTGCTTTGAATTAGTTGAGCCCTTACAAATAAGTATTCGCTCAGTTGATAAATGAGCTACCTGCCTTTGGCTAAGTTGATCTTTGTGTATGAATAAAAGGGTTGGTAATGTGAAGTAAGTATGATATTGAAAAATTGTGCAAATGAAATTATCCGTTTAGCTACATGAATGCTATACTTTTGTTGTGCTGGAATCCCTTGCTCAAAACTTACTAAGCATAAATTGCTTACTCCGTCTCCTTGATTCTCTGTTTTATAGATTTTGGTTCTCCAGCTATCGGACTCGGGATTTTGAAGTCGAAGTCGCCCACACTATCAAAGCCCCCCCTTTTGGTACAATTTTGGTTGAACTTCGAAATGGCATGTATAGGACTACCCTTTTTGTTGGGGGTCATGGACCCTTTGGACTTGTATAATTTTGGATAGCCATGCGAAAATGGCTTATATATGTTTGAGTATAATGTTATAATCATTTGGTATGGATATGGTTATTGAGAGGTGTGGATATGCTTAACAAGGATTGGCCATGGGAATGGTTAATCACTATCATAAATTGTGCTATTTATGCTAAAAGGGCTAGTTGAATCATGGAAACTATGAAATAGGTAAAGTCTACCTTCAAGGCAGATGCTGACAGCAGCAGTGATGTAGATTTGGAAAATCACTAAAAATAGTAGGAATGGAATTAAATAGTGAATAAATTATGTAAACGAACCTTGATGAATCTATTTTCATAGGAAAGTAACGAAATGATCATATGGACAGTATGTTAAGAGATATTCAGGTTCTCGTAAGACAGGGCCAGAACGGTTTCTGGATTCCCTGTTTCGAATTTGGAAATTCATTATAAATTAACCAGAGATAATTAGGAGTCATGCCATATATGTATAGATCCCTATTTGAGTATAGTTTCTATAGAAACAAACGACATCAGTATTGAAGCCCAGTACAGGGAGATATCCAAGTCGTAATGCGCAAAGTGCAGTGTAGTCAATCCCTGTAACATGGGAGACTTTGACTAATAAACTGTACTAATTGGCCCAACCAAAAATTCTAGAAAAAAATATGTAGATGGGCATATGAGTCTATTTTCGGGGAAATTTTACGGAACTGGATTCCGAGTTTCTGAACTCAGGATATAATTTTTTTAGCGACTAGTACGCAGATTGGCAGTGTCTGGAAAATTTTTTTATAAGTGGTTTAAAGTCTGTTAACACCTCGTGTTCGACTCCGGTGACGGTCTCGGGTTTGGGGTGTTACATTGAACGTAGTAACGATTAGAATCCAGTTGGCAGGCCAATAGGGTTAGAACGCGCGCTTGTATAGGATTGCACTTTGGTGCCCCTGTTTGCACTTCGATGCCTCTGATTGCACATTTGTTCCTCTATCTGTACTTCGGTGTCTCTGTTATGCATCTTTGATGCCTTTGGTGCTATGTGGTATAGTTACCCTAGTATCCGAGTCAAGTTACTATAGTTCATTGGGCTATGTATTATTTGACTTAAAACTTATTTACTTGTTCCATTCTATTGAACATTTAAATTGCTACTATGTGGTAAATAGCACTATGAAGTGCTTGTTTATAAATGTTGAGAATTAATTTGAGATATGGTGATTGATAGAGTTTGGTTAGTTCTTTTGAAAAGTATCATTTTGGCTATATATGATTATATACTAATGTAGGGTGATTTTGTAATCGATTATCAGGAATTAGAAATTTATACTCTTAATTATCTATTTGATTAAGGTTAGTTGATATTGAATTCATAAACTATTTGAAGATGTTAAGTGATGAAATTGAATAATTAATGATTATGTGCTAAAAAGTTGTTTGTAACAATACTGAAATGAAGGGAAAGTTTATGCTTATATGTATGAAACACACGCTTTGTAAATGTAATATTGGTGACAAAGCTATGTATTTAACTAACAAATGATGATTTGTTTTGATTTGAACTATCGTGGTTTATGATCACTTAATTGAAATTTTTCGTACTGGCATTATGTGATTTTAGAAACAATTGTCAGGTTTAGAAAATTTAATCCTTTTTTAGAAAATTTAATCCTATTTTCATTTTTGTTTTTCTAGTTAATGTTTTGCGAAACTGGTCAGGCGGGTCAACGTTGGAGTTCACACTATCCAAACTCTTTTAGTAACTATTGTTTGAGTTATCATAATTTTTTGCATGTATATAGGGTTTGATGTTGTCAAGGTTAAAAATTTAGTTGAATTGAAATTAAGCTTATATGGTTTTGGATAGTTAATATATGATTTATGTTGATGTTATTTTGGATGTGGTAACGTTCGGTACACTTGTTATTTGGCATTGTTTTGGTTTGATTTCTCTTGTGATGATGAAATATGGTCAATTTGGTAGGTAGATAATGATAACAGACATGTTTGAGGTGTCTTTGGTATGTGATTTGGTATTTGGTATTTTGGGGATTTGTTTATAATTGATTGACATGAACATGAATGTGATGTTTTAGGTGAATTACTTGATTGTCATGTATAAAAATTGCGGTGTCAATGAAGGCACATTGTTTAGGCATCTAGGTTAAATGTTTTTAACATGTTTTAGGTTCGTTTAGGTGTGTTTTAAGTAGGTTTAATTGCTGGTAAATGAGTTGCTTGTGGTCTAAGTAAGTTCGATTTGGTAAATTTGCATTTAAAGGTTCAATTAAGGGCACACGGCCTAGGACACGGGCTGTCACACTGTCGTACACTGCACACGGTCTCTTCACACGGCCGTGTGTTTCAAAACAGTATGTCACACGATTTGGGACACAGCCTACGACACGATCGTGTGACCCAACATCGAAACTAACACGGACTGGCACATGGTTAACACACGGTCTGCGACATGGCCGTGTAACCTTATTTCAAATATACACACAGTCCAGCACACAACCTGTGACATGGCCATGTGAGGGAATTTCGAAAGTTACACGATTAGCCACACGGCCATGTCTCTAAGCCAAACGGCCTGGGTTTTGTCACACAACCTGGCCACACAGCCATGTGACCCATGTTTTCCAATTTTTTTTTAATTTTTTCCATATTTCTCTTTTTTTATTCAAATCAGTCCCTGGTTGTTTCCAATCTATTTTTAGGGCCCCGTAAGCTTGGGTTATGGCCTGTAAATATGATTTTTCTGTTAATGAAATGAATATTTGAATGTTGTTATTGAAATTAATAATTGAATGGACTAGTGCTGTAAATTGTTTGTTATGCATTGTAATACACTGTAACCCTAATTCGATGATAGAGGCGGGTTAGAGGTGTTATAGTGTCATTAGCCCAAAACAGACAACTTAATTAACTCTAAAATTGGCAGCATAACATGTAACACCCCGTACCCGAGACCGTTGCCGGAGTCAGACACGAGGGGTTCACAGACCAAATTCGCTTACTATCGCAGTCCATTTTAAAATTTTCCAGGCAGTTGGCTAACTGCGACACTGTCACCTTAAAAATCATATCTTGAGTTTCACAACTCAAAAATCAGTTTCGTAATTTTTACCTGAAACTAGACTCATATGCCCATCTACATATTTTTTTTCTAGAATTTTTGGTCGGGCCAATTAGTACAGTTTATTAGTCAAAGTCCCCCATGTTACAGGGATCGACTACACTGACCTTTGCGCATTACGACTTGGATATCTCCCTGCACAGAGCTTCAATACTGATGCTGTTTGTTTCTATAGAAACTAGACTCAGAGAGGAATCTATACATGTATTTCATGACTCCTAATTATCTCTGGTTAATTTATAATGAATTTCCAAAGTCATAACATGGAATCCAGAAACCGTTCTGGCCCTGTCTCACGAGAACCTGAATATCTCTTAACATACTATCCATATGATCGTTTCGTTACTTTCCTATGAAAGTAGATTCATCAAGGTTTGTTTACATAATTTATTCATTATTTAATTCCAATCCTACTATTTTTAGTGATTTTCCAAATCTACATCACTGCTGCTGCCAGCATCTGCCTTTAAGGTAGACTTTACCTATTTCATAGTTTCCATGATTCAACTAGCCCTTTTAGCATAAATAGCACAAATTATGATAGTGATTAACCATTCCATACCAAATGATTATAACATTATGCTCAAACATATATAAGCCATTTTCGCATGGCTATATACATTAACCAAACTATTCTTCCGCCACTAGTCTATTTTATACATGCCGTAAGATAATCCAAAATATAGCAGTACCAAACAGTGGATAGTGATAGTGTGACTAGTTGCTGACGATCCCCGAGCCTGTAGCTTCGCAATGAGATCTATAAAACAGAGGAAACAGAGTAAACGGAGTAAGCATTACAATGCTTAGTAAGTTTTAAGCAGTGTCAACAGATAACAATCAAATTATAACATAGTTGTTCGTATTTTTATTTCACTCTTCCTTCGGGCATACCATCCCTTTACCGAATATGCACATCTCATCATATACAATAGGCAGATAAACTTTCACATAAAAGTGAGCTCATATGACATAGATATATCGTATGATTTCACATCACCTCTCACACTGATCCGATGTCACATAATCATAGGAATAGTCTCATAGATTGCTCTCGTATGCATCACATAACTACCTTATGATTTAGTGCAAATCAAGCTCACATATAAACTTGGAGTACATACCTGTTTAACCTTTCGCATTGAATATATTTATAAGCAATTCTTATTACGAAGTCTTACCCGGACATAATCTCCACACGAAGTTATCGGGTCTTACCCGGACAAAATTCCCACACGTAGTCATCGGGTCTTTAGAGCTCGGATATAGTACGAGCACGAAGCTTACGGACATTAATCAGTGATAATATTCTCGCATAAAGCCTTCGGGGTTTTAACCCAGATATAGTACTGACACAAATGCCCTTCGGGACTTATCACATTTATGCACTTTCACATCCATCACGTTGGCCACTCGGCCCCGTCACATATATACACTTTCACATTCATCACATCGGCCATTAGGCCTTATCACATATATACACTTTCACATGCATCACATCGGCCATTAGGCCTTATTACATATATACACTTTCACATTCATCACATCAGCTATTAGGCCTTATCACACATATACACTTTCACATTCATCACATCGGCCATTGGCCTTATCACATATATATACACTTTCACATTCATCACATCGGCTATTAGGCCTTATCACATATATACACTTTCACATTCATCACATCGGCTATTAGGCCTTATCACATATATACACTTTCACATTCATCACATCGGCTATTAGGCCTTATCACACATATACACTTTCACATTCATCACATCGGCTATTAGTCCTTATCACACATATACACTTTCACATTCATCACATCGGCTATTAGTCCTTATCACACATATACACTTTCACATTCATCACATCGGCTATTAGGCCTTATCACACATATACACTTTCACATTCATCACATCGGCCATTAGGCCTTATCACATATATATACACTTTCACATTCATCACATCGGCCATTAGGCCTTATCACATATATACACTTTCACATTCATCACATCGGCCATTAGGCCTTATCACATATATACACTTTCACATTCATCACATCGGCCATTAGGCTTTACTATCATTTCATATTCGAATACTTATAAACTTACAATATCACGATTTAGAATTCAAGTATGGGTTTAATCAATAGCTTATGAGCAACTAAAACAAGTTTATCAAGGTTCACAACATAATCTCAAATTCAGCACAAGCTGTTTTTCCTGAGCAATAGTCACTAAATTATTTATAACTGGAGCTACAAAACTCCAAATCACTTTCCGTTAATTTTTCCTGAATATAGACTCGTATATCTTCCATCCATAAAATTTACAGAATTTTAGGTTTGGCCAATCAATACCAGATTTTTCTTAAAGTTTCCCCTGTTTCACTGTTTAACTAATCTGACCACTCTTCACTACGAATCAAATTTCTCATTTTACTGAATTCAAAATGTGTTTTATTTGATTTCATTTGAAACTAGACTCATTAAGGAGTCTAAGCATATAAATTTTATCTTATAACCATTTTTGTACAATTTATAATGATTTTCTAAAAACAGAACAGAGGATTACAGTGTCATTCTGCGCTGTCTCACACAACTTTAAGTATCTCATTATCGAAAATTCCTTTGCTTACACGGTTTCTTTTATAAGAAACTAGACTCATTAAGCTTTAATTTCATGTCTCATTTAGCCTCTAATTCAAATCCATAAATTTATGGTGATTTTCTAAAGTTACATTACTGCTGCTGTCCTGAGCAGGTTTATCACAATTTTACTCTTCTGACATATCCTTTTAGCACTTCATAATATCATATCCATTTGGCAACATATCATATCAATAACTTACCTATACTTCATAATAGCCATTAGGCCATATGCATAAAAATTTACAATAGAGTTATGATTCTTTTAATATGTGCTTGACATATCATACTCAATCACATTATAGGCTTTAATACTTAAAACTTACCTCGGATATACTTGAACGGTTGCAGAAAGGCTACTCAATTACTTTCTCTTTTCCCCTATCCAACTTCGACCCTCTTTGCTCTTGAGCTTAATATAAAACAAATAAATTTATTTAATTACTTAACCAATATCATTTACTATTTAATCACTTATCAAATAGGCAATTTAATTTAATACATGTATATCATATAGTTAAGCTACAAATGACCTTAATAACTAGTTATTTAAACACCATATATATTCCCTACTCATGCACAACCGAACACATTATTAGGCTACAATTATTCAATACTACAATTATAGCATTATCATATAAATAAACCCATAATGACCTAATATACTTTCTTGTCGAACCACAATTAAAGCACAAACTAATCATTTCAATGTAAGATACAATCACATACATTGTCATTGCATCCATTTCATAATAATTAGTACCCACTCGAATATATATATATTTTTGCATTTTAGCAAAAACACATTCCCAACTAAAGCATTACTCAAACCGATTCATTTACCCAAGTATCTCATGCACTTACACAACAAACAAAATTTTCAAATTGAGTTAATTACATGACCGATTATACCTCATAACTATCATCATTATCAAACCATTTCCAACACATTTAACACTTTGAAAGACACCCAATCAACCCATAACCGAATGCATCATTTCAAACCAATAACAAATATTAATTCATGGGCTATGAAAGGAGCTTAACAATTAACTCAAATTCACATAAATTATCAAGAAATAAAAACAAACATACCTCCAATTAGAAACACCAAGGCCGAATATCCAAGAACCTTTTGTTTTACTTGTTCTTTAAATTTCGGCAAAAATGAAAGAAGAATGGATGAAAACTTTGTTTTTCTCACCTTATTCATGACTTAGAATCACCGAATGGTTGCTCCCTCTCTCCCTCTTAGAATCGGCCAAGAAGAAACAAGAATAAAGACCTGTTTCTTTCACCCCTTTCCTTCTTTTCTTTACTTTATTTCTAACCTTTTATTTTATTCCATCCTCCATACTAATATGGCACCTAGTTAATTAAAGTTAATATAAAATTCACACTTGATTATACAATTTGTAGCATGGCCGGCCACTACCTATAGTTTGGCTAATTTGACATGCAAGGACAAGCACTTTCCCACATATACTAATAGGCCACTTTAGCACTTGCCTAGCATATTTCTAAATTGTCTCACATAAGTCCCTACTAATAATTTTCACATACACTGACCAAATTGAAGTATGAAACTATCACACAAGCATTTACTCACATCATAAACACAGAATATAACCTTTAATTATTTATAAGACTCGGTTTCGTGGTCCCGAAACCAATTTTCGACTAGGGTCACTTTAGGGGTGTCACATAACAGCATCTAAATTTGACATGGACCAACACATTTGGACAACTAAATTTAGTAAAGAAAATCAACATAGCTTATGTACATTAATAGCTTAATTTAGACATGTGAATAGCATAAATAATTGCATTTACAACAGGGGTGAGACACATTAAAACAACAAGATAAATTATGAATTTCCAACATTCGTATATCCACCATTTTAGATCGAACAGTAGTTACAGTTGACATTCAAACAACAAAGATTTCCTTTAATTTAAACAGTAACTAACTAATTTATAGCAATTTAATATAACATTTAATTCATAAATTTTTCCTTCTTTCTGGACAGTAGCAAATAGTAATTACTTATAGCATTTTATATCCTAAAATTTTCTTCATTTCGTACAGCAGCTAAACCATGCAATTTAGCTACTAAAACTTGGTTTAAATACACCTTATAGTCGAGTATTACCTACACGCATAACAATTAATTAAGCATGAGAATTTAATAAAACCACATTAATTGTTAGTTTTGTACTTAAGGACTAAAGTGAATAAATTGAGAATTTAAGGTAAAATTTCAGTAACAGTAGATATTAGATGGTCTATAAGGTATGTAATTGAAATCGATTTTAAAACCAAGGCTCAAAATTGAAAGATATGGTTATTATTTCAAGTACTAAATTGAATAAAATGTAAAACTTTATGGGTATAAAAAAGATGAAACTGATAGGTTTATACATGTTAAGGTATAATGTATAATTGTTTAATATTGATGAATTGAATGGAATAATTGTATAGATCAAGAATTGGGTCAGAATGGAGATAATTTGGGAAAAGAAAAAAGTGTAGATTAGTCTATGAAGTTTCAACTTATTTGTTGTTTTTTCTACGTAAGTTCATACGGAACTTACTACCATATTTATGCTATGTTGAATTGTGTTTTATTTCATGAATGTGCTTGGTTTGAAGTAAATTTAGTGCATTTGGCATACTTGGAAAAACATGGATTGAATTGAAAATTATGAGATTATTGGCTATTACAAGAAGGTACGGAGTATCAACATAAATGTTGAATGTTTATAGGACTTGGAATGAAATATGTAAACTGGTACAAGGTTTGTTAATGATATGTATTCGACAATGATGCCCGTGTGAACTTAGTAAAAGATTAGGATATGAATGGTATACCATTAGGGTTATACACTTAATTGATTAGGGATTTACATGATGTTATGAGATCTAGCATTTGTTGTAGATTCTCCGGTTATACCTATCGTTGGTTTAGCCTGTACTAGTAACCTCAATACAATGTCAACTTATGTGAGCAATTCCATTAAAATGTCAGCTTGTGTAAGCAACACTAATATATGTCATCTGATGTGAGCAACACATTCTTGTGTATATGAGTTCATTTTACTATAGTTCCCTCAGGCAAAATTTCAATCTAATGAAAAAGGAAACTTGAAAAGATTTGGAAATGGATTGCATATGCATTCAAATTGAGATATGTTATATGATTTCTTGCTTAATGTTTTTATATGCAATTTGACTAACCTACTTGGTTGTATATGATGATATGCATTAGTTGAATTAATGTATTTCAAGGAAAGCTATATTGTAGCTTGTTCAATTGATCAGGGTAAGTTTTAGATTCCATATGAGCTTACTAAGCATTTTATACGCTTACCCAGTTGTTTTCTCTTTTCCTTGTAGATCATTACCTTGCGGAATGCATCAAGTTGAATCATTTCAAAGCTCACACTATTCTATCATTGAGTTGGTAGCTTTTAATCATTTTGAGTCAAAGATTGTGGCGTGTAAAAAAGGTGTCTTATGGTACAACTTAACATGTAAATGTGCTTACTTATGACAAGTTTACTTTAGCCTTTACTTATCATGTTGAATTGGTGACTTAAATCATACATGTTGTTGAGTATATAGATGTGATGACTTATAATTATAGATATTTCATATGGAATGGCAACAAGTAGGTTAAAAATGGTAGTTGGCAATGGTTGAAGCTTATGTGAAATTGCACATGTTGATGTCTTGTTTGAACTTGTGTTTTGGCATGTATTTGACTTAGATCATTTAAGGGTCAATAGCCATTGATATGTGAAATGTGTATAAATGCATGAACTAAAAAAGGAATGATACGTATCAAGGTGTTATGGCATAAGTAGGGGATAGTACTTAAATGGTTAAATGTTGATGTGAAATGTCATTTGAATTGTTAAGCTTAGTTGGTAATTATGTATTGAATGGTTGTTTAAATATTAAATCGAATGTTTGAGTTTTTTGGCATGATTTTGGCAAGTTTGAAATCAGGTGAAAGTGAAGTTTTGTTGATCAGAATGACAGGAATGTATAGAAGTTTTGGAATAGGTACCAAATGGTTCATTTTTATCAAAAATAGGGTCACGTTCCGATGAGCAACCTACCTCGTTCCAACGTCGGTTGACAATGAGTCACGTTGCGACATCAAGTGGCCTGAGGTCACGACGTGACATAACAATAAGTCACGTTACGACATCGAGTGGCCTGAGGTCACGACGTGACATACTTTTATGGCGATGTCACGACATCGGCTCTGAACTTTTAAAACTTTGCAATTTGATCCTATTTCATGCTTAGGTTGATAAAAGATCTTTCGTAAGCTCGATTAAGACTCAATTTTGATTTTTTATCTATATATGAATGTGTTTGGCATTGAATTACAAGTGTGTAAGAATATTTTACTGTAAACTAACTGTAGTTGCTCCAGCAACAAATGTAGCATCTTGTAACTTGGACCCAGCGATTGGGTCGGGCGAAAGGTGTTACAAGGCAATTAAGTAGGCAACTTTTAACTGAATACAAAACTTGATCAACACATATGAGCAAAAATTAATGTGACTAGGTGACTTGTGTACCTCTCTATTAAGTTGAGTAGTAAAAATTGTGATAATTTTTATGTAAAGTTTCGATATTTAGTTTTGTGAACGAAGAAAACAATGCTAAGAAAGTTTTACTTCACTTAAAGAGTTGCGATATTTAATGGTTGAATTAGTTGTAGGATTTATTTATTTGATTATGTGAATTGATTATTTGTTATTGAATTTCATAATCGAACCGGCTAATTTAATATTTAATATTTATGATTACTTAAATATATTCATATTTTATTATAATATATAAATTGATTAAGTATATTAAATATATTTATATTTTCATTATATTTTATGATATGTTCATTTTAAATGTATTTTATACTATATTTAAAATAAGTTGGTTAACGGATTTAACTAACAGATGTAAGACAATTCGGTTAAATCAGTTTATAACATATAAGTCGTTCTATTAGGTTATGGTATATGAAGGTCGATTTAATTGAAAAATGACCTGACTCAATTAATCGTTCGCTCTTCCCTAAAGATACTAACTTGGACTTTTTTTCTAAATAGTTATCCTTGTAACTAGACTTGTCTGTGGATCGAGCCGGACTAGGCCTTACCCGAAAAATGAGCCTAAAATTTTATCTAAGTCTAGCCTTGATAAAATGCTAAAACTCAGGCTCAACCCGGCTTGCCCGTATTAAATTTTATATATATTAAAATATAATACATCAAAAACACTAAAAACATTAAAATAAATGTTTCCCAACAAATTGAAACTAAATTTAAAAAAATGTTTACACTTAAATAACACTAACATAGGTGCAACATAACAAGCAAATGCTTCTAAAATAGTAGCAAAATTAACAATAAAATAAGAGTTATACTGTATCCAAAAATAACAACAAAATAATAGCAACATAATAATGAAGTGACAGCAAAACAATGAGAAAAGAGTAAGAAAACAATAATTTTTTTTTTTTTGCAAATTTGAGCCGGGATCAAGGCTAAAAAACCTTACTTGTTTTTTAGCAATATATTTTTATTTTTATTTATAAAATTTGTATAATTTTAAATTTATATATACTTTTGACTTTCTTAAAAAATTTTAAAAAGTTTAAAATTGAATTATGACATCATAATGGCATCATTATTGCCATGTGTCACTTTCTAAAAGTATCACAAATTTAAAAAGCCTACGGAATGAAAATTCAAAGGATCAATAAGTACTAATTTGAGATAAAGTATCAGGGGATATATATATATTTAAGCCTTAATATTAGACTTGTGGCAGCCATGTAAGTACTTGGGCCATTTTCCCGTTTTATTTGCCTTAATCATTGTACTAAGCCCATGTTTTTGGAGGTAGAGAAGGATGTTAAGCCCAAATTATTTTTTTCCTATGGGATGAGTGGGGTCGATATGTCATGCATTGTGGTCTTATTGTTGCTATTTGCTTATTGGCTATGAACCTAAAGCCGTGCAGAAAAAGAACAGGTGTTTTGCTTACCTCTATTCAATTCCAAGAATATTCTCGCTTCTCCAAAGTTCTAGACATCTTTACAGATCTTATAAGTTTTTCTTCGGTCCGGCAGTAAGAAAATTTAAATTGGGTGAACTTAAGAATTTTACACAAGTGAAAATTGAATTATAAATTTTTAAAATGTTTAAATATAATTTTATCATTTATCATTATTTTATTATTTTTAAATTGATTAATTTTTTTTTCATTTTTAAGTTATCAAACAACAAATTTATTATTTATAAATTTATAGAAGGCTAAAACCTCTACCTATTCTATTAATTTCATCCTTACTTTTAAGTATGAATATTGTGAATGTAACACTTCACACCCGACCCAGTCGCCAGAGTCGAGTAACAGGATGCCACATTAACTATCATAACTTACACATACACGCATAACATTCGAGCAAGGTCAATTCTTAATAACTTAATCAATTACAGAGGTGTTCACAGCTTAACAAACATGAATTGTCACTAGAAACAATTTAAATACGTACTTAGGGACCATTTAGAAATATTACAAAGAAATCACGTAAGTATCGATACGCAAACACAAGTATCGATATTTATCAAGACAGATATCGATACCATCAAGAAAATCGATATCGTTTAAGCATTTTGTTTTTCCTTAAATTTGAAACCAAACATTTTATCGATACCTAAACAAAGGTCTCTGTATTTTTACCCCAAGTATCAATACTCGTGAAAGAGTATCAATACCAAATTGAGCTACTGTTTTCCTGCACATACATTACAACATAGAGGTATCGATATTTGTGCCCCGAGTATCAATACCTATGTACAAAATGAAAAAAAAACCCATCAAAATAGAGGGCACACTCATGATCAACATATAATCCTTTCAACATGCATCATTAAGCACAATACCAATCATCAAAACATTCATAAATATAATTCCAAGTTATACCAAAACTCCATTGTCCATAATCATTAAAAACAAATAAAATAATAATGATAACCAAACGAAATTCTAAACCCACATTGCCCTTATTTCAAATGCCCAAAATAATTTTGAAGCCACCTACTCAAACTTATTGCATAGCTTGGGCTACTTCCTTGGTTGCACCACTCACACCAGTAATGCTAACTATCTGTAAGGATTTAGTGAGGAGTGTGTCAGCTTAAACAAGCTTAGTGAATGTTCAGAATGACCACAAGTATACACGGTGACATATGTTAAGCAAAAGCATACTACGACTCATTCGCATTAATATTTTCATCAAGTCATTCATATTTTCATCAAGTCAAAATATCATATTCATAAAACATTATCTCACATATATAGCTTAGGTACTCACATGCGCCTACATACAACATATTTCATACATGAATCATTTAATGATAATTTGGCAACTTGAGATTACAAAACATAAAAGTGGACTCTATCACCACATATTGGATACACGGATCTCCATCATACCAATGACTCAAAGAGTCTAACATATCCCATAATTGTAGCAAAAAGCTAAACACTTTCCAACACACCAACATGTCCCGATGAATGGAGCTTAGCTCGACATTCCCTTATCTCTCCAACCTATCTCGAGGCCTCAACGCCCAAATCACAAAACACAAAGGTGAGTACTCAAAATTCTATGGCATGCCAACTATATAAAACGGTTTCAAGATATCACAAGGCCAAAATATCCATAAATACACACATTTAATTAATGTTTTAATAAACATAATCTTTGTTCATAATCATTAATTCACATCATAAAATTGTACACAATGCATGCTTATCGAGTTTGCATTTAATTTCACTTTAAGTGCCACAAATATGCTCATTGAGCCATCACATATCCAACCACATATGTGTGCATTAAAATCAAATTATCCCATACCACATACTAGTATTCACTTACAATACCTGTCATATTGGCATTACATTCCACAACTCGATATTTATTAAGTGTAATTTCACAACAAGGCAAAAAGTATAAGAAAGACTTACAGTCAGAATACAGTCAAAACTTAGGATAGAGGTTTAGGCTATTCTTATGCTCTCGATTAACGCTGTGAATCGTCCATACCAACAGTAACTCCAAACACTCATCGTTCACGTTTCTGCTTGTAAGTCGAAAGTTTAAACTAGCTTTTCCTTACCTTTCGCCTTGCTCAAAGAAGGCTCCAACGGTTCCAAAACTTCACAAGCATTAACCACACAATATGTACAAACAATTAACAGCCAAAACACATCTTAATCAAGCCAAAAACACAGGTCTAAAACTAGTTCCTCTTATAATTGAAATTTTTGACTAGATTGGGCGAAACTCAAATATCTTAATCCAAATTCATTCCTATAACTTAAAGCCAATTCTAAACAACTAATTATTCAATAAAGAATGAATCTCAACCCTCAAAACACCCAAAACTCCTTAGACTTATGGTTCCAAAAATTTCAACATCCATGGCTATTTTTAATGAAAACTCAACAAAACCTTTAAATATTTTAACAAAAGTTTAAACGAGTTTAAAAACCTTCTAATCTCATCAAAACAAGTCAAAAAACACTTAGAAACAATAGTTTAATTGAAAAAACTAGATTCTACCATTAAAGATCTCAATTTCGACCAAAACATGAAATTCTTTTTACAGCAAATCAAAACTTGATTTAAGAAGCCGGAATACATCAAAAATTAATAAGAAAACAAAAATTTACCTTGATTGAGAGGAACTAACAAAAGATTAAATTTTAGAAAAGCTGTTTAGAAATCAAATGAGGAAATTGATAATCTCTTTAGGTTTTTCTTAAAATCGAGAGATATTTCAGAATTTGGGAGATGAGAAAATCACAAGGGTTAGGTTTAATTAGAGAGCAAATAAGTGGATATGGGGTTTAAAGAATTTTATTTTTGAATGACGGCAATGTGGGAAGAAGTGAATGGCTGAAATTTTGAAAGCCAAATTCCAAAAATTAGGTTTTTTTCCCTTTTGGTCCCTCCTAACTTTTTCCCTTTTCCAAATAGGTCTTAAATCAATTAAAATTCATTTTATTCAAATTAGACCTTAAAATTGAATTTTTTTAAGCTAAATAATAAAATAAAAATATGATTATATACTTAAATTATTCATTCATGACCCTATTTTTTGATATTTGACTCAACCTCAGGTTAAAGGGATTGATTACAAGGCAAAAATACTCGTAATCTCGTCAACCGAATCCTGATCCTGTAGCTCCCTAATAGCATATACACTAGCTGGTCCTCCGGTATCAATTTGAGTAGCAACAGTATGAGCAACAACCCGCTACCCAACTTGTCTCTCATTACCACCTCTACTTCAGGCACGGCCTCTAGTAGGCACAGGTGCATGTGCAAAACTCTGAGTCTGTGAAACGTTGACTCTCTTCGAACAATCCCTGTAACGCCCCAAAATTCAAGTATTTAATTTTTGCATGAATTGTCACAATTTTCTTGTTTGCTTTAATGGCTAAGGGATTTGGGTGTGTTTGGAAGTGTTTGAGAAGCCTCGGTTCAAGTCTTGGCTTTTGCAGAATTTTTAGTTTTTCTTTTATTTGAATCCGGACACTAGCACATAGGCTTTATAAATTTTAGTGCTTGTTTTATGATAAAAAGAGCCTAATGGTCCAGTGGTAGGTGGCGTGTGAAGTACTCTTAAGGTCTAAGGTTTGAGTCCTGTGCTACACTGTGGAGTGTTTATTTTTATCACCTGTGCAATGAGGTCGTAGAGTTTGACTGAAATGCTGTGGAATTTGAATAGAGGAGTGAGTCATGGAGAGAATAGTGGGATTGTGATTATGTGGAGAAAATCAAGGAGGGATAATGGGAGGATTTCTAAGAGAAAATCAAGGAATTTGAGAATGGGGGAAGTGTGTGCCGTTTGGGGTTATTCAACCCTTGAGATTTCAGCTAGGGGGTAAAAGTTTGTCATTTTCGGCATTTGAAAGAACTTCTTGGGGTAGCATCTGCTGAATTTGGTTTTTAGGTACTAAGAGTTTTGATTTTGGGTCAGTTTCGTGTTCTCCTGTTAGCTTTTGGTGCTGATATTTGCTAAGTCTTGGGAAGTACCTCCCGGGTTTGCTTATTTCTCTTTTCTATTTTATTCTTCCCTCTTTCCCTCTCCTCCTTTATTGAATCCTCTCATCTCTCTTTCTCCCTTTTTCTTTTCTCTTCTCTACTCATCTCATCTATTCTTCTCATCTTCATTCTAGTGCTACAAGTGTTACCGACTACCGGTAAGTGTTATACTCTTCACTCTGTTCACTTCTTTCTCTTTTCCTAAAACCGAATACCTTCCTTCGCAATCTTTGATTACCAACTGCCGTTGCTTTCCTCTTGATGTGTAGCTTGTTGCGGCCTTAGGGTTTTCCTCGATGAGTGGTGGAGTGTAAGTGTTATTAAAGTTGTTGAAACCACTCTCTCATCCCTCGATCGAGGTGAGTAGGCCAGTCTTTCTTTTAAGTGTAGGCCAGATTTTCCTTTGGTTCTATAAATGATCATGTGTGGATTTCAACCACATGATTAAAGAATACTGTTTAATGAAGTTCGTTGTATTGCAGATATCCGTCAAAGATAGTGAAATCAATCTTCATCTGTTGTAAAAGTGGGCTAAGTGACTTTTGTCAGTCGAGGCAAGTATTAGTTTAATTTTGGTTAAGGATATAATAGAAGGATATTAACCTTATTATTAGTGACTAATGGAAAACTTGTATGAATGTAGATTTTGGGTGTTCGTGGATCTTAGTACGTTTTCACAAACAGGTGTGTAATCACCCGCTACAACCGTAGATTGGTGAAAAGCTGAAAAGCCGTAAACATGGTGTTTGAGACCACACGAGCGTGCAATCGCTCGAGTGGCAAGCCGAACTTACGATTCATGATAAAATGACCAAAATACCCTCGAAGGGTAAAATAACTGAAATATCCTCGAATGGTAAAATGATTGAAATACCCTCAAAGTGTAAAATGATCAAAATACACTCGAAGGGTAAAATGACTGAAATACCCCCGAAGGTAAAATGATCGAAATACCCCTGAAAGGTAAAATGATCGAAATACCTCCATTGGGTAAAATGACTGTTATACCCCTAGGAGTTGAAATGAGTGTATGACCGATTTGCTCTATGTTATTTGTATGATTGTTACTAAGTATGACATATTGCATACACGTATGATTTATGACATGACATATTGCATGGGTTTGGGATTCTGATATAAGGGAAGTATACTGTACTGGTGGCCTTGCCACATATAGCATCTTTTCTGCGTTAATGTTACTGGAAGCTTTGTTGCGTCACTATTACTGGCAGCTTTGCTGCGATATTGGTGTGTTGGCTGGGTCGGTCGATTTTATCCCCACATGGTGTATTGGCGGTACGGAGTGGTGTGTTGGCTAGATTAGGATTGGTTGCATTACTGCATTGCACTGATTACTGTACTGGGCTAAGGCCCACACACTGTTACTCTAATGGGCTAAGGCCCACACTGTACTGATACTGTATAAGGCTCAAGCCCAGACTGATTCTGCATGTTGCATAGTGATTGTCTAGAAGGGGATTACACACTGAGTTTCGTAAACTCACCCTCTCCTTTAACTGTGCAGGTAATCCTCAGCCTAAGGCGATTTGGTGCTGCGAGGGACTCGGAGGTGGCCACACAACTGTTGTTGTTCACAATTGCTTTTATTTTAAATTAAATCATAAGTTGGGTTTTGTTTTGTAATAAGCCATTAAGTTGGTTTAAAATTTTAATTGGGTTTTTGCTTACATATTTTAAGCTACTAGTTTAGAAGAAGACTAGTTTTTTTTTAAATAATTACTATTCTCAAAGACACGGGTTTTAAACAATAAGAATTTAAGAAGCTTCCGCGATTTTAGACCAACTTATTAAATCAATAACGGATAACGAGTTTAATTAGTAATAATAAAGGGGTTTATTTTAAAGTTAGAAACAAATTTTTACAAACGAGTTTAATTTTTCGAAAGACACTTCAATGTGGCACACCAGATTCGACCATAACGTTTAGGCCTAGTTTGGGGTGTTACAATCTCTCAACATGTGTTCCTTAGAGCCACACTTAGAACATCTTCCTGTCAGTTTATGGCACTCTCCAGGATGCCTACGCTCACAGTGTCCACAAAGCGACCGTACAGAACCTCTCTGCGATCCACCAGTACTAACTACAACGCTATTCTACTGGATAGACTGACTTGTTTGAAACTTGTGTCATGCACTCCTATCAGAACCCTAAGTACCACTCCCTCTCTTAGGCGATCGTCCAGATGCACCAAAACTATCAGAAGTTCTTTTCCCTGATTCAATCACTGTTGAGCATGGCAGCTCAAGCAAAGTCTCTTCAATAGCTTTGGATTTCTCAATCATCTCATTGAACAACTCGGTATTTTGAGCTACCAATTAAACCTGGATCTCTCGATTAAGCCCAAAACGAAACCTCTTGCAACCCTCTAAACCCGGCCTAGACTTTATGGCTAAGTCTCGAAGATCACATTGGCCATGATGATGGTGCAAAAAATCATTTAACTAATTTCTCTTGACTAACATCATTATTTAAAATAGTCATTTTGACTTTCTTGAGAAAAAGACAAATGATGTCTATAAATTCTCTTTTGAAAAGAAATTTGTCAAAACCAATTATCTTTAGAAAAACTCAAGTATCAAATGTTTATAGAAAACATCATGTTTCAAGAAAATGTCACAGTAGTAAATAACATAGCTAAATCTCACTCGTTGATTTAAAATCCTAATTTTGACATATCTTGTAAAATATCAGTTAAATGGGCAGATAGTGTTGAGTTTCAAAAATGATGTTCTGAGTTTGAAATAACGATTGTTGAGTTGAGTTTAACGTTAGGTTGAAAATTTTAGTTTTTCTTACTAAATTCATAAATCATCTTAGGTGATAGTTTTAAAAATCTAATCATGTAAAATCATCCAAAAACCCAAAATTCAAAAGAAAAGTCCCAAGCCACAGTCCAAAATAATAAAAACAATTCCCAAAATACAAAATTTCAAAGTATGGTAGTTTATTCGAAAATATCCAAGTGCAACTCCGTAAGCTGAGCCCATGTCCTAACATCGATTATTATTTAAAAAATCAGAAACTTAAATAGGTGAGCTTTTACAGCCCAATGTGGGTCAATAGGCATAACAATATAAATTAAGATAGAATCTCATTTGGTATAACAGAACACATATTCATATGTATACAATCACAAAATCACATTTATTAGAATGCATTGTGATGATGTCAATGCAACACTTTTTTAGAAACAATGCAGATTCTTTAGAAAATATTTTCTACCCATCTTCGCTACACACCATAATGAGTTCGCAAAACTCATTCATACAATATCACACCAATAATGTGGACAAGCCGCCATATATCGCAGTTAAGCTACCAGAAACAGAATATTCTAGTCGAGCCACCAAATATTGCAATCAAGCTACCAGATACAGAATATTGCTGCCTGATACAGAATATTACGGTCAAGCCACCAGAATTGCAAATACACTACCAAATAGTGTGATTAAACCACCAGAATGTGTAGATTATTAAACTGTTAGAATCTTCCTCCATACAGTCATATCCCAACCTCATGCATGTGATATGACAAACAGAACAAAAATTTTTGTAGGCATGCTTTACATGCGAATCAAAACCAGTATAATGGCATGCTTAACATGCGAATCAGAATCAGTATAATGGCATGCTTAACATGCGAATTAGAATATCAACAGAAATAGCGGTATTATCAAATAACACCATATGTCACAATACATGAGTGTGAGGAAATCATATAATATCGCATTTATCAAAAAATCACACAATCAATTTCATGTTATCACAGATCTGAAAGTTCAGAATCATTTACTTAAAATCCTCTTTTTTAACAAATTTATTTATCCATTTGAATAATTAGTGAATTCATCCATTTTTGTGTTTCAGAGTTTTCTTCACGAATATTTAATGTTTTTAAATTTTTACAATTAACAATAATTTCAAATATTTTGATAAAGATAAATCCCCACACCTGATTTTGTGAATTTCGATTATATCGATTTTGTTTCCGATTCTCAAGGAAGAGATCAATCCTTGTATCATTAATTTAAACCAAAATTTCTATTGTGTCAGAATAATGTTATTTTAAGGAATAACTCTCTTTTTAGTGATTAAGTAAGATACTTACTTATCAGTTGTCTAAACGCACTCTTCCAAAATTTGGAGTATGGATCCAAGATTTACGTATATTACTTCACAAATACACAATAAATCATAAAGTTAGAAACATCCTAATCGAGTATAAAAGTAAGATAATATATTGTGATCGAAGGATCTTCAATACTTACACAATATCGAAAGGGTAGGGTTCAATGATTTCCCATGACGAACTGATTAGGGAGGAGGATTCGCAACTAATTAGAAAGAAATAAAACATGAATAAATCCCTTTTAAGATCAAAGTAATAAAATTGAATGATTAGAAAATCGATTACAAGTAGAGGGGGAGAAGAGAATAAAAAATAGAGAAATTCAGTGGTGGACAGTGACGACACAGTGATGTTGTTGTGGTGGTGAGGTGGTGGTTTGGTTGGCTACTAGTGGTGGTTAGGTAGAGAAGAAAGGAATAAAAAGGGTGATTATGTTATAAAAATGAAAGAAATGAGAGAAAATGATAGAAGCAAGAAGGAAGACAACAAAGAGAGGGGAGGAGAGCAAAATGAAAAAATTTTAAAAGTTAAGTATGTGTCTACATGCATTGGACTGCATCAACTAGTCAATGGAAGGGAGAAAGGAAAGTTTGGGGATAAGGGGAGCAAATGGTGGATCATGGAGGAAATAAAAGAACAAAAAGGGAATGTTGACCATGCAAACAAGGAAAGAATCTTCCCAAGCATGGCAACTCATGGGTTGGACGGCAATAGAAAACTTTAATTAAAAAGTTGAAAGTGTGGGGGCTTGATCTTGAGACTTTTTACTCATTTAACCACTAGGCTACTTGAATTTATTTGCCATGCACTAGGAATTAAAGTAAATAAATATGGGGTGTGACACCTCTTGCATCGGTCCCTCTCAGAAAGAACCATCCCAGACGTGTACTAACTAAGTCGCACAAACTTTGACTCGTAATCAGCCACAGTCAAATTACCTTGAACCAAGTCTAGAAACTCACGTTTACGGGCTTCCATGTATTGTTCGCCCATAAACATCCTTTTAAACACTTACAAAAAATAACCCCAAGTCAATTGGTCTGCAGTAGTACCTCCTTTTACAGTATTCCACCAACGATGAGCCTCATCGTAGAGTAGGGACATGGTACAGCCCAATTTCTCCTCGTCAGTATAGGACATCTATTCGAGGATTGTTTCAACACCTTCAAGTCAGTATTTCACTACAGTTAGATCAACTCCTTTCACTCCAGTAAACTCTTTACCACCCAACACCCATAGACGTTCAAGTGGCAGTCCTCGATTAACAGGTGTAGGCTTGGCAGGTGTAGGAGTAGGTTAGCACCAGCAATCCTCTGAAACGCCCCAATCATGGCTTCCATCAGAGGGACAAAACCTTCATCAAGAATATTCACTCAATGCAGCGGCACAAGAGGTGCAGAGGATGTATCATCCTTTTGAGTGTTCGCATTCACATTCACACGTCTACGAGGCATTTTTTATCTAACCTAACACACACAAACCAAGGGTGTGAGTGGCGGGGAAATGATCCAAGGCATGCTCTTGAAAGAAAAAATTTTAAATAAAGGCAATGCATTCCATATCCTACCCCAATTTCAAGCAAATTCATACAATTTCAAATATATATATCTAAATCAGACAGTTCAAGTATCGAAACTTACACATACACACATACACATGTAACCCCACACCTGGTCCGGTTACTGGATCCAAGTAACAGGATTCAACCATTGAAACTTACACATACACACATAACATTCAAGCAAGGTCAACTCTTAGTAACTTAATCAATTATAAATGTGTTCACGTCTTAACAAACATGAATCATCACTAAAAACAATTTAAATACGTACTTAATGACCATTATAGAAATATTACAAAGAAACCACGTAGGTATCCATACGCAAACATAGGTATCGATATTTATCAAGACAAGTATCGATACCATTGAGAATATGGATACCATTTTAGCCTTCTATTTTTTCTTAAATTTGAAACCAAACATTTTATTGATACCTAAACAAAGGTATCTGTTTTTTTACACCGAGTATCAGTACTCAACAAAGGGTAACGATACTAAATTGAGCTACTATTTTCCAGCACATACATTACAACATTGAGGTATCAATATTTATGCCCCGAGTATTGATACCTCTATGCAAAATGAAAAAAAAACCATCAAAATAAAGGGCACACTCATGCTTAGATGTGCTCATGGGCCGCGTGGCCCAGCCCAGCTTGACGGCCCGCCCGAAATATGGGAGGGTTCAGGTAAAAATATAGGCCCAAAATATGGGCTTGGGTAAAAAACGAGGCCCGTTTAGAAAACGGGCCAGGCTGGGATGGGCTCGGGGTTATAAAATTTTTCCCGGGCTGGGCCGGGCCTGGAGAAAATTTCAGGCCCATATTTCAGGTCGGGCTGGGATCGGGCTGAAATTTTTTTCTTGGCCCGGCCCATGAGCACCTCTACTCATGCTCAACATATAATCCTTTCAACATGCATCATTAAGCACAATACCAATCATCAAAATATTCATAAATATAATTCCAAGCTATACCAAAACTCAATTATCCATAATAATAATAAACAAATAAAATAATAATGATAACCAAACAAAATTCGAAACCCACATTGCCCTTATTTCAAATGTCCAAAATAATTTTTAAGCCACCTACTCAAACTTATGCTTAGCTTGGATTGCTTCCATAGTCACACCGCTCAAACGGATAATGCTAACTATCTGTAAGGATACACAGATCTCTATCACACCAATGACTCAAAGAGCCTAACATATCCCATAAGTGCAGCATAAAGCTAAACACTCTCTAACACACCAACATGACCCGATGAATGGAGCTTAGCTCGACATTCCCTTATCTCTCCAACCTTTCTCAGGGCCTTAACGCCCAAATCACAAAACACAAAGGTGAGTACTCATAATCCTATAGCATGTCAACTATATCCAACGGTTTCAAGATATCACAAGGCCAAAAATCCACAAATACACACATTTAATTAATGTTTTAATGCACATAATCTCTATTCATAATCATCAATTCACATCACAAACTTGTACACAATACATGCTTACAGAGTTCACATTTAGTTGCACTTTAAGTGCCATAACAATGCTCATTGAGCTGTCACATATCCAACCACATATCAGTGCATTAAAATCAGATTATCTCATACCACATACAAGTATTCAATTACATTACCTGTCATATTATCATCACATTCCACAACTTGACATTCATTAAGCGTAGTTTCACAACAAGGCAAAAAGTATAACAAAGACTTACGCTCAGAACTTAGGATAGGGGTTTATGCTATTCCTAAGCTCTCGATTAACACTATGAATTGTGCATACTAGTAGCGGCTCTGGACACGCACTGTTCACACTTCCTCTTGTAAGTCGAAAGTTCAAACTAGCTTTTCCTTACTTTCGCCTTGTTCTAAGTGGGATCCAACGGTTCCAAAACTTCACAAGCATTAACCACACAATATGTACAAACAATTAGCAACCAAAACACATCTTAATCAAACCAAAAACACATATCTAAGACTAGCTCCTCTTATAGCTAATTTTTTTTCTTGATTGGTCGAAACTTGAATATCTTAATCCAAATTCATTACTATCTCTTAAAACTGATTCTAAAAATATAATTATTCAATATAGAATGAATCTCAACCCTCAAAACACCAAAAACTCCTCAGACTTATGGTTCCAAAAATTTCAACATCCATGGTTATTTTTAATGAAAACTCAACAAAACCTTCCAATCTTTTAACGAAATTTTAAAACAATTTTAAAAACCTTCTAATATCATCAAAAAAAAGTCAAAAAACACTTAGAAACAACAATTTAATTGAAAACCCAGATTCCGCCATTAAATATCCCAATCTCGATCAAAACATTAAATTCTTTTTACAATGAATCAAAACTTGATTTAAGAAGCTGGAATATATCAAAACTTGATAAGGAAACAAAACGTTACCGCAATTGAGAACAAGAATGAATGGAAGATTGAATTTCAAAAAATCTGTTTGGAAATCGAATGAGGAAATTGATAATGTCTGTGGGGGTTTTCTTAAAATTGAGAGAGATCTTAGAATTTGGGAGATGAGAAAATCACAAGGGTTAGGTTTAATGAGAGAGAAAATAAGTGGATTTGAGGTTTAAGGAAGAAAATTTTGAATGACGGCAAAGGAGAGAGGAAGACGTGAATGGCTGAAATTTTGAAAGCCAAATTGCAAAAATTGGGCTTTTTGCCCTTGTGGTCCCTCCTAACTTTTCTCTTTTCCAAATAAGTCCTAAATCAATTAAAACTCATTTTTTTCAAACAAGACCTCAAAATTGAATTTTGTTTTGAGCTAAACAATAAAATAAAATTTTGATTATAACACTCACGTACTTAAATTACTCATTTAAGACCCTATTTTTCGATATCAGACTCAACCTCTAGTTAAAGAAATACACGATTCTACTAACCAAAAACTACTAGGTCAGGTTTTGGGATGTGATAGTAAATGAAAAAAATAGCGTCTCGTGAATTTTATTTCATATTATTGGTTTAATCGATGGAAAAATTTAGAATTCTATTATTTAATTTATTGATCATAAATATTTATCTTATCGGTCATGTTATGAGTTTGACTCGTGATGTGTTAATAATAATAAATTACTTCTACGATGAGTGTTTGAGCTTTTTAAAAAAATCAAAATGAAAGCCAAAAGATAATTTTAGGAGAACTAAAATTGAACTAAACATTTTTAAGGGTTAAAACTGAAATTTCATTATTATAAAACTTATACTTTTATTTTTTTTAAATTAAAAGCATTAATGTTTACCCTTTGATTTGCCCACGAGTCTGGTCTGATTCACTTTATATTAAATTTGTAATTATTGAAAATTTTTATTTATTTCAGGTTTTTCTATCTAATTGACCAAAATAATTCATTGTTTACGAAAATAATTTAACTTAAAACTTGTGTACGTAAATGACTCATTTTCTACTGTGATCGTCGGTGCCTCCTGACACATTGACGGCACTGCTCTCTCATAATTAGTCAATCATTGACTTTTAAAAAAAATTTTGGGTGCCACCACTATGTCAGGTGGCACCAGTATATACTTTTCAAAATACCCGTTAAAAATACGAATATTCAGGGAGGGAAAAATTTAAAAAAATATATATTTTTAATGGGTGTCGTCGGTTTGTCAGGCGGCACCCGTTAAATTTTAAAAAAAATATATATTTAGGTGTCCTTGTCATGTTAGGCAACACTGGTGATATTTAAAAAAAACTATTGTAGAAAAAATAGTTCGAAGTTTTGGTCATTGTTTTAGAATATTTAGAGCCGACTACTGGGAGATTTGAACCATAAAAGTCAATGAAAAGTAGAAAATCTCTTCTTTGGTGTCAAAATCGATATAAAATGCCACCGTAAATGGCAGCATCAATGGTTATTAAGTATGATGACTAGGGTTTTCAATTAAGAAAAAGAAGAGAAATTTGAATGGCAAAAGAAAAAATAATAACAAATATTGAAAATAGAGAATCAAACATGGGAAAGGAAATAGAATAACATATATGGAAAAAAGATATATGAAAGGGAATTTAATATTGTAAAAATAGAATGTCTGCAATTACAATATATCACAAAAAAATAAATAAAAATAAAGAACACACAGATTTTACGTGGAAACCCTTTCGAGAAAAAAACCACGGGCAGAGGAGAAGAAAATTCACTATGTCAAATTCAAATTATTACAAGAGGAGTAGACTATGTTTATTTATAGGCTTGTAAAACCATATTCTAATAGGAGTGTAGTAAGATTAAAACACCTTATTCTAATAAATATCACATGGATGGAGTTTAATAAGGTTTAAAAAACCTTATTCTAAAAATAAAATAAAATACGTATAATTCTATAGGGATTTTACTTTTATTTTATTTTATTTTACCACTGTATTTGAATTAAATAAGGATTCGGGTCACTTAATTCTAACAATCTCCACCTTGACACGAATTCTTAATGAACAAGTTCTTCATCGCGAACTCTCAACAAACAAGTTCTCCATCTCTTCCATAAAACCCCTTAAGGGTTTAACTTCAGCAATGAACACCAACCAAGTTTAAGCAATGCTCAAAATTGGTAATAGGAAGTGACTTAGTCATCATCTCTGCAGGATTTTCATGATTACTAATTTTGCTTACAACAATATCACCTCGAGCAATAATATCACGAACAAAATGATACCGATGTGTTTTGTTCTCTCATGAAACATTTGATCTTTTCAAAGGAAGATGGCACTCTGGGTGTCACAAAATATTGTATTGATTTTAAGGTATTCATTGAGTTCACTAAAGAGTCCCTTCAACCAAATAGCTTCTTTACAAGCCTTAGTAATTGTCATGTACTCAGCTTTAGGGGTAGACAAAGCGACTATAGTTTGCAAAGTGGCTTTCCAACTAATTGCACAACCTCCAATTGTAAAGACATAACCTGTGAGAGATCTTCTTCTATCGAGGTCTCCAGCAAAATCAGCATCAACATACCCAATAAATCCATCTCTAGTTCTTCCAAACTATAGGCAAACATCGGTAGTACCTCATAAGTATCTTAAAACCCACTGAACTATTTTCCAATGTTCTTTATCGGGATTCGCCATGTATCTGCTAACTGCACTGACTGCATATGATAAATCTGGACATGAACAAACCATGGCATACATAAGAGATCCCACTGCACTAGAGTATGGAACATGTGACATGTACTCAATCTCATCATCTGATTGTGGAGACAAAGCCGATGAAAGTCTGAAATGGGCTGCTAAAGGAGTACTAACAGACTTAACATTCTGCATATTGAATCTACAAAGAACTTTCTCAATGTACCCCTTCTAACTTAGGTACAATTTACTTGCTTTTCTATTTCTGATAATCTCCATACCAAGTATCTTCTTTGCTGGTCTCAAATCTTTCATCTCAAATTTTTCACTTAGTTGGGCTTTGACCTTTCTTATCTCTCCTTTATCTTTCGCTTCTATCAACATGTTATCAACATAAAGGAGTAGATACACAAAAGAACCATCACAGTTTTTCTTAAAGTAAACACAACTGTCAAAGCTACTTCTTTTAAAATCATGATAAGTCATAAATGAATCAAACCTCTTGTACCACTGTCTTGGTGACTGTTTCAAACCGTAAAGGGACTTTTTTTAGCTAGCAAACATAGTACTCTTTTCTGAGACTGTAAAACCCTCTGGTTGTTGCATATAAATATCCTCCTCAAGTTTTTCATGCAAAAATGCAGTTTTTACATCTAACTGCTCAAGCTCCAAATCATGCATGGCCACAATACCATGCAAAGCTCAAATCGAACTATGCTTCACAACTGGGGAGAACACATCTGTGAAGTCCACTCATGGAATTTGACTGTAACCCTTTGCAACAAGGATTGCTTTATATTTGGGTTCTTCAAATCTTAGAGTCTCCTCTTTTTTCTTAAACAGTCATTTACAACGAACAACCTTTTTACTTTTAGGAAGTTTCACAAGATCCCATGTTTTATTTTTGTGTAGTGAATCTATCTCCTCTTACATGGCAAACATCCACTTTTCTGAGTCTTCACAACTAACCACCTCAGAATAATTAGATGGCTCTTGGTTTGCATCATATCTTCAGCCACATTTAAAACATAAGTAACTAGATCAGCCTCGGCATACTTCTTTGGAGGTTTAATTTCTCTTCTAGTTCTGTTTTTGGCGATAGAGTATTGTGGTGAAGAAGAAACTCTATTTTGAATTTTTGTACTAGCCTCAGTAGTTGACTCTGTTGTAGATTCTAGATTAATCTGATGCTCCGCCTCCTTTTGATTTTCTTTATTGAAAGATTCTTTAAGAGATAAGTTAGGTAGCATAGCAGTTTCATCAAAAACAACATCTCTACTAATCACAACTTTTCTATTTCCAGGACACCATAACTTATACCCTTTTACACCAGCTTTATAACCAAGAAAAACACATTTAATGGATCTTAGTTCCAATTTTCCATTATCAACATGAGCATACGCAGGACAACCAAAGATCTTTAAATCAGAATAGTCAGCAGGATTACTAAACCATACCGCTTGTGGAGTCTTTTTCTCAATGGCAACGGATGGAGATCGGTTGATAAAAAACATGTAGTAGAGGCTGCTTCGGCCCAAAATGACTTTGTTAAGTTGGCATTTAACAACATACATCGAACCTTCTCCATGATCGTTCTGTTCATTCGTTCTGCAACGCCGTTTTGCTATGGTGTATGACGAACTATCAAGTGTCTCACGATCTCTTCTGATCTGCACAGTTTATTAAACTCATTAGAACAAAAATCTAAGCCATTGTCTGTGCGGAGATATTTTATTTTCTTTCCCATCTATTTTTCAATCATGGTTTTCCAATACTTAAATGCAGAAAACACATAGTTTTTTTGCTTCACGAAGAACGCCCATACTTTTCTGGAAAAATCATCAATAAAAGTTAGCATATAATTACCTCCACCTCTCGAAGGCACTCTGGGTGGCCCCCACAGATCAGAATGAATATACTCTAACGTTCCTTTCATGTTATGGATTCCTCTGATGAATCGAACTCTCTTTTGCTTTCCAAAAACGTAGTGCTCACAGAACTTCAGTTTGCAAATTCCTTACCTATAAAGAAGTCCTCTTTTGCTCAATTCTGCCATACCATTCTCACTCATATGCCCTAGGCGCATATGCCAAAGTTTAGTAATATCATCATCTAACAAGGAAGAGGATGCGGCAGCTACATCACCAGTAACAGTAGAACCTTGCAAAACATATAACTTGGCAGTCTTTCTCTGCCCTTTCATCACAACGAGGGAACCTTTGGAAATCTTCAAAACCCCACTTTCAGTTGTGTATTTGTACCCTTTTGAATCAAGATTACTCAACGAAATTAAATTTCTCTTCAATTCTAGAACATGTCGTACGTCACTAAGTGTTCTGACAACTCCATCAAACATCTTAACTTTAATTGTTCCAACACCTGCAATTCTACATGAAGCATTATTTCCCATCAAAACAACACCTTCAAACACTATTTTGTAAGTTGTAAACCAATCCCGATTGGGACTAATGTGGAAGGAGCAGCCCGAATCAAGGATCCACTCCTCGCTTACTTTAAAATTGTTGACAGAAGCGACTAGAAGTTCACCATCGCTGTAGTCTTCTACAACATCAGCCTTACCAGAATTTTCTGGTTGTTTTCCATTTTGATTTGTAGCCTCCCTTTCGATCTTGTTCTGTAGCTTATAGCACTCAGATTTAATGTTCTCTTTCTTCTTGCAGAAGTTACAAGTTTTACCTCTGTTTAAAGACTTTGATCTACCCTTAGATTTACCACAAGGATTATGCTCATGTGTCCTTCCACGCTCATCATCAGCATTTCGATCTTGTCTCCCATGAACCTCATCTTATCATAAGAGGTTAAAGAATCATAAACCTCATCAACTATGAGAGAGTCACGGCTATATAAAATCGTATCTCTAAAGGTTGAATAAGATGAGGGAAACGAAAAAAGTAGAACCAACCCTAGATCTTCCTTATCATACTGAACCTCCATGGCCTCCAAGTTTGAGAGAATTTCTTTAAACACTATTAAGTGTTCGTGCACAGATACACCTTCCTCCAAACGAAGAGCATAAAGACGCTGCTTCATATGCAGCTTACTAGTTAGAGTTTTCGACATATATATTTGTTCCAACCTCTTCCATAATCCAGCGGCGGTCTTCTCCTTCATCACATCTTGTAAAATTTTGTTAGACAAATGCAGATGTAACTGTGTTAACGCCTTTCGATCATTGCGCTTCTTCTCTTCCTCCATCAATGTTGAAGGCATCTTATCTACCCCTTGTAGGGCTTCCTCTAAGTCCATCTGTGTAAAAATTGTCTGCATCTTTATTTGCCACAACACAAATCTGGTATTGCAATCCAACAGCGGAATTTCATACTTCAAAAATGTCATTACATTGATTGAGATGAACAACCCGGAAGCTCTGATACCAATTTGTAAAAATAGAATGTCGGTAATGAAAATATATCATAAAAAATAAATAAAAAAAAACACACAGATTTTACGTGGAAACCCTTCCAGAAAAAACCACGGACAGAGGAGAAGAAAATTCACTATGTCGAATTTGAATTATTACAAGAGGAGTAGACTATGTCTATTTATAGGCTTGTAAAACCATAATCTAATAGAACTGTAGTAAGATTGAAACACCTTATTCTAATCAATATCAAATAGATGGAGTTTAATAAGGTTTAAAAAACCTTATTCTAAAAATAAAATAAAAGAAGTATAATTCTATAGGGATTTTACTTTTATTTTATTTTACCACTGTATTTGATTTAGAAAAGGAATTGGGTTACTTAATTCTAACAAATATTTTATGGAGAATACATATTTCCATATCTGTTATTCTCTTTTCTTTTTCTATATTTGATTCTCTATTTTTCATATATGTTATTCTCTTTCCTTTCCTATATTTGATTATCTATTTTCCATAAAATATTCAATTCCCTTTCATATTTATATTTTACATATTTTTTATTCTCTTTCCTTTCCCAGTTTTGAATTTCTCTCTCTCATCCATCTATCTTTCATACATTGAATGATTGACACATGACATTTTTTTGTTGATTTTTTACTATAGTTTAGGGACCCCTCTATAATTAGCCCAAAACCTTTTCTCCTTAAACTTTATAAAGAAGTCTCTAGACTTTAATTAAAGTCAAACAAAAAATGTCACATGTCAGTCACTCAATAGGTTATTGTGTCATATCAGTAATCTGTTAAAAGAAAACGAAAATTTTAACAGTAGTTACTAGTTCGCACAATTACCTTATTTAAAGTGACTATAAAAAAATTTTAAAATAATTAAAATAGGACAAACTCTATTTTATTTTGAAGTGACCATGAGTTTAGGTTACCTTTAATAATATAATCTACTTAAATATGTATATTTTAATAAAAGCGACACAAAAGAAAATATGAATATAAAAGTATTTATAATATATACACATGTATCTATACCATCATTTAAATTTAAATTTAAAACTTTAATTGAGTTGTTAGGATAAATCAACAGGATATCAACTCAGCTTAAAAGTTATTAAAATTTTTAAAATATATTAAAAAATTTATATAAATAATATAATTTATTTAAAAAATAAAATGAATTTGACTGCAAAATCGAAATTTAATTAACACAATTATTTAAATTTTTATTACAATATTAATAATTATTATATTTTAGAATTTAGATACACTTGTGGAGAATTAAAAAGAAAAAAAAAGAAAAAAAATCCTGTTAAATAGGGAATGGTTTTGCTAATTTTGGTTTAGGGCTTTCAAGAGAAATAGAGTAATTAAATTTAAAAAAAAAGATAAAATTGGTAATGGGGGAACTGTGATAGAGTGGTACAGAAAGGAAAATAAAAAATAAAAAGAAACCGATGAAGAAAAACCCTGGAACCAGGATCAAGAAGGCTGTGTAGATGCATGTCGACGGAATAACGTTGGATCTAAATGGTTCCTGCAATTCATTTTCACGCTCTTCATTGTCGCATTTGTGGCTCTTCGCTTGCTGAAGAACACGGCGTCGAAATACTTCGAGGTCGATGCCAATTTCGATCGGGACCAACCAATGCCTTCCATACCCATGGACGTCGAGCACTTCCCTTGCGTTGTATGCTCTAATCCCGCCTCCAAGAAGTGCTCTCGTTGCAAATCCGTTCGTTATTGGTACGTACGCTTTTTTTATGATCGTACTCATTGATTTTTTTTCTTTTGGCTATTAATTACTGTCGTTAATATTGTTTAAGTTGTTTCTTTAATGTTTTGGGATTCTCGAAAAGGAAAAAAAAAAGATAAAAAAAGGTTATTTATTTATTTTTCTATGTTTTTAATACTCGTAAGCATCTTAGTGATTAACTGCTTTTTGAAGTTTCTCTAACTGTTATTTATTGGTGGCGTTTCTCGATTCTGCATTAACAGTGGTTTAAGTGCTTATTATTGACACTTGTAGGTTTTCTTTATCTATTTTAGTTGTTAAAAATAGAATGTCAGTAATGACAATTTATCGCAAAGAAAAAGAGAGAAAAATAAAGAAGACACAGATTTTATATGGAAATCCTTTCAAGAAAAAACCACTGGTAAAGGAGAAGATAATTCACTATGTTAAATTCGAATAATTACAAGACGAGTCGACTATGTCTATTTATAGGCTTGTAAATCTATATTCTAATAGGAGTGTAGTAAGATTGAAATACCTTATTCTAATCAATATCAAATAGATGGAGCTTCATAAGGTTTAAAAAACCTTATTCTAAAATAAAATAAAAGAAGTGTAGTTCTATATGGATTTTACTTTTATTTTATTTTACCAAAGCATTTTATTTAAATAAGGATTTGGGTCACTTAATTCTAACAATCTCCACCTTGACACGAATTCTCAATGAACAAGTTCTTCATCGCGAACTCTCAATGAACAAGTTCTCCACCTCTTCCATAAAACCCCTTAAGGGTTTAACTTCAACAATGAACACTAACCAAGTCTAAGCAATGCTCAAACTTGTTTATAGGAAGTGACTTAGTCATCAAATCTGTAGGATTTTCATGAGTACTAATTTTGCTCACAACAATATCACCACGAGCAATAAAATCACGAACAAAATGATATCGAACATCAACGTGTTTTGTTCTCTCATGAAACATTTGATCTTTTGTAAGAAAGATGACACTCTAACTGTCACAAAATAATGTACTTTTTGAAAGTCTTTATTAAGTTCACTAAAGAGTACCTTCAACCAATTGGCTTCTTTACAAGCCTCAGTAATCGCCATGTACTCAGCTTCAATAGTAGAAAAGCAACTGTACTTTGCAAAGTGGTTTACTAACTTACTGCACAACCTCCGATTGTAAAGACATAACCTGTGAGAGATCTTTTTCTATCAAGGTCACCAGCAAAATCAGCATCAACATACCCAATGACTCCATCTCTAGTTCTTCCAAACTGTAAACAAACATCAGTAGTACCTCGTAAGTATCTTAAAATCCACTGAACTATTTTCCAATGTTCTTTACCAGGATTCACCATGTATCTGCTAATTACACTGACTGTATAAGATAAATCTGGCCGTGAAAAAACCATAGCTTACATGAGAGATCCCACTGCACTAGAGTATGGAACATATGACATTTACTCAATCTCATCATTTAATTGTGGAGACAAAGCCGATAAAAGTCTGAAATGGGCTACTAAAGGAGTACTAACAGGCTCAGCATTCTGCATATTAAATCTGCAAAGAACTTTCTCAATGTACCCCTTCTCACTTAGGTACAATTTACTTGCTTTTCTATCTCTGAGAATCTCTATACCAAGTATATTCTTTGCTAGTCCCAAATCTTTCATCTTAAATTCTTCACTTAGTTGGGTTTGACCTTTCTTATCTCTCATTTATCTTTTAATGATATCAACATGTCATTAACATAAAGGAGTAGATACATAAAAGAACCATCACAGTTTTTATTAAAGTAAACACAACTGTCAAAGCCACTTCTTTTGAAACCGTGAGAAGTCATAAAGGAATCAAATCTCTTGTACCACTGTCTTGGTAAGCGTTTCAAACTGTAAAGGGACTTTTTCAGCAAGCAAACATAGCCATTTTTCTGAGACTGTAAAACCCTCTGGTTGTTGCATGTAAATATCCTCCTCAAGTTCTCCATGCAAAAATGTAATTTTTACATCGAACTGCTCAAGCTCCAAATCATGCATGGCCACAATACCATGCAAAGCTCAAATCGAACTATGCTTTACAACTAGGGAGAACACATCCATGAAATCCACTCCTGGAATTTGATTGTAACCCTTTCCAACAAGTTTTGCTTTATATTTGGGTTCTTCAACACCTAGAGTCCTTTTTTTTTCTTTTTAAAAACTTATTTACAACGAACAACCTATTTACCTTTAGGAAGTTTCACAAGATCCCATGTTTTGTTTTTGTGGAGTGATTCCATCTCCTCTTGCATAGCAAATTTCCACTTTTCTGAGTCTTCACAGCTAACCGCATCAGAATAATTTGATGGTTCTTGGTTTGCATCATATCTTCAGCCACATTTAAAGCATAAGCAACTAGACCAGCCTCGGCAAACTTTTTTAGAGGTTTAATTTCTCTTCTAGTTCTGTTTTTGGCGATAGAGTATTGTGGTGAAGAAGAAACTCTATTTTGAATTTTTGTACTAGCCTCAGTAGTTGACTCTGTTGTAGATTCTAGATTAATCTGATGCTCCGCCTCCTTTGATTTTCTTTATTGAAAGATTCTTTAAGAGATAAGTTAGGTAGCATAGCAGTTTCATCAAAAACAACATCTCTACTAATCACAACTTTTCTATTTCCAAGACACCATAACTTATACCCTTTTACACCAGCTTTATAACCAAGAAAAACACATTTAATGGATCTCAGTTCCAATTTTCCATTATCAACATGAGCATACGCAAGACACCCAAAGATCTTTAAATCAGAATAACCAACAAGATTACCAGACCATACCTCTTGTGGAGTCTTTTTCTAAATGACAACGAATAGAGATCAATTTATCAAAAAACATGCAGTAGAGGCCACTTCAGCCCAAAACGACTTTGCTAAGTTGGCATTTGACAACATACATCGAACATTCTCCATGACCATTCTATTCATTCATTCTGCAACACCATTTTGCTGTGTAGAGGTATTTTATTTATTTTCCCATCTATTTTTCAATCATATTTTTTGGTAAACACATCCCTTTTCTGCTTCAGGAAGAACGCCCAAACTTTTCTTGAAAAATCATCAATAAAAGTTAGCATATAATTAGCTCCACCTCTCGAAGGCATTCTGGATGCCCCCACAAAACAAAATGAATATACTCCAACGTTCCCTTCGTGGTATGGATTCCTCTGGTGAATCAAACTCTCTTTTGCTTCCCAAAAATGCAGTGCTCACAGAACTTCAGTTTGCAAATTCCTTGCCCATCAAAAAGTTCTATTTTACTCAATTCTTCCATGTCATTCTCACTAATATCCCCTAGGTGCATATGCCAAAGTTTAGTAATATCATCATCTAAAAAGAAAGATGATATTATAGCTGCATTACCAGTAACAGTAGAACCCTGCAAAACATATAACTTGGCAGTCTTTCTCTGCCCTTTCATCACAATGAGAGAACCTTTGGAAATCTTCAAAACTCCACTTTCAGTTGTGTATTTGTACCCTTTTGAATCAAGATTACTCAACGAAATTAAATTTCTTTTCAATTCTGGAACATGTCGTAGGTCACTAAGTGTTCTGACAACTCCATCAAACATCTTAACTTTAATTGTTCCAACACCTGCAATTCTACACAAAGTATTATTTTCCATCAAAACAACACCTTCAAACACTGTTTCATAAATTGTAAACCAATCCATTGGGACTCATGTGGAAGGTGCAGCCTGAATCAAGGATACACTCCTCGCTCACTTTAGAATTGTTGACAGAAGTGACTAGAAGTTCACCATCGCTGTAGTCTTCTACAACATCAACTTTACCAGAATTTTCTAGTTGTTTTTCATTTTTATTCGCAGCTTCCCTTTTGATCTTGTTTTGTAGCTTATAGCACTCAGATTTAATATGTCATTTCTTCTTACAGAAGTTACAAGTTTTACCTCTATTTAAAGACTTCGATCTACCCTTAGATTTATCACGAGGATTCCATTCCTGTGTCCTTCCACGATTATCATCAGCATTCCAATCTTGTCTCCCATGAATAATGAGACTGTCTCCCTGAGAGTCAGTTTTAACCACAAGATGTTTCAACTTATCATACGAGGTTAAAGAATTATAAACATTATCAACTGTGAGAGACTCACTGCTATATAAAATCGTATCTCTCAAGGTTGAATAAGACGGGGGCAACGAACAAAGTAGAATCAACCCTAGATCTTTCTTATCATACTTAACCTCTATGGCCTCCAAGCTTGAGAGAATTTCTTTAAACACTGTTAAGTGTTCGTGCAAGGCGCACCTTCCTCCAAACGATGAGCATAAAAACGCTGCTTCATATGCACCTTGCACATGCTTGAATTTTTTTTCTTTATAAACGTACTGTTGTGCTTAATCTAGGTTGAGCCTACTTATTGACACTGATTATGTCAATAAATTGAATGCCCAGCTAGTTCAATGTTGAAATTTTGATCAGCCTATCAGTTAATTATACAAAAAGATGCCTTGATTGTAGTTATATTTGCTTAACTTAACAAAAAGCCCCTTTCTCCTAGTGCCGCCTTGACTTTAAAAGTTCTGCAATTTCGTTCTGGTATTAGAAAATGAGACGTTTCAGTACCGGCCAGTGGGCTATGACTTGCGAACCTATAAGTTCATCAACTTCCGGTTACATAAATTCTTCTATCAAGTGGATGGTTTAATCTTTATCTTTGCTTCATTTTTTAGCTCCTCAGGTAGCCAACTTGTGGACTAGAAGGATGGGCATAAGACAAAGTGAAAAGAAATTTCAACACAAACTATAACCACCAAACTATTTTTAGTAGTTGTTCCGGTTCCTGTCAATGCAACCTCTAAGATTATCAAGAAATCGAGAAAGGTTAATCTTTTAACCATTTGTAAAACCAATATATATTTTTTGGTGTAGAGCAAAAACTTATGGTTCTTTCTTTCTAACTTGGTTGGATGTAATAGATGTCGACTGTAAGCTCAAAAACTCATGGTGGTTGAGGGTTGTTCATTGTTCCTGTGGAATAAGAGCACCTATTTGTACTTCAAATACTCCTTAGAGCAAAGGGAAGAAATTCTATGGTTGTTCAAAGTTCCACACCATATTTGACATAAATAAATGTTGGGTAATTGTATATATCTATGATTGTTTATGTTGAAGACTTAATTTGACAAAAAATTAGTTTTGTTTTGAATTTGAGTTGTATTAAAAATTGGCTAAGGAATGTTTACTGTTAATATTATAGGGTTGATTTTTTAAATGATTTTTGTTTGAAATGAAGTTTAGTTAACTGATTTTATTTAATTAAAATGAGCGATTTCATTTTTGAATTAAATTGATTTGTATATTCGAATGGTGTAGGGTGGCTGTGATTTCTTTGAATGGGTTGAAAATCAAGATGGCAATAGAAATCTTAATGAATGGAAATGGCATATCCAAATGCTATTGATTGAGAATAGAGAAAGTAAGATTGAGAACACCGAATTTAAGAAAATAGTGAAAGTAGATGAAATAGAGAAGTTAGCGAGGAAGGTTACAAAGCGAAAGGAGAAATTAAGAGGGTATAAATTGTTTTTGACAAAGACTGAGAATGATGTGTACTTCTATAAGGTTGCCTTCATTACATCAGGGATAGTTTTTGTTGTTCTTAATTTTGTGGTCTAGAGAGTAGAATAATTATTTGTAATTCTTTTGCACGGTTTATTAACTTTGGAATGGAATTGAAGTTATTGGACTTATAAAATGTAATAAGATGATTTAGCTTTCGAAAATATGTCTATGAGTATATTTATGTCGAATTACATAAATTTGGCATCCCCTTTTACTGGAAAGCAACACAAACAAGACTTTAGAACTGCACTTACAATTATTAACAATTGATGTAAAACCTCATTGAAAGGCATAAGTTTCTTGCAGATGTCGGATTACATAAAAGTAATGATCAAATATGGTTGATGTAATTGCCAAAATACTTAACAGTGGCCCTTTTGCAGATGTGATGACAAGAAACAACCAAAATCCCACAAGAAATGGGAACCAGGTTCAACATATTGCCCTAATAAAGGCATAGACTTCCAACTATGTACTTTAATTATTTTACAAACAGAAACATACCCCAGAAAAAAGTACCATATTAAAAAATATAACAATTGATTAATAAATTTAAATGTTTTGCCCAACTTATACAAATAAAAAATATAAGACAATGGACCAAAGTTTAAAGTTCAATCCCTGCTACAAGTTCCCAATGTCTCTCATTAAAAGTTCAACAGTCCATCTTTATGATTTAAAAATTTTGATAATAAAATAAAATTAAGTATAATAGTAAAAACAAGAATTATATCCTACTTTCTATTAGCACAGATACCCCAAGAAGTAATAGCTAGAAGAAATAAATCATGGCAACAGAAGTATTAGCATCTGTACATAACATTGCATACAAAGATAATATAATACTAAAAATCTCAAAATTTGACATGTTGACATTGATGTTTTCCAATAATAGAAAAACAACATAACACCAAAAATATCAAATTTTGAGCAATTCACAACTACAATCTAACGAATTGTCTCTTTCAAGCAGGCCAATGGCTTGATGAGGATGGTTGTACAAATCTTGATGAGGCTACAAGTTGAGATGGTTCAGGTATTAAGGAAGTAGCAAAAGATGTAGGTGTTGAAGAGGCAACAAATTTGGGGGTTGCTAGAGCGATTGATGAAGTGACTGTAAGCCTAGATTGAGGCTTTTTTATCATCCTTTGACCTCGTCTCCCAGGCTGCCAAAAAAGGAATTTTTTTTCTAAGAAACATTTATAAATCAAACAAACCAATATCAAAGTGGTAACAGTTAAGTTTTGAAGGTTCAAGGATTACATTAAGAATTTGCATTACTATTGTAGTGTTGCTGTAAATGCCTATGCCTTGCATTCTTCTTCTCCCTCTTGCACCAAAGGATTTACTCTTCGTTCATTCAGTTTCAAGATGTGAGTTAGAAATAATTGATGTATTCATCCTTGCGGCACGAACTTTCTTTCTACTTGTTCGCTGAGGTACCTATACAAACAAATCAGCAAAAGAGTTGAATAAAAGTGAAATTTTAACAATTGCGGAGTATATATCATTCAGTACCATTTCATCTATCGATGACTATGTTGGGGATACTGTTGTGAGCTAGTTCCTTCATTTTGGCCCATTTGCTACAAAAAAAAAGTAAGAGTGATTGAAGTCATTTCTAACCAGATTAGCGAACCACATGTATAAAGGAAAATAAGAAATTTGAAATAGACTTACTGGTGTATTTTAAGCTGGACAGGTTCTAGAGTTATTGCCAACCATCTCGCATCTTTGACAGTCATTTTGATTCCTCTTTTGGATAGCTTTCTTCTATTTGATGTCTCACCCTCTTCTCTTCTTCTTTTATGTTTGGGTATTCTAGGGAGCTTTCTTTTTCAAAGAGGGATTGATCAGTCCCATTCTAGTGTCTTTCTAGAAATTCTCACTTGGGATAGTGGAAAGTGTACAATTGTACAACATTTTGTACGTATCCATTTTGTAATAGTCACTTACATATTCTTCAACTATTTGTTCTCTAAACAAAATTTTAGATACAGCCTCTAACATCTACATGCCTGTTAGATCCCAAGATATACATGCACATTTCCAGCCCCTAACATCTACAACATAAGTATCCCTATTATAGTCAACCTCATAACCATCTTGCCCATTCCAACACACATGATAGTAATAACTTAAATATTTATGTTCTTCAATTTTTTTACTTACTTTTTAGAATAAATCAGGGGACCAATCTTCACACTTTTTTCTTATTTTACATTACCCTATTCATGACGTAGTGTCTAATATCCTCAAACAAAGAAATGATAGATTTAAACCTAGTTGTCACAAGTGCGAAGTTGAAGGCCTCACCGAAGTTGTTATTGATCACATCACACTTTGAATAAGTGTTGAAAAAAGCTTTTTGGTTCCTTCCTCATCAAACTTTCCAAAGCAACTTTCTTTAACTAACTAATTCTTGTAGTATATTTTTGAAAGAGACCTTTAATTGTTGACTTTCAACAAGCCCAAAATAGTTTCTATAAATCACCACCCCTTGTGCTCTTTCCTCCAGTTTGTATACATGTGGAAAATAAGAAGTTTGAAATAGACTTACTGGTGTATTTTAAGCTGGACAGGTTCTAGAGTTATTACCAACCATCTCGCATCTTTGACAGTCATTTTGATTCCTCTTTTGGATAGCTTTCTTCTATTTGATGTCTCACCCTCTTCTCTTTTTCTTTTATGTTTGGGTATTCTAGGAAGCTTTCTTTTTCAAAGAGGGATTGATCAGCCCCATTCTAGTGTCTTTCTAGAAATTCTCACTTGAGATAGTGGAAAGTGTACAATTGTACAACATTTTGTACGTATCCCTTTTGTAATAGTCACTTACATATTCTTCAACTATTTGTTCTCTAAACAAAATTTTAGATACAACCTCTAACATCTACATGCCTGTTAGATCCCAAGATATACATGCACAATTTCAACCCCTAACATCTACAACATAAGTATCCCTATTATAGTCAACCTCATAACCATCTTGCCCATTCCAACACACATGATAGTAATAACTTAAATATTTATGTTCTTCAATTTTTTTACTTACTTTTTAGAATAAATCAGGGGACCAATCTTCACACTTTTTTCTTATTTTACATTACCCTATTCATGACGTAGTGTCTAATATCCTCAAACAAAGAAATGATAGATTTAAACCTAGTTCTCACAAGTGTGAAGTTGAAGGCCTCACCGAAGTTGTTATTGATCGCATCACACTTTGAATAAGTGTTGAAAAAAGCTTTTTGGTTCCTTCCTCATCAAACTTTCCAAAGCAACTTTCTTTAACTAACCAATTCTTGTAGTATATTTTTGAAAGAGACCTTTAGTTGTTGACTTTCAACAAGCCCAAAATAGTTTCTATAAATCACCACCCCCTGTGCTCTTTCCTCCAGTTTGTATACATGTGTCTTGCACAGAATCTATGCCCAACATGTGGTAATATCAAGAGCATTTCTTCTAGAAAACCCTTCAAAAGAAATAAAATTGATTATTATTATAATATTAGTACAAATATAACAGTAGTCAAATAAAGAAAAAAATATATAGAAATTTCTAACCTTCTGCATATCACTTATTACAATGAAGCCTTTCCCATCTCCCATCTCCAAGTTTGATTGAAGATGCTTCAAGAACCAAGCCTAGGGTTCCCTGTTCTCTACCTCTATAATTGCCCAAGCTATAAGGAAAATTAGGTTGTTACCATCCCTACCCACAGCAGCTAAGAGTTCTCTCTTAAATGACCCTTTAAGGTAGCAACCGTCTAAAGATAAAACTGGTCTACAAAAGTTTTTAAATCCACCCTTTAAAGTACTGAAACAATTATATAACCTTATAAACTTAGAGTTCTCAATAGGAATTGGTCTCATAACTAATAAGTTAAAGTTACCATTGGATCTACACTTCTCAAAGCAAAAACATTATGAAATAAGTGGTTAAACTCATTCTCTAAGCTACCCCTTATTTGTTATATAACCCAAGACCTAGTTTTTGACAGACATTCTTGTTTAGTTCTACTTTCAACTCTTCCTTAGCTAGTCTTTGCATCTCAAATATTTTTAACCTAGGGATAATCTTGACCTTGCTAAGAAAGTGTTTCCCTATGAACTTATAATTTTCTATTTTGTTCTTGAAGATTATGGAACAAGTATGTCCACTATCAAATGTCTTGACCTTAAAGCATCCATCCTTATTATCATTGGCAGCATATATCATCCATGGCCACCATTGATCTTTGCACTTAGCTCTTGTCCTAAATTTTTCATTTCTAGCTAACTTAAAATCAAATCTATGGTGGACAACATAAGTTGAAAGGGTTTCCTTAAATTAATTGGGGTTCTCAAAAATCATTCCTATCTCAAACCTAGGCTCAAAACTACCCTCATTAAATAAAATTTTCCTACAAACTAACTCACCATTAGAATCTAAATCATAGCTACCACATCATCAGATACTATAAAATCTGTCTCATCCCCAATACCCTCACCATTAACCTCCTTTGCTCTCCTTCTGGCCTGAGGTTAACAACAAGCTCCAAATCTTCAGCTCCCACTGACCTATTTTTATTTTTCTCTATAAAAACCCTATACTTATTTCTAATATTCTTTATCTCATTATCATCATCATTACTAACCCATCCTTTTGTACCTACCTCTTCTGGTTCACTCCTTTGAAAGTGACTATCATCATCATCATCATCATCATCATCATCCTCATTTGCATCTTCACTTATATCACTGCTTACCCTCTTAGTATTTACTCATTCTACCCAACTAGCAACAACAATTTCCTTATTTAATTTCGTAGGACCACTAATCCTCTCTCCCTCTAATTCAGTTTTAAGCCTAACAGCTTCACCATTTAACTCAAGTTCAATTGAAGCCCTATCATCACTAACCCAAGACATTTTCCCAATAGCTTGAGTTTAAAAAAATAAATTAAAAAACGTAATATACCACTAGCTTACCAACAGTCAACAAATATCTCAAATAGTCAACCTAAACCATACTTAAATAAAATTATTTAGTAAAAAATATGAATTAGATTATAGAACAAATATGGTGCCTTTTTTCGCATTTTCTCTTAAAAGGTGTGTTCCACTTTCTTAATATAAAATTTCAAGAACCCATTACCCACTAAAAAATTACATAAATTATATTATACAAAAAACTAAACATAGGAGCTCATTGTTATGTTACTTGTTTTGAATGTTGAGTGGCATCATATTGGGAGAATTGAGCAACCACTATTTGAAGAGATCCATTCCATTGTGGAACGAAATCAGAGTATATGAACTATTATTTACATTAATTAAATAATTTAAAGAAATAAACTCCATTGTTAAGTAATCTAGTATATATATTGGTTCAATCAAGATGAGGAAAAACAATAATAACAAAATTATATTAATGGTTTAACAATAAATATTAAAATTAATGAATTTTCTGTTTTGCACCCAAAACAACTTTTTAACTGAAAAATTTCAAGAACCCACTATCTGCCAAAAAATTACAAAAATTAGATTATACAAATTAACTATAAAAACACTTAACAAATAGTGTTAGCTTAAGCTTAAACCATGCATTTCTACAACTCATTTAGTTTGCCCAAATAAGTTAGGATTTTATGGTTTGCCTAAAATAAAAATCAAATAATTATGAAATTAGAAAGGTTTCAATAATAAAAATGGAAAACAAGGATTCCAAGAAGAAAAAATTTCTTCAGTCAAACAAGTTTTCAGTAAAAAAAAATTGGTTCTTCAAACTTACCTCCAATCAATTCTATAAAGGGATTGCAGGTTCTCAAAAGATGATTGAAAGGGTTGGTGAATTTTTTGAAGCAAAGAGAGTTGCTGAAATTTTTTGAATGAAATAGGGTTCGTCAATTTTTTGAACGAAATAGAGTTAATGAAATTTTTAAAGGATATTTTGGAGTAAAATTTTACTTACCATTTAAATTTAAGTTAATATGTTTTAATTTTTTTTACTATTTTTCAATGAATTTATGAATTTTACTAATATTTTGAAGAAGAAAAAATAAAATTCTACATGGCAAGTTGTGATTGCCTAAAAATTTTTTCTAACAAGACTAACAGCTAGGGTAAAATTGGTAATGGTTTAATAGTTTAGGTACCAGTTTTGACCAAAAAAAGTTTAGGTACCAATGTGGGGAAACTAGTATAGCTTAGGTACCATTTTTTTGTTTAAGTCTTAATTCTTAAACATAAAAGGCACTTAAAAAGGTTTTTCAAGAAAATTAATTAGGTTTATGTGTTTGCAATTATTAAACACGCAGTTATAACTTAGAAGGCATGTAGCAGCCCGATTTTCAGTAGTATCATAAAAGACAGTTTCATTTCCATAAATCGAGTTTGTTAATATTAAATATAAATATTTATGAAATTTTATAATAGAATATTAAAGTTTACTCATTCAATTTTGTTTATTAATAGTTTAATTGAGGTACATGGACTAAATTGTAAAAGTCTTATCGCTATAGATTTTTAATTGGCCAAAGACTTAGGGACTTAAATAGCAATTATTCAAAGGACAAAAGTGAAAAATAAACCATTATAAAACTTGTGCATAGTGGATGATGAGGTGGGTGTCATTATAATTAATTAATTAAAGATTAAGTTAATAAACTAATGTTTACTTAATCTAAACTAAGTTAATTAAATATTAATGTTAGTATATAAGTTAAGTTAGTGGGAAAAGATGAGACTTGTCATCTTTTCCACCGTCCATTAAAGAGAAACATGAAGAAACTCTATGGTTGAGAGCTTGAAGCATTCCACCATACTTTAGGTAAAGTATTTAAAGTTTTTTTTCTTGCAATTTTTATGTTTTTAGGTTATGGGAGCTTAATTTAGCTAGCCCATGTACCAATTTGTAAAATTTTTAAAGTTTTTGAAAGTTTTCATTGATGATTTATTAAATAATTTGGTGTTAAATTGATAGATTTTAAGCTTAGATGTGAAAAAAGACTAGATTGTAAAATCTAACTGTTAGCTGTGTACTTAAGGACTAAAGTGAATAAATTTAAAAATTGAGGTAAATTTTCAATAATAATAGATATTAGAGGGTCTATAAGGTATGTAATTTAAATCAATTTTAAAATCAAGACTCAAAATTGAAATATATGGTTATTTCGGTTTTAGAGACTAAATTGAATAAAATGTAAAACTTCAAGGGTACCAAAAAATAAAATTTATAAGTTCATACATGCCAAGGTATAATATATAAATGTTTAATATTGATGAATTGAATGGAATAACTGTATAGATTGAGAATTGGATCAAACCGGAGATAATTAGGGAAAAGCAAAAGTTGTAGATTAGTCTCTGAAGTTTCAAGTTGTTTTTTTTTTTTGGGCCAAGTAAGTTCATATGGAACTTGAATTGTGTTTTATTTCATGAATGTGTTTAGTTTGAAGTAAATTTAGTGCATTTGGAATAGTTGGCTAAACATGGATTGAATTGAAAATTATGAGATTATTGGCTATTACAAGAAGGTACAGAGTATCAATATAAATGTTGGATGTTTACAGGACTGGAATGAAATATGTAAATTGGTACAGGGTTTATTAATGATATGTATACCACAACAATGCTCGTGTAAATTTGGTAAAGGATTAGGATACATATGACATGTCATTAGAGTTATACATGTAATTAATCAGGGATTACATGATGTTACGAGATCGAGCATTTTTTGTAGATTCTCGAGTTATACGTACTGTTGGTTTAGCCTATATTAGTAACCTTGATATAATGTGAACTTCTATATGCAATTCCATTAAAATGTCAACTTGTGTGAGCAACCCTGATCTATGTCAGCTTGTGTGAGCAAAACATTCCTGTGTAACCGAGTTCATTTTACTATAGTTCCCTCAGGCGAAATTTCAATCTAATGAAAGAGGAAACTTGAAAGGATTTGGAAATAGATTGCATATGCATTCAAATTGACATGCAATTTGACTAACCTACTTGGTTGTATATAGGGGTGAGTATGTGATCGAGTCGAGTCAAATCTAGTCAAAAAATTTTGAGTTAATCGAGTTGGCGAATCCTATTTTAGCAACCGAACTCAATTTGAATTTTTTCAAATCGAGTCGAATCGAGTCAAAAAATTTTGAGTCGAGTCGAGTTAACAAATCCTATTATTTATACTCAATATTGCATTTACATGGACCGATTATTTAACTAGTAAACGAAGTACAATATTATTTAACTACATAAACAATATAATTTACTAAATAATTACATGTAAAGAACTATTTTAGGCATGCAAAATAACTATATATAACGTTGCAAGATGATCATTGTGGCCATAATTTGAGCCAACTACATAAGCTATTACACCACACGTATAATTATATTTACATAGTGCATAATTATGCGTTAAGAACTATCTTATATACAAGATAACAAAATGATATACCAAAAGCATGATATAGGGATACATGTCACAACTACACAAAATATGATAAAATAAAATGATACACTAAAAGTATGATATAGATGGTCATGGTGTGACGCTCCAAGACTTGAATTCAACAAAATAAATTCAAGCTTCCTACACACAAAATCCAAAGTTTAACCAATTTTTTTGACCAAATCAAAGCAAATGCAAGGTTGAAGTTTTCATAAGGATTAACAAAATATCTATTCCAAAAAGTTAAAATCAAACTATCTTCAAGCTTCATCTTCTTCGAACACTATAGATAGTACAAACAATTCTGTAACAAAAATACAAATGTATTTTTAAATTATGAAAATCTTTACTAGAAAAATTAAAAATAAACATTCAATTTTGTGAGTTGTAGTTAAGTATGTTACTATCTTCATGTTTCGATAACTTTGACAATTCTAATAAATATCAAAAGAGGAAAATGTTAGTTAAATTGTGAGAATATTTATAAAAATAAATAAAATAAGAAATTAACCTTTTGGATTAAAGTTAGTCCCTTACCATCATCTATATTTTGAAGTTCCTCCATATACTCCTCAAGGTTGATAGGACCTTTTGAACTTCGAAGCCAATCTTGTGTGCAAACCAAAGCCTCAACCATAAAAGGAGTCAAAGAACTTTTAAAATCATCTAGAACACGTCCACTCGTGCTAAAAGTACTTTCGGATGCAACAGTTGAGATAGGAACGGATAACACATCTCGAGCCATTTGCGCAACAATTGGGAATCTTGGACTATTAACTTTCCACCACAATAACAAATTAAATGAATCTAAATTATTTTCACAATCTTCTCCTAAATATCTATCCAAGTTAGATTTACTTTCCAAGCCAACACGTTGCTTTTTCTTGATATATTGTTGCGTGACTAAGCCTATCTTCCGTTTTACTTGATCTATTTTATTTTCACTTGAACTTGGAGCTCTAGTAGGAAAATTACATTCAACTTCAACGTTCACGTGATGATTTCCCTCAACAATTGCAGAATATTCAACAAACAAATAATGCAATTCTCTATTGACCATCCTTATAATGTCATCTACAATAGTAGGAAAAAGCAAGTTGACTCCAAATGCAAGAAAATCAATTTTGCATAGTGGGTCAAAGATAACTGCTAGATAAATAAGCAAGTTCATCACTTTTGAATCACCCCAGTACTTCTTGTACTTGTCATTCATTTTTGAAGCCATAGACATTATGTCTAAATCCCCACAATGTTTCCATCCATCGAGAAGAGAATACACATCTGTAAATACTTCAAAAAAAGTATTAGAGGTGACATGTAATGATCCAGACATCTTCAATGTAAGTTCATGAAAAGGCTCAAGCACTTTCGTAACTCTTCGAACATTTTCCCATCATTACATGTAAGGGCTCCATATCCAGCACTAAGGTCTAGAAAAAAGTTATGATCATCATGAACATAAGCTTCAAAAACACATTCATTTTTTTTAGCCACATTTAACATCATATAAGTTGAATTCCATCTAGTAGGCACATCTAGACATAAATAAGCCTTAGTACCTACCATTTCTTCTTCTGTCTGATGGCTGAATTTAGATAACCTTGATGGTGATGCTCTAATATATCTCACAGCTCCTCTAACTCGATCCACAGAAATAAAAGCGTCCTTAACCCCTCCTTGAACAATGAGATTAATAATGTGTGCCACACATCTCATATGTATATATTTACCATTCGCAATACAAGCTTTTCAATGAACCAACTTCTTTCTCAAATAATCAACAGCAACATTGTTAGAAGATGCGTTATCAATAGTAATTGCAAATACCTTCTCAATCTCCCAATCTCGAAGACATTTCTCAAAGGCTTGACCAATGCTCTCACCTCTATGAGCAGAAATTGGGCAAAAGTTTATAATTCTCTTTTGTAACTTCCACTCATCATCTATCCAATGAGCTGTTAGAACCATGTAGGATATCCTTTGCAATGACGTCCAAGTGTCTGTCGTCAAAAAAACTCTACTTGTCTCTTTTTGAAAAGATTACTTTAATGTATTCTTCATGGAATTAAACAAAACAAGACAACCTTTTCCAATTGTCCAATGAGACGAAAGATGAAACCTTGGGCATGCTATAGAAATAAAGAACTTAAAACCTTCCCCTTCCACAAATTTAAAAGGCAATTCATCCACAATGATCATATGAATCAATGCTTTTCTAATATCATCTTGATTACACACCCAAGTTGACAAATCTACATTTTCTTGGCCAGATCTTGTAAATGCAAGTTCTGCTTACTTAAGATCAGAGGTATTACCTCAGGGTTTTCTTGAGCAAGTCTTCAAATAGTTATTTAGATTGGTGGTACAAGCCCCGATTTCCATTATGTAAGTGACATCACAATAATTACACTTTGCCCTATTCTCCCCATCTTTTGTTGAGTATTTTCTGAAATGTTGCCAACAAGGTGCCCTTGGTTTGGTCTTTCTTCGAGTATTACCCTTCTTTGTTATGCGAACAACTTTAGTAGGAGAAGTAGTTAGCTTCTTGTAATGATTTTTTGCTTCGGGACTTTTGGGATGCTATTGAGTCATTCATCTATAAAAATAAATATAATCAATTAAAATTACAAAATGGTCAAGGCCCATAATTCCATCAAAGTTTTATACTAATAGATATGTTCCACACAAATATCCATCAACAATTCAAATTAAAGTGTTCAAAATTAACTCAAAACAAAAAAAAAATGGAGTAACTTACTTATAAAATATACTAATTTAACATATCGAATATATTAACGAAACTTATAATTGAGTAAACGTAACAAAAGTTTTTAAAAAATGAGAATAAAAAGCCAAAATTCTAAAACTCTTAGTTGAACAGTTGTGGTTCACATAAATAATAAAAAGAAATAAAGTCTACAATAAATAATATAAAATAAATCAATAGTCAAAGATGAAAGAAGCCATAAGTCCATAACACTTATTTTGGGAGATTGGAGTGAGATTTCCAATCATTTCAACTAATATTTATAATGGATAGAGATCAACAAATTATTTTAGCCTACAAATCATTCCCATCCACATGTTTAGGAATAGAATTTGAATGAACTAAAATTCCATCACGTTTGTCATATACTGTTTAAAAAAATGTAATAAACATAACATTATTAGGCATCAACAGGTTAAAGGTTTGTAATTTCTAGTTTTGGCCAATACATAATTTGTTACAATATAACAAATTGGATTAAGTTGAAGACCTGAGTGACAAGTTAGCGTAAAGCATTTTTTTCTTTCATGTTGGCACATTTGATGCCTGTGTCTTCGTCTATTTTTCAAACACATTATTTGAAGAATTATGATTCACGTGTTGTTTAAGATCAAAAAGTGCATGCCTAACTAATACTTATCAGAAACAAACAATGCAATGGGTCGCATTCATTTTCAACTTTAATAAACGTGAATACAACAACTCCATCCATGGCCTGGTCTTCATCTAAAATGTTGCATTAAAGTAGTTATATTTGTTTCTTTTTGCTTTTGCAAAATTAATTTATTTAAAGAGTTGATTAATTTAATTTGAATTGGTTTTTATAATATATATAATATATATGCATGACTTAAACGAAGCTAAATGGATATATATGCATTAATATATATATGTGCATGACTTAAATGAAGCTAAACAGTATATATATGCATTAATATATATATGCATGACTTAAATGAAGCTAAACCTACTAATAAAGGTATATATATATATGCATGACTTAAATGAAACTAAACCTGCTAATAATGGTTAATTTAATTAACCTGGAATAATGAGAAAGAATAGCAGAAACCTGGAAACTTTGATTAGTAAAACAGACCCTTAAATTCATACAAGGCACGCAGGTGAGGCAATTTTCAAATGAGAATTTGTTAAATGTGTGATGAGTTAACTCAGTTGGGATTCTCTCTAGTATTGATGACCAAATTCAAAGGTGGAATTTCAATTTTTCTTGCTGTAAGGAGCAAGAAGAAGATTCAAAAAGAGCACAGTAATTGTTTTTAGAATGTAAAGGTAAAAATTGAAAACACTCACTCACTCACTCACTCACACGCACAAAGGCAAAAAAAAATATAGTCTCACCTTAAACAACTGATGGTGGTTGTGGCCTATGGAACCGTGGTCATGGCCTCGTGAGACAAAACAAGAAATCAGAAAAGAGTAAACAATTGGAAGGGGGTCGCCATGTGTGAGGGAGGAATTAAAATCTTGAAGTAAAGAAGAAAGGCTGATGAAAAAAAAATTAATTAAAAATTAAAATTTATCAAAACAACATAGTTTTGTCATTTCTTATTCGGATTTTCGGATAACTCGAATTGTGTAATTCATATCCCAGTTAAATCGAAAATTTTGAATTTTTTTCGAGTCGATCCGAATAACTCGAATAAATCAAACTATTTAATTCAAAATTTAAATTTTTTTATCAAATTTTTCGAATCGAGTTGGATTTTGCTCATCCCTAGTTGTATATCATGATATGCATTAGTTGAATCGATGTATATCAAGGAAAGCCATATTGAATGTTAATGTGAATAATAGTGCAGCTTGTTGAATTGATCGAGATAAGCTTTAGTTTTCATATGAACTTACTAAGCATTTTATATGCTTACCCAGTTGTTTTCTCTTTTCCTTATAGATCGTTACCTTGTGGAATGAGTCAAGACGGATCATTTCGAAGCTCACACTATCCTATCATTGAATTGGTAGCTTTTGAACATTTAGACTTAAATATTGTGGCTTGTATATAAGGTGTCTTATGGTACAACTTAGCATGTAAATATGCTTCGTATGACAAGTTTATTTTAGCCTTTACTTATCATGTTGAATTAGTGACTTAAATCATACATGTTGTTGAGTATATAGATGTGATGACTTATAATTATAGATATGTCATATGGAATGGCAACAAATAGGTTAAAAATGGTAGTTGGCAATGGTTGAAGCTTATTTGAAATGGCACATGCTGATGTCTTGTTTGAACTTGTGTTTTGACATGTATTTGACTTAGATCACTTAAGGGTCAATAGCCATTGATATGTGGAAAATGGTATAAATGCATGAACTTAAAAAGGAATTATATGTATCAAGATGTTATGGCATAAGTAGGGGATAGTACTTAAATGGTTAAATGTTGATATGAAATGTCCTTTGAATTGTTAAGTTTAGTTGGTAATTATGTATTGAATGCTTGTTTAAATATTGAATTGAATGTTTGAATTGCTTGGCATGATTTTGGCAAGTTTGAAATTAGGTGAAAGTGAAGTTTTGTTGATCATAATGACAGGAATGTATAGAAGCTTTGGAATAGGTACCAAATGGTTCATTTTTACAAAAAATAGGGTCACGTTCCGATGCGCAACCTACTTCGTCGCAACATCTGCCAACAGTGAGTCACGTTGCGACGTCGAGTGCCCTGAGATCATGACGTGACATACATGCTTTTTTGGTGACATCATAACATCGGCCCTAAACTTTTAAAACTTTACAATTTGGTCATATTTTGTGCTTGGGTTGATAAAAGATCTTTCTTAAGCTCGATTAAGACTCGATTCTAATTGTTTATCTATAAATAAATGTGTTTGGCATTGAATTACAGGTGTGTAATAAATTTTGCTGTAAATTGACTATAGTTGCTCCAGCAAAAAATATAGCATCCTGTAAAATGCCTGAATCCGGAGATGTCACAAAGAACAGTTTTGAAAAATAAGTCGTTTCGATAAATCTTTCAAGTTTTATAACTCATGTTGAAAGCGTTTATTTAGTTTGTTCATTTGCAAAAACGTAACTTACAGCGGAAGTCATAGAAAAAGTTATATGTGAAAATCCAGTTCGTATTTTTGAAAAACCTTTGTTTTAGTAAAAACCACATTTTTTTATATCCTTCACAAATAAAATGTTAAAACGAAAATCCAAATCCCAAAATAAAATCAAACAGTCTGGAGAGTCCAATTATTACAAAACTCCCAGAATAATGCTTAAATAAAAATAAAACCATAATCATAAATCGTTTACGAACTCGTGGTCACCGAGAGGCTCCGTCACACCGATCCGCCTAAGCTCGTGGATTACCTGAACAGAATAGACAAACAGATGTGAGTTTTCGTAAACTTAGTGTGTAACCCAGCAGAAATAGACATGCTATACACACAGACATCTCATATAAAGTCAAATTCAAATTCGGACCTACGTCCTTTACAGATACAGATAACAGAATCAGATATGCAGAATAGATATACATAATCCTACCCCCATCCTCTACACACCAACTCCGACCATCCTATCACACCATGTGGGGTTAAAAACACCCACCCATCCCTACACACCATATTGTGTCATTACGACACATATCAGATAATATGCAGTCAAGCTACTAGAATATAGGAGAAGGTCACCATACAGAACACTTCCTCCACATATATAAATCCCACCACAATCATATATTCAGAATTATCATGCATACATGCTTATGTACAGATATCAAATATATATAACAGAATAATCAAACATGCATAACAGTGTCATACTCAGAGCAGAATATCATACTATCAAATCACATAATTCTGACAAAAATATGAGCCCACAAGCCCGTGTAGCCCACACGCCCAGATTAGCCTTGCCCATTTGGCCCACACGCCCAACTTGGCCTAGCCCGTGTGGCCCACACGACCACACCCACACTATCACACAGTTGTGTCTTGTGCACAACCATGCCCTCATCAAACACGAGACACGGCCAACCACATGGCTAGGCACATGCCCATGTAACATCACCAAAATGCACTTTCGAATTTCACCGAATCTCAATTTTTCATGTTTCGGGTACACACCTGGTACGGTTTTGATGTAAAATCACTTCCGAGCTGACCAACACCTAAAATCGATACAACAAATCTTCCATAATCAATCTTAGTTCACAATTAACCGAACCCTCAAAACCAATGACAGTTCAAAACGAGCGTTTATCACTTACCCCAAAACTCCGAACGATTCTGACTAAGATTCTGCAAGCGAAGAGCCCCTTTCTTCCCAATTCACTGCTGCCAAAACTCAAAATCAACTAACAGGAAGAAAAGAATAGCATTGATTTGAACAGTTTAAAATGATTTCCCCAACCCACACGAAAAACACCCCTTACACTTACCAAATCGCGCAAAAACACTGAAGAACTAAAAAACCGGAATTGAATGACAGAATTGCGATAGAATTTCAGAAGCAAGGAAACAAAAAGAATTTTGCCAATCAACAGAAAAAAAGAACGTCAAATTTTTTTAGGAGTTTACCAGAGAGAGAGAAAAATAATCAAAAAAGAATAAAAATGAAATGAATATCCACAAATCCCTTAAATTCCTCACCACTAACCCACTAACAAACAACTTTCTCAAATCCTAACTCCACCAAAACTCTAACACACCACCAAGAAAAAAATTAACTTCCACGCTCGCGCAGGGTCTCGAACACGAGACCTCCAACACACCAATCCCCTTACTACTCGAACCAGCAGACTCATTCTGATATGAATTAACAGACAATTTAATATAAACCCACTCAACAAGGGTAAGGCTTGGATCTAAAAATAACAAAATTTGGCAAAAGGGAGACTTGAACCCAAGACCTCACACACACACCCAAAACCCTTAACCAATAAAGTAAATACACATTTATGTCAGAATTTACAGAAACATGAATAAAAACTCAGGGCGTTACAACACTACCCCCTAAAAGAAATTTCGACCTCGAAATTTACCTGATCCGAACAGATGAGTATACTGCTAACACATCGAGCCCTCAGGTTCCCACGTGGCTTCCTCAATGCCATGATTCTGTCACAGAACCTTTACTATTACAATGGGCTTCCTCCTCAGAACCTTAACATCTCGATCAAAAATCTGAACCAGCTCCTCTTCAAAAGTCAAATCCTGTCTAACCTCGATCTCCTCGACAGAGACAATGTGAGATGGATTAGACCGATACCGCCTCAACATCGAGACGTGAAACACATCGTGGATACGGTCCAACTCTGAAGGTAGCTCCAACTGATAAGCGACCGATGCCACACGCTTTAGAATCTGATATGTCCCAATAAACCTAGGGCACAACTTGCCCTTACGACCAAATCTCAGAATATTCTTCCATGGAGAAACCTTAAGAAATACGAAGTCTCCCACAGAGTACTCAATATCTCTCCTCTTCAGATCTGTATAAGACTCCTGTCTATCAAAACCTGCCTTCAGACGATCCCGAATCAATCTAACCCTACCTTCAATCTCGGAAACCAACTCAGGACCCAAAATCCGTCGCTCACCCAACTCAGTCCAACATAGCGGAGTACGACACTTACGACCATACAAAGCCTCGTAAGGTGCCATCTGAATGCTAGACTAGAAACCGTTATTGTAGGCGAACTCTGCTAGCGGCAGAGAATCCTCCCAACTACCTCGAAAATCTATCACACAACTCCGAAGCATATCCTCCAGCATTTGAATCACCCTCTCAAATTGACCATCAGTCTGAGGATGGAACGCAATACTAAAATCCAATCTCGAACCCAAAGCCTCATGCAATTTCTTCTAAAACTGAGAAGTGAAGCGAGGATCCCTATCAAAAATTATCAAAACAGGAACCCCATGCAGTCTTACAATTTCAGAGATATAGAGCTTCGCTAACTTTTGTAGAGAGTAGTTCGTTCGAATCAGAATAAAATGAGCGGACTTGGTCAATCGATCCACGATGACCCAAATAGAATCCTTCTTAGTGGGTGTCAAGGGCAATCCACAAACGAAGTCTATCGTCACTCGTTCCCATTTCTATAAAGGAATCTTAACAGGTTGTAACAAACCCAAGGCTACTCGTGCTCAGCCTTAACTTGCTGGCACGTCAAACAACGAGCAAATAAATTTGTAACCTCACATTTCAATCTCGGCCACCAATACAGTTCACGGAGATCTCAATACATTTTATTACCACTGAGATGCACAGTATAAGGGCTACTATGCGCCTCCCTCATAATCGACTGTCTCAAATCAGAATCATTCGGCACACAAATCCGACCTCGAAAACATAAAACTCCATCCTTGTTCAGTCTAAAATCAGAAGTACTACCACTCTCAATCTGACGAAACCACAAACTTAGAGACTCATCCCTAAATTACTTTTCTCGAATCTGCCCAATCCAAGTCAGTTTAACGTGTAACTCAGATAACATGCCCCAATTATCAAACAGACTAAGACGAGCAAACATCGCTCTCAAATCAGTCATTGCTCTACGACTAAGAGCATCGGCCACGACATTGGCCTTACTAGGATGATACTCTATCATGCAGTCATAATCTTTGAGTAGCTCAATCCATCGATGATGTCTAAGATTCAACTCCTTCTAGGTAAGGAGATACTTGAGGCTCTTGTGATCAGTGTAGATTATACACATCTCACCGTACACATATGTATCTAGATCTTTAACACAAAAACCACTACAGCCAACTCGAGATCATGCGTCGGATAATTCTCTTCGTGTGTCTTAAGCTGACGGGACGCATAAGCCATAACCTTACCATCTTGCATCAGTACACATCCCAAACTGACATGCGACGCATCACTGTAGACCACAAACTCTTTACCAGATTCAGACTGTATCAGAACAAGAGCTTGAGTCAGAACAAACTTGAGCTTCTCGAAGCTCGATTGTTGAGCATCAATCCAGAAAAAAGAAACTCCCTTACGCAGAAACTTAGTCAGAGAGAACCCCTCGACAAACCGCAGATAATATCCCGTAAGACCCAGAAAACTGCGAATCTTAGATACGTTCTTAAGCTGTTTCCAATCCAACACAGCCTCAATCTTTCTAGGATCAACTTGAATCCCCTCAGCAGAAACCACGTGACCCAGAAAAGTTACCTCTTGCAACCAGAACTCACACTTGCTCAACTTAGTGTAGAGTTGTTTCTCTCAGAGTATCTGAAGCACCACTCTAAGATGTTCATCGTACTCATCCTCGGTCTTAGAGTAAACCAAAATATCATCGATGAAAATTACGACGAATTGATCTAGATATGGCTAAAAAACTAGGTTCATCAGATCCATTAATGCAGCCAGAGCATTCATCAGACCAAAGGGAATAACTAGGAACTCATAGTGCTCATAACGAGTCCTAAACGACGTCTTATGGACATCGACCTCCTTAACTCTAAGCTGATGATACCCAGAACGGAGATCAATTTTCGAAAACACTGAAGCCCTCTGGAACTAATCAAATAAATTGTCGATCCTCGGAAGTGGATACTTATTCTTCACAGTCAGTTTATTCAACTGCCGATAGTCGATACACATCCTCATGGTACCATCCTTCTTCTTTACAAACAGAACTAGTGCCCCCCACGGAGATACACTAGAATGGATGAAACCATGATCTAGAAGCTCTTGAAGTTGAGCCTTAAGCTCCGTAAGCTCCTTCGGTGCCATTCGATAAGGAGCGATGGACACCAAAGCTGTACCCGGTAGAAGTTCAATGCCAAACTCAGCTCTCGATTCAGAGGTAAACTTGGCAACTCCTCAAGAAAGACATCCAGAAAATCTCTCACTGTTTTGATATCCCCGACAGAAGAGTCCTAAGAAATTGAAACACTAACAAAACCCATATACACCTCACAACTTTTCTGAACTAATTTATCAGCCACAAGAGTGAAGATCACATTGGACAGATAATCTCGACTCTCACTGATCACAACCACCTCCTTATCATCCTCAGTCCTCAAAACAACCCTCTTAGTCGTACAATCCAAACTAACTCGGTGTTCAACCAATCAGTCCATACCCAAAATTAAGTCAAACTCCCCAAATAGAAGCTCCATCAGATTTGCCAAAAATACAGCCCATTGCACTTCTAATGGAACATTCCTATAAAGTTTATTAACCTAAACAGACTGCCCCAATGGATTCAATACAGTAACCTTACTAAAAGTACTCTTAACAGAAATCCCCAAGTCTTCGGAAACATTACTCGCTACATAAGAGTGTGTAGAACCTATGTCTATCAGAGTAGTATAAGGTACATCAAAAATAAAGAACATGTCTGTGATAACATCAAGAGCATCTCTATCTTCTCAGCGTCGAGCAGCATAAACCAGTGCAGTCTGCCTCGGCTCAGTCTGACTAGCACCTCTGCCCAATGTTCTCTACCCTCAGCCCATACAATTACCACCCCTAACCGGTCCACAGCCCTTAAGTGACTGTTGAACTAACTTCTGAGGTCGTATAAAACACGATCCCGAAGCTTGAATCTGAGCAGCCCGCTGTGGACACTTTTGAATCTGATGCTCCAATGACCCACACCTCAGACAAGCCCCCAACCTCCTCCAACACTCGCCCGGATGGCGCCTACCATAATCCTCACATGGCTGAATCCTAGTAGGAGTAACATGAACCCCCACTCTAACCGGTCCATCAGGTCAAGCCCATTTCTTAGGCCTCTGAACAGAACTAGAGGACTCTGAATCCCTCTTATTCTTGCCTCTCTCTCGATCCTTATTTTGGCGCTTCATGCGCTTAATCTCTTCAGAAATCTTCACCTTATCCACTAGAACATCAAACTCAACTCTACGGAGCTATAAAAACCCTCAAACTATCTCTCAAACCGTCCTCAACACGAACGTATTTTTCATACTTAGACGCCACCATGCCTCGAGCGTAGAGGCTCAACCTCAGAAACTAGGCTTCATACTCAACCACAGATCTATCACCTTACGTGAGATTCATGAACTCACACCTACGAGCATCCATATAGCTCGCTCCCACTTACTTCCCCTGAAAGGTAGTCTTAAAGAAGTCCCAATTCAGATAATCTAGTTGAGTACCCTCATCAACCGATAACCACCACTGATATACCTCGTCGCGAAGCAAAGAGACTGCATCCTTAAGTTTCTGCTTAGGAGTACAGTCGATATCATTCATGATCCTCTCGGTGGCCTCCAACCAATAATCGGCCATAGTGACACCCCTAAACAGCTCAGCTCCAATACCCCAGTGACACCCCTAAACAGCTCAGTTCCATTGGACCAGAGTCGTTTAGTTACCGACCCACGACCTCTAAATCTAGAATAGGGTCCAGCAACAACCCTCTCCAACACCCTCAACATGGCTTGGGAAAATACATCATCCCCAGCCGAGTGGCTTTGAAACCCAGTCTCAGTAGCAGGCGAAACTAATGTCTCACTCTTGTCTAAATTTGGCATACTTTCCAAAGAAGAAGACTCAACTCGAGCCCCCCTGCAGCCTCTACAGCGCCCACAAATACCACGACCGCAAGTTCCACGAGGGCTCATCGTAAATTCAAATTTTATCTATATTATAAAATTTTATGCATCAATTCTAGTATTTATTGGCAGATATTTTATACTTAAATTATCAGAAGTTCAAAAATGTTTTAGAGATTTTAGTCTCTAACTAGCTCAGTATAGTTTTCAAAAAGTACTAACTACAGTATTTTTAGAAAGTTCTATCTAAATTCAGAAGTACTTACAGGACTGGCACCGGAAACTCAATGTATCACATACTCTCTCAAATTATCCAAATTATTTAAAAATAAATTCTTTTTAAAACACAATTTTGGAACCCAAAATTCATAGTCCGAGTTTCACCACTAAACGTAATACCCCAAACCCAGCCTAGATGTTATGGTCGAATCCAGAGATGTCACAAAGAACGGTTTTGAAAACTGAGTCGTTTCGATAAATCTTTCAAGTTTTATAACTTATGTTGAAAGCGTTTATTTAGTTGGTTCATTTGTCAAAACATAAATTACAGCGAAAGTCATAGAAAATATTATATTTGAAAATTTCGTTCATATTTTTGGAAAACTTATGTTTTAGTAAAAACCACATTTTTTTATATCCGACACAAATAAAATGTTAAAACGAAAATCCAAATCCCAAAATAAAATCAAATAGTACAGAGAGTCCAATTATTACAAAACTCCCAGAATAATCCGTAAATAAAAATAAAACCATAATCATAAACCATTTACGAACTTGTGGTCATCGAGAGGCTCCATCACACCGATCCGCCTAAGCCCGTGGATTACCTAAACAGAACAGACAAACAGATGTGAGTTTTCGAAAACTTAGTGTGTAACCCAACAGAAATAAACATGTTATACACACAGACATCTCATATAAAGTTAGATTCAGATTCGAACTTACGTCCTTTACAGATACAGATAAAAGAATCAAATATGCAGAATAGATATATAAAATCCTACACCCATTCTCTACACACCAACTCTGACTATCCCATCACACCATCTGGGGTTAAAAACACTCACCCATCCCTACACACCATATTGTGTCATTACGACATATATCAGATAATATGCAGTCAAGCTACCAAAATATAAGCGAAGGTCGTCATACAGAACACTTCCTCCACGTATATAAATCCCACTGCAATCATATATTCAGAATTATCATGCTTACATACTCATGTACAGATATCAAATATATATAACAGAATAATCAAACATGCATAACAGTGTCATACTCAGAGCAGAATATCAGACTATTAAATCACATAATTTTAGGGTTTGGTTAGCCATTACCGACCCCACCTAAGGCCCACAGTGGATCGAAGTGACCCGTGCGACCCTAGGAAAAATTTCAAAAATATGGGCCCACATGTCTATGTGGGCCCACACACCTGTGTAGCCCACATGTTCAGATTGGCCTTACCCGTGTGGCCCACACGGCCTGGCCCAAAACCCACATACCCGTGTGGTATGCCCATATGGGCCCACACACCCGTCTGGCCCACACGGCCACACCCACACCATCACACAGTCGTGTCTCGGACACAGCCAGGCACACGCCCGTGTGGCGTCGACAGAATACACTTTCGGCTTTCATCAAAGCTCAGTTTTTCATGTTTCGGGTACACACCTGGTAAGATTTTGATGTAAAATCACTCTCGAGCCAACCAGCACCCCAAATCGATGCAAAAAATCTTCCACAATTAGTCTTAATTCACAGTTAACCGAATCCCAAAAATCGACAAGTAGTTCAAAACGAGCATTTATCACTTACCCCAAAACTCTAGACGATTCTAACTACGATTCCACAAGAGGAGAGTCCTTTTCTTCCCAAGTCACTGCTGCCAAAACTCAAAATCAACTAACAGAAAGAAAAGAATAGCATTGATTTGAACAGTTTAAAACGATTTTCCCAACCCACACGAAAAACACCCTTTACACTTACCAAACCGCGTAAAAACACTGAAGAACTGAAAAACCAGAATTGAACGACAGAATTGTGATAGAATTTCAGAAGTAAGGGAACAAAAAGAATTTTGCCAATCAACAGAAAAAAGAACGTTAAAATTGTTTTTAGGAGTTTACTAGAGAGAAAAAATAATCAAAAAATAATAAAAATCAAATGAATATCCACAAATCCCTCAAATTCCTCTACACTAACAAACAACTTTCTCAGAATCCCAACTCCACCAAAACTCTAACACACCACCGAGCAAAAATTAACTTCCACGCTTGCGTAGGGTCTTGAATACGATACCTCCAACACACTAACTCCTTTACCACTCAAACCAGCAAGCTTATTCTAATATAAATTAACAGACAATTTAATATAAACCCACTCAACAAGGGTAAGGCTTGGATCTAAAAATAACAAAAATTGGCAAAAGGGAAACTTGAACCCAAGACCTCTTACACACACTCAGAACCCTTAACCACTAAAGTAAATACACATTTATGTCAAAATTTACAAAAACAGGAATAAATAAATCAGGGCGTTACAGAGCGAAGGGTGTTACAAGGCAATTAAGTGGGCAACTTTTAACTGAATACAAAACTTGATCAACAGACATGAGCAAAAATTAATGTAAGTAGGTGACTTGTGTACCTCTCTATTAAGTTGAGTAGTAAAAAATGTGATAATTTTTATGTAAAGTTTCGAGTTCTAGTTTTGTGAATGAAAAAAATGATGCTAAAAGAGTTTTATATCACTTAAAAAGTTTGATCCAACTTAACTTTGGATTTATTCAAGACCCAATGTAGTTATCGAACTCCTGAATGTCATATAACAAACACAATAAAAGGTAAGTAGGAACCTCGGGTTGATCAAATTTTAGCTAGTCTTCAACAAGGATGTTAATATGGTAAAATTTTAATTTTGGTTCTTTTATTCTGTTTAAATTTGTAATTTAGTATTTGTATTTTAATTTGACATAATTTGATATAATATATAATTTTTTAATCCAAATAACTAACCATACTAACTATTTCAGTTATTATACATAGGGAAGAGCATAAATCATTTCGATTTAAATGGTTTTAATGGTTAATTTAGTTGTAGGATCAATTTATTTGACTATGTCAATTGGTTATTTATTATTGAATTTCATAGCTGAATCGACTAACTTAATATTTAATATTTATGATTATTTAAATATATTATTATTTTATTATAATATATAAATTGATTAAGTCGGTTAAATATATTTATATTTTCATTATATTTTATGATATGTTTATTTTAAATGTATTTTATAATATATTTAAAATAAGTTGGTTAACATATTTAACTAACTGGTGTAAGTCAATTCGGTTAGACCAGTTTATAACATACAGGTCGTTTTATTAGGTTATTGTATATGAAGGTCGATTTAATTGTAAAAAGACCTGACTCAATTAACCATTTGCTCATCCCTTAAAATACTAACTTCAACTTTTTTTCTAAATAGTTGTCCTTGTAACTAGACCTGTCAATGGACTAAGTCGGGCCGAGTACCGGCCGGGCCCTTGTTTGAAAAATTGGCCTAATTTTTTGTCCAAGCTCAATTCGAATAAAAATGCTAAAACTGAGGCTCGACCCGACTCGACCGTATTAAATTTTATATATTTTTTAAAAATATAATATATAAAAAACACTAAAAACATTAAAATAAATGTTTCCCAACAAATTAAAATTAAATAAATTAAAAAATATTTATACTTAAATAACATTAAGATAGATGTAACTTAACAAGCAAATGTCTCTAAAATAATAGTAAAATTAATAATAAAATAAGAGTTACACAATATCCAAAAAATAATAACAGCATAATAGCAACATAATAGTGAAATGATGACAAAATAGTGAGAAAACAGCAGGCAAACAACAAGAAAAAAACATTTTTTTCTTTTTGCAAATTTGGGCCAGGCTCGAGGCTAAAAAAACCTTACCCGAGACCTGACCCATTTTTTAAATGGGGTTTATTTTTTTGTCGAAGCCATTTTTTAGACCTATATTTTTGCTCAAATCCTCTCACTTTTCAAACTGAGCCAAGTGACTTTCTTATGGATAGGTCTACTTGTGACTTAACATGCCAACATTTTAACCGAGATTGTTACTAGTATTGACTATTTGAATTAACTAGTCACATTATAAAAGTAAAGGGATGAAGTTATATCGAATTAAAGTACATGATTAAATCTCAAATTGGAGAATTTGACATATTAATATTAGGCTTAAATATACATTTGGACCCAAATTTATCACCTTCTCCCAAGTTGGTACATATGATTTTTTTTGTCCTCATTTGATATTTAAACTGTAATTTCGTCAAGGCTTTTGGTGTTTTTTTTGTAACAGTATTAAATTTGTTACACGTGCAATGATGATGCCATTATAATGTCATAGTTTATTTTTTAATTATAAAAATTAAAAGTATATATAAAAAATTTAAATCATAAAAATTGTATAAATAAAATATAAAAATATATTAATAATTTTTAAAAATTTAAAAAAGTAATTTAAATATTATTTATTTTTTAATTCAATTCTTTTTAAATAATATATATTATTATAAAGTATATATATTCCATACGACTAAATTCTGTTCAGGCAATTGATGGAACAACTTTCAAGCCACATCAATAAGTCCCATATGAAGATAAAGGACTATCTGTCTTAAAAATCCAGATTCCAAAAGGCTAACCAATGAGCTCCCAATAAACAGCTTCAATCCAACCCCAAGTGAAATCACCCTGCAATGAACTTGAATACCTTCTTTATAAAACTCCTCATTTACACAAACAGTAGTCACAGACGAAAATGTAGGACCAGTTTCTTTGATTCCCTGTGAAACCATTTCCTTATAAATATAGTGCTTGCTTTCTCTGCATGGGCATCCTCGATATCTAACTCGTTTAGTTACTAACGTAAGAACATGAAGAAAAAAACTTATTTATTACAATTGTTAGACTTAAAATTAAGGATAGTTTGTACAATTTTAAACTTGAAATTAAAAGATAAGTAAAAACTCTTCTAAAAAATAAGACATCTTCAAAATAAGTGAAAATTTTCCTTCTCTTGTTAAAAATAAGTCAAGGAAGTGGTTAAATATTACAAATTGAATTAGTTTATTGCTAACTTATATACTAAAATGTGTATAAAATATAATACTCCTACCAAATGTTTGTTTCTTTCTCTTGTTTGAACCAAGTCATGAATCTCATATTCTTTTTTTCTTTACAGTGAAAGAAGTTGGAAAGTTGTTAATAATATATTACCCAGAGAAATGGGTAAAAGAAATTTTCACCCGAGATTTAATAATTGGTCCATTCTTAACCTAGGTAAAGTCCATCATGTTGCGATAGAAATAAACAAAAACAAATGACTTTTAGCTAATGTAATAAAGATACCAATTGTCGTTCCAATGATTCCATTTATTTTATTTATTTCAAATAGCTTAGGGACGAATACGTACGGAATGGAAATATTTCAACCCCCCAAGTAAAGAACTGTTACAAATAACGAAGAAAGTAATAGATTTAGATAGGAAGCAATGTAAAATAAACCAAATTTGATACCTGAATATTCGGTTTGATACCCTGCTACTAATTCTTCCTCCGGTTTTGGTAAATCAAAAGGTAATCTCTCACATTCTGCTAGAGAAGAAATTAGATAAACGATAAACCCTATTGGCTAACGCTAAGAATTCCATCCCCAAAAACCATATTTTGATTGCGCCTCAACTATATTAACTATACTTGAACTGTTAGATAATTATAGTCGATGATAACATCACTGTTTACATCGCTAGTCCAAAACCTTACATGAGATTTTCACCTCATACGGCTCCTCGTGGGTCACAAATAAATTTTAGGACCGAATCAGTATTATTTATCTCCGTATGGTTGTAGAATAGATAGAGAAAAAATAGATTGGAAGGTCCAAAATTATACCAATGGAATTCTGTCTGCTATATTCTGAAGAATAAAAAATAAGTGCTTCTGAATTGATCTCGCTCGTTCATAATTTCAATTTTTATTTGTTGAGTAATAACTTAAGCTTTCAATAAAATACTTCTTATAGAATATCGATAGATATTTCAACTCATTGTTTTCTATTACGAAAAAAATGAAACATTCCATTAGCTCATAAATCATGACAAAGATTAAATCTCTCTATATCTATGAAAGAAAGAATAATAAAAAAAGATTTCTTTTTTATTCTTTATTGTTTCTTTTTCGTTCCTATTATGCTTTCGGATCTGATAAAACCACGAATGGGGCTTAAACTAAAAAATAGTAAAGGATTATTTCATTCCTGATAGTCATTACTTTAACCGGCAGATAGGAGGATACTATTGACCGGAATCATGGGGAGTACTGCCTAGTCATTTCTACGAATTTAAAGCCCTAATTAGTATTCTTTTTATGTTATCCAGAAGTCTCTTTTTATATAATTTACATAATCTCCATTACCAATCTTTTATGTATTTTGGTGTTCCTAACCATCCACTCGTTTTTTGTTCAATCTCCCGTTGTTTAGCAATACATGTATGGGAATCCATACAAAGGATAGTGAAAACTCTATATGGTTGATCTTTTGAGCCCGCTTCAAGCTAGATTGACTAATAAACCTGTCTTGGGGTAAAGACTTCTTCTGCTTACGTTTTCTTCCACTTAACTCTTGTACATAGGAAATGAGATTTTATTTTTCTATTTAATTTACTGCGAATTTATAAGCTGCTTTCTTTCCCTCATAGATAACTATCTAATTTATTTTATCAACTCAACTTATTTTCTAGAACGAAAGGAATAGGTAAAATAAAAGTTTCTATTTCAACGAATAGTACGTAGAGATATTGATAAAACACATAAAGTTAATGGTATTTCATAACTAATCGATTGAGCAGCAGTTCGTAGACCACCTAAAAAGGAATATTTATTATTTGATCCGTATCCTAACATAAGAGGTCCAACGGGAGCAATACTTGAAATGGCAATCTATAAAAATATATCGATATTGAGATCGGCTAAAATAAGGTGAGAGCTAAAATGAATTACTGAAAAATTTAGTAAAATTGATATGACTGCTATAGCCGATCCAATACTAAATAAACGAGTATTGCCTCTAGATGGAAGAATATTTTCTTTGAAAATCAGTTTTGTTCCATCTGCTAGCGCTTGAAGAATGCCCAAAGGACCGGCGTATTCAGGTCCAATACGTTGTTGTATTCCTGCAGATATTTCTCTTTCTAACCATACAATTACTAGTACACCTATTGTGATTCCCAATACAATAGTCAAAATAGGAACCAACATCCATATGATCCCATAGACCTCTTTTAAATGTTCCAATGTGTAAAAGGAATTGATATCTTCTACTTCTTTCGTATAAATTATCATTTCAACTATCCACTTCTCCCATAATGATATCTATGCTACCTAGTATCGTCATAATATCAGCCAATTTCATTTTTTTAACTAATTGAGGAAGAATTTGAAAATTGATAAAACTCGGCGGGCGAATTTTCCATCTCCAAGGAAAACTGCTTTGATCCCCTATTAGAAAAATTCTTAATTCTCCCTTTGGGGCTTCCATTCTCGCATAAAGTTCTTGTCTCGGTAATTCAAATATGGGAGAAGGTTTTTTTACTAATAAATCAATATTCAAAATCATTCCATTCTGGATCCATTTCTCGATCAAAGCATCAGATTTCTAAATTCTTATAGGGACCACCCGGAATTCCTTCCAAGGCATGTTGAATTATTTCTATAGATTCTGTCATTTCACTGATTCGGACTAAATAACGAGCTAATGAATCTCCTTCCTTTTGCCACTGGATTTCCCAATCAAATTAGTCGTAACACTTATAACGATCGACTTTCCAAAGATCCCATTTGATTCCAGATGATCGTAGTATTGAACCGGATAAACCCCAATTTATTGCTTCTTCTCCATCAATAACGCCTATACCTTCAACTCGTTCAAAAAAAATAGGATTTCGCGTAATGAGTTTTTGATATTCAACAGTTCCTGTTAAAAAATAATCACAGAAATCCAAACAATTATCTATCCAGCCATAAGGTAGATCGGCCGCCACTCCTCCGATACGAAAATAATTATGCATCATTCTCATACTGGTGGCAGCTTCGAATAGATCATATACTAATTCTCTTTCTCTGAAAATATAGAAAAAAGCGGGTCTGTGCACCAATATCTGCAATAAAAGGTCCAAGTCATAATAGATGAGAAGCTATACGACTCAACTGCAACATAATTACTCTAATATAGTTGGCCCTTTTAGGGACTTGAATATTCCCCAACAGTTCTAGTCCATTTACGGTTATTGCTTCCGTGAACATAGTGGCTAAATAATCCCAACGCGTTACATAAGGAAAATATTGTATAATTGTTCAGTTTTCCGCAATTCTTTCCATTCCTCAGTGTAAATAACCTAATATTGGTTCACAGTCAACAACATCTTCACCATCTAGAGTAACGAAGAACACCATGCATTGATGGGTGTTGAGGCCCCATATTGACTATCATAAGGTCTTTTTTTTGTAACTGATAGATTCATAAGTTTTTCCTCGATTCATTCTTACATGAATTGTTGAAAACGAAAACAAGTACATCAAAATGAAAATCTAATAAATCGACTAATTCAAAATTTGCAAATTAATGATTTTTTGATTCCCGAATATCCAACTCACCAATTAATTCTTTATAACGTATTTTATTTGTCTTTGATAAATAAGATAGTAATTGTTGACATTTTCCTAGAATTTTACGTAGACCTCTCTGAGATAAATAGTCTTTTTTATGTAATTCCAATTGTGAAGTAAGTCTTCGTATCTTATTGGTGAAACTAACTATTTGAAATTCAATAGACCCCCTATTTTCTTCTTTTTTTTTTCTTGAAAAATAACTGAGATGAATGAATTTTTTACCATAAAACTACAAATTTTTCCCTTTTTTTTAATGTGAATTTTACTGATTAGTAATAATAATACCAGTCATTTTGATATACACAATGATTTTAGGTTCGTTATGAACTTTATCATTTTTTTCAAATAAAATTAATCAATTTGGGTTTCGATTTGATTCGTATAGGGATACAAAAGAGTGAGAGATTTCTACAAAAGAGAAAATTTGAGAGTTCAAATAAGAGGATTTTGTTGATTCATCATCACTTTTTGTATTCGGTGTGGATAAAAGATCTTCCTATGTTATACAATTCAATTCTCGACGGTGAATCGGTTTGATAGCCTAGATATTGTTATTCATGATATTGATCCGATTTGATGTCATTGAAATGTAAGTCATTGCATTGAATTTACAAGCGAAGAAATTAATAATCCCTATGGGATTAAATCCTGAGTTATTGCGAAGTAAAAAAAAACAATGAAATTATGGAAGTAAATATTCTCGCATTTATTGCTACAACGTTGTTCATTCTAGTTCCTACCGCTTTTTTACTTATAATATACGTAAAAATTGTCAGTGAAAGTAATTAATTTGAATGAAACTTGACTTTTTATCAAGGAGTTAAGAAAAAAAAGATCGTAAGAATTTAGTCTTATGGAATATATATAGTTTTTATATAAAAATAAAAATGTATATTAAAATTTTAAAAAAATAAATTGAATTAAAAATTAAACATATTTTTTTTGTTTTTTAAATTTTAATATATTTTTATTTTTATTTATAAACTTGTTATGATTTTAAATTTTCTTACATATACTTTTGAATTTTTTAAAATTTTTTAAAATTTTAAAAATTGAATTATGACATCAAAATGACTTCATTATTGCCATATGTCACTGTCTACAAGTATCTGGAATGAAAATTCAAGGGATCAAGTACTAATTTGAGAGAAAGTGTTAAGTTCAGGGGTTAAATCTTAAGTACTATTTGAAATGTGGCAACCATGTAAGTACTTGGGCCATTTTCCCGTTTTATTTGCCTTCCTCATTGTACTAAGCCCATGTTTTTGGAGGCAGAGAAGGATGTTATGCCCAAATGGTTTTTTTTCTTTTTGCGGGGTGGGGGGGGGGGCTTACTGTTGCTATTTGTTTGATTGGCTATGAACCTAAAGCCATGCAGAAAAAAGGATAGGTATTTTGTTGCCTCTAGTCAATGCTTACAGATCTTGTACGTTTTTTCTTTTGTCCAGCAATAAGAAATTTTAAAACGGGTGAACTTAAGATATAATTTTATTATTTTTAAAATGATTAATATTTTTTTTCATTTTTAGGTTATTAAATTCACCGTTGCTTTTAAATATGAATATTGTGAATAAAAAAAATTGCCTCTAGAATTTTATTTCATATTGTGGATATAATCAAGGGTAAAATTTAGAATTCTATTGTTTAGTTTAGTGATTATAAATGTTCATTTTATCACTTAAGTTATGAGTTTGAATCGTGATGTGTTAATAATAAATTGCTTCTACGATGAGTATTTGAGTTTTTAAAAAAAAATCAAAACAAAAGCTAAAAGATAATTTTTGGAGAACTAAAATTGAACTATACATTTTTAAAGGTTAAAAATGAAATTTCATTATTATAATAACTTATAATTTTATATATTTTTTAAATTTAAATGCACTAATGTTTACCCTTTGATTTTCCCGCGAATTCACTTTATATTAAAATTGTATTTATTGTAATCATTTATTTATGTCAAGTTTTTTTATTTAACTAACCAAAATAATTCATTATTTATGAAAATAACTTAAGTTAAAACTTATGTACGTAAATGATCTGTTTTCTACAGTGATCGTCGGTGTCACTTGACACATAGGTAGCACCGCCCCCTCATAATTAATCAATCATCTTTTTTTTAACATAATTTTTGTGGGTGTCATCATTGTGTCAAACAACTCAACACTAGTATGTATTTTTTCAAAATACTTGTTAAAAATATGGGTATTCAGGAAGGAAAAAAAAAAGAAAAAAAATTTAATGAGTGTCGTCAGGCTGTCAGGCGGCACCCGTTGAAATTTTTTAAAAATATATATATTTTTAGGTTTCCTCATCATTTTAGGTGGCACCAGTGATATTTAAAAAAAAACATTGTAGAAAAAATAGTTCAAAGCTTTAGTTATTGTTTTAAAACATTTGGAGCTGGGCTACTAGGAGATCTGAACTATAAAATTCAATGAGAAGAAGGAAATCTCTTTTTTAGTCTTGAAATCGGTACGAAAGGATACTGTAAATGAAAAAATTGGTGGTTATTAAGTACAACGATTAAAGCTTTCAATTGAGAAAAAGAAGAGAAATTTGAATGGAAAAAGGAAAGAGAATAACATATATTGAAAATAGATAATCAAATATGAGAAAGGAAATAGAATAATATATATGAAAAATAGAGATATAAAAGGGTATTTAATATTTTATGAAAAATACATATTTCCGTATTTGTTATTTTCTTTTTTTTTTTCCATATCTGATTCTTTATTTTCCATATATGTTATTCTCTTTCCTCTTTTATATTTGATTCTTTATTTTTCATAAAATATTCAATTCCCTTTCATATTTTTATTCTAAATATTTATTATTCTCTTTCCTTTCTCATATTTGACTTTTCTTCTCTCATCCCTCTATCTTTCTCCCATGTCTCTTTCTCTCTCATCCTTTTATATTTCTCTTATATCTCTTTCTTTCTACTCTCATTTTTCCCTCCTTGAATATCCGTATTTGTAATGAATATTTGAAAAATTACATATTGGTACCACCTAACACGGTGGTGGTATCCAAAATTTTTTTAAAAAGTCATTGATTGGCTAATGATAAGGGGGCGATGTCGCCAGTATGTCAGGTGGCACTGGTGGTCACTGTAGAGAACATATAATTTTCGTACATAAATTTGACTAGGATTATTTTTGTAAATAATTATTTCTTTTAAGTTAATTGCATAAAAAAACCATTCACGTCACTTGTTAAAAGAAGGGTTATATATAGTATCACTTGATTTGTAGACTACTTTATATTAACTTATTACAAAAACTACATCCATAGGATTTGTCTTATTTTGGTCATTTTATTTTTTTAATTTAAGTATTTTAAATAAGATAATTGTGTGAATTAATCATAGCCGTTAAAATTTTCATTTTCTTTTAACAAATTATTGACGTGGCACATTAGCACATTAAATGACTGCCACATGACATTTTCTTGTTGATTTTTTACTAAAGTTTAGGGACCTCCCTTTAATTAGTCCAAAACCTTTTCCCCTTAAACTTTATAGAGAGATCTTTAAACTTTAATCAAAAGTCAAATAAAAAATACCACATGTCAATCACTCAATGCGCTATTGTGCCACATCAGTATTCTGTTAAAAGAAAACAAAAAATTTTAACAACAGTGACTAATTCACACAATTATTTTATTTAGAGTGATTATTAAGAAAAAAGTTTAAAATAATCAAAATAGGACAAACACTATTTTAAAGTGGCTATAAATTTAGGTTACCCTTAATAATATAATCTACTTAAATATGTATATATTTAACAAAAGAGATACAAAAGCAACTATGAACATAAAAATATTTATAATATATACACATGTATCTATACTATCATATAAATCATATAAATTTAAATCTTTAATTGAATTGTTGGGATAAATCAATCGGATACCAACTCACCTTAAAAATTATTAAAATATATTAAAAAATTATATAAATAATATAATTTATTTAAAAAATAAAATGAATTTGAGTGCACAATCGAAATTTAATTAACACAATTATTTATAAATTTTTATCACAATATCAATAATTATTATTACTTACTAGTACTTTAGAAATTAGATACACTTGTGGAGAATTAAAAAGAAAAAAGAAAAAAGAAAATAAATATCCTGTTAAATAGGGAATGGGTTTGCTAATTTTGGCTTAGGGGTTTCGAGAGAAATAGAGTAATTAAATTAAAAAAAAATAAAAGAAAAGATAAAATTGGTAAAGGGGAACTGTGATAGAGTGGCACAGAAAGGAAAATAAAAAATAAAAAAGAAATCGATGAAGAAAAACCCTAGAACCGGGATCGAGAAGGCTGTGTAGATGCATGTCGGCGGAATAACGTTGGATCTGAATTGGTTCCTGCAATTCATTTTCACGCTCTTCATTTTCGCATTTGTGTCTCTTCGCTTGCTGAAGAACACGGCGTCGAAATACTTCGAGGTCGACGCCAATTTCGATCGGGACCAACCAATGCCTTCCATCCCCATGGACGCCGATCACTTCCCTTGCGCCGTATGCTCTAATCCCGCCTTCAAGAAGTGCTCTCGTTGCAAATCCGTTCGTTATTGGTACGCACGCCTTTTTTTTTCTCCAGAAGAATTCGTTGTCCTTGTATGATCGTACTCCTTGATTGCTTTTTTTTTTGGCTGTTAATTGCTGTTGTTAATATTGTTTGAGCTGTTTCTTTAACGTTTCGGGATTATCGAAAAGTAAAAAAAAAAGAAGATAAAAAAGGTTATTTATTTATTTTTCTATGTTTTTAATACTCGTAAGCATCTTAGTGATTAACTGCTTTTTGAAGTTTCTCTAACTGTTATTTACTGGTGGCGTTTCTCTAACTGTTATTTACTGGTGGCGTTTCTCGACACAGTGGTTTAAGTGCTTATTGTTGACATTCGTGGGTTTTCTTTATCTATTTTAGTTTTCTTAATTTACTTTGCTTTTTATTAGTTTGGTTTGTTAATTATGGGTTAGAAAGAAGTGTTTTTGTTGTCGATGTTAGAACGTTTTCCAGGAATTTAGCTTCTTCTTTTAATAAAGCATTTGGCTTGAATTTTTTTTCTTTATAAACGTACTGTTGTGCTTAATCTAGGTTGAGCCTACTTATTGACACTGATTATGTCAATAAACTGAATGCCCAGCTAGTTCAGTGTTGAAATTTTGATCAGTCTATCAGTCAATTATACAAAAAGATGCCTTGATTGTAGTTATATTTGCTTAACTTAACAAAGGCCCCCTTTCTCCCGGTGCTGCCTTGACTTTAAAAGTTCTGCATTTGCTTTCTGGTATTAGAAAATGAGACGTGTCAGATTACAGGCCTGTGGGCTATGATTTGCGAACCTATAAGTTCGTCAACTTATGGTTACATAAATTCTTCTATCAAGTGGATGGTTTAATCTTTATGTTTGCTTCATTTTTCAGCTCCTCAGCCTGCCAACAGGTGGACTGGAAGGATGGGCATAAGACAAAGTGCAAAGTAAATTCAACACAAACTACAACCACCAAACCGTTTTCAGGAGTTGCTCTGGTTCCTGTCAGTGGAACCTCTAAGATTATCAAGAAACCGAGAAAGGTTAATCTTTTGGCCCTTTGTAAAACCAATATAAGTAAATATGAAATTCATATTCAAAATTTTCAGGTTCTTTTCCCATACGATGAGTTTGTAAAGCTTTTCAACTGGGAGAAACCAGGATTCCCTCCATGTGGACTCTTAAATTGTGGAAACAGGTTCATTTTTACCATGCTTATTAATTCTTCTAGTTGAAGCCTTCTTTACATATGATTAGATTAGATCAGTTTGTGTTCCATCTCTATTTGGTTTATCTTTTCCTGTTTGTTTCTGCAGTTGCTTCGCTAATGTTGTTCTGCAATGCCTTGTTTCCACTCGACCGCTTGTTGCTTACTTGTTGGAGAAAGGCCATCGGAAAGAATGTAAGTTGAGAAACTAGAGCTAATAGGTTTTCATCTCTAGGTTCTTGAACAGCATGTGACCTTTATATTTTTTATTTCCATTCTCCAGGCAGACGCAATGATTGGTGCTTTATGTGCGAATTTCAAATTCATGTCGAACGATCAAGACAAAGTTTGCATCCATTTTCACCAATCAATATTCTGTCACGGTTGCCTAATATTGGAGGTAATCTTGGTTATGGAAGACAAGAGGATGCTCATGAATTCATGAGGTTGGTATTACTTTGTATGTGATTGCATTCTCTTTTAACATCTACTGAAATTAACTTGAGGAAATTATGGATTACTGGATCTTTTTTTTCGTTTTATTCTTTCAGGTTTGCTATTGACACGATGCAATCAGTTTGCCTTGATGAATTCGGTGGAGAAAAAGCTGTTGACCGCAGCTCTCAAGAGACAACTCTTATTCAGCATATATTTGGTGGTCATCTGCAGTCTCAGGTGATGCATCTCATTAGCTTAGAATAATTGACTTTTCTTTCTCCTTTTCCATTTTAACTTAGGCCATTGATAAGGATACAGTGTCAATGGATCATATTAGTGAAGAATATTCTGAAACATTTTTTGTTTTTCAGTTTGCTTTCTTAATTTAGTTTTTGGGCTAGTTTAGCATTCTTTTGAGAAGTGCTGTGGAAAAGTGATTTAAAGAAGTACTTTTGAAAGTTTGGTTTAAGTTATCCCCCAAAACATTATACCTGTGTTTTAGCAAATAAGAGTATTACACCTCAACCTAGTGAGTTTGGAAGTAAAATATCCAACAATTAAAGGTGATTTCAGATGATTAGGGTCTAATGTCTTTTATAATCACCTTGCTTAGTGTTTTAAAATTCAAGTTTGCACTCTAATATCTAATACTTATCATTGTGTTGAAACCTGTAGGTGATTTGTACTAATTGCAATAAGATTTCAAATCAGTATGAAAATATGATGGATTTGACTGTTGAAATTCATGGAGATGCTTCATCATTGGAGGAATGCCTTGACCAGTTCACCGTTAAAGAGTGGCTTCATGGAGATAATATGTACAAATGTGATGGGTATGATTGCTCTCCATTTGATCTCAAGATGTTTATAGTTTAGTTTGCATGATTTTAAGTTATACAGCCAGAATCTTTACCCATATTTTATATATTTTTATTGTACTTTGATTTCTAACTACATTGTTATTCACATTTTTGGATCTGGTGTTAACTATGATATTTCGTTTCTCGTTTCAGCTGCAATGACTACGTTAAGGCATGGAAGCGCCTTACCATACGATGGGCTCCTAACATTCTTACAATTGCCTTGAAAAGATTTCAGGTCTTATCCTACATCTGAAATGCATGTTTAATTTGTTTGACATGGCAGTGAATGCTTGATGTCTTTTCCTTTTGCTGGTAAGCCAGATGATTGAAGCTTTGCTTTATGATACTAAAATTCATATTGAAACTTTTTTCAGAGCGGCCGATTTGGAAAACTCAACAAAAGAGTCAGCTTTCCTGAGACGTTAGATCTTAGCCCGTACATGAGTGAGAGTGAAGATGGGGATGATTCCAATATTTACAAACTTTATGCGGTTGTTGTCCATGTGGATATGTTGAATGCATCCTTTTTTGGTCATTACATCTGCTATACCAAAGATTTCTCTGGAAACTGGTACAGAATTGATGACTGTAAGGTATTCTCTCTCTCTGTCATTGTCATTTCTCTTCTATTGTGTGTCATTCCTATTACAATAACATCTCTGTGGAGTTCTCTTTATGCCAAAGCCTCTGTGTCATCCCCAGACCCCATTCAATCATCATTAGAACATGGGGTAGACGCATAATTTTGCATGCCATGTCTATTTTACTTGATTTTTTTTTATCTTAACCTGTTTTGCCTCTTTTTCCAGGTTGCGAGGGCTGAATTGGAAGAGGTACTTTCTCAGGGAGCATATATGCTTTTATATAGCAGGTACCTTTTTCCTCCCCCACCAGTATTGGCACTTGAAAGCCAGCTCTGCTGTTTAAAACTTTTATTACTTTTCTGCCATTCATATTATAAAAGAATTACCAGAGTTTGCCATTAACTAAAAAAAATGTTTAGGTTCTGCCTTATAAATGTCCAAGGTTTGATGTGAAATAACTTGTTGAGATAAACTTGCAGTTATGGTTAGATTTAACATCTGTATATCCTTTTCATCACTCATTAACTGTAACTGTAGATATATGTGTACTGACCCTTTGTTTCCTCTTGTATATGTCATAGTACGGTAAAATGGTAAAAAAGAGCCATACATGGTTTCTTTTTTTTCTCAGATGCCTATGTTTTTGGTTGCTAAAATATGCATTCCGTGTGTGTGCTCTTATGGGGCCAAGTAAAAGATACATATTAATATCAGTGTCCTGTGCTTTGGCTTCTAAGTGTTTGATTATATTGGTGACCTGAGAGGCATCCTGTTTTCCTATTTTTGTTCAGGGTCTCTGCACGCCCATCGTGTCTTAGAACCTCTGGAATCAACTCTGAAGCAGATCATTGCTCAAAGGAACAGATTGAATGTGTACCTGGAAAAGAGTCCATTAGCTCTCCCAGTCGCCGAATGTCCCTGTCAATGAATGGTAGTTTGCATTCAGAAGTCCCTAGACGTGAAATTGGGTCATCTATTGGAATGAATGCATTTGTTGTTCCTGGGCATGAGAACGGTGATGTGGCTAACTCATCTCTTTCTAAGGAAGTTTCGTCCAAAGAGAATGGATCATGTTTCCAGATTGATTTGGGAGCTATCAGAACAAACGGTGAAGATAGGGATAGTGTTAATTCTATAGCTGTGAGAGAAAATGTGGAGAACATGGACTGGACAAGTAGCCAGCCATGTTCTTCTAATACAAAGGAGGCTCCCAGCTGCGATAAAGATATGAGTTCTGAAGCTGAAAGAGAGGCAGAAAATTCAAGGATGGTTGAAGTGAAGCCGCAATATTTACCGGTTTCAAAAGAAATAAAAAGCTGCGAGCAAGATCCTCAGGTAGCGATCAATTATGTAAAGGGAGATTCAGAAGACATAAATATGGCGAATTCTGAATCAAATTCTTCTATAGCAGGGGATAACAGCCTGAAACATGAAGTGTTGATACAGGGTTCAGAAACTTTTGGAAGGGAATGGGGTAGAGAGAGCTGAAATTGCAGATGGCAGTTTGCAATAATTGGCTGCAATTTCTAGTTAAATCATATTTTTTTTTATCTTTATTTTTAAAAATTTAATCATCATCCCATGATCAAAAGGAAATGGATGAAGGTGGTGGGTGGGTTCTTTATCTGGGGTTTCATTATTTACAGAAATCTTAGATGCTATTGTACCAATTTTTAGATGGTTCATATAACCATTTTAGGTTGACAATGACATAATGTAAGAATGTGGTTGCGATTATTAGCTATTTATTTGCTAATAAATTTAGATCAGCCCTTTAATTAATACTTTTTTTTCACAATGTATTTTAGACACTATTCAACATGTCTAACTTTGACAATTGGTAGCTGCCTATGTGTTTCTCGTTAATATTCAATTGTGATTTTAATGTTGCAACATGGCTAGTTTCTTGAAATTTAATCTTTCTTGTTAGTAAGTTCAGCTTTGGGTTGTGGATTTGGTGTTAGTTTTCCTCAAGATTGTACCAAAAAATCTATTTAATCATATTAATTAGTAGTAATTTAAGAAAATTACATTTTTACCTAACTAATAATATTATAAAATAGATTAGATTAAAATTTAAATTTTAGCAAAAATAAGAACATTGTTATTGTGAATGCGCAAATATATTGAAGAAGGGTGACCTTACAGCATATATATATTATTCTTATTAATGACTTCACCAGACAAAGTTGTTTTGCATTTATTTCTTTCATGTGTTTGGGAGTATGACAGCTATATTTGAGTTTTCACATAAATATTTGTGAAAAAGTGAAAACCATAAATTTTTACTTGATAAAGAAATTCAATGGAGAGATAAGGTTAACATTCCCTTTTAGTAGATAAAGATAACAATAACCCCATTAGATTATTTTAATCTTAATTTTGCGCAATTTTATCCATTAAAGATTTGTTGAAAACTAATAACGAGTGTAAGTTAGCTTTCGGTGATGAAGTGAAGGCCAATTAAAGTAGTGTATTTAATGAACGCTTCTTTCGTTTAACTGGTTTACCAGATTCTGTTCTGCTGTATAAAGCTAATATATATATATTTAGTAAAAATGGAGTGCCTGAGAGCTTGTCTGGTTATTAAACCATAAAAAAGGAAAATGGGTTCTTACTTCCAGCTGCAGATACTTTTCCTCATAACATTGTTTTCCAATGTTGGGTATCCCTTTTGCTACTACAAAATGCAAACATTCTTTTAGTTTTGTTTCTTACTTAAGATATGAGTTTCCAACCATTGCTGTAAAGCATTTTTTATTTTGTTTTTGTCAAAGTAGAAAGACCAAGACCCAGCATTTACAATTAGAATGGCTCCAAAAGGCACGCCGGTGGTAGTTAAAATTGACAACCCAAGCTACTCGGTGGTGGAAATCGACGACCCAGATGCTGCATTCAAGCCTATGGAAAAAACCAGAGGAAAAAACCCAAAGCAAGTGACTTGGGTTTTACTTCTCAAGGCTCACCGTGCTGTCGGTCGTGTTGCTTGGATTGCTACAATCTTCTGGGATTTGCTTGGAACCATTAAAAGAAGGTTGATCTTCAGGCAAGACGTTGTAATGGCTACTGAAAAGTTGGGGAAAGGGAAACTGCTCTTTGCAGCCATTAAAGCCTTCCTCCTAACTTCATTGGCGATTCTCTCTTTTGAGGTTGTTGCTTATTTCAATGGCTGGCATTGTTTTCAAAATCCCAGTTTGCACATTCCTAGTGATGATGATATCCAGGGGTTGCTCCACTTGATTTATGTTACTTGGTTGCCGTTTAGAGCCGATTACATTGCACCTTTAATTCAAGCATTGTCTAAGTTTTGTGTAGCTCTGTTCCTTGTCCAATCTGCAGATCGTTTCATGCTTAGCTTAGGCTGCTTTTGGATTAAATACAAGAAGATTAAGCCGAGAATCGAGGGGGATCCATTCGAGTCGGGTGATGTTGAAGGGTGTAGCTATGAGTACCCCATGGTTCTTGTTCAAATCCCAATGTGTAATGAGAGGGAGGTAATAAACTGATCAATGCCTCGTCTGGTTTCTTTATTAAAGCTTCATCTTTTTCTTGGTATGCATTATATATAGACAAGGTAAGTGTCATTGAAGTAAAAAATTCATGAGGAAAAGGAAATCTGATTCCTTATAGAACTTCATCTTTAACATATTGGATCATGTCAAATTATGATTGTTAAATGTTTAAGAATTATGGACATGAGTTCATGTATGTGAAGTAAATACTTTTGTTGTTTCATATGAGAATAATTGACTGCCAAATCATGCTGCAATTCTCATTACTATTGTTTTGGGCTAGCCGACTAATGGAGTAGTAAATAAGTCCCTGTGGTAGACATCGAAGCGTGAAATCTAATAAATATTAAGCATATTCTATTTCTGTTGATTACGACTTCTTTACCAACCTCATACAGGTATACGAGCAGTCTATCTCTGCTGTCTGCCAACTCGATTGGCCAAAGGATCGGTTATTGATTCAGGTTCTTGATGATTCCAATGATGAGAGCATCCGATATTTAATTAAGGCAGAGGTTGCTACATGGAGCCAGAGGGGTATCAACATAATTTATCGCCATCGCTTGGAAAGAACTGGTTACAAGGCTGGGAATCTTAAGTCTGCAATGAGCGGTATGTAAAGGCTTATGAGTTTGTAGCGATATTTGACGCTGATTTCCAACCTAGTCCGAAATTTCTAAAGCAGACGGTGCCACATTTCAAGGTGAGGAGAAACAAACCTGAATTGTTTTTGGTTTTAAGTTACTTGCCTACAATTAGCTTATCGGGCTTTATACATTGTGTCTCTCCTTTGTCTTGCAGGACAATCCCGAGTTAGGTTTAGTTCAGGCTAGATGGGCTTTTGTGAACAAGGATGAGAATTTGTTGACACGATTACAGAACATTAATTTGTGCTTCCACTTTGAAGTTGAGCAGCAAGTTAATGGTGTGTTTTTAAATTTCTTTGGATTTAATGGAACGGCTGGTGTTTGGAGAATTAAAGCTCTTGAGGAATCTGGAGGCTGGCTTGAAAGGACAACCGTTGAGGATATGGACATAGCCATTCGTGCACATCTCAATGGTTGGAAATTCATCTTCCTTAATGATGTAAAGGTACCCTCATTCACATTTCCATTTCCTTTTGCTTGAATAGACTTTCATTTTCGTTTTCACCTATTTGGCCGAACTGGTTACTGACACGATGTAGAACTACTCGAGCAAGATAAGTGCGTCATTTAAACAATACATAGCTTGTAATTAATCTGAGTAGTCTGTTTATCAGTAAAAGTTTTGAGTGTAAGAACCATAGCTACAAATGATCAAAGTTAAACTGATTACAACAGATAGTTACTGTGGAAAATTTTTTAGGTCCTTTGTGAAGTTCCAGAATCATATGAAGCATACAGGAAGCAGCAACACCGATGGCATTCGGGACCTATGCAACTCTTCCGCTTATGCCTTCCAGCAATTTTAACTTCCAAGGTACACTCGTAGGCAACCCCGAATCTTTCACGGTCATGCTATGTTTACGGTATATTAAAATTACCTTTCAATGCTGTAATTCTGCAGATAGCAATATGGAAGAAAGCAAACTTAATACTACTATTCTTTTTATTGAGGAAACTTATCCTTCCCTTCTACTCCTTCACATTGTTTTGCATAATTCTTCCTCTAACCTTGTTTGTTCCCGAGGCTGAGCTTCCTGTTTGGGTGATTTGTTACGTACCTGTTTTTATGTCATTCCTCAACATTCTTCCGTCCCCCAAATCGTTCCCTTTCATTGTTCCTTACCTTCTATTTGAGAACACCATGTCCGTGACCAAATTCAATGCAATGGTATCTGGATTGTTCCAGTTGGGTAGTTCCAATGAGTGGGTTGTAACCAAGAAGGCTGGCAGGTCATCAGAATCTGACTTAGTGGCTGCTACCGAGAGGGAATCAAAGATAACAAACCAGCAGCATATCCCGAGGGGAGCTTCACAAAGGGAGTTCACTGAATATAATGAATTAAAGGAACAGAAAGAAGCCGCCCCTATACGGATTAAGAAGGTCAATAAGATATACAGGAAGGAGCTCACTCTAGCATTCCTCCTTCTAGCAGCTTCTGTTAGGAGCCTGTTATCAGCCCAAGGAGTACATTTCTATTTCCTCCTCTTCCAAGGGGTGACCTTTCTCCTAGTGGGTCTTGATTTAATAGGAGAGCAGATGAGCTAATATTGCTCTGCATGGAAGCTAGAGAGAGCGAGCGTAAGGTGCTAAAAATCTGTCAATATTCATCGACAAAAGCTGGATTTCGGGTTTGGAGAAATGATTCAAGGGTTCCATCCAGTTGAATAACCAAAGTTTCATTTTCCATACTAGCTTCGAGATGCCAAATATAAGGGTTTTTTTTTTTTTAATTAATCAGTAACCCTACTTTTCTGTAGTCACACATTTTATTTCATATTTTATATGTTTATAATTTTTCACAATGGATGGCAGTCATTTTTATCTTCATTAGACATTTCAACCATCTTCGTTGTTATATATAGGTAAGGACTCATATTCTACCTTTCGATTACTGCTCGAGTGTGGTTAGGCACTAAAGATTCAAGTCATATTGTATTTGAAAGCCGGAAAGCTAGAATGAGGCATAAGAATGAGCTTAGTCCTTTAGTGATGTTGGATGCATTTAGTCTGCATTTTGTTAATGCTTGGTGGGTTGTGATTCAATAATGTTAAAAAGTGTGACAGTGGCTGCTGGTTTCGGTTGGTGTGTCATCATATTCACCTTCTCATTTAAAAGGTTGACATGGCTGGGGCCAAGAGATCTTTGGTGGCCACATTTGCTGCTTTTGGCTCTTTGCAAATGCCGTTCTTTAGTGCCCATATATACTTTCTCTGTTTGAAATTGCTATCATGACATTGAAATTAGTTATATGTGTATATGCATAGCTTTGAATTGTAGTACTTAGAACAGGCATAGTCAAATGGAATTTCCCTTCAACCACCATTGCTGCTGATATAGGAGAACTACTCATCATCTGGCTCGGCTGAGAAGTCTGGCTCGTCGGGCTTTTGCAACTTAGGCATTTCAACATCCTTCACCTTCTGAGCTCCACGCCGGGTATTTGCTGCAAACCTCGAAGCTAGTATTGTGACACCTAAGTTCTGTTTTACTTGGGAAGAATTCGAAGATGCAAGATTGTGTTCTTTCTTTTGTTCTGTTTCATTGGCAGCTTGTTCATCAGGAGGACATGAGAAAGACTCCGTCGTGCTGAGACTCCTCATCACCGTCCTCTTCTTGTGTCGACGCCAAGCTGCTTGAATGAAGCAGGCACCCCATGTCCTCCAATGGTAAGAATGATAGCGGAAGGTATGCTGAAGCTTCTTGCTATGAAGACGTCGAAACTGATTGGCCACGAATTTGAGATCTTCTGCTCTTAATGCAAATGCCTCTACTTCAACCAGGGCTCTTACCGTTCTAGTGGATGAAGGTAAGTTCAGAGAGGATTTTGGAAGCAATGCCCATGAAAGTAGCTCCTCGCCGCAGAAGTCACCTGGTCTCAGATTAATTGAATTGAAGAAACCTGTCCGTCCTCCATTTGTGGTAGAACTCTCTAGCCTCCCTCTGATAATAAAAAGCATCTCGGTGACGGGGTCACCTTCCTGAACAATGTAGGTTCCTTGAGTACTTAAGGAGGATACTAAGCGCTCACATATGGCATCTAGTAGCTGATCATCCATCTCTGAGAAAAAGGGGACCTATATGCAAATGGGGAAAAATCATGTGGGCATTCAGACCTATAGGACTAAATCTGAATGAAAGTAGTATGAAGAACTTACACGCCGAACAAGGTCCAAGCATAGATGGCGTTGGATGTCTCGGCGGAGATCTGGAGGTAAAGCACGTAAGATTGATTCTTCATCCACACCTCGAGTTGCAAGCCACTTGTACTGAACAAAACGCTGAACGCGCTCTCGCAGATCTTGCGGGAGTTGGCGATGTCTCATCCACTCCTCTGTGTCCCGCCGTTTAAGCCTCCACTCTTCCAGTCTCACGGTGATGGATTGTAAGTAGGTCTGCATGACATGATAAACAACGTCATTGAATATATGATCAAAGCCTATGCATGTTATAAGAAATAAGAATTATATGTTAGGGCTTAGACAAATACCTGCATGTTTCCAATTAAATGGGCAAACAAAACCAAACCCAAGATAGCAATCAGTATGGCAAACAGGGTTTCCCCCATAAATGTGCTTGTATCTAAATTCTGTCCATAAGAGCTGAAAATTCAGAAACCAGAGTTGTTTCATCAAAAAGTTCCCCAATATATCTAAATTATGTTGTATGAATGTTCATGATGCATGCATACCTCAAATTCTGCAAACCCCACCACAGACAATAGAAATACTTCCGGTGGAAGCCCGAGGAGAATACTTTCTTCGTCAACGCATTCTCGAAAATCCCATAGTCAAAACTAATATCATTATTGGGATCACATTTACCAAACACGACAGTACTGTTTTCCCATTTATGGCGATCGGCATCATTCAATGTGCCGCAATCGAGGTAACGAGGATCACATCGCAGAGGGCTAGTCTCATTTCTGCATTCAGTTTTCAAACAGGATGCATGTCGCTCGAATGACAGTAAATACCACGACGCCCCTAATACCTGCAAGAAGCGAAGCCGAACAATCAATCAAAATGGGAACAATGATAGCCACAGACAAGATTGGGGTATGAAATTTTACATACATGGCTAGCTAACATGTAAAGTAAGAGATTGTATGCAGCACCAGCCCAGGCAGTCTTTGTGACAACACCAGTGGCTTTGATAATCTGAGAGCTTAAAGGGAAAATTAAATACAATCTGGGAACATATTGGAGCAGCACAATCAGCACAAGTGCATTATTAGTATAATCAGCATGGGAGCTTCTAATTGCTGGTATAATGAACCATATCACAATCTGCGAACAAAAGTAAAAGAAAAAAAAAAAACCAATATGTTAATCAGTTTTAGCTTGAGCAAAATATCTTTCCTTAAACCAAATAAAAAACTTGTACCACTTTTTCATCATTTATCAAAAACCCATTTAGTAAACTACCAAAATAATCACTTTTGTTTTCCTTAAGTTACATTTTAGTCTCTTATGTTTAAAATGTTAAGTTTTAGTCATTGAGTTGTTAATTGTTATTAACAGGGTAACAGTAAGCTGAAGTAGCACCTTAAATCACCTTTACAAACAAAAATTTTAGATTAAATTATACAATTGATCCCCATATTATTTTCATTTTACGCAATTTATTTTTTCTTTCAACTTTCCTTTTTTTTTCATTTTTTTCTGCCTCTATTTTCTTCTATTCTCCATCTCTTTTAACATAAAAGAAAAAAATTTTGAATTGCTCAAAATGAAAAAATATAAGGACCAATTGTATAATTTAACCAAAAATTTTCGTTTGAAATGATGATTTAACGTGTCACGTCTGCTTACAATTACATCGTTAACGGCAATTAATGCTTAATGACTAAAATGTTATAATACGATAACGTAAGTGACTAAAATGTAATATTTCAAACATAAGTGATTAAAATGGAGCATGATGAAAACAAAAGTGACTATTTCCGCAATTTATCCTTACTAAATATTGAACCTTGTGAAAGAAAATTGTTAGAGAGGAGATCAATTTTTAGGGAGAAGTTTTTAAAGTATTATGTATTGAGAATTGACAGTTCTCTTAGTGGGTTGGTATTATTTCCGATGGAAGGTTTTGTCTCCTAACTCTATGAGGGAGTGAGTGGCTAAAAAAACTACTAAAAAAATTTGTGGGTTCAATAAAGCGGAAATGACTCATTAGATGCTCGTGACATGGTCACCACCATAGAAATCTCAAAATTTGCACTTGGAAGGGTTAAAGGTTGGAAGGGTTAAGGTTATGCCCTATAAGGCATTGTTGGATAACAACACAACCACTTGACATACTTGCACACATACATGGTCTACCTTCTTAGCCACCTGACGAAAATCTCTCGCTCTGTTTGAACTCGCTGTCTTTAGGCACTTAGGTTATCAGAGTTGAGAGATAAAATCCCCCGACGTAAATAATACTGGCCAATTGAAGGATGTTTCGACTTACAACACATGACAGTTAAAAGACCTCCCCGAAAGAAATCAGCATTCTCTCAGCAACGGCATAAAAACATATCTAGATTCCAGTGGTTGCTTGCAGCATTTACATCAATCTCAACTACCAAAAACGCCATCAACATCACTTTCAAATTAAACAATTCAAAAAAGGCCCTTCATTTGATTAAATAGGGACATTTACAGAATGAAGTACCTGAGGAAGAGGTAGAGCAGCCACAAGATCTATGAAGAAATCCGATCTCAAATACCTTTTAGCAATCAAATCTGGGTGAGTAACAAGTTCACCCCTACCAAATACCCTTGAGGTAGGCGACACATAAGCCGTTCGGAACTTGATGAATATATGCAACACGTAAAATGCATCGGCAAGTGTACGGAAACAAGTTACAACGATTCCGAGATTCAAATCAGTATCCAAACAAGAGGTGGTGTCTTTTTTTATCAATGAAGGCAGGTAGAAAAACAATGGGTCAACGAAGAAAGCCACTAAGCACCAAAAGAGAAAAATCCTGTTCCACTGCAAGTAAATTTCAGTACCAGGATCTAGAATCCTTACCCTCCATGGCTCGTGATCCTCTGGAAAAAGAACCTTTGACTTTCCATATTTGGAAACTCCTTCGGTTTTCAATAAAGGGACGGTTGCTTTGAATACGGGCAGTGGCGGCTTCTCTGTACGTGCTGTGCCATTGTTGTTGAACCTGAGAATTCGAAAAAGGACCCATCAATGGAAATTTGAAGAAAAATGAGGAGAGGTGGGTTGCTAATATTACCTCACTAGCTTCTCTGTTTTGAACTCCATCCTTTTTTGTGAAATTGGTCATAAAAGTAAAGTGAGCAGAGAAATGGGTGCAGCTTTACTGCAACAAAAATTATATTGAAAACCCATCATAAAGGAAGTGGAAGTGGAAGTGTTTAGAAAAAAGAAGCAAACAAGATAGATCTTTCATTGCCTCCTCGTATCGACCAACATAGTGAAAATACCAACAAAAAGGTCGTTTTCTTTTTTTCAAATGAAGAGAGGAAGAAGGATATTGACGTAATCGGATGCAAGATTTTTGGAGGACTGAACGAGAAGGAGAGGAAAAAAGGAAAGCAAATCCCAAAACTAGGAATTTCAATAAAGAAATACTAGTAAAAGCAAAATGAAGGAAGAACAGCTCAGAGTGCCTTTTTTTTAACTGGTTTGTGTTGTTGGAAGAAATTAAAAAGAGGATTCAATGTGAAAAAACGCACGAAATACCATTGACTTTGGAGATTGGAGGCAATCAAACAATACTTATATTCATTGCTTCCCTTTTATTGTTTATACAATAATTTAATTTATTATTATACCCAACATTTAATAAAACTATTTTTTATATTAATGATAATTGAAAGTTTTTGGTCGAAGATAATTGAAAATTTAATAACAATTTTGATGACAGGGTTGTTGCCGGCTCTCTGTTTTGTGTTCGTAATAAAAACAGGCAGGATCCCGATTTGGAAGTTTAGATCCCGCAGTTGAGTGGTCCTTGCCACATCGGCAGTGATGGAGCCGTAGAGGCCTACCACTATTTTAGATTCCTTTCTAATTTCCTGTTCATACTTTGACCTCACCTAATTCAAATCTAAATGCTATTTTAATTTTAAAACCATAAAATTTATCTAAAAGATATTCATTATATTTTATTTACTTGAATTTTTATTTTTTTAATATCTAAAAATAATCAAACAGAACTCATTTATTCAAAATGAATTAAAAAAATTAAAAAGGACAATTTAAAAAACTCAAATAATTCAGCCTTTGATTTAATTTTTTGTTTTAATTTACGTAAATTTAAAAAAAAAATTCAAATGACATCAAATTAAAAGGACTACAATTGATAATTAGCAATAACAAAGTTCTACAGCTATCTCGCCTCCAAGCACAGGCATTTCTAATTGAGAAAGAATATTTTCTTCTTTCAATTAGCTGGCTATGCAGCAATAAGTTAATTTTTTATTGGGGAGGGCTTACTTCTAATACCAACAACCATTCAATTTCTTTTTTTTAAAACGTAAAACCCTTCAAATTTAATTTCTTTCAATACCTTCTCAGGCTTCACAAACCACTGTAACTAAAATTTAATAATGTTAGAGATATCGACATGAAAAATAAGTCAAAAACCTTGGACAACTCATCTGACAAACAAAAAATTGACATCAAAAGGATACTTTGAAACCAAATCATTACCCTTTTCTACATCACTTTCCAAATTATCAATTAAGCCACTTGTCAAATGTAAAATAAAAAATCGTAATCACCAGTGTACCAATATACATAAAAATATCATAGATGGACCAAGTTCAGTATCCATAACGGAGGCTGACACACATACAAACACACTACGGTCATATTTCTTCCAACAAACCAAAAATTCAAGCAAATCACACAATAGAGAATATGTTCAATGGAGATTTTAAACTATAAATTGGTTCACCATGAACATAGCAGCAGTCATACTTCCAACCATGCATAGAAAAAACTTAATCACCGGGAACAAAATGGAAGTGCATCCATCTGACTTGCATTGCAACATTGCATACAATAATTTCAGAAATTAAATTAAACTCATGAACATTAAATTTGTTGGACATTTTATCATTCCAACTGTTTATAAAACAAAACAACACCCAATCTAACATGACCTCACTCTTAAATATCTGACATGAAAACTTTGTCCCAAGTCTAGTTTCAGAGTTAACCAGAGGGCCAAAAACATGATTGGAACATTTGAGCAACATTAGCATCTCGAATACAGCAAAAAAAAATTCATGACGCCAAATGATGATTAGTCTTCCTATTCAAAGACGGTATACAGCTAGACTTTGGTAGGTTAAATATCATCCAGTCACACCAAAGATAACAGGCCAGTCACTTCACCTATGCTTGATTTGCAGCCTACCAAGGGACCCACAGATATATAGCAAGGTCGGCGAATCATGATTAACTTGTGAGGATATTGTGACTTTGTCAGAGATCATCAAGTTCTGCAACTAAGAATCAACCATCCCAGAACACTCCCGAATTTATGTACCGCCAAAGACACTCACACAAAAAAACTCAAAATATTCGAAAGAAAAATAGCAAGCACACACTTTTGTCAAGCATAATCATCTGGAACTAGATGCAGACACTAGGAAGAAAAGTGAGTACAGCTTCCCAACTTTCCAACCCAACAGAAGTAGAAGACTCCAAATTTATTCTTTCTTGTCAGCTGAATGACCACAAACATGTTGAAGAAAAACAGTAAGCAAAATATCCTTGCATCTTTCAAAATATTTTACCGTCATTTTTTTTTAAAAAAGTTTACACAAAAAATAAGGTCTGTAAATTACCAATCCCACTCTTGTAAGGACCCTAAAACATCAACTTCTGTAGAACAGATATAGTACCTGCCAGAAGCAGCGTTTGAGGCAGCTCCCTCAATCCTTTTAAGATAAAGTAAGTAAAGCCACTAGAGTTTGACGAAGGTGCATCACAGCAGGAGAGATTCATTCAAACAGTAGCAACTACAGATGATGACAAATGGGACCCACAATGATCAAATATTGAAGATCCCATAGACGGGCAGCAAAGAAGCAAATCCCAGACGTGTAGAAGCAGAAAAGTAACGAGGCAAACCCAGAAGACACCTCAACACAAAAGAAAAGCATGAACTTTTTAGCAGAATTTCTTTAATGATTTCTCAATAAAATTATAGAGGTCATCGTAAGTTTTCCCCCCTACGCATAAAAAGTACTTAGCATAGATAAAGCAAATAAAACCATCATAGAAATAAGGAAAAACAGAAAGTAACTTAACCAAATCCAAGATGCTGCGGGCGTTGCCCAATTAAAACAGTAGCACTGAAGTCAACAAACTAAACACACTTAATCAGTCCCTTCACATAAGAGTTACATCCTTGCAGCACTTAACTCCTGCTCCGTCGGCGTTCCCTTGCACCATTTCTGCACCAAATTCAGTAGCAATCTTTCATGCACATATCATAATTCAAACAGCACAACAAAAATTAAACTAGGATGAACAAAGCTGTGAGCGTGATCAAATCAGATGGGTAACCAAAATTTAACTAGTTTGATGCACTTGCTCATTATTGATGAAAAAGACAACATTAAAAAAAGCCTTTCCAGCTACTAGCATAAAGTTCAAGGAAGTTCACCCATTAGCATATGGCAATTCCTCACGACCACGGTATGGTGGAGACCTGCTGTAGCTACGACCACGAGGAGAGGGACTGCGACGCCTAGGGGATCGTCCACGAGGACTGTAACTTCTGTTTGGAATTAAAAAGTGTCATTCGATTGTAAAACTTCAATCAATCATGAATAGAAGGCAATGTTTTGCTTAGGAGGCCTTACCTGCGCCCATAGCTTGGGCTCCTACGATATCTAGGGCTGCGGCTGCGACGTCTTCCGGAACCACCACGTGTACGACATTCTCGAGCAAAATGACCAGCCTCACCACACTCGTAGCACTTCAAATCAGAACCACCCGACCGTCCCCGACCACCTCCACCTCCGCCTCCGCCTCCACGTCCTCCTCTGCCTCTAGAATTATGAGAAAGCTCAACTCTCCAGCCATTCTTGCCTAAATCCAAATATGAGACTTATAAAGCTAGTATAGTCTGTGAATCTCAAATGATAACTGTATGCTTGTTAAAAGATGCTATTAAGAAAACAAAAATCAGAAACTAGCAACTGGATGGATGAATGAGATAAAACCATGTCCCACCAACAAGTTTTACAGAATTTTGAATTAATATATAAAACTAAATTGGAGAAATGTCAAACATAACACAGCCACATGGGCAGCTTAATTCTGGTCTAACAGCTCACACAAACTTCCTCCACAAATAGACATGAAGGTTAAACGCTGTTAAAGGCACATTCTTCATTAAAAAAATCCAAATCTAAAGAATTATGAGACTATCAAATTATGAATTTCATCACTAATCTTTCTTATTCATAAAGGAGCAGATCAATAACAATGCATTAGCTCCTAACCAAGGAGGAATACTTAGAAAAATAAAAACTAGGTTGGCATAATTTGTTTCCAATACAAAAAAATAAAAAATAAAAACCCACAACTAACAAGACAGAAAATTTAGGATGCAATTAGTGTCATAATCAGAAATGAGGAAATCTGGTTGGAATACCATCTAATTCACGAATTGCATCCTCGGCGTCTCTGTGATCATCAAAGTCAATGAAAGCGTAACCTGGTGGCCTTCTAGCAACCCACACACTGCAATATATATCAAATCAGAAAGACGAAATTGGATAAAATTATGACAGAAAAACGTGCTGGAAAGGTGCATATTACAAACAATTGTTGCTCACAATGTAGCAGTAAAAAAGAAGACAAAAAGAAAAGAGAGGTACAACAATATTATTCTACCTTCGAATAACTCCAAAGACACGAAACTCGTCTTCAAGATCTCGCTCCGAAACTCGTGGGTCAAGGTTACCCACGTAAACTCGAGACATTTCTTTTTTTCTCCAAAGAAACCTATCAAAACAAATTTCACGTTATTTCAAGTCTCACTTCAATACCAAAATCCCCAAAAAACAATTGTAAAACCTAACAACGAAATAAATCAAGATAGATGTAAAAACAAACTGCCAAAATTGAACGTAAAAGAGAGATCTAAAAGTTAAACCTGGTGAGTTGCGAGAGAGAAGAGAAAGAAACCCTAGCAGTAGCAGCGGGGGAAATTAGGGATTTTGATTTTTTAGAAAAAGAAAAAAGAGTTATGAACGTCGAAATTAAAAAAGAAAAACTCTTAATAGAGTTTAGAGCGCATACGAAGTTTCCAAGATTACCCTTGCTTGACAGTCTTTATTTCAGATTCAGTTCAAAACGAAAATAACGATTTTGCCCCTGTAGTATTCTTATTGAGCCATAAAGGCCACCAAGAAATAGAATGCCCAATTTGCTCAACTATTTGACCCAACCCCTTATGCTCGATGGATAGCAGTCGGTTGATTCTGTTAAATGTTGGAAAATCGATTTAATCCATCAACCCTATGCTTTAACCCATCGAATTAGGTCCTAACTATAAAATATATATATATATTGTTACCCAGTGATGCATGGGTTAGTTTATTTATTTAATATATATTTTTTAGTTAATTAAAATATTTTAAATAAAATTAAAAAATATTATCTTATAATTTAATATTAATAAATTTTAATATAACAAAAAGATATTATGAATATTATTAAATTATATGTCATAGAGAAGCTTTTTTTCTCTATGTGTTGTAAAAAAATAAATTATATGAAATCATTAAATATATATTTATATTAATAAAATTTATTTGTTGTAAAGTAAAACTCCAATTCCGTATTTATAATTTTAAAAATTTACACTATTTAAGCGTAATTAAAAATGTATAAATAATTAAATTTTAAAATCAATAAATAAAAATCAATATCTTTGTAAAATTTTAAAATTATATAATATGTATAATATTATTTTAATGACTAATTTTTATATAATATCTTATTATCATACTAAATTTTATATTTAGAAATTAAATAGTATTAAAAATTTTAAAGTAATTGATAAATTTAAATAGATAATTTTGTTAATTTTTTATATTTCGTTTAAAATATTAAATATTTTAATAATAATAATATAAATTTTATATTTATTTTTCACTTTTTTATATTATTTTTCATGGTTTTTAATTTATACTGATCTATCAATTAATTATTACCGTTTTATTAATTTTAAAATAAATTATCAAATTTTAACATTTAGAAAACCAAATATTATAATTTTTAAATGATTTTTAACAATGTTTTTTTTACATTTTTTACATCTTGATTATATATTATCAAACATTTAAAAATAGTTAAATGGATAAAATAATAAATAAATATAATAAATTACAAAATATTTACTTATATTAATTATCTTAATATGTTTGTCCTTCCGTTTAAATTTCAAATTTAAGATAATTAAATTTATCAAATTACTAAAATTTGATTTTTATTTTCAACTATATTTTTTTAAAAGTGACATTTTTGGTAAATTTTATTTATTTTTATTGGGTTTTATGTGTTCCTTATAGGTTGTCAATCTTTATAAATAGATGGAACGATTATTTTTTTTTTTAAAATCACTATGTTTGAATTTATGTGAAAAATAAAAAAGTATTCAAGGAGTAATTTAAAAAATTAAATTTAAATTTCAATAGGAAAATTTATAAAGATATTTCAAAATTAAATATTTTGAAAGGATAGTTTGGTTAGAAATATATAAAATAATTTTGTTGAACTAACTTTATTTCATAAATTATTTTGATATAATAAATATATCTTTAAAATATAAAAAATTTTTTAATAAAGAATTCAAAGCATAAATAATATTTCAAAACTTCTAAACATTTTAGAAAATGCTTTAAACACTTAAAAATATTTTTGACAAAATTTTAAAAATAAATTTAAACTCTTGAACTTAATCAAAACCATTTCTAATCAATTGAAAAACTATTCCTTACAAGAAGTATCGATGTTTTCTAAAATATATCGATACTTGTAAAATTATATCGATCTTTCATCTTTTTATCGATACCAAATCTGCTTTTTGTTTTGAATAAAAAATTGAACACAAACAATAAGTATCTATACCTTGAAAATTATATCGATACTTATTAAATTTTAACGATACCAAAAATTTATATGTAAAAATAGAATGTCGGTAATGACAATATATCACAAAAAAAAATAAAGAACACACAGATTTTACGTGGAAACCCTTTTGGGAAAAAAAATCACAGGCAGAGGAGAAGAAAATTCACTATGTCGAATTCGAATAATTATAAGAGGAGTAGAGTATGTCTATTTATAGGCTTGTAAAACCATATTCTAATAAGATTGAAACACCTTATTCTAATCAATTTCAAATAGATGGAGTTTAATAAGGTTTAAAAAACCTTATTCTAAAAATAAAATAAAAGAAGTATAATTCTATAGGGATTTTACTTTTATTTTATTTTACCACTGTATTTGATTTAAATAAGGATTTGAGTCACTTAATTCTAACAATCTCCACCTTGACACTAATTCTTAATGAGCAAGTTCTTCATCGCGAACTCTCAACGAACAAGTTCTCTACCTTTTCCATAAAACCCCTTAAGGGTTTAACTTCAACAATGAACACCAACCAAGTCTAAGCAATGCTCAAACTTGGTTATAGGAAGTGACTTAGTCATCATATCTGCAGGATTTTCATGAGTATTAATTTTGCTCACAACAATATCACCACAAGCAATAATATCACGAACAAAATGATACCGAACATCAATGTGTTTTGTTCTCTCATGAAACATTTGATCTTTTGTAAGGAAGATGGCACTCTGACTGTCACAAAATACTGTATTGATTTGAAGGTCTTCATTGAGTTCACTAAAGAGTCCCTTTAACCAAATAGCTTCTTTATAAGCCTCATTATTCGCCATGTACTTAACTTCAGTGGTAGACAAAGCGACTGTAATTTGCAAAGTGGCTTTCCAACTGATTGCACAACCTCCGATTATAAAGACATAACCTGTGAGAGATCTTCTTCTATCGAGGTTTCTAGCAAAATCAGCATCAACATACCCAATGACTCCATCTCTAGTTCTTCCAAACTGTAAGTAAACATCGGTAGTACCTCGTAAGTATCTTAAAACCCACTGAATTACTTTCCAATATTTTTTACTGGGATTCGCCATATATCTGCTAATTGCACTGACTGCATATGATAAATCTGGACGTGAACAAACCATGACATACATGAGAGATCCCACTGCATTAGAGTATGGAACATGTGACATTTACTCAATCTCATCATCTGATTGTGGAGACAAAGCCGATGAAAGTCTGAAATGGGCTGCTAAAGGAGTACTAACAGGCTTAGCATTCTGCATATTGAATCTGCAAAGAACTTTCTCAATGTACCCCTTCTGACTTAGGTACAATTTGCTTGCTTTTCTATCTTTGAGAATCTCCATACCAAGTATCTTTTTTGCTGGTCCCAAATCTTTCATCTCAAATTCTTCACTTAGTTGGGCTTTGACCTTTCTTATCTCTCATTTATCTTTCGCTGCTATCAACATAAAGGAGTAGATACACAAAAAAACCATCATTGTTTTTTCTTAAAGTAAACACAACTGTCAAAGCTGCTTCTTTTAAAATAATGAGAAGTCATAAAGGAATCAAACCTCTTGTACCACTATCTTGGTGACTATTTCAAACCGTAAAGGGACTTTTTCAGCAAGCAAACATAGTCCTCATTTTCTAAGACTGTAAAACCCTCTGGTTGTTGCATGTAAATATCCTCCTCAAGTTCTCCATGCAAAAATATAATTTTTACATCTAAATGCTCAAGCTCCAAATCATGCATGACCACAATACCAAGCAAAACTCAAATTGAACTATGCTTCACAACTGGGGAGAACACATCTGTGAAGTCCACTCCTGGAATTTGACTGTAACCCTTTGCAGCAAGCTTTGCTTTATTTCTGGGTTCTTCAACTCTTGGAGTCCCCTCTTTCTTCTTAAATACCAATTTACAATGAACAACCTTTTTACCTTTAGGAAGTTTCACAAGATCCCATGTTTTATTTTTGTGTAGTGATTCCATCTCCTTTTGTATAGCAAACATCCACTTTTTTGAGTCTTCACAACTAACAATCTCAGAATAATTAGACGGCTCTTGGTTTGCATCTATATCTTCAGCCACATTTAAAGCATAAGCAACTAGATCAGCCTCGACATACTTCTTTGGAGGTTTAATTTCTCTTCTAGCTCTATTTTTTATGATAAAGTATTGTAGTGAAGAAGCAACTCTATTTTGAATTTTTTTACTGGTTGTAGTAGTCGACTCTGTTGTAGATTCTGGATTAATCTGATGCTCCACCTGCTTTTGATTTTCTTTATTGGACAAGTCTTTAAGAAATAAGTTAGGTAGCATAGCAGTTTCATAAAAAAAATAACATCTCTGCTAATCACAACTTTTCTATTTTCAGGACACCATAACTTATACCCTTTTACACCAGCTTTATAACCAAGAAAAACACATTTAATGGATCTCGGTTCCAATTTTCCATTATCAACATGAGCATACACATGACAACCAAAGATCTTTAAATCAGAATAGTCAGCAGGATTACCAGACCATACCTCTTGTGGAGTCTTTTTCTCAATGGCAAAGGATGGAGATTGGTTGATAAAAACATATGCAGTAGAGGCTGCTTCAGCTCAAAATGACTTTGGTAAGTTGGCATTTGACAACATACTTCGAACCTTCTCATGATCGTTCTGTTTATTCATTCTGCAACGCCGTTTTGTTGTGGAGTATGACGAACTGTCAAGTGTCTCACGATCCCTTCTAACTTGCACAGTTTATTAAACTCATCAGAACAGAACTCTAAGCCATTGTCTGTGCGGAGATATTTTATTTGATTTCTCGTCTATTTTTCAATCATGGTTTTCCAAGACTTAAATATGGAAAACACATCGTTTTTCTGCTTCAGGAAGAACGCCCAAACTTTTCTGGAAAAATCATCAATAAAAGTTAGGATATAATTAGCTCCACCTCTCGAAGGCACTCTGGATGACCTCCATAGATCAGAATGAATATACTCTAACATTCCTTTCATGTTATGGATTCCTCTGGTGAATCAAACTCTCTTTTGCTTCCCAAAAACGCAGTGCTCACAGAACTTCAGTTTACAAATTCCTTGCCCATCAAGAAGTCCTCTTTTGTTCAATTCTGCCATGCCATTCTCACTCATATGCCCTAGGCGCATATGCCAAAGTTTAGTAATATCCTCATCTGATAAGGAAGAGGATGCGACAACTACATCACCGGTAATAGTAGAACCCTACAAAACATATAACTTGGCAGTCTTTCTCTACCCTTTCATCACAATAAGGGAACCTTTGAAAATCTTTAAAACCCCACTTTCAGCTGTATATTTGTACCCTTTTGAATCAAGAGTACTCAACAAAATTAAATTTCTCTTCAATTCTAGAACATGTCGTATGTCACTAAGTATTCTGACAACTCCATCAAACATCTTAACTTTAATTGTTCCAACACCTACAATTCTACATGAAGCATTATTTCCCATCAAAATAACACCTTCAGACACTATTTTGTAAGTTGTAAAGCAATCTCGATTGGGATTCATGTAGAAGGTGCAGCCCGAGTCAAGGATCCACTCCTCGCTCACTTTAAAATTGTTAACAGAAGCGACTAGAAGTTCACCATCTATATAGTCTTCTACAACATCAGCCTTACCAGAATTTTCTAGTTGTTTTCCATTTTGATTCGCAGCCTCCCTTTTGATCTTGTTCTGTAGCTTATAGCACTCATATTTAATGTGCTCTGTCTTCTTACAGAAGTTACAAGTTTTACCTCTGCTTGAAGACTTCAATCTATGCTTAGATTTACCATGAGGATTCTGTTCTTATGTTCTTTCACGATCATCATCAACATTCCGATCTTATCTCTCACGAACAATGAGACCCTCTCCTTGAGAGTCAGTTTTAACCACAAGATGCTTCATCTTATCATACGAGGTTAAAGAATCATAAACCTCATCAACTGTGAGAGACTCGTGACTATATAAAATTGTATCTCTAAAGGTTGAATAAGACGGGGGCAACGAATAAAGTAGAATCAACCCTAGATCTTCCTTATCATACTGAACCTCCATGGCCTCTAAATTTGAGAGAATTTATTTAAACACTGTCAAGTGTTCGTGCACAAACGCACCTTTCTCCAAATGATGAGCATAAAGATGCTACTTCATATGCAGCTTACTAGTTAGAGTTTTCGACATACATATTTGTTACAACCTCTTCAATAATCCAGCGGCGGTCTTCTCCTTCATCACATCCTGCAAAATTTCGTTAGACAAATGTAGATGTAACTGTGTTAATGCCTTTCAAGCCTTGCGCTTCTTCTCTTCTTTCGTCAATGTTGAAGGCATCTTATCTACCCCTAGCAGGGCTTCCTCTTAGTCCATCTGTGCAAGAAATGCATGCATATTTATCTACCACAACGCGAATTTGGTGTTGCGATCCAATAGCAGAATTTCATACTTCAAAGACGCCATTACCGTGATTGAGATGAACAACTTGGAAGCTCTGATACCAATTTATAAAAATAGAATGTCGGTAATGAAAATATATCACAAAAAAATAAAAATAAAGAACACACAGATTTTACGTGGAAACCCTTTCGAGAAAAAAACCACGGGCAGAGGAAAAAAAAATTTACTATGTCAAATTCGAATAATTACAAGAGGAGTAGACTATGTCTATTTATAGGCTTGTAAAACCATATTCTAATAAGATTGAAACACCTTATTCTAATCAATTTCAAATAGATGGAGTTTAATATGATTTAAAAAACCTTATTCTCAAAATAAAATAAAAGAAGTATAATTTTATAGGGATTTTACTTTTATTCTATTTTACCACTGTATTTGATTTAAATAAGGATTCGAGTCACTTAATTCTAACATTATATCAATACCAATTTTGCATTATGTTTTTCATAATCTATTAAAAAATGTCAAAAAGTATCGATACCCATAAAATTATATCGATACCTTTTACTAGGTATTGATAATACATCTTTGGTATCGTTGGAAACTAATTTTAACAGCCACTGAATCAGACATTAAATGTCTCTAGTATTGATACTCGTACAAAAAGTATCGATCCTTTTTTGTTACAGGTGAATTTAATAGTTTGGTATTTCTATCCTAATGGTTTTATTTATTCTCCCAACAACCGTGACAATTAGAAATGAATTAGAAGGTATAAATGCCAACTTCTGATGGTCCTACAATAACAAGAGACATGATCAAGCCTAAAGATCAATCAATTCAACCTTAGTTTCTTTCATACTTTTCTTGTACACACTTGTGAAATTTTATTGTTATTCTTTATCAAGTGTATTCTTGTTTATTTGTGCTTTATTGGCAAACATTCTAATCTTGTGAGGATTATTTATTAGTTTGCTTCTTTGTAATTATTTGAGAAGGTTTGTAGATTTGGGTAGAAATCTTAAGAGAGATGTAAGGTTAAACCTTATCTCCAAAGGTTGAACAAACCTTATCTTAAAAAGATCTTTTAGAGGAGAAAGCTCAAAACAAAACTCTGGCAAAACTAGTTTTAATTTTTATAAACATAGAGGTCTCTTAAGGTTTTACAAAAGAAAGATTATTAAAAGTGTATGGATCCCTAAAGGACTCATAAATACTCAAGATAAATATATCTTTTCAAAATGGATACTTAAAGGGAATAAAATTATAAGAACTGATACTTATGGATCCAAAAGAATTTGGGTACCAAAAATCAATGCTTAATTCTATGTTTGTAGGAAGAGGAGCATTGCTTCAAGATGGAGGATTCATTCAAAAACTCATGGTACCTTGATGGTGGATGCTCAAAACACATGATCGATGATAAGAGCCACTTCATCAATTGGAAGCCAAAAAATGGAGGGGCGTAGTTACATTTGGTGACAAATCTAAAAGACACGAAGGAATCAACTCTATTGGTACAAGCTCTTCAATTCTTATTGAAAATGTTCTATATGACAACAGTCTTAAGTATAATCTACTTAGTATTGGCCAATTGTGTGATAGTGGTCTCAATGTCATTTTTGAGTCTAATGAATGTAAAATAGTTGACATTGTGTCTAATAAGATTATACTTGTAGGACATAGGATAAGAAAAATATATATGGTACATTTAGATGATTTGCATGATTTACTCATATGCCTTGTTAAAAATGAAAGTAATTCTTTATTATGACATAGAAAACTAGGATATGCTAGCATGATCATATTGCATAAACTAGCTAAAAATGATTTAGTAAGAGGATTGCCTAATATTATATTTGAATTAGATAAAGCTTGTGATGCATGTGTTAAGGGTAAATATAAAAAAGTTTCCTTTAAACCTATTAATGATGTATCAACTAGTAGAATTCTCCAACTAATTTACATAGATTTATTAGGTCCTATTAGGACAACTAACTTGGGTGGAAAACAATACGCTTTTGTGCTTGTTGATGACTATTCTAGATTTACTTGGGTTCTTTTCTTAAGTACTAAAGATAAAGATTTAGAAAAAATCATCACATTTTCAAAAATGAATCAAAATGAAAAAGGTTACTCTATCACTAGTGTTAGAAGTGACCATGAAACCGAATTTCAAAATCTTGATTTGAAAAATTTTTGCAACTCAAATGGAATTAGTCAGAATTTTTTTGCACTTAGAACCCTTCAACAAAATGAAGTTGTTAAGAGGGAAAATATAACTTTAGAAGAAATGGCTAGAACCATGCTTTGTGAAAATAATTTACCAAAACATTTTTGGGCAAAAGCCACAAACATACTTGTAACATTGTTAATAGAGTGATGATTAGGCCTATTTTAAAGAAAACTTCATATGAAATTTTCAAAAATAAAAAGCCTAACAGTATCTACTTTTATCTTTTTGGATGCAAGTGCTTTGTTTTAAATAATGGAAAAGACAATTTTGGTAAATTTGATGCAAAAAGTGATGAATGATTTTTTTGGTTACTTTTTAAATTCTAAAGCCTTTCGAGTGTTTAGCAAACGAACTTTAATAGTAGAATAGTCTATACATGTTATCTTTTATGAGTCTAACCTTCCTTCTATAAAGGATTCTTGTATTGATGATAATGATGATGATGCAATTTTTTTAATAATAATGGTAAAGTGGAGTAATCATCAAGTGAAAAGATTCAAGAACAAACACAAAATGTTCTTGAGGAGCTTACAATAGAGGAAAGGGAGGTCGCTCATTCAAGAGAGTTCAACTATGTAAAGGATGGTAAGATATTGAGAGATCCATCCAAAGGGGTAACTACTAGATCTTCTCTTAGAAATGCTTGTAATTATGTTGCATTTATCTCATGCATTGAGCCTAAAATATCAAAGAAGCATTAAATGATGAATATTTGATATTGGCTATGCAAGAAGAGTAATCTATTTGAGAGAAGTAAAGTATGAACCCTAGTTGAAAGATCTTTCAATAAATCTACTATAGGTATTAAATGGGTTTTTAGGAGCAAGCTAGATGAGAGCAGCAATGTAGTGAGGAACAAGATTAGACTTTTTGCTTAAGGTTACACTCAAGAGGAAGGAATAAATTATGATGAAAGTTATGCTCCCGTTGCCAAGATGGAAGCCATTAGAATGTTTTTAGCTTTTGTATGTTTTAATGAGTTTAAACTATATCAAATATATGTTAAAAGTGTTTTTCTAAATGGTTTTATAAATGAATAAATGTATGTTGAACAACTACCTGGTTTTGAAGACTCAAAATTTCCAAATCATGTTTTCAAACTTTCAAAAGCCTTATATAGTTTAAAACAGTCTCCTAGAGCTTGGTATGAAAGATTATCAAATTTCCTCACTGAAAAAGGTTTTTGTAAAGGGAAGGTTGACACAATATTTTTATCAAAAGAAATGACAAAAATTTATTAGTAGTTTAAATTTATGTTGATGATATCATTTTTGGTTCTATTAATGATCTTCTTTGTCAAGAATTCTCTAAGCTAATGCAAGGTGAATTTGAGGTGAGCATGATGAGAGAACTAAATTCCTTTTTGGGACTCCAAATAAAGCAAAAAAAGGATAACATCTTCATCAATCAAGCTAAGTACACAAAGGAAATGCTCAAGAAGTTTAGGATGAACATTCTCAAACCACAAGCTACTTCTATGAGCTCTTCTACAAAGCTTGACAAAGATGGGAAAAAAATATGTTGATTTAAAGTTATATAGGTCTATGATTGACTTTTTACTTTATCTTACCACAAGTAGACCCGATATCATGTTTAGTGTTTACTTGTGTGCTAGATTTTAATCATATCCTAAAGAATCACATTTACAAGCCTTTAAGAGAATAGTTAGATACCTTAGATACACTCTTAATTTAGACATTTAGTATCCTAGAGACTCATCCTTTAGCTTGCATGCATTCTCGAATACAGATTTTGGAGGATGCAAACAAGATAGGAAGAGCATCTCCGATACTTTTCAATTCCTAAGCAACATGCTTGTATCATGGTTTTCAAAGAAACAAAATAGTGTTGCATTGTCCACCACCGAAGCGAAATATATTTCTGTCAGTAGTTGTTGTGCTCAAGTTTTATGGACGAAACAACAACTTAAGGACTATGGAATTGATATAGATACCATTCTTATCAAGTGTGACAATACTAGTGCTATTTGTCTCACTAAAAATTCCATCCAATATTCTAGAACTAAACATATTGAGATTAGACATAATTTCCTTAGAAATCATGTCCAAAAAGGAGAGATTGTTCTAGAGTATGTTGACACCTTAAATCAATTAGCTAATATTTTAGAAAACTTTTAGACAAAGAAAGATTTTGGACACTTAAAGAGAAAATTAGGTAGTACTACATTACCTTAATTTTGTGTTCAAATGATTTTTTTTCACTTTGTTGTTTTCAAAATGTTTTATGACTTAAAATTGATTGCAAAAGTATCCATGCATGAATTTTATGTCTTCTTTATGCAATTAGTTAAGGGGAGTTAGTTGTTGCATGATTAATCTATTTTGATAAATATTGTCTAGCATAAAATTTTGAATACCTTTGAATGTGCTCAATTAGACTTTGTTTGATGAGAATGTTCAATTTTTGCATACCTCACAATACTCTATGTTTCATATGCATCATACTCAATTTTGGCATATGCAAGCATATGAACTCATTAGAAATTGTTATTGAGTCATCCTAAGTTAGTATAGAACTAGTTAGAACTTAAAATTCATGTTGGGAAAAATTTTTGCACTTCGAAGAATATTTTGAGCATTTGGTATCGATTCCGTTACAATTTATTTATACTTTTTAAAAATTATCGATACTTGTTTAAAAAGTATCAATACTTGGGGGATTTTTAAAGTACATGCAATGTGTTTTGAATTGATTTAGAAAACCCTAAAGTTTTTATTTTTTTTCAAAAACCTCTCGACCCATTCTTTAAAATCTTCAATTTTTTCATCTTCTCTTTAAAATCTTGGCTCAAATCAACCTACATTATCATCTTCTACAAGGATTTTTCAAGTTTTCTCTCATTTTTTCACAATTTCAAAGAAATTTTGAGGTAAAACTCTTATTTTTCTACTACGAAATCTATGGAATTCTTTTTAAATTGTTGATTAGAAATTGTATTTTTGGGTTGATTTGGAAAATATATATGTGTTTTCATGCAAGTGGTTGTCTATTTTTAAACAAACTCTTAAAATTTTTCTTCAAACTTATTGCCCACAAAGTGTTCGATAAAATTCCCCAACTAGATTTTAAGTGCTAATATGGTCACTCTTGTCTAGTTAGTTAGAATGTCGGTTAGGAAATGCCTTTGTTCCAGTCATTCATCTTTTTCTAGTGGACAACTCAATTCTTTTGATGATTGTTTTAGAGATAACCATGACTCTTATCGTTTCAATCAATATTTTGTAGAAAGAAACGTTAATGTTTCTCGCACCCTTGATATCGATTTTTTGGCCAAAACCAATTTTCCGTTTCTTCAAACTTTAACCGAATGAAAGTGGATTGATTTTTTTCAAAATTCATTCAACAACTCATTCTAATCTTATTCAAGCATTTTATTCAAATGCTAGACTCGAATATGATGAGTCTAGTGAGACGGTTGTTGCTATAAATTCCGTTCTTATAAATAATCCTATTCATCTCACTTTAGAAACTTTCGATGAATTTTTTAAACTTCCTCTCTGGGGTGAGTCAAATGAGAAAGGCCCTTATAATTTGGCCTTGAACTTTTGACGCTCGTTTGCATCTGAGCTAGATGTCCATGATCGCATTTTTCATTTTATAATTACATGGATATTACGTCTTATTTCAAAACATGTCGTTCTTCGATCTATCGACTATTGGTGGATTGATTCTTTTCATAGTAATAGGCATCCGAATTTGGCTTTAATCTTATTCAATGACATTACCAAATGTCTTGGTCAAAAGCTTGAGAGTGCAAAGGGGACACTATGGTGTTCGAGCATTAATATTAGAAATGGAAAAATAGAGGAATGAACGGATGGATAGGGAAATGAAATTTCCATTAAGATTCTGATATCATGTGTTGCTGAGTGCAAATCGTGATGTGCGAAGCTCTAGGCCTTGTTGAGGGTACACTACGGTGTTCGAGCATTAAGGTTAGAAATGGTGAAATGGAGGAATGGGCTGATGGATAGGGAAATGAGATTTCTATTAAGATTCCAAAATCAGGTGTTGTTGAGTGCAAACCGTGATGTGTGAAGCTTCGGGCCTTACGGAGGGGACACCGTAGTGTTCAAGCATCAAAGTTAGAAATGGAGAAATGGAAGAATGTCCAGATGGATAGGGAAATGAAATTTCCGTTAAGATTCTGCAATCAAATGTTGCTTAGTACAAACCATGATATGCGAAGGGGACATTACGATGTTTGAGCATCAAGGTTAGAAATGTATTGGAATGATATCGAATGACTCACTAGAACGACACCATGATGATGGTAATTAAGTTTCATAGAGTAATACCGTGATGACGGTATGGTCTTTCAGGGCGATACCTCAAAGATATTTAAGGTGTAAGACCATAGCTCAACTATGGCAACCAATGGAGTCTGTCAGGACATGGAACATGGGGTTACATGTGTAAGACCATAGCTCAGCTATGGCAACATAGAGAGTCTGCTGGGAAAGTAAACACGGGGTAGTCTACCAGGAAATTAAACATGAGGTTACATGTTTAAGACCATAACTTGGCTATGGCAACATAGAGGATCTATTGGGACAGTAAACAAGGGGAAGTTTGCCAAGACGAAAAAATGAGGTTACATGTGTGAAGTCCGCAGATCAGTATATCAGGAGACCTGCTAAGGTGTAAAGTAGAAGTCGCGGTGTGATGGGTGTGATAATCCACAAGACCTAATGAACTTGGTACATTTGGGAAACATAGGCCAATAGGATAATGAGAGAGTCTCCTAAGCTTAGGAGGGAAACATAATGTACATCAAAGTGAGTCCACCAGGGAAGTCGTAGATCCCATATTGTTTGAGCATATACGAAATAGGTTATAATAGGAGTAATTTTAAATTGTAAGTCGACAAGAGGTAGTTGCAAGATTAGGTAAATCAATATGAGTGTTTATGTGAATAAATTCCAACTCAAGGCCAAATGCTCAATAAAGTTTTCCAGAGAATAGTGAAAGGTGGAGGCTCGTCAGGACCACGAAATAAGGTAAAAGTCTTGTCGAACTACCCAGGGGTGGAAGCCTTCACGAAACATCTGAGTAAGAAATAGTATATTGGTACCACATGTCTAATGGAGCATCTTAAAGGAATAGACTGAAAGGGCAGGGACTACGGTGCTGTGTTGTGGGCACTAGTTCTCCAAAGTAGCGAGGGTATTGTATTATGGTAAAGACTACAATTATGGAAATTACTTGGATAGTCGCCAAGCGTCGCTAGCCAGAAATAATAAATACAAGTATTAGGGATGTAAAATAATCAGAGATGGGGAAGGGGTGAGACCCATGAGGGAACATGGACTAGGGGTGAGCAAAACTCGATTCGACTCGAAAAAATTGAAAAAAAATTTGAATTTCGAGTTAAACGAATCGAGTTATTCGAGTTATTCGAATCAACTCGATTTTTTTTTCAAATTTTGAGTTCGAATCGTGTTTAGTTTTCGAATTCGAATAACTTGAATAATTCGAATATCAAACTATAATATTTTATATTTTTACCCCAAACTCCCAAACCTTTTTACTTTTCCCTCAATACTTTTACTCCTTCCCACTTTCCCACCAAAACTTTTACTTCCCGCCACTCCCAACCCCTCAATCTACCCAAAATCTATTTCCCACCAAAATTTTACTCCCAAAAACCTTCAAAACCTTTTATTTTCCCCCAAAATTTTTATTCCCTCCGACTTTTCCCCTAAAACTTTTATTCCCATCCCATCGCACCTTTCATTTACCCCAAACCCTCCCCCTTTCAATTTTTTTTTAAATATTTTCCCTCCAAAATTTTACTTCCCCCTATTTACTTTCCCTCAAACTTTTATTCCCCAAAACTTTTTATTTCCCCCCTAAAATTTTACTTCTCACCCTTTACTCTCAAATAAAAAATCAAAATTATTCAAAAAAAATCACTAAACATAAATAGTAATAATTTTATTTATATCTACTATTTATATTATTAAATTAAATTTCACATTTTATATTATTTATATTATTGAATTGTTTAGTCATATTGAATATTTATATTAAAATTGAATTATTAATTATGCCATAAAATATTCGTGTTAAAATTTTATATTGGTATCAATCATTTTATTTTTAAAATAACTTTTATTAAAAAAATCATATTTTTACATTAATATATTTTTTAATTCCAAAATACATAGTGACAAGAATCTGAAGATAATTGCAACAACTAAGAGTGACAAGAATCTGAAGATGATTGAAACAACTAAGCAAGCAAAGAAGCTAACCAATATATAAAAAATTAATAAATAAATTATAAGGTGATAAAATTTAATAAAAAATTTGATTAAGGTGGATAAATTTTATTACTATGTGTGACAGTGGTTACAAGGACCCAAAATTGTTTTTTAAAATTTAACTCGAACAAATATATTCGATTCGATTTGATTTGAATTCCATCTCACTCGACTCGATTCGAGAAAACTTCAAATAAAGTTAGGATGATAAAATGAGATTCGAAAACTGAATTAACTCAAAAAGTTTCTATTCGATTCGATTCGGTTTGATTCGATCGAATGCTCAGCCCTAACATGGACAGAACTAGACCAGGGTATAAGTCTGTCAAAAAATGACTCATAGTGTATAAGGCACATGCCTTGCCAACTAAGTTCGCCAATTCTCCTATGAAATCTAGGGAGTTTAATTATGAGCTAGAAATATCAATTTCTTAAAATTTATGCAACACTCAATTTATATACAAATCTCACTAAGTTATTCCAAACTTATAAAATTGCTGTTTGGATGCAGGTTAGAAAAAGACTCGAAAAAATCAACAAGGAACAAGCAAAACTCCGTTGGAATAAGTGGGGGTAATAGTAGTTGTTCATGTATATAGAGGGGTACCCATAAAAGGCACGCCTCAGGGTTGAGGTTGACTAGGTTTATTCGGATTAAAATTGTAAATTGAAAATAATCGATGAATCAATAAACGTGATAGGTTTTAAGAATATAGAACTAATATGATGTGTTTATAAATATCAGAGAGAAATTTGAAGGTTTAAATTTTCTAAGTATGTGTAAATTTGAAATAGAAATATATTAAGTTATTCGGATAGTTGTTGCATTCGATACCTGGGCTTGATGATTGGGTCGGGTAATGGGTGCTTCATATTTAGTGGTATCAGAGCTTCGATTTAGCTGATCATCTAGACATAGGAATTTATGAAATGACCGCTATATACATGAATATTAGGTTTGACTTAGTCCCTTTAGTTGTTATAAAGCAGTAAGTGTGGCAAGAATAAGTACAGGTTGACAGATCATTGTAAGATTGACTATAAACGTAACAGAAGGAAGGTAAGTACAGTAGAAATAAAGGGATAAGGAAAGACAAGATGGGAGTTTTTATTACCTCAAAAGATCAATACAAGTACAAGAAAAGATTATGCATTATCCTCAACCAGCGGATTAGTCGTTTCATCTGTACTCTCTTCCCTCTCAACATTAGCTTTCCTTTGGGCTGTAGAGGTGGAGGCACCATCGAGTGTTCAGGCATTACCATCCGAGGAATTTGAGTTGGACTTGTTTGAGTCATGGTCATAGAAGAGTTCACCAGACTCTTTCCATTTCTTTCGGAATTTCCTCCATACATCTCCATTGGGATTTGGGATGTCGAAGCCAAGGTCGATTTTAATGAGAGGCTGCATGCGTTTGAAATTCATATGACATAGATCGAAGGGACCCATAGCTACTTGCAAGGGCAGAATCAAGTTGGACCTTAAAACTGGCAAATGTGCATCAATACCTTTATTGGTATCCGCTATAAATTTTTTCAGGGCCATGTTGTTCTCTTCTTGTATTTGCTCTTTATCGACGAGGTGTTGTTTCTCTAAGGTCTCCAGATGCCGGACCCTTTTATTTAACTCTTTTTGTCGAGCCACCGATACTTGGTATTTAGTTTTCCATGTTGAGATGGATTGAGTAAGTTCATGATTTTAGAGAAAAAGGGCATTATAGGATTGACGAAGTTAGGTGAGTGATTGTTCTTCGAAATGATGGTTCTCTTAGAATCAGTCCAACTGGCCTCAACCTCTTTGCAGGCCTATTGAAGATCCCAACTCATAAGTTCCCACTTCGCAACCATTATAGAGAAAAAAAACTCATCAGCTTAGCAAGGGTGGGCTTGTGAATACTTTCAGAGGAAAACGATGGCTAGACAAATTTCTTCAGCTTTGGGAACAAGTCCTATCTTGTTTTTACTGAATGAGAAGTGGGGAAAATGGGTGCTGATCTTTACCGATGTGCCTTCTCTATGGGAAGAAGGTTTCTACCTCACTAGAGAAAAGGGTATAATTGATGGTGTCAGTTGGGGATGTGTGTAGGCTTGGAGCTAGTAGAATCCTAGACAGGAGCCCCGGGTTAAGACACCGATGGTGTTGGGAGAGAGTTGCACTAAAATCTGGCTTAGTGGGAGGGATGGAGATGGCTAGGGAGAGACGAGTGATTCCTTCTCTGGTATCAAAGTTTTTTAATTGATTTATGGCGGACCAAACCAACTTTTCTCTTTTCCCCAACATTCGAGGACTCTCCTTCTATCCTTTGCCTCTTATGGTTACTTCTAACCACCCGAGTCGAAATGTCAACTGTTACCATAGCTTCTTGTGCACTTTCCATAAGTGCCTTCAAATCCATGTGTGGAGGATGTTGGAATGAGTCAAGGGGAGCAGAATAACCTACAATGAAAAATTAGGAGTCAACAGTAGGATTAGTAAGGGTTTGGTGAGAAATGACACCCTCAAGTTCAAGTGTTGAGGGAGATAAGCGTAAAAGAGGTATACTTTGTGGGATGGAGGGCTCCCTTCTTCTCCTCACTAAGGGCTGGGCCAACTCGTCAAAGGCTCTATAAGGCCATGCTTCACTGATAGGCTTGACTCTTTGAGGGTTCACTCTCAATGCTAAATTTGCTAATCTAAAGCCATTAGGGTTTTACTTTTCTTAACACTAACAAAAAAATTCCTTACTGTTAAGAGTTTATCTAGCTTTAGAGGATGCCCCAGCCTTAAGCTGTCATACTGTGACCTAAAGAGGCCAGAGACAATTGGTTGTTGTTGAAGACAAACAAACTTTTAAGGGATAAACCACCTTGTAGGAAAGCCAAAGCTGCCATCGAACTTTTTTCTCACCCGTATGAACTTATGGTGGTTTGAGTGGAAAATCAAAGAGGAACTTTAAACTATAGACTCGTGGCCATTGCAAGTGTAGAAGTAGACCGTTTCGGCTGAGATTCTCTAGAAAATGACCTCCAGTTGGTAAAAATGCTAAAATACACCAAGGAATAGAGGCTCACGATATTTACTACAATCAATGAAGTAAGCTACCAGGGTCCACTAGGAAGAATCGTTAAGCTACACGTGTGCAATTCCATAGATATTCAACACCCTACAAAAGAAAGGATGTAAATTGAGATGGAAGTTTGCCTCCAATAAGTATAGTGGGAGGATAAACCCATCATGGAAGCCACTCAATTGGCAATCTTTATCCAAGATTTCATAATAGTAGGCAAAATTGGGCAATCTGATTCCTCTGGCTAATAAACGCTTGAACATGTCCTCACGAGTAGTCGTACATTTATAAAACAATAATTCAATGAATACTCTGGCTTTATGGTTGGGTGACCTATGCGTACGTGTTGAAGAGGGCCTATTGCCACCCTAACCCTTCTGATTCCAATCATTTTATTCTATTTTTTACCTCTTGAAGATGGCCTAAATCGGGGCATGATGAAGTTGTAGTAGGTTACGAAAGACAAAAATGATTAAGGAAGACTCACCTGGAAGGTGGGTAATGCCATAGTGTGGTAAGCTCGAGAGAGGGAAATTTTCGAAAGGGAAGAGGAGAAAGAGAAGACAGTCAAAGGTTTTGAAGAAGAACTAAATCGACAAGGAAATTTTGAAGAGAAACTTGAAATCAAGTAAAATGAATTCCTTTTCTCTATATATCTCAGTTTTAAATAACCTAACGTCAATGGGAGTTAAATTTTAAAATTCTAGAAATGGTTCAGGTCTCCCAACCGATGCTTGACACACGTTAGCTATCAGAAGGGTTTTTCATAAACCCTTTAGTAACCAAAAAAGCAGGAATACCAACTAGGTAATGTATGTCAATCCAAGAATTCGTGTGAATAGTTGCGGAAGAATCCTTGATCAATGATCTACCCTATATAGGGTAAGGGTGAAACCCTCATCCAAACAGGATAAGCTCAGAATGAATTTATAAATGTTTGGTAAATTCACGTCAGATAAGCGCTAAGACAAGAGGGAATGGTGAAGGTGTCTGCTTCTAGGTATGCCATGAATTATCTAATAAAAGGGGAAACTAATTTGGAGTTCACCTAAAAAATCTAGGTAAGAAAGGAAATTTTGGGGTTGAAATTTCATTTGAAGGTGGGTGAGTTGCCACACCTGAATCTCTAATTTAGAACAATTTTGGGACTAAATTAAACTCATAGAAAGCTGGCGTACTCTACCGAATGAACTTGGTATACCTACAAACCAATGGGATAATGAGAGAGCCTCTTGAGGTTAAAAGGTAAACGTAGTGTAGATCAAAGTGAGTCTGTTATGGAAGCCACAGATCCCACATTATTTGAATAGATACGAAATAGGCTATAATAAGAGCAATCTTAAATTGTAACTTGGCAAAAGGTAGGCAAAAGATTGGGTAGACCTATACGAGTTTTTATGAAAGGAAATGCCAACCCAAGGTTGAATGCTTAATAAAGTCCGCCAGAGAATAGTGAAAAGCGAAGGCTCGTCTAGACCACAAAACAAGGTAAAAGTCTTGTTGAACTACCCAGGGTTGGAAACCTTCACAAAACATCTTAGTAGGAAATAGTATGTCAGTACCACATGTCTAATAGAGCATCTTAAAGGAACAAATTGAGAGGGCATGTACTATGGTGTTGCGTTGTGGGCACTATTTCTCTAAATTAGTGAGGATATTATATTCTGGTACAAATTGCAATTATGAAAATTACTTGGGTAGTTGTTAAGCGTTGCCAGCCAGAAATAATGAATACGAGTATTAGGGATGTAAAATAATAAGATATAGGGAGAGGGTGAGACCCATGAGGGAACATGGTCGGAACCAGACAAGGGTCTAAATCCGCCAATAAACAGCTTAGAGTGTATAAGGCATGAGCCTCACCAACTAAGTTTTTGAATTCTATTATGAAATCTATAGAGTTTAATTCTGAGCCAAGACTCTCAATTTCCTAAAATTTATGCAACACTCTTTTTATGTATAGATTTCACTAAGTTCTTCCGAACTTATAAAATTGTTGCTTGAATTCAAGTTAGATAAAGACTCAGAAAAATCAAGAGGGACCAAGCCAGACTCTGCTAGAATAAGTGGGCGTAGCAGATTTTCATGTATATAGAGGCACACCCACAAAGGCCACGCCTCAGACTGGAGGTTGACTAGGTTTATTTGGATTCGAATTGTAAATTGAAAATAACTGATAAATCATTAAACGTGTCAGGTTGTAAGAATCTAGAACTAATATGATGTGTGTATAAATTGCAAAGGGTATAAAATTTAGATAGGTGAAATAGATAGTAAGATAAAGTATTTAAATGAAGTGTTAAATGTTAGTAAAATAAAATGTTAAGTGAAATGTGATGATTTTTTATTTCTATATTATTAAGGACTAAATTGTAAAAAGAGTAAAGTCTGTATTACTTTTATTGTTGAGAAAATGTAGTGAAATTCTATATTTAAATGTGGATGTAGACAAAACAAGAACTAGTAGGATATAAATGGCATGCCATTAGGAAACATTTTATATGCGCAAGTGATAGTGGCACTATAGTGCAAGTGTCAGTGGCATTACAGTGCAAGTGATAGCGGCATTTAGGTGCAAATTATTGACTTTTTCTGTATATCCTATATGTTCTATTGAGTTTACACTTGGGCTTAAATTTCAATGTAAGTGAATTTAGTAATGAAAATGATAAGTGATTTATGGATTGTTATTTTGATTGCTTATAATAGATGCTATCCAATAAGTTTATACATATATATATAAAGGTAATAATTCATATGTTTACATACAATAGTAATGAATAAATTTAAATTAAAAGTTTAATTCATGATGTACTTACTAAGGTTTCACGACTTATCGTGTTGTTTCTCTAACGCGTTGGTGAAGATTGTTTTAAAGCTTTAGAGTGAAGGTCGTTTTCGACTCATATCATCACAAACCGTATCTTGGAAGAGAGTATAATTTTTATTGATTTTTTATTTAGCTCATGGCATGTACTTGATATATATGGAAAAATTATAATGGAAGCATATGATAGTTTTGATCTTCCTTGATATATTTTGTAAACTTGGTTATGTACGATTGAGTTTTAAGTTGAATTATATGATGTTTTGATGGAGAATTATGTTGAATATGTTTTGGAAGTGATATAGAATGATTTATAATTGTTTAGACTTGGTTTATGTGTTTTAAACATGTCCTAGGGAATTTGTCTCCGGTGTTGTGACATCTGAAACCCAATGTCGCGACATTGGAGCATGGGAGGTTCAAGTGAGTAAATTGTTTTTAGTGTCGCAACACTAACAGCTCAGCGTCATGGCATCGGTTCAATGACGTGACACCCATTTCCCAGTGTCATGATATTAACTCTGTTTATCCTATTTAGACCCGCATAAGCCTTGGTTAGCCCCGATTGAAACCAAATTTTAGGGAAATCTTTAGAAATGACTTAAATAACTCTAAAGGAGTCTAACTATGTTAAATCAAAGCTTAAAAATTTATGATTGAATTGAATAGCTTAGTTATTAATGTGACATCCCTTGCTTGTAAGGAATTGGTTCACTTCGGGTAAGGGGTGTTACATGTAGTGATATTCGAGTTTAGGATTTCTAATTCCCGGGCTAAAAATGATTCTAGAAGTACATGCCATATATGATATATCAATGTAATGAGATAAGTTTCTTTTAAAAAAGTTTCAAATTTTGAATTATAGATTGAAGATGTCCAACAATTCTCGAGAAGCAACATATGAAGAGGTAGAAAGTAGAGCCTTGAATGCAAATTGATAAGGCAATAGACCTTTACCCCAAGCTCGAAATAAGCTAGAAGGGCCTGTAAATTTGGGCCCTGCTAGCGAAGGCAGGAAAGAACAACGACCTGAATTCAGTGGAGACATAGGAGTGGAACTCAAGAAAATGCCACGCTAGGAATAAATGTCAGCTCATGAGGCTTTCTTCCAAACCTTAGATGAGTTACTTCAGTAGTTCATGAAAGCTGCTAGCACTCCTCCAACTCCAGTTTCGCCTCTACCTCATGTTCAGCCTTCACCTATAACAATACCTCAACCTCCTCCTCTTGCTCCTAGTAATCAATCTCCGCTTGAAAAGATAAGAAAACATGGGGCTGAGGAATTTATGGGAAGGAAGGAAAATGACCTTGTAGAGGCTGAATATTAGCTAGAAAATAGCCAAGGGGCATTCGAAGAACTACAATACACCTATGAAGATAAGTTGAGGTATGGTATATCTTTATTGAAAGATGAAGTGTATCAGTGGTGGACCATAGTTAAAAGTGTAAATCTTGCTGAAAAGATTATTTGGAATTTCTTTCTTACTAAGTTTATAAAGAAGTATGTTGGCTCGCTGTATATTGAAAAGAAGAAAATATAGTTTATTACTTTGAAGTAAAACAACATGGTAGTAACGAAGTATGAAAAGGAGTTTGTCAGGTTGAGAAAGTGTGTCAGAGAACTGGTGACCACCAAAGCTAAAATGTGAAGAAGTATTGAATGGGGATTAGATTAACACATTTTTGTCCTTGTCATAGTTTTGAATTTACAAGACTTTTCAATTTTAGTCGAAAAATCTCATAGAATTGAAGAGGGAATAAATAGACAGAAAAACAAGAGTTCGAGAAAGAGATTGGCTGTTAGTTCTATGGCCCTCAGAGTTTCTGGATATTTGTCTCCTACATTGGGACAAAAATCGAAGGGTCAAGGAAGGTAAAATCAACAGATAACCTCAGTTGCTAGCACTGGGAGATCGAGAATGAGACTTATACCACCAATTGAGCATTGTGGTAAGAATCATTTGAGGAATGTAGGCTAGTTACTAGGGCGTGTTTTAAATGTGGATCCAATGACCATATGATTCGAGATTGTCCAAAGGCTGTAGAGAATACCGTTGAATAGTTATCAAAGAATGCCCCAGTTCAACAAAGGAGTAGAAGATCTAGGACTACTAGAGATGTGACCAATAGAAATGAGTCTCGAAAAGCTAAAGCTTATGCTATCAGAACTAGAGAATAAGTTTATGCACCAGTTGTGATCACTGGTACTTTCTCTTTGTTTGATTCTCAAGTAGTTGCATTAATTGATCATGGTTAAACACATTTATTCATTTGCACTACATTAGTAAAAGAAAGAGAGTTACCAGTAGAGTTTATTGATATTGATGTGATAGTTATTAACTTTTTTGGACAGAATGATAAAGTAATTAAAAAAAATAAACATTATCCTTTAGAGATTCAAGGTCGCAAATTCCTGACCAATTTGATGGTTCTTCCATTCCATGAATTTGATGTGATACTTGGAATTGTTTGATTGTTAAAGCATGGATTAGTGGTTGATTGTAAAATAAAAAAATTCCTTGAAGACTCCGGAGGGATGTAACACCCCTTACCCGACCCGATCACCGGGTCTGAACAATAGGATGCCACATTTGTTACTAGAGCAATTACAATAACTTATACAGTAAAATGATCATTCAAACATAAAAAATTTCATAAACTCATTTACAATATGATACATAATCAAATTCGAGCCTTAATTGAGCTTACAAAAGCTCATTTGTTGAGTCGAGAACAAAAAAGGACTAAATTGTATAGTTTCAAAACTTCAAGTCAACGTTGCAACATGAGTGAGTTCCTCACCATGACGTGACATACTGACTTGGCCTCATGTGGTGACGGGATTCTTCATCACGCCATGGCCTGGAGTTCAAAGCTCATCACGACGACCATCACTCGATGTCACGACATAGACTCTGTTTTTGGTACAAATTAGGCCATTTGGTACCTATCTTCTAACCAACATTCAATTTACTAATTGATGCATATTTGTACAACCTTTTGTGCACAAAAACATCTCAAACATGTACCAAAACATGTATAAACGTCCTTACATTAATTATAATACCTACTTAACCAACAAATCTAACCATCCCTATATTTAATTTATACCTATGACATATTACCTTATACCACACAATTAAAACATATTATACCATTAACCATTCATTACATATGTTTCAACCCTATCAACCAAATAGACTCTTTATCATGTCATTGCATACCAATCCAACTATTCACATGATAATACCTTTACTATGCTTACCTTAAACATACTAACCAAGATATCCATTTATCTAGGAATCATAATAGCCAATTCATGCATCTTTAAACCATATGCAAAATCAAACATTAGATCACATATATGTGTATATAAAATTCGTTGCTATAAACACATCACAAGGACTTATATACATCAATACACCTATATACATGCCATAACTCTGAACTTAAAATTATCGAAAAGATACCAATTCAATAGCGGGACAGTGTGAGCTTTGTACGATCCGCTTGACGTGTTTCGCAAAGTGATCTACAAAGGGAAAGGAGAAATAATGGGGTTAGCATATCAAATGCTTAGTAAGTTCATAGGCATTAAAAAAAACTTTTCTCAATTTACAATTTACTACTATGAGCGACTAGCTTGACAAGTTTGCCTAAATATGGTAACCACAGATCAACAAGGCGAGTATCAACATATATCGCATCATATAGTAATTCAAGCATATAACATTCCAATTCACTTATATTAACATTTCAATGTCGTTCACGTAATAAATCAACATTTATTCAATTTAATATCAATATCATATAATATCCCATCTATTTATCAATAATATATCCAAGTTCAATTTAATTTCAATCACTATTTTATTTCATTATTTGAATATTGAATTGAATTCATTGATTCATTACATTTCCATATTGGTCCTACGGGCTCGAATAATAGGCTCGCATGATCTTTCACATGCTATCGATATTCGTATATCGCAATATGTATTTGTATAACCAAATTCAAAATCAAAAGCATTTTCATATTCAGATACGGATGCATATTTAGATTTAGACGTGGATGTAGGCGCAGATTTAGATACAGATGTAGACACTGATTCTGATACAAATGCAGTCACAGATCCTACCCCCATCCACTACACACCAACTCCGTCCAACCAATCACACTAATTAGGACTATAAGAGTCCATCCATCCAATCACACCGGGTCATGGTGGTATGCCACTCAGATAAGGTGTAGCTGAGCTACCAGATATATATATTAGTTTAACCGCCAAAATTGCAGTAATATTGCGAGAATACACTTCCTCCATCACATATCAAACCAACCCCGATGCACATGCACAAATAAACTAACACATATATCCCATAAACAGATGTCATGCATGCTTTCCTTACGTAATCATGCTTTCAGAGTTATTAGAACACAGAACGTACATGTATTTTTTAGATACCTTACCTATATTGCATACGGACACATATCCATAGATATCACGGGAAGTGTAATTATGAATTTTGGAGCCAAACGGTCTTAGGTGGAAATGTTCAGAAAATGGGCCCACAAGCCCGTCTGGTCCATACGACTTGACGAATGGCTTCACACACTCCTGCGTGACCCACACGGGCTACCACATGGCCTACCACATGACTGTGTGGCCCACACAAGCTACAACACGATCGTGTGGCTCACACAGTTTACCATATGGCCTACCACACGATCGTGTGACCCACACGACTTACCACACGACCGTGTGACCTATACGAGCTGCCACACGGCTGCGTGACCCACACAAGCTGTCACATGACCTACCATACGATCGTGTGGCCCACACTGCCTGGCACACAGCCATGTGACATTGACAATGCTTTTCAGCTTTATGCCATTTGCTACTTTTCGGGTTTTTCGTTACATACTTGATCAATTTCTAAAGAAAACTCATCCATGAAAATTCCAATACCTAAATTAACATCCCAGAAAGTGAAACTTATCAATCATACACTTAAAACCAAGTCACAAATCAAATGCAACTACCATGCTAAAGCCTAACCAAATGAAACAACCCTTAAACCAGAAACATTAATCACTTACCATTGCAAAGTGGCAGCCTAAAATAGTGCCTAAGTCATTAGTAAGACATCGTACGCACCACCCTCTTCTCCTATTGAAAACCAAAAATGATATTCATGAAAACCAATTTCGACTCAAACCATCAACATAAACCTCTAACTCTATACCGAAAACCAACAACACACTATCTCTATAAAAAAATTGAAACCAACACTTACTTAGAGTCAAGAGCGGAGATAGGATATTAAACTTGGGGAGGCCAAGCTAAAATTAGAAGTGCTATGTAACAGTTGATTTAAAAATATAAACAATCAATTAAAAAGAAGAAATATTCCAACATGACAATTGATTTAAACATATAAAAAATATATTAAAAAAAGCACTATTCCAATAATTAAGAGGAAATAACATATCATTACTTAAAATTGTGCACGACGTTCTTTCAAGGAAATAAAATCAGTAAATATAGAGTCTGAATCAAAATTTTCAGCAATCTCTCTCTCAATATAAACAACAAGATTATCTTTAAGAAGCTCATCCTTTATTTTGTTGCGAAGCCTTGTTTTGACAATTTTCATTGTCGAAAATGCTCTTTCTATAGGTGCAGTTGAAATAGGAAGAGTCAACAGAAGAAAAATTAATCTATCAATAAGAAAATATACCTTTGAGATCTGTGTCTCTGCTAATCCTTGACAAATATAAAAAATTCTAGACAAACTCTGCAGTTTCGGATGATTTGGAACATTTTGCTTATAATGCTGCAGTTGATACTTTAAGATTACTTTCTCTTCCTCAATGAAATCAAGAGGATAATATTTTTCCATAATACAACAAATATCATCCATATTGAAGGATTTATAAGCATCCTTCGGATCCAAAGCGGAGCTAAGTGTAAGAAGATCAACTGTCCGTCATTAAATCTACTATTTAGCTTAAGAAGTTGAGAATCTATAGCAGCATTGAATATCTCAACTTGATAATGGTGCTCCATATTGAAATCAACATGTTGGTGACAACAACGTTTTACCACATATGGAAAATCCATATCAAGAACCTCAATATTGTGCTTTTCACAAAACGCTTTAACAACTTCCAACAAATCGTCCCAACCATCTTCTCTCAACTTTTGTATAAAAGTTTTGGTGCTTGAGACTAAGTACATAACATTTACTATATCTTGGGATTTTTTTTGTAGATGTTGACAAAGAATACCCATTATCTCTTTCACTAGATGTAAGATAAAAACAAAATCAAAAGATGTAATCTTCTTATATGTTGCAATTACATCCCCACGGATAGAATAATTAGAACCACTTACAATAATATTTTCTATAACAGAACAAGTAGCATCAAACATCCTTATCAAGATACAAACAGAACTAAAATGAGAGCTCCAACGGGTTTCTCTAGCTGTTTCACAATGCCAAGTTGGTTAAGTCCTTTACCAGTTTCAAGTTCATCAATTTCTAACATATTTGTAATTTTAATTGCTTGGGTAGCTTGTAATTGATCATGACATTTACAAGAGGCACTTATTATATTAACAATGAAATTCAAATCATAGAAAAAATTATGAATATGAATTACCTCTCGAGAAGTAGCAACTAATGCCAACTGTAGTTGATGAGCCAAGCAATAAACATAATATGCATAGGGACAATCATTTAAAAGAAGTGCTTGCAAACCATTCCATTCACCCCGCATGTTGCTAGAACCATCATATCCATGACCTCAGGTATTTTGAACATCAAGACAATGCCGAAAAAGAACATGTACAAGATCAAAGAAACTCTATTTTATAAATCCTTTCTCATAAACATATCTCAAAATAATAACCATTTGCATTGTTTTAGATTTATCACGTGCCTCATCAATAATGATATAAAATTTAGAATCTACAATTTCTTCACGAATCTTATGATGCATTTTATTTGCAAGAATATGTAACATCTCTTTTTGGATCATATGAGAAGTATATTTAGCATTTCTTGGAGCATTGTCCAAAACAAATTTGGAAACTTTATCAATATAGAAAGCTAACAATGTAATCAATTCAAGAAAATTACCTCAATTTCTTGAATTAGAGGTTTTATCATGACCTCTAAAAGCACATCATTGCAAAGTTAACCAGCGAAAAATATGAATTGAAGTCTTGACTCTTAAACTTTGTGCATTGATAACATTGTTAATGTGTTGAGATTGATTTAAAAAATTGTGACAAATTTTCTCATCATTATTATGTGGAGAGCATGGATCTTGGCCAACATGATTCAAGAAAGCACACCTTTTTCCATCATTATATTTTTTTCAATTATTAAAACCTTAAATAATGAATGCATCTGTTCCATGACGAACAATTTGTTTTGAGAAAAGATAGCATGAGAAATAATATGTTGCATCTTTAGTAGGGGAATTCTCCAACCAAGGAAATTTACAAAACCAAGAAGACTGAAATCTTCGCGGATGCTTGTCACCAGAAAGTGGGTACTCAGACAAACGTATTTGTAACATTGCAAAATTTTGAGAATTTAATTGTGAGAATCTGCAGTAATTAATTTTTGTATCTGTGGCTCTATGTTCTGCTATTGTGTTTAAGGTCTGGAGTTCGAGTTGCATCGTTAAAAGTTTTATTATTTTAAAAAAAACCACTATCCATATGTTACATAGTTAAGTGCAATTCTGTGTAAATCTGTGTCAAGAATGAACCTGCTGGTTCACTGGTTAAGCATTTGTATTCTTTCTGGTCCTAAGTTCAAGTCCCATTGTGTGCATTAGGAAAAATTTTGCTTGTTGTCAGAAATACGCTAATGGTTAAGACAAAGGCTTTTTTGAAAAACGTTCTCTTTTTCTTTTCATCATTTCATCATTTCTTTTTTCTTTTTGTTTTCTTTTTCCTTTGTTTTCTTTTTCTTTTTCTCCTTTTTTGCTTTATTTTTACATCGTTTGAACGTACCATGTTGATTATTAAACTTCTCATTCTGATTTGTTGCATTGGTTGGGTAACTAAGTCCTCTGTGATGTTAATTATGTTAATTTGTTAAAGTTCTAAGAAACAATAGTGTGGAATGGTTGATAGTTGTGATAATGGATGAATTCTCATTATTAAGCGATGTTGTTTCCTTATTTTAGGAATAGGAGTTGGAAGTAACGAGTCTCGACAGGACAATCCGAGTAACTTCAGTTAATCTTTCGGTAAGTGTCGTTTCTGTTGAAGGTTTACATGCCAAAGTTTTCAACATAAGTTTCTGTGTGTAATTTTACTTCGTTGTCATTGAAATTGATTGATTGAATGATTATATGATTATTTTAGGCTTCGAAGACTCTCCATGCTATTATCGCTTCAAAATCCCTTTAGGTGTGTACCGAAAACCTTAAATTCTGTAAATTTCAGATGTTGAAAAATGTGACATTCGATGCGTGTGCCAGGCCGTGAGGGTGGCCGTGTAACTCACTGTTCATTGATTTAGAGCCACAAAGTCAAGGCATACTGGCGTGTGTCTAGGCCGTGTAACTCACTGTTTATGCTTTAGAGTCATACGAGCAGAGGACAGAGGCGTGTGCCCAGGCCGTGTGGCATATAAATGAGGCCTGAAACCTATTTTTAAGGTCGTGAGTGTGGCCTAACACTGATATTAACTTCCTCAATGTATGGATGATTTGAATTTAATTGTGTGAGAACTCTCTGATATGCTGTAACTGACGTATGGATAGCATAACTGTATGTGTACTGTAATACTTGTTCTGATATCGAACTGTATTATCTACTTGTGAAACAATTTAGAATGACTGAATACATATTGTGGATATTTGTACTCTTCTTTTACATGGGCTGGGATATTGTGAAGTAGGAAGTTATCTGCTTTTAATTAGTTGCTAAGCCATAATGCGTATAAATCTGATTTTAGCGCTTTGTCGTATTTTGATCTAGTAGCTAAGCTGTGTCTCTGTAAACATGTCAGACAGACACTCTATGGTGTGTAGGGTTGGTTGGGCATTGAACGCCTTTAATGGTGTGTTGGGATGGCCAAAGATGGTATGTAGCAGAAAGGGGTTAGGAATATCTACATCTGAATTTGATCTGTTTTGTATATGAAATTGAAATTGCTTCTACATATGTAACTAATCTGTCCTGAATTTGAACTGAAATTGCTTCTGTTACCAAACCGAATCTTTGAATCGAAAACTATTTTATAAATGTGTTTTAATTGAACAAACTTCATTTACGCACTGAGTTCACAACTCAATTTGTTATTGATTAGATTTCAGATGGTTCTCAGACTTGAACGGGTCGGCGCCGCGAAAGCTTAGTTAAGTTTTTATCTTTCTTTTAAATACTATTATTAGGAATTTCGGTATTCTATAATATTATGATGTTTGGAAAGATTATATACTTAGTTAATTGCTGTGTTGGGTATTATGTGATGAATGGTTCATTTTGACTGTATTATAAATGTGATGTTTTTAGTATCATTAATGTAACTCTCTAGACTTGGTCTGGATATCTAGGTCAGATTTAGGGTGTTACATTTAATGGTATCAGAGTCAAGTTAGTCAACACTTAGACTATTTTTGGGCTCATAATGTGTGATAAAAAGTGGTTACATGAGAACATGATGTTTGATTCAATATGAAAACTGAAATAATAGTAAATGATCGAGCCTCTGACGCCGAGCCTGTAAGTATTTATGTTATGTTATAATGATTGTATTACATGAACTGTTATCTGGTTAAATGTGTTGATGTGAATTAGTGAAATTATCATGTTGGATGTCTGAAATGATCTGTGCATTTTGACATTGTAGCTAGATTAGAAAAATGAGTTTGCGGGGTAGTCGTGGACGTGGAATTCGTGGGCGTCGAGGACACCGAGGAAGAGCTCGAGCAGAATCATCCTCTATGGGTAATATGCCTAACCTGGAGACTAGCAAATAGTTGGTACTCCCATTGTTAAGATGGAGTCTCAGACTCCGACGGCTGGGACAATGCACTGTCCCAGGCCATGATTCGAGCACTAGAGAGGGTCATAGGGACCCATTCTGGATCTAGAGGCTAAGGGGTTGGTTACTGAATGACTCCGATTGAATGGGGCTGAATTGTTCAGGGGCTTCATAGGAGTCACTCTTACTTTTGTTCATATTGGCTCGAGGCTATCGAGCATATCATCACTGGTCTTGATTGAAGTCCCACTCAGAAATTGAGGGGTGTGGTATCCATACTTTGGGATAAGGCTTATCAGTGGTGGCTTACGGTTGAGCAGGGTGCTTAGCCTGAACATATCAACTGGGATTATTTCAAGAACGCCTTCTAGAGTAATTATGTCGGGGCAAGTTATGTCAAGGCTCACCGACCCAAGTTTGTGAGCCTATCTTAGGGCGACTGAAACGACGAAAATGTGAAAGTGTACACAATCGCAACAAGTAATAAAGTGACAAGAAAATGTCGAGTTATCGTACCCACAAGGACTGTAAAAAGGAATATTTATGAAATTAATGTTAAAATACTTTGGTGATGGAAAATATTTTGGTTTAAAGATGATTAAAAACAAAGGGTTAAAAACTAAGTAAAAAACATTTAAAAATAAAATGGTTCTCATGCACGATTTCAAATCAGGTTTAATCAAGATGATATAATTGTGTTGGATTAATTACATTCCTTTAACTTAGAATTATTAAACTTATGTTTATACTGCTACGAACAAATTCACGGCAACTCGGTAATTTGCAAAATACTGCTCATACATACTTATTAAATTAATCAATCTCTTGAACATTTTTCAATGTCAATCCAAGTGATTAATCCATCTTTACAAGCATATAAAAGATCAAGTGAGGTAACAGAGTATTTCTACCTTCAAATAGTTTAATCGCAATAATCTTGCAAGTTATGCAGGGCATATGTATTGCCAAATACAATGCTAAACTTTAGCTACCTTAGAAGAATAAACATGCACTGATTAAGTATTCTGTCGATTAATTTCAATTTAAATATGGTTTAATAATTAATTCATTAGTTATTTAAAAATTAATATTGCAAGAATAACTTAAGCATGATTTTACTTAATCAAGCATCTTACCGAGGCCTATAACAGCAGAAACACAATTTCAATAATTCAAGTGGGCAAAATATAATCAACCCAACACGGATTAAATTCAAACTATATTGATTAAAATAACCATTTCAATAGCATAAAAATTCATAAACATGTTTGTCAAAACAACAACGAAATTTAAAGAGATAGGGAACAAGAAGCAAATCTGGTGTTTCTCCGTGGCTTGATTGATTTCTCCGTTCTTCGTTCTCCGTTGTCCTCGACTATCAAGGTGGATTATGAACACCTTAATTGCTTCTCAACAATGGCTGATGAGGACCTCTTTCCCAAGAGAAGAAATCGGCACTTGAACAAAAGGGAAAATGGGAAGGAAAAGTTAAGAGAAAGTGAGAGAGGAGAAGAGAGAATGGGAGTGTGAGGGATGTGTTGAATGATCAGCAAAGGGTGGCTTTTATAGCTGATTGTGGCTGCTAAAAATATAAAGTTTCAGTTGCCAAAGAGACCCCCCTTGGCTGGCCACACACATGGCAAAGTTGAGAGATTCAACAACTTTGCTAAAAATAGCCTAGGGAAAATCCATAAAGCCACATTTTTTGGAGGGGTTTGAATGCAAGGTTGAAAGTTCTTCAAGGGCTTCTTTGCAAGTTTATTTAGTCAGCTAAAATGCTGATTTGGGTCAGCATATGGACAGTTCTGGGCAGCCCAATTGGTGGCTGGTTCGGTTCACTAGATTTAGTTCAACCAATGCGGTTCAACTAGACCCTTTTTTTCCATAATTAATTAATAATAATTTATTTAGCCCAAATTAAATTGGGAATAAATTAAAATTAATTATATTATGAATTAACACACATTTTTAGACCATCTTAGGCTGGAAATAAAATTGCCTCGATGCTTCAAATTGCTTCTCAGTTTTATTCTTCGATCATTGTCTGTCGAGCCAATTTTTGCCTTTTGTGCGAATCTGTCAAAAATAAATTAATCAAAATTAAATATAAAATTAATTAAAATTCATCATGTTCATATTTTTAACATAATTTAATTATTTTATAATATTTAATTATTTTTCGACAAGAATTTAACCGAAATAGCATGATTTTAAGTTAAAAATGGCATGTAAAAACACATAATTTTTCGTGTTTCTACACCCCAAACTTAATTCATTGCTTGTCTCGAGTAATGCACAAATTTGAAAAGAATTTTCTCGAAAACACTTTCTGAAAAACTCCTTCAGAACAACATTCTTCCCAAAATCATGAAATCAATATACTTATGCTCAAAAACAAGAAATTTGATAATTATGCTACTCAAGTATGTATATCGTTCAAATTAATCTCAACAATCACTAAAATAGAAAAATTAGACTAAATGTTTCTTAATAAAGACATGTTAATCCCTACCAATTTGATTTTAATCCCTTATTCAAAATTAAACTGCAATCATTAAGCTTAACTGATGTCTTTATATGTTGAACAGAGCAATTTCTCTCCACTAATGTAGGTAACATTGGAACTTTGAATCAATAGGTCTTTAACAAGGTTGTAACGTGGCTGGGCTTAGGGGTAGGTAAAAGATAGATAATTTTATATTTAAAAAAAACCCTAGACTCAGTTTGTATCAGACCTTTCGAAATAATTACCTTTAATACATCAACTTTCTTTCCTTTTCACATACTCTTTAGTGCAATTTACTTCAAGTACATATGTTTTTTTCGAGTATTTTACTGCATGTACTACAATTTTTAGAGCATTTCATACTTCTTTGCAACTCCCCCAAACTTATTTTCAAAGAATACTCTGAATAGTACTGAGTCTAGTGTTTGAGACATTTTTAAGATAATTAAGAAAAGTGATGGCTAACTTTGTAAGGGTTCAAATAAAATTAGGCCATAAAGGCTCAAAGTTGGGCTTCAAAGGATAAAAATTTTATCATGGTTGGCTTGAAAGGCTCAAACGGTCCAAACAACAGTTGCCTAAATCATTCTCAACGTTCCATGCTTCCTAGGATTTCGCCTCAAGAAACTACTAAGTCAATTCTAAAGACTTAAACTTTCATGCATGCCTAACTTTCGTAAAGAACTAAAATTTTATGGTATGATTTGCATGTTTTATTAGAAATACATTTCATGTCATTATTAAGCTAACATAACAATTGATTGAAATAATCAAAATTTATTCATACTTAAATTTAGCATACTTAACAAGATTCAAATTTATTGAACAAAAATATATCATATTCATAATTAAAAGAAAAATTTTATTTTGAGTGGAAATAATTTCAATTTTTGGTCCCCCCAACTTAAAATGAACAATGCCCTCATTGTTTAAAGTGAATAGATACTATACACCAGGTAGGATTCCAAAAAAGAGGAGGCGAGTCAATTTGACTGCTTAAGTACCAAGCTCTTCCTAGATCCAATCCTAGACATATATATACCTATTGCCACACTTTAGACTTTACTACTTGTCCATATTTACTTTTGATTCCTATCTCTTATTTTATTGTGCAAAAATAAAAAATTCCTAATTAATCCTAATTCTAAGCTAAGTTGATAAAAATTAATATAAAATTATAAATAATATAATTATATATTAAAGTTTATCAAATTATTAATAATATTAAAGATATTTATTCTAGATGCTTTTTGAAAATATTCACAAAGAAAGGCACCTAGTTTTTTTTATTTACGAAAAGAGCAACTAAATTTTAAAAATAATTGAATTAAGTCCGTAGACTTAATGAAAATTTAAAATTGAGTTGCAAATTAAAACTTGGATCAAAATTGACCCTTTTATTTGAAACTAAAAATTTATTTTTCCATTTAGGGGATAATTTCTTGAAAAATTATGTCAAAATAAATTCTCAGGAAAGATTGGAGGGGTCAGAAACAGTCCCGCTTAAGTTCCAATCTCCTAGACAGAATTTATTTAAACACACTTTACCCCAAAATATACCCTAAATCATTTATTCAAAAAGAAAAATGAAAACTTAAGTATCCGATAAAATGAATGAGATTTTATCCCATTCAATTTTATCTCCCTAATAATGTTTCAGGCGCTGAGCATTAACTCGAAAATTACCTTCCTTACCTTGGAGTTCAACAACTCCGTATGGATAGACTTGGTGAATCGTAAATGGACCGGAGCAACGTGATTTTAGCTTACCTGGAAAGAACTTCAATCTGGAATTGAACAACAAGATTTGCTGACCTACTTCAAATTCTCGAACTCGAATGTGGTTGTCATGCCATTTATTGAGTCTTTCTTTAAGTAATTTGGCATTTTCATATGAGAACATTCGGAACTCTTTTAACTCATTGAGTTGGAACATCCATTCTCTTTCGCGAGTTGAGGATCCAAATTAAGCTGTTGAATAGCCCAGTAAGCTTTGTGCTCTAACTCCAATGGTAGATGGCAGGCTTTCCCAAAGACCAACCTATAGGGCGACATTCCTAACGGTGTCTTGTATGCTGTTCTGTAAGCCCATAAAGCATCATCTAATCTTGTGAACCAATCTAGTCAGTTCGGGCAGACAGCCTTCTCAAGTATGCCTTTGATCTCCTTATTTGCCAGTTCAGTTTGCCCATTTGTCTGCAGATGGTAAGCTGTTGCAACCTTATGTTTCACTTTGTGCTTGTCTAATAACCACTTTAACCACTTGTTCACAAAGTGGGATCCTTCATCACTAATTATAGCTCTTGGGGTTCCAAACCTTGTGAACACATGCTTCTGCAGAAACTTCATCACAACCTTAGCATCGTTTGTCGGATATGCCTCAGCCTCGACCCTCTTAGACACATAGTCTACTGCTACTAGTATGTACTTGTGACTGCAAGACGGAGGAAAAGGACTAAGAAAGTCAATACTCCATACATCGAACAACTCTACCTCAATGATGTTTGTTCGAGGCATCTCATTTCTGTTGGTGACATTTCCAACCCTTTGACATCGATCATAGCTCTTCATGTAAGCATATGCATCCTTGAATAGTGTTGGCCAAAAGAATCTGGCTTGCAATACTTTGGCCACTATACGTGTACCTCCAAAGTGTCCCCCACTTGGAGATGAGTGACAGTGGTATAAAATCTTCGGTATTTCATCTTCTACCACGCATCTCCTGATCATCTGATCTGCATAATTTTTAAACACATATGGCTCTTCCCAGAAATAGTACTTCACATCATGAAGAAACTTTTTCCTTTATTGATACGTCTTATCAATTGGCATCAAACCACAAGCTAAATAGTTAGCAATATCATCGAACCAAGGGGTATTTTGGACATGATTTACAGTCAGGATATGTTTGTCTGGAAACGTCTCTTAAATTGGTATAAGAAGAGAATTCCCTTCTTGTGGCTCCAATCTGGACAAGTGATCTGCTACTTGATTTTTGACTCTCTTTCGATCTTGAATTTCTAGATCGAACTCTTAAAGTAGAAGTACCCATCGGATCAGCCTCAGCTTAGCTTCTTTTTTCACAAGTAAATACTTAATTAACGATTGGTCCATATAGACAGTCACTTTGGTACGTACCAGCTAAGACCAAAACTCGTCGAAAGCAAACACAATAGCAAGTAACTTTTTTTTCTGTTACCATATAATTCAGTTGAGCTCCTGTTAGGGTTTGACTTGCATAGTAGATGGGATGAAAAACTTTGTTCCTTCGCTGGCCCAAGACAGCTCCAATTGCAAAGTCACTTGCGTCACACATCAATTCGAATGGCAAATCCCAGTCTGGTGTGATGATTATGGGTGCCGTGACTAATCGACTCTTCAAATCATTGAAGGCTTTTAAGTTTTCCTCATCAAAATTGAATATAGAGTCCTTCTCCAATAATTTGTATAAGGGTTTATCAACTTTGGAAAAGTCCTTGATAAATTTTCGATAAAAATCGGAGTGGCCCAAAAAGCTCCTTACACCCTTTACAGATGTTGGAGGTAGACGTTTCTCAATAACGTCTACCTTGATCCCATGTCTCGTTATCTGATGCCTTAGAACAACTCCTTCTCGTACCATAAAATGGAACTTTTCCCAGTTGAGTACGAGATTCGTTTTTTCGTATCGCCTTAGTACCTTAATTAGATTGGATAAGCAATCATCGTAAGTATCTCCAAATACTGAAAAATCATCCATAAAAATTTCCAAATATTTCTCAACCATGTCAGTAAAAATAGACATCATACATCTTTGAAATGTAGCAGGTGCATTACATAAACCAAATGGCATGCATCTAAATTTAAACCTACCAGCGGGTAGGTGAATGTCATTGTGTGTTGATCTTCCGGTGCTACTGTAATCTGATTATACCCTGACTATCCATCGAGAAAATAGTAGTAATCTCATCCTGCGAGTCTATCCAACATCTGGTCCGATAACGACAAAGGAAAGTAACCTTTCCTAGTCGCCTTGTTCTGCTTTCGGTAATCGATGTCAATTCTCCATCCCGTAACCGTTCTAGTCGGTATCAACTAATTTTTCTCGTTCTCTACGATCGTGATACCTCTTTTTTTGGCACGCACTTGACTGGGCTTACCCATGAACTGTCTGAGATGGGATAGATGATACCCGCATCTAACCACTTGATGATCTCTTTTTTTACTACGTCCTTCATGATAGGGTTTAGTCTCTGTTGTCCATTGCCATCTTCCAAGATAATCTTGTGCATGCATAGAGATGGACTAATACCGCGAATATAGGCTATGGTCCATCCGATGGCTTTCTTGAATTGTTTCAGAACTAAGATAAGTTTTTCTTCTTGCTTAGTGGTCAATTCTGCTGAAACAATCATAGGTAGAGTAGAATCATCACCTAAATAAACGTATTTTAAATGAGAAGGTAATACATTGAGTTCTAATTTAGGTGGCTCCTCGATCGACACTTTTGGTTGATAATAGTCCCTCTTTTATAACTCTAAAGATTCAAAATGGGATTGCGGATTAAATCCCCTTTGATTAGCTTCTAGCAAAGCTAACTATTCATCCTCCTCTTCATCATTTGGAGGATCCAATGTCAAAATTCTTTCCAGTGGGTCCTCAACATAGTTGAGTCCCTTCTTCACTATTAAATCCTCTAAATCGGACACTACAGAGCAATCATCCATTGTGTTAGAAAATCGCATAGACTTAAAGACGTTAAATGTTACCTGATCATCCTGAACACGTATAGTGAGCTTGCCCTTCTGCACATCAATAAGGTTCCTTCCAGTTGCTAGGAACGACCTTTCTAGGATGATTGGTACTTATTTGTCTGCTTCAAAATCTAAAATTACAAAGTCAATAGGAAAGATAAACTTATCAACACGTACCAATACATCCTCGATTTTTCCTTCTGGATGTGCTAAGGATCAATCTGCTAGTTGAAGCATAACTGTAGTTGGTCTAACTTCTCCTATCCTCAACTTTCTAAATATTGACATAGGCTTCAAGTTGATACTTGCATCTGAGTCACATAATGCCTTACCACAATATGTTGCTCCAATGTTGCACAGTATGGTAAAACATATAGGATCCTTCAATTTTGGGGGTAGTTTGTCTTGAAGATATGCACTACATTCCTTCGTCACAGCTACCGTCTCAAATTCTCCAAGTCTTCATTTCTCAAATAAGATATCTTTCATGAACTTGACGTAGTTTGGCATTTGCTCAAGTGCTTTAACCAACGGGATGTTGATGTGAAGTTGCTTGAGTATGTTAAGGAACTTCTTGAATTGAATCTTCTGCTTCTGTTTCTGAAGTCTTTGAGGGTAGGGTGGTGGTGGTTTCATTATTGGGACTGATTCTGGTTGATTCGTCTTTGGTGGCAATTTTGCATCTAACAACGTTGTTAGTTGATCAGAATTAGCTGGTCTTGAGGTTACTTTGTGTGGTTTTGCAAATTCTGGTTCTGATGAAACTGGAATTTCAACACTTGGTTAAACTTCTTCTGAATCTTGAGCGTCAGCTGGCTCTTTTTCAACTTCGACAATGTTGGGCTCTACTGTCTTTTTGCTCCTCAATGTCAACGCTTTACAATGTTCCTTCCCCATATTTCTTGAATTCTTCGTGTCATTAGGTAGAGCACCTTGTGGTCAGCTCCTAAGTTTAGTAGCAAGCTGGCCCACTTGATTCTCCAAATTCTTTAGAGTGGCGTCATTTTTCGCCATGTATACCTTCAATAGATTCTCTAAGCTATTGGATGGTTCCGCTTGGGTTGGTTTCTGAACTTGTTAGGGGAAACTAGGCAGCTGAGTTGGTCTAGGTTGGGTGTAAGTGTTATTGGTTCCAGCCCCTTGGTTACTTCAGAAAAATTCGAGTGATTTTGCCACGATGAGTTATAAAAGTTGGATTGCAGTCCTTGCCTCCCTTAGTTTTGGTTTTGGTTACCCATGTAATGTACGGATTCAGGGTTCGATGGACATTCTTCAAACAAATGTCCTTCCCTACAATACACACATGCTATATTCTCAAATTGGTTAGGTGGTTCGGCTACAAAACTGTTAGACCCATTAGTGGTAAGATTCTTAATCATTGAGGATATTGAAGGTACCTGAGATGCGAGTGAAGTGAGAGCGTCCACTTCATGTGTTCCAGTGACTCATCTTCTTAATGCTGCTTGATTGGTTGGCCGTTGATAATTATTGTTGGCAATCCTCTCAATAATTTCGTAAGCCTCATTATAATACTTAGAAAGGAGAGCACCATTAGCAGAGGCGTCCACTACCATCCTCGTGTGAGCGTTGATACCATTATAAAATGTCTCAAGTTAAATGAAATGTGGGATTCCATTATGAGGGCACTTTCGTAATAAATCTTTGTACCTTTCCTATGCCTCATACAGGGACTCATCATCCATTTGTTGGAAGGCAGTGATCTCATTCCTCAACTTGGCATTCTTGTTTGGCGGGAAATACTTCATGAGGAATCTCTCGGCTAACTCTTGCCATATAGAAATAGAGTTCGGTGGCAATGATTTCAAGTAGGCACGAGCTCTATCCCTTAGCGAATATGGGAACAACTTCAGCTGTAATGCATCTTCGGGTACTCTGGCTAACTTGAAAGAATCGCTCACTTCCATAAATGGTCTTAAGTGAAGATGAGGATCTTCATTAGGCATTCTACTAAATTGGCCCACAGTGTGAAGCATCTGGAACATGATTGGTGTAACACCCCTTACCCGTATCCAACACCGGAATAGGGTACGAGGCATTACCAAAACACATACACTTGTAAATGTATTTAACCGAGTTATAAAATTTCAACTAAATTAAAACTTTCAAAATAATTAGAATGCTTCTATAACTTTTCACAATATATCCTCAAAATATTATAATCATAATAATTAGGGCCTACGAGACCCGGTACATACTCATACAATTCAATGCTTCATTTCCATTTCATTTAATTCGCAATTTCTCATGCTCACAATTTAGATCATATCACTAGCAATTTCCATTTAATTCACGTACAATTCAATGTCACTAAGTTTAACACTAATACGTATTTACCATTTAACTTAATGTTTATCGATTATATCATTCAATAACACATTTAAGAAATTCTTAATTTTGCAATGAAAATATCACTTTAGCTTAAATAACAACATCATCCTGGTATAAATACACTACCACTTATTCATTTACTTTAATTCATTTGGGCCCATTTGTCACTTACCATCCTTAATCAAATTAGGGAACGGTTACGGAAAATTGAGTACTTCACTTTCACTTTGCCATAGTATAACTATGGTCTTATGTATGATCACTTATCACTTGTCCCTGATCAGATAAGTGTAGCCACTTATCACTTTGTTTCTTGATCAGATAAGTGTAGCCACTTATCACTTTGTCTCTTGATCAGATAACTGTAGCTAAAGCTATCACTTTTCACTTTTCACTTGTCACTTGATCAGATAAGTGTAGCCGAAACTATCACTTATCACTTTGTCTCTTGATCAGATAAGTATAGCAGAAGCTATCACTTATCACTTTCCACTTGTCACTTGATCAGATAAGTGTAGCCGAAGCTATCACTTATCACTTTCCACTTGTCACTTGATTAGATAAGTGTAGTCGAAGCTATCACCTATCATTTTGTCACTTGATCAGAAGTACTCAAATCTGGCGTTCCGCTCAATTTGATCATTTATTCAATTTTCGCATTTTTATTTTATTCTCATTTCATCAATAAATATATCTCATCATACATTACATAACTCATGAAATTAACATTTAATCATTAAATTTCGGTCATATGAACTTACTATTTCATTATCTTACCACACTTGTTTCCTATGCACATCACACAAGATATAAACATATCATTCAACCATAGTCACAAGCTAGTGTATTTAAACATAACTCTTTTTGGAACTAACCACATGATAAACCATTCATGAAATTATTTCATGCCAAATCATATACCGAATATACGATACACACATACTATGAAACTTTATTTTCACACATGAGCTTAAACCAAAACCAATAATGCACAAATATAAGCATTATTTCTATTTCATCGTTTATCAATTATAATCAAGCATATGACCAATTATACACAAATCATTCATATACTTCCCAATTTTCCTCCTCCTCCTCTCCATTCCACATCCTTAATGTGTATAACACACTTAAACAACATTAGCTATAATTTCACTATTCACTCACATGTATATTCAAAGCTGTTTATCCGAGTTAGAGTCACTAAATTATTTTTATCCGGAGCTACAGAGCTCCAAATTAAGATCCGTTAATTTTACCTGAAACTAGACTCACATAACTTCTTACCATAAAATTTTCAGAATTTTTGGTTCTGCCAAATAATACAGTTTATTCTTTAAAGTTTCCCCTATTTTGCTGTCTGACAGTTCCGACCACTCTTCACTAAAAATAATACAGTTTATTCTTATGAAAATAGACTCATTAAGGATTCTAATCATATAAATTATAACTTATAATCATTTTTGTACAATTTTTAATGATTTTCCAAATTAAGAACAGGGGAACCCGAATTCATTCTGACATTGTCTCACAAAATCTATTATATCTCATGATTTACAATTTCATTACTTACACCGTTTCTTCTACGAGAAACTAGACTCAATAAGATTTAATTTTATATTTTATTCACCCTCTAATTCAATTCCCACAATTTTTGGTGATTTTTCAAAGTCAGACCACTGCTGCTGCCAAAAACTGTTTAGTGTAATATATTGATTACCAATTTGACTCTAAACTTTTAATACATGATAATTTCGTCCCTAGGCTTGGAAAATGAAATTCTTGCAATATAATCCTTGATTCAAGCCTAGTATTTCTCATACATATCAATAACAGCCCATAGATTCCATGGAATTTTAGAATTTCTCCATGATTTCAATATTTTTCAATTTAATCCCTAAAACATGTTTTCATCTAAAATTCTTTAATAAAACACCTTTAAACATTCATTAACATCTCAATTTCATCACAAAATAACAAAAATCATATGAACTTATCATTAGTATCTTCCAAAACTTTCAACAAAATGAGAAACTAGTAGAATACTAAGTTGGACCTAATTGTAAAACTCTAAAAATATAAAAATTTCAAGGACAAAGCAAGAATTAAACTTACTTGAAGCCAAAATATGGAATACCAGCTCCAAACCCTCTTCCATGGCTGTCTCCCACCGAAATTTCAAGAAGAAATGGTCTTGAAATGCTTAAAATAAAATTTGGCCACATAAACTTTATTGTAATTCCAATTTTGTCCTTAATACATAAAAATCTTAGATTTTTTTTAACGGTATGTCATCTCAGCCCCTAAATTGGTCCATTTTCTCTTTTAGTCCTTCCTTATTTAATTGTTAAGCTATTTAATCACTTTAGCAAGTTTTGCATCTTTTCAATTTAGTCCTTTTTAATTAATTAACTGCCAAAACATTAAAATTTTCTGACGAAACTTTAACACTACCATATTGACACTCTGTAAATATTTATAAAAATATTTACGACTCGGTTTATAATATCGAAGTCTCGATACCTCTTTTTCTCAATTTCTTGACTTAATAAATTTTTATAAAATACAAATTACTAATTTAAAAATCTCTTAAAAATCATATTTGGCTCGTAATTATTGATAATAAAATTTACGAGCTTATTTTCTGAATTTGGTGATCTTGTACCACTGTTTTTGACATTTTTGAAAATCGGGCTATTACAATTGGCTTCAGCTCAAATTGTTGTGCCTTGATTTTGGGTCTCATAATACCCGGATTAACATCGTTAAATACTGGCATGACATACTGTCATAAAGCTCTATCCCTATCATCAACAATAAGAATATGATTCTGAGCAAGGTTTGCTCCATTTCCTTGATTCATATTCTCAAAGTTTATCTCTTCGGTCCTTCTTTGGTTCGCTTGTCTTCTTCGCTATTGAAAGCTTTGTTCTATTTTAGGGTCCACAGGGAGTAAGTCGATAATCTGGTCAATACTCATAAACACCTGAAATAATCACAGAAAGATTAAGTAAGTAAACATTTAAACAGGAAAATAAATAAACCAAAATGTAAAAATAGATTCACAAATAATGGCTTTATAGTCCCCGAAAACGGCGCCAAAAACTTTGGACGACGAAAATGTACAAGTGTACACAATCGCAACAAGTAATAAAGTGAAAAGTAAATGTCAAGTTATTGTATCCACAGGGACTATAAAAAGGAATATTTAGGAAATTAATGTTAAAACACTTTGGTGATGGAAAATATTTTGGTTTAAAGATGATTAAAAACTAAGGGTTAAAAACTAAGTAAAAAAATTTAAAAATAAAATGTTCTAATACATGATTTCAAATAAGGTTTAATCAAGATGATATAATTGTGTTGGATTAATTACATTCCTTTAACTTGGAATTATTAAACTTATGTTTATACTGCTACGAACAAATTCACGGCAACTCGGTAATTTGCTAACTACTGCTCATACATACTTATTAAATTAATCAATCTTTTGAACATTTTTCAATGTCAATCCAAGCGATTAATCACAATAATCAAGTGAGATAACAGAGTATTTCTACCTTCAAACAGTTTAATCACAATAATCTTGCAAGTTATGCAAGGCACATGTATCGCCAAATACAATGCTAAATTAACTTCAGCTACCTTAGAAGAATAAACATGCACTAATTAAGTATTGTGTCAATTAATTACGATTTTAATACGATTTAAGAATTAATTCATTAGTTATTTAACAATTAATATTGCAAGAATAACTTAAGCATGATTTTACTTAATCAAGCATCTTACCGAGGCCTATAATAGCAGAAACACAATTTCAATAATTCAAGCAAGCAAAATATAATCAACCCAACACGGATTAAATTCGAATTAGATTGATTAAAATAACTATTTCAATAGCATAATATTCAGAAACATGTTTGTCAAAACAACAATGAAATTTAAAGAGATAGGAACAAGAAGCAAATCCGGGGTTTCTCCGTGGCTTGACTGATTTCTCTGCTCTTTGTTTTCTGTTGTCCTTGGCTATCAAGGTGGCTTATGAACACTTTAATTGCTGCTAAACAATGGCTGATGAGGACCTCTTTCCCAAGAGAAGAAATCGACACTTTAACAAAAGGGAAAATGGGAAGGAAAAGTTGAGAGAAAGTGAGAGAGGAGAATAGAAAATGAAACTGTGAGGGATGTGTTGAATGATCAGCAAGGGTTGACTTTTATAGCTGATTGTGGCTGCTAAAAATAACAAATTCCATCAGAGACCCCCCTTGGCTAGCCACACACATGGCAAAGTTGAGAGATTCAACTTTGCTAAAAATAGCATGGGGCAAATCCATAAAGCCACATTTTTTGGAGGGGCTTGAATGCAAGGTTGAAATTTCTTCAAGGGCTTCTTTGTAAGCTTATTTAGTAAGCTAAAATGCTAATTTGGGTCAGCATATGGACGGTTCTGGGCAGCCCAATTGGTGGCTGGTTCGGTTCACTAGATTCGGTTCAACCAATGCGGTTCAACTAGACCCTTTTTTTCCATAATTAATTAATAATAATTTATTTAGCCCAAATTAAATTTGAAATAAATTAAAATTAATTTTATTTTGAATTAACACACATTTTTAGACCATCTTAGGCTAGAAATAAATTTACCTCGATACTTCAAATTGCTTCTCGGTTTTATTCTTTGAGCATTGTTTACCGAGCCAATTTTTGTCCTTTGTGCGAATTTGTCGAAAATAGTCAAAATTAATCAAAATTAACTATAAAATTAATTAAAATTCATCATGTTCATATTTTTAACATAATTGAATTATTTTATAATATTTAATTATTTTTCTATAAGAATTTAACCGAAAGAGCATTATTTAAGTTAAAAAGGGCATGTAAAAACACATAAATTTTTGTATTTCCAGCGACTAATCTATGGCTAAATATGAAGCTGAATTTTTTCTCCTGAGTAGGTATGTATAAACAATGGTATCGTCTAACTACAGCAAGTGCGTGAGGTTTATGAAAAGATTGTGATATGATCCATGGGTTTTGATAGCTCCTCAAAGGGAGTGGGTTTTTACGGTTCTGGTTGATAAAGTAAAAATAGTGGACAACGAGCGTGAGCGGTGTGACCGTGAGAGGGGTCAGGGTAATATTAAGAGGGATTTGGTTCCCTCTAGTTTTGAACAACGCCCTAAGAAACGGGCGAGATTTGATAGGCTTTCGAGGCTCAAGGCACCAGTTGCAGTGACTGAGATTCAGCTGTGCAGTGATTGTGGGAAACGCCATTCGGATGAGTGCTGGAAGAAGTTAGGAGCGTGCCTTCCTTGTGGGTTATGGAGCGTCGGGTTAGGGATTGCCCCTATTAACTAGATCAGGTGTCAACTACGGCACAGACTCCGACTCCAGGTTCTGTTCAGCCTTCGAGAGTGGTTCAGCAACCATCTAAAGGTCGTGGTTCTGGTAGAGGGGGTAATGGTTCGGGGAGTACAAAGAGAACCGGGTAGAGGGTGTAGTCAGACTCGATAGTCAACTAGTTTACGCGGTGAGACCCTGCGAGAATAGTGATAATGTTGATGTTATTGTAGGTACATTATTTATGCATTATATTTCGTACTATGCTCTCATTGATATTGGATCTACTCACTATTATATAGCTAGTGTTGTTTTTGCAAATCTAGGTTTAATTGTTGAAAATATTGCTAGAGAGTTTTATGTGATTAGTCCTTTGGGTTTGTTAGTTCAGGTTGATAGAGTATACAGATGGGTACATCTAGAGTCCATGGTACAGTGTTTCCAGCTGATCTAATGGAGTTGCCCTTTAATGAGTTTGATTTGATTCTAGGAATGGATTGGCTTGTAGAATATCGGATCAATCTAGACTGTGCAACCAAGAGAGTTACTCTGAGAACGGATGAGAATGATGAGGTGGTTATGGTTGGTGAGCGTCGAGATTCTCTCTAATGTAATCTACGCCCTTGTAGTAGATAAGTTAGTTCGAAAGGGGTGTGAGGCCTACCTTTCCTATGTATCCGATTCGGTTCCCACAAAGCTTTCTGTGGAAGATATCCGCACTGTGAAAGAATTCCCTGATGTCTTCCCTAAGGAATCTCCCGGAGTACCTCCAGATAGAGAGGTGGAATTTGGTATTGATCTTTTACCAAGTATCGCTTCGGTGTCTATTGCACCCTACCGCATGGCACCGAAGGAGCTGATCAAGCTAAAAGCGTAGCTTCAGGAACTTCTTGATAAGGGTTTCATCCGACCGAGTGTGTTTCCATGGGGGGCACCGGTGTTATTTATTAAGAAGAAAGATAGATTGATGAGGATGTGCATAGATTATCAACAGTTGAACAAGTTAATAATAAAAAATAAATACCCGTTATTGAGGATTGACGACTTGTTTGACGAGTTTCGAGGGGAATCTATTTTCTCAAAAATTGATCTGCACTCTGGTTACCATCAGCTCAAGGTCAAAGAGACTTATGTGTACAAAACCGCCTTTAGGACTCGTCATGGACACTACGAGTTTCTGGTGATGCCTTTCGGCTTGACGAATGCCCCATCGGTGTTTATGGATTTAATGAATCGGGTGTTCCAATCGTACTTAGAGCAATTTGTGTTGGTTTTTGTTGACGACATCCTGATCTATTCTAAAACTGAGTTTGAACATGATACTAACCTTCGAATTGTACTCCAGATACTCCGAGAAAAATAGTTGTATGCTAAATTTAGTAAGTGCGAGTTTTGGTTACAGGAAGTTACTATTTTGGGTCATGTGGTAATTGTGGAAATGATCCAATTAGATCCACAGAAAATAGACACTACAGTTGAGTGGAAGCAACCAAAAAATGTATCTGAGCTTCGTAGTTTCCTAGGCTTTGCCGGTTACTATCGAAGGTTCGTCGAAAGATTTTCTCTAATTGCGTCACCTCTATGAAGTTTCTACATAAGAATACTCTTTTTGTTTGGTCTGAGGCACAATAGTCTAGTTTTGATAAGCTTAAGCCTGCTCTAACACAAGCTCCTGTTCTAGTTCAACCAAAATTGGGTCAGGAGTTTGTGGTATACAATGATGCGTCACAAGTCAGGCTAGGATGTGTTCTGATGCAAGATGGTAAAGTGATCTCTTAAGCATCGCGACAACTTAAGACACACGAGGGTAACTACTCTACACATGATCTTGAGCTGGTTGCGATCATGTTTGCTTTGAAGATTTGGAGGCATTATCTGTATGGTGAAAGCTATATCATTTACACTGATCATAAGAGCCTCAAATATCTATTAACTCAGGAAGAGTTAAATCTTTGGCAACGTAGGTGGGTTGAGTTACTTAAAAATTATGACTGCACGATAGAGTATCATCCAAGCAAGGCTAATGTGCTAGCTGATGCCCTTAGCCATAGAGTGATGATTGATCTGAGAGTAGTGGTAGCTCGTCTGAGTTTGGTTGAGGATGGTGGGCTGTTAGCCGAATTGCAGGTTAAACTGACTTAGGTTGAGCAGATTCAAGCTAAACAGTTGAGCGATGAGTCCTTAGTTCAGCGACTACAATAGGTTCATTCGAACAAAACTTCTGATTTTAGCTTGGACAACGATAAGGTTCTGTGTTTCAGAGGTCGGATTTGCATACCTAATGATAAAGAGTTAAGGCAGTTGATCCTACAGGAGGTGCATAGTAGTCCCTATGCTATGTATCCAGGTGGGAACAAAATGTATCTAAACCTTCGCGAACTCTATATCGATACAAAATATATACACATAAAATATGAAAAACATTTCAACACATCGAGTAACAGATCCAAAACAATATATATACAACTTTCACAAAAATCAATATTACATATAAAAGAACATATTGAGACATGCTTTTGTAATAATGCACATTTTGAATAATTTTCTACCCATCTCCTACACACCAATATCGAGTTCCATAGAACTCGTCCATCCAATAACACACCATTTGTGGACAAGCTACTACATAAATGTCGAAAATGACCACGTAGCATATTGTGGACAAGCCACCATACAAATGTCGAAAACGGCCACATAGCATATTGTGGACAAGCCAGCACATAATTGCAGATAAACTGCCACATATCTTCCTCCTTTCACAAATCTTGCCAGATGCATATTATATCACCATTTTCTCATTTTAATCAATTCATGTTAACATGTTGTAAACATGTTTTACCTATAGGATTACATATCACATAGTCATATTCATATTTTCATATTCGCATAATGGAATCATAATGATAACACACAAGCCATACATCATATGTCATGAGAATGAGATCTACACATATATCAATATCACATAGATGTAATTTGCACAAGCACCACAATCACATAATATCATCACATCACACAATATACTTTTTCAAGAACAACAGATAGGTTCACTTACTTGGGTTTCTCATCGATGGGTTTTTCAACCCTCTTTATGAGTATGTAGCATACCCGTGCATAAAAAATTATTAACATACTAATATAATAAAAGTAAACACTCATCACAGGACATAAGTTAAAGATCCCACACCTTATTGTAGATCTAAACTGTACGCTCCCTTTGTAGAGGTCCCGCTTGGATCTAGTCCCAATCAGAAATCTAATCACACAAATATCTATTTCTATTCACGATCTAATAAAAAAACAAGTACTTTAATATAAGATCTAATGAAGGAAATCTCACCAATACTTTCCCTTAATTCGAATGCTTAGATCTGTTACTCTCACGATGCCACACTATTGGTTTCCTAGAGGGTTGTTGTTCGATTCTTCATAACCCATGGAGATTGAAAGTTAATCTCAAGAAAGTAATTATAGTTGAGTCATTATTTGAGAAAGAGGGAAAAATAAGGAAAGATGATGATTCCATCACTTTGCATAACTTACACTACTAAATAGTACAATGAAGTCAAAGATGAATCCTAGAGAAAAGTTTGAAGGTTTAACGATCTACAAGGGATCATGTGATCGGTGAGATTTGTAAATAAGATGAGTGAAAAAAATTAAAGAATGAGTCAATTGAAAGAAAAAGGTTAAATAAATCGAAAAGAATAGGAAAAGTGGAGAAAAACCCAAATCTCAGTGGCAATCAGCGTTGGCGACAGTAGAAATGGCAGTGATCCGGTGACAACAACAAAGGGTGGTGATCGGAGGAGTAGAAGGAGAGAATAGGGGTGTGCACAATGGTGACGTAATGGAGCAACTAAGGCTTACGGTGGAGGAATAGAAGTAAAAATGAAGAGAAATGGTGGTGGTTGCCAAAAAAGAGAGAAAATGGCGGAGAAAAAGAGAAGAAAAGAGAAAATTGGAGGAAATGAGGGTGGTGGACGGTTTTAGAGGCTTTTGGGTTGGTCAACAGCTTTGTTTTGAAATGAAATTAGTGTAAAGAAGGAGAGGGAACAAATGAGCAAAAAGAGGGATGTGTCTCACAACTTATGGCAAGTTTGACTTGCTAAAGGAGGAAAAGAATCCTCCACATAAGGCAACAAGGGGATGGACGGTTGGCATCTATTGTGCACATAAGAATTGTGCCAAAAATAGAAAAATAAAACAAGGGAATAAGGGGATTCAAACTAGGGACCTCTAGAATGGTTAAGAAGCTTCCTACCACTGAGCCACAACACTTCCTTGTTTTTATTATTGCGCAATTAATTTAAAACATAGGAGATAACATTATCACTCTTGTATAATTAATAGAAAAGTGGGATGTGACACAATCCAAATAATATTTCACTCCGAATCCAGTCAATATTTCTAACGAACTTTCTATTCACTACCTTGAATAGTCTCAAGAAACTTTTTACAAAGAAAATATCACTAACGATCCCTTTGCCCCAGATTCTCAAATACACCATTGAAAACATGCACTTCGACACAACCAATACTTATCAACTCAAGGTACATTCGGAATAGATTGCAAAAGTACTTGTACCGCTACAAGATGCAGCTTGACCCTCTCGACATCTAATTGCATAAACTAGCCTTCGATTCCCTCTCTGAGCCGAAGCTTGCATCCGACTAAGAAAATGTCAAGAACAATCCCTAACATGATGCTAAATGGACCCACATCTAAAACATGCTCTGTTTATCCAATATTCTCCCAAATGATACCTATCACAGTAAACACAAATCAAAATCTAATCCTACGCTCACAACTTCCTCAACCCGCTGAGGCCTAACTATTCTGACTTGTTTCCTAGATCACAGATTCAAATCATCGGGACCAAAACTCTTTTTATTCCATACCTTGTCCCTTTCCTTTTCCTCACTTTTCAAGTGATTACTCTCTTCTTATTTCTTGAACTCATTCAAGCGAAGTTGCTCGGTCATTGACCCTTGACCCACAAATCCAGATTGGACCCCAGCGGCCCTTTGTAGATCTCTAAGCATTACCTGGAACACAACAACATCCCCAACTTCTTGATTACCACCCTCATATTCGAGTGTCTTAGCTAACTCGCTAATTTCCAAATTGGGCACACTGCCCGGAGAAGAGAACTTGGCATGAGCCGCTTAACAACGTCCACCACATCCTCGCACACCATGACTATAGATACCGCGTAAACTCATTTTACGTAACTGCAATTTAAAATTCTAGAGTTTAGCTTAGGTTTTCTTTAGATCCTAAGTCTAAAGTTTAACATATTTAACTAATCTACAGTAAAGAGTGTTTTATAGTCTCTAAATCTAACAATTTTACTAAAATACTAAAGAAAATATAACTCAAGTACACATACTTACTTGGATAGACATTGGAGACTTGGATGCAAATTTCTAGATTCTTAGTAAATTTTTGTACAAATGCACCGACATCAAATTTCAAAAATTTTCTTAAAAATTAGAAATTTCACAAACAAATTATGCATAAATTTTTTAAACCCAAAAATCATAGCCTGAGTTTTACAACCTGGCTCTGATACCACTAAATGTAACACCCCAAACTGGCATAGACGTTATGGTTGAATCTAGAGGAATTACAATTGTTTGTTTTAAAACTCAGAAATTTAAATCTAGCTTTAGAAATCGCAAATTTTGAAAATATTATTTACATCAAAACACTTACAAGTTCATTATGAAATCACACACATAATTTATTTATTTTATAGAAAAACTCTTAATTTGATATCTATATTTGCAGATGAAAATTTCAGAGTAGCGAATTTGAAAATCATGATTTAGATTAGAGAAAATGTATATATATTTATCGGTTGTGCATAATCTGAAACTTTCAATGTTAACTTATGTAAAACTTATTTCAAATTTTGTAGCGGAAAACCCATATTTGGTTAATTTTAATAAGCAAGCCTTCCATGAACTTAACATAAAACATGCAGAAAATATAAAGCATAACAAAACCCAAAACCAAAACCAAATCCAAACCTAAAAACTTAGTCCAAAATCAAAAGTCCAGAAAACTTATTTAAAAATGATTCAAGCCATCTTAAGTGAGAAAATAATCCGAGCTCCTGAACACTGTCGAATCCTAAACTTGTTGGTTACCTGAGTGGAAAACAAACAAAGAGTGAGCTTACGAGCTCAGTGTGAAACACATCCTAAGCAAAAAATCAGATACACATAAAGAAATAGATACGTTTTTAAATATAGATTCAAACATATTCTCATATACAAAATCAAATGGATTTTCATAATAAGATACAGAGGCATATTCAAATTTAGATGCCGAAACAGACACAGATTCCGATACAGAAGCAATCACAGATCCTACCCATATCTGCTACACTAACTTTGTCCAACCAATCACACTAATTAAGACTACAAGAGTCCATCCATCCAATCATACTGGGTCGTGGTGGTATGTCACTCATATAAGGTGCAACTGAGCTACGAGACATTTATTGCGGTTTAACCGCTAAAATGACAGTAATACTGCCAGAATACACTTTTTCCATCACATAACACCCACCCCAATGCACATGCAAAAATAAATTAACACATATATCCTATAAATAGTTGTCATGCATGCTTTCCATACATAATCATGCTTTCAGAGTTATCAAAACACAGAAAATACATGTATTTTTCACATACCTAACCTATATCACATACAGACACATATCCACAGATATCATGGGAGGTTTAATTACAAATTTTGGAGTCAAAGAGGCCTAAGTGGAAATTTAAAAAAAAAATGTCCACACGATCGTGTGGTCCATACGACTTGACGTACGACCTCACACATGCCCGGGTGACCTACAAGGGCTGCCATACGACCTACCACATGGCCGTGTGACCTACACGGGTTGCCACACGGTCGTGTGATCCACACAATCAACCACATGGTAGTGTGACCTGCCACATGGCCGTGTGACTCACACGACTGTGTGACGTTGATAAAATGGTTTTCGGCTTTACATCGTTCACTGTTTTTCAAAATTTTCATTACACCTGATTAGTTTCTGAAGCAAACTCAACCATGAGAATCCCAATACGTAAATCAACATCCCAGTAAGTGAAAATTATCATACACTTAAAAACAAGTCATAAATCAAACGCAACCCCCATACTAAAGCTTAACCAAACTAAACAGCCCTTAATCCAGAAACATTAATCACTTACCCTTGCAAAGCGGCAGCCTAAAGCAGTTCCTAAGTCGTCGATGAGACATCATACGCACCACTTTATTCTCCTATTGGAAACCAAAAATGATATTCATAAAAACCAATTTTAACTTAAACCATGAACATAAACCCCTAACTCCATATTGAAAAATAACAACACACCATATTTATAAAAGAAATTGATACCAACAGTTACTTGGAGCAGATCGACCGTTTGTCAGCGCAACACGATGGAACCAAAATAGAAAATAGGAATAAAATGGAAAGAAGCACAAGACATAATTGAAAAAAAAAGAAAAATGGTGCCAGAGAAAAACTTAGCATAAAAAATTCTCCAGAAAGAAATTTGGGAAAGAAATGGAAACAAAAAGGGGTTGGGATGTGAGAAAGAGAATCAAGGTATGAGTTGATTGGTAGTCTGATAGTTATCCAACTCAATATGTGATGTCACCAAATGCATTATCAATTAGTATGTATCCGCCAAGAAATAGTATCTATGAGTAACAATTCTGGGGAAAATATAAAGTGTATAATTGAAAGTGGGTTCTATATAGATATTCTTCTGAGAAGTACCTTTTTTGCCTAAGAGAAAAGAAAGGTATAAGTCATCTAGTAAGGTCTGGAGTTAGCCAAGTAATGAAGTGAGAGATGATACGTTAAGTACGATACTTGGCGTATAACTATATATATCCGATATTATGAATGTATTAGCAAAAGATAGAATAGTAATCCAAAATCTTCAGGATGAAGAATTTAATAACAAAGGTTCCAAGGTATTTTGTATTAAAACTCACTAAGTGCATGCGAAATTATAAGTGTTTGGTCCATGTTTCAGATGTGGTTGTATATATGAGTTCGCTAGGAGAGACCAAGCTAGGATTGCACCAAGGAAACAATGAGCTGGGAGACTATGCATCAGAAAATATCTTAGAAGTACGATGTATAGTTCTCTATGCCAAGAGAGCCTATTTTTAGCAAATTGATGGGTTGTAACGTTGTTGTAATTATTTGATATTCTTTATATAGAGAGGAATAATAAAAAAAGAATACAAATTGTGTGGAAAAAGAATTATATGCAAATTGTTTAAAATTTATGCAAAGTATTTGTATGTTGTAACATCTAATATCTGGATTCGGGGATTCAGGTCGGGTTAAGGGTGTTATATAGAATGTCAATTTGGTATCGATTTTAGAATGGGTATTGATATTTTGAAAAGTATCGATACTTGGCCAAAAAGTATCAATACTTTTTTGCCTAGAGCAATACTAACTTGTTTTAAAATAGTTTTAACTTGATTGAAAATGTTTAACTCAATTGAAACCATTTTAACTTGATTTTATCATTTTGCCAATTTTGTTCATCTTTAACTTTTATTCAAAAACATTTTAATTTATTATATCAAAACATATTATCAAATAAAGTTGGTTTAACAATCTCTCCCTTTTTGATATAACAAAACATTTTTTAAATTTATTTTTGAATAAATTACCCCCTATATAAAAGTCATTTTCAATTTAAAGCTTAAAAAAATTGACATAAGATCAAATTTGACATTCAGTTTACTATGAAAACATGGTCACTAAATTTGGCATAAAATCAATTAATCATAATCAATCAACCATTATTTTTACCTTTCTCTTCTCCTTTTTCTTATATAAAAAATAATCAAATAAAACTTGAAAGGAAAAGAAAGTGTTTAGACCAGAGATAGATATTAAAAATAAGGAAGAAGGGAACTAACATACCAAGTAAACATTAAGGTACAGTCACATAGAATTTGCATTAGTGATGTTCTCCTTGAAGTAATGCACCTTTTCCTACAAACATAGAATTAAATTTTTGTTTTTGGTACAATTTCTTTTGGGTCTATAAGCATTAGATTTTAATATTCTAGTCCCTTTAGGTATCCGTTTAGAAAGAATATCATTATCTTTGGTAGTTATGAGTCCTTTAGAGACCCATATATTTCTAACAAATTTTCCATTGTAAAAACTTGGAGGACCTCTATGTTTATATAAATTAAAGCTTGTTTTAACAATTTTTTTTTTGAACTTTCTCCTTTTTCAAAAACTTTGTTTGAGTGAGATTTTTCACTCTTAAGCAACTTAAGTTGCTTTTGATGCCTATCATGAACTTTAAAAAGTAAATTATGCAAGTTACAATTCTTTTTCTCAAAATCATTTATAAAAACTTGCATATCATTTATTTTACTTTCAAGTTCATGATTGACTTTGGAGAGGGAATTATTTTCATCTTTTAGTTTTGAAATAATTTCCTATATTTTAAAACCATTAATTCAAACTCCAAGCCTAATTCATCATAGTCATCTTGCAACTCATCAAAAGAATAAGAATTTGAAGTAGATAAGTTAGAAGTTACCTTAGAATCATTGATGGTCATAAGGCATAGGTTGTGTAACACCCCAAACCCAGCCTAGACGTTATGGCCGGATCTAGCGATGTCACATGATAGGGTGTTTGAAAACCGTGTTGTCACGTTAAAACCATTTCCATTGAATTTCTTATCTTAATATCTTATTAGTTCCAAAATTGTGTTGCTCATTTAATCGATAGTTTCAAAATGTTATTCATTTGTAGAAGCTTTTAAAATAGATTAAACAATCATGTGTTTAGGAAAATAATTTATTTCTTTTGAAAACCGAAGCTTCCTACTACTACCATTTGTAATCCATAAGGTAAAGATAATTAAAACCAAAAACCAGAGTCCGAAAGTCCAATTACAACCCAAAAACTTAGCCACTAAAAAAAGAAAAGAAATAAAACCAATTATCGTAAATATGGGTTAAAAACCATGAAAGTCCAAAATCATGGTCATCGCCGAGTCCTCTGCCACACCGATCCATCACATTTAGGGATTACCTGTGCACATTTAAACAAAAGGGGTGAGTTTACAAAAACTCAGTGTGTAATCCCACAAAAAACAAACAATAGCAAATCACAGTGCACAGTTAAAGCAGTCCTAGGCCTAAGCCATTTTTCAGTGTCAGTAGCAGTTTGGGCCTTAGCCCATCTCAGTACAGTATCAAATATGCAGTAGGGCCTTAGCCTATTATAGTATAAGTAGTAGTCATGCAGTATTCAGTAACAAAGTCCTACCAAACCAGCCTCTACACACCATCTCCGTCCAACCCTACACTCCATGTGGGGATCAAATCAACCCACCCATCCCTACACTCCAAGTAGTACCGAATGCGGCACAAAACAGTAATTTGCAGCTGAGCTGCCAGTATGTTAGGCTTAAGAGTCTTTCAGTACACTTCTTCCAAATATAATGAACCCAACTACATGCAATGCAACATACACGTCATGACATGCTATCTCAGGACATCAGTACATCTAACCAGTTTAGTATACAAGCATACTATCATCATGCTCAACACATATATAAATCAAACAGTCAGTTCGTACAATTAAGGGTCTAAGTGATGCTTACCGACCCTACAGTAGGTTCACAATCGACTTAGGTGACCCGTGCCACCTTAGCAATCAATTTAGTGAAAATGCGCTCACACACCCATGTGGTCTGCCCGTGTGGGCCTACACACCCGTGTAGCCCACTAAGCCCAAATTGGCCTTGGCCGTGTTGTCCATTTTTAATATAACTCGTACTAGCTAAATATTCCATATGTTTTCACTATTTACTTATATGTTCCTTCAAAGCTGTCTACTTGAGTCACTATTACTAAATTATTTATATCTTGAGCTACAAAATTCCAAATTAAGGTCTGCTTGATGTCTTTGAGACTAGACTCAAAAAAATTTCTACCATAAAATTTCCAGAATTTTTGGTTTAGCCAATATGTACAGTAAAATCTTCAATCTTACCCCTTTTCTGCTATCTGACAGCTTCGACCTTTTTTTGCTAAAAAATCATTATCTCGTAGTACAAAATTTGGATGTTGTTACCATTTTTTGCTATTGAAAATAAACTCATTAATAATTTAAACATGTAAATTTTAACCCCTAATTATTTTTCTCCAATTTTTGATGATTTTCCAAAGCCAGAACAGGGGAACCCAAATTCATTCTAACATTATCTCACAAAACTTATTATATCTCACAATTTACAATTCCATTACTTCTATGAGAAACTAGACTCAATAAGATTTAATTCCATATTTTTTTCAACCTCTAATTAGATTTCCACAATTTATGGTGATTTTTCAAAGTTAGCCTACTACTGCTGTCCAAACAACAAGCAATTTCAGCTTTTCGTTGAATCCCATTTTCTACGTTTCGGGTACACAGTTGGTTTCGTTTGATGATAAAACAGTCCCCAAGAACTCCAAAGCCTTTAACCAATTAACAGTAATTCTGATACAAACTAAGACTCCGATTGGTGATTACGAGCCCTTGAATCCTCCCCGAACGATCGCAGACAAACATGGAGCAACACGATGCAGAGTGGGAAAAGAAAAATCAAGAAGATGAAGGGTGAAAGAGAGCAAAAATTCAGCAGCAATGAAGAGAAAAATGGCAAAAGAGTGGAGGGATTTTAGGGAAATTAAAAAAAGGAAAAAATGAATAGAATATTTAATAATCACCCAATCCTTTATTTCTCTCTATCAAACTCCCCACTAAATCCACTACTTAGATTTTTAGTCCATCTCAAGCTCTCCTGGAAACAAGAGCAAAAATAATGCCCATGCCAAGATTCGAACATAGAACCTCCTTCATACCAACACTTCACTTACCCATCAGACCAGTAGGCCCATTCTTTTAATTATTTGTCAACTTTTACTTAAAAGCCTACTAACCAAAGATAGGTCTTATTCATAAAAATATCAAAATTTGCCCAAGTCCTAGCTTGAACTTAGGACCTCCCAAACATACCCAGAGCACATAACCACTAAAGTAAACAAATATTTTATGTAACACATTCACAATACCAAAAATTAAAATTTTGGGGCGTTATAATTCTACCCCCATAAAGAAAATTTCGTCCTCGAAATTTACCCTGTCAGAACAGATGAGGACATTGCTGACACATTGCATCCTCAGGCTCCCATATGGCCTCCTCAGTGCTATGATTACGCTATAGAACCTTTACCAGTGGAATGGATTTCCTTCCCAAAACCTTAACATCTCAATCTAGAATCTGAACTGGCTCTTCCTCAAAGGTCAAATCTGGCCTAACCTCGATCTCTTCAACAGGGACAATATGAGTAGGATCAGAGCGGTAGCGCCTCAACATGTCCTCCAGTATCTGAATAACCCTCTCAGACTGACCATCGGTCTGAGGATGGAATGCCGTACTAAAGTCCAACTTTGAACCCAAAGCCTCATATTCCTCTAAAATCGAGACGCGAAACGAGGATCCCTATCAGAGGTGATTGAAATCGGTACTCCATGTAGTCTCACTATTTCAGAAATATAAAGCTTTGCCAACTTCTGCAGAGAATAATCAGTACGAACTGGTATGAAGTGGGCGGACTTCATCAATCAATCCATGATGACTCATACTGAATCCTTCTTAGTGGGTGTCACAGGCAACCAATTAATGAAATCCATAGTTACGCGCTCTGATTTCCAAAGAGGAATCTTAACCAGCTACAGTAAACCCGAAGGTAACTGATGCTTAGCCTTAACCTGCTGGCAAGTCAGACATCTGCCCACAAAATTAGTAACCTCATGTTTCAACTCTAGCCACCAATATAACTCACGGAGGTCTTGGTACATCTTATTTCTGTCAAGATGCATAGCATAAGGGCTATTATGCGCCTCTTTCAGTATGGCCTGTCTCAAATCAGTATCATTCGGAACACAGATTCTCCCACAGAAATAGAGTACCCCATCACTGTTCAGTCCAAAATCTGTAGTACTACCACCCTCAATCTACCAGAATCAAAGACCCAACAACTCATCCTCCAACTACTTACCCTTAATCTGGTCAATCCATGACGGCTTAACCTTAAGCTCGACTAATAAACTACCATCAACAAATAAACTTAAGCGAGAAAATATCGTCCTCAAATTAGTCATAGTCCTATGGCTTATTACATCAGTCACCATATTGGCCTTACCAGAGTGGTACCCAATGGTGCAGTCATAGGTTTTAAGTAGCTCAATCCATCTGCGCTGCCTAAGATTAGTTTCCTTCCAAGTGAGGAGATACTTGAGGCTCTTATGATCACTGTAGATGATACACTTCTTACCATACAAATAATGCCTCCTGATTTTTAGTGTGAATACCACAGCGGTCAACTCCAAGCCATGTGTCGGATAATTTGCCTCATGGGTCTTAAGATGATGAGACGCATAGGCTACCACCTTACCATCCTACATCAACACACATCCCAAACCGACATGTGATGCATCACTATAAATAGTGAACTCATTTCCAAGTTTCGGCTGTATCAGAACAGGGGCGTCAGTCAGTACAGTCTTGAGCTTCTCAAAGCTCTCTTACTGCGCATCAGTCTAGTTAAATGACACACCCTTACGTAGCAACTTAGTCAAGGGTGTTGCAATCAATAAAAAACCCTCTACAAATCGTCGATAATATCCCGTCAGTCCTAGAAAACTACGGATCTCAGACACGTTCCTAGGTTGCTTCCACTCCAACACAGCCTTAATCTTTAGAGGATAAACTTGAATCCCCTCAGTCGAAACTACATGACCAAGAAATGTCTCCTCACGTAGCCAGAACTCGCACTTACTAAACTTAGCGTAGAGTTATTTTTCCCTCAAAGTCTGAAGAACAACTTGAAGGTGCTCATCATGCTCATCCTCAGTCCTCGAGTAAACCAGTATATCATCGATTAATACCACCACAAACCGATCCAGATAAGGCTGGAACAATCGATTCATTAAATCTATGAAACCTTTTGGTACATTTGTCAGTCCGAATGGCATCACTAGGAACTTGTAGTGACCATAACAAGTCCTAAACGCCGTCTTATGAGCATCAGACTCTTTAACCCTTAATTGATGATATCTAGATCGGAGGTCAATCTTAGAGAAAACCAAAGCTCCTTGATACTGGTCAAACAGATCATTTATCCTCGGTAGGGGGTACCTATTCTTAATGGCCATCTTGTTCAGTTGCTGGTAGTCGATGCACATCCGCATGGATCCATCCTTTTTCTTTACAAATAGTATCGGTGCTCCCCACAGAGACATACTAGGGCGGATGAACCCACGATCCAATAACTCCTAAATCTGAGCCTTAAGCTCCGTAAGCTCCTTCAGTGCCATTCGATAGAGGGCGATAGACACCAAAGCTATACCAAGAAGGAGCTCTATCCCAAACTCCACTTCACAATTCAGAGGTAAACCCGGTAGCTCCTCAAGAAAGACGTTCGGAACATCCTTTTAATTTCTTCTTAGAGGTGCAATCTAGATTATCCATGATCCTCTCCGTGGCCTCAATTCAGTACTCGGACACATTAGGGGCGACCCTAGTGACACCCCTGAAGAGCTAGCTGTATTGGACCGAAGTCATTCCGTAACCGACCTTCGGCCCCCAAATCTAATATTGGGTCCAGCGACCTTCTCTAAAATCCTTAGCATAGCCTGAGACAATGCATCGTCCCTAGCCATGTGATCTTGAGACCCAGTCTCAGTAGCGGGTGACACTGGCGTCTCACTCGTATCCAAATTTGGCAGGTTGCCCGATGACGAGGACTCAGCTCGAGCCCCTCTACGGCCTTTACCTTGGCCTCTAGTACCCCGTCCGCAGATACCTCGTGTACTCATATCTAATCAAGTTTATCTGGTATTATAAGTTTTATGAATCAATTACAGTTCCAGTTTTTATTAAAAATGTTTTATGTAAAACAATATCGGTTATTCAAAGTTCGTTTTCGTAAGTTGCAGTCTCACTACAATTTCCAATTTCTCTACAATTTTCAGTATACACAAACTAAAGTGTTTTTAGTTAAGTTTACTACCTATATTAGTTTCAAAATATACTATCCATAACAGTTTCAATTTAAAACAAATCATTGTTCAGAATACTTAAAGGATCAGCTCCGGAGAATCGGTGTACCACTTAGTTAAAAACATTTTAAATCATTTGGAAATCAATAAATTTTTTAAAAGCCCAATTTTTATAAAACCAATAATCCACAGTTGAGTTTTACAACTTGGCTCTCATACCACTAAATGTAACACCCCAAACCCGTCCCAGACGTTATGGTCGGATCTAGCGATGTCACATGATAGGGTATTTGAAAACCGTGTCGTCGTGTTAAAACCATTTCCATTGAATTCCTTATCTTAATATCTTATTAGTTCCAAAATTGTATTTCTCATTTAATCGATAGTTTCAAAATGTTATTCATTTGCAAAAGCTTTTAAAACAGACTAAACAATAGTGTGTTTAGGAAAAACATTTGTTTCTTTTGAAAACCGAGGTTTCCTACTACTAGCATTTATAATCCATAAGGTAAAGATAATTAAAACACAAAACCCAAGTCCGAAAGTCCAATTACAACCCAAAAACTTAGCCAATAAAAATAGAATAGAAATAAAACCAATTATCATAAATATAGGTTAAAAACCATGAAAGTCCAAAATCGTGGTCACCGTCGAGTCCTCTGCCACACCGATCCATCTAGATTTAGGGATTACCTGTGCACATTTAAACAAGAGGGGTGAGTTTACGAAAACTCAGTGTGTAATCCCACAGAAAACAAACAATAGCAAATCACAGTGCACAATTAAAGCAACCCTAGGCCTAAGCCCTTTTTTAGTATTAGTAGCAGTTTGGGCCTTAGCCCATCTTAGTACAATATTAAATAAGCAGTAGGGCCTTAACCCGTTACAGTATTAGTAGCAGTCATGCAGTATTCAGTAACAAAGTCCTACCTAACTAGCCTCTACACACCATCTCTGTTTAACCCTACACTTCTTGTGGGGATCAAATCAACCTACCCATCCCTACACTCTAGGTAGTATCGAATGCGACAAAAAATAGTAATTTGCAACTGAGCTGCCAGTATGTTAGGCTTAAGGGCCTTTCAGTACACTTCCTCCAAATATAATGAACCCAACCACATGCAATGCAACATACAAGTCATGACATGCTATCTCAGGACATTAGTACATATAACCAATTTAGTGTACAAGCATACTATCATAATGGTCAACACATATATAAATCAAACAGTCAGTTCGTATAATTAGGGGTCAATCTGATGCTTATCGACCCTACAGTAGGTTCATAATCGACTTGGGCGACCCGTGCAACCTTAGTAATCAATTGAGTGAAAATGGGCTCCCACGCCCATGTGGTCTGCCCGTGTGGGCCCACTCAGCCCAAATTGGCCTTGGTCGTATGGTCCATTTTTAATGTAACATGTGCTAGCTAAATATTCATATATGTTTTCACTATTTGCTTATATGTTCCTTCAAAGCTGTCTACTTGAGTTACTATTACTAAATCATTTATATCTTGAGCTATAGAATTCCAATTTAAGGTCTACTTGATGTCTTTGAAACTAGACTCAAATACCTTTCTACCATAAAGTTTTCAGAATTTTTGGTTTAGCCAATGACTACAGTAAAATCTTCAATCCTACCATTGTTTTGCTGTCTGATAGCTTCGACCTTTCTTTGCTAAAAATTCATTATTTCTTAGTAAAAAATTTGGATGTTGTTACCATTTGGTTCTATTGAAGACAGACTCATTAATAATTTAAACATGTAAATTTTAACACATAATTATTTTTCTCCAATTTTTGATGATTTTCAAAAGTCGGAATAGGGGATTGTCTTACAAAACTTATTATATCTCACAATTTATAATTTCATTACTTACACCATTTCTTCTATGGGAAGCTAGACTCAATAAGCTTTAATTCAATATTTTGTTCATCCTCTAATTCGATTTCCACAATTTATGGTGATTTTTCAAATTTAGCCTATTACTATTGTCCAAATAGCAAGCAATTTCGGCTTTTCGTCGAATCTCATTTTCTGCATTTTGGGTACACACCTGGTTTTGTTTAATGATAAAATAGTCCCCAAACACTCTAAAGCCTTCAACCGATGAGCAGTAATTCCCACACAAACTAAGACCCCGATTGGTGATTACAAGCCTTTGAATCCTCCCCTAACAATCGCAGACAAACGTGGAGCGACACGAGACAGAGTGGGAAAAAAATCAAGAAGATGAAGGGTGAAAAGAAGCAGAAATTCGGCAGCAATGAAGAGAAAAATGGCAAGAGGGTGGAGGGATTTTAGGGAAAGTAAAAAAAGGAAAAAAATGAACAGAATATTTGATAAACACCACAATCCCTTATTTCTCTCCATCAAACTTCCCATTAAATCCACTACTTAGATTTTTAGTCCATCTCAAACTCTCCTAGACGTACGAGAAAAACTAATGTCCACGCCAAGATTCGAACAGAGGACTTCCTTCACACCAACACTCCACTTATCCATCAGACCAACAAACCTATTCTATTAATTATTTGCCAACTTTTACTTAAAAGCCTACTGGCCAAAGATAGGGCTTATTCATAAAAATACCAAAATTTACTCAAGTCCTGGCTTGAACTTGGGACCTCCCAAACACATCCAGAACACATAACCACTAAAGCAGACATATATTTTGTCTTACACATTCACCATACCCAAAATTAAAATTTTGGGGCGTTATAGGTTGACTACTTCTTAATCTTCATCGTCGGAGGAATCCTCAGCACTTCAAGAAGACACATTAGCTTTAAGCTTTTATTTGCTTGATCCCTTCTTTTTCCATTGTGGACAATCAAACTTGATGTATCCCAGTTTCTTACACTCATAGCAAATAATGAGATCTTTCTCCTTCGTATATTCAAGCTTCAATTCCTCCATCTTTTGAAATATTATTCCTTTATTGAACTTTATGAACCTCTTGAATCTCCAAGCAAACATCTCGATCTATTTTTCCTAATCCACCTCTTGACTTGATTCACTATCTTCATTTCTAGTAGATTTTAGAGCAATACCAACCTTCTTCTTCACAACTTTTTCTTCTTCAACCCCTTCTTTTAAATAAAAATGAACATACTAAGCATGCAACAAAATTGAAATAAATAAATAAAACAACATTCGTGTTGCCTCCCGAGATGCGCTTATTTAGAGTTTAAGCTCAACTTTCCCTTTAAAGCTCACAGTTAAGTCAAATCTTGGAGCTAAATCTCCTCTCTCGTTATCAATATCACTACTAAAATAAAGTTTCAGACGATGAAAATTTACCTTGAATGTGTTGAAATCAGGGTGTGTTACATCAATGGTTTTGTATAGGAATACAGTTTGTACCAAAACTGGATTTGACTATCTCGATTTAAGCTCTTTAGGGAACATTCGTGGATCTAAATTATCTAGCAACGTTTTGTCTCTAGCTTTGATTTGGTTCATCCTCTTTACATGTACACCATGGCATTGCTTTGTTATTTCCTTGAACATTCTCAAGTTCTCATTAGCCTTTGTTTGCCACTCATCTAATTCATCGAGCTGCACCATTCTTTCTTCACTTGTCCCTTAATTTTTATCATCTTGAATATGATCTGGTTCTAACATGTTTTCATGAGTGATTTCTTGCAAAGAACGTTGAGCTGCATGATTACTAACTTCAACAGAATAACTAGTACCATCTCGCTTACTAGAAACTCTCACAGAACCACGTACTTAAAAAGTAACCTCCTCATCACCTACCCCAACACAAGTTCACCATTACCCACATCAATAAAAGTTGTAGAAATGGCTAAAAAGGGTTGACCTAAGATCATGGGTACCTCAATATCCTTATCCATGTCCAATATAACAAAATCAACAAGGAATATACATTTATCGACTTTAACAAGTACATCTTCAATAATGCACCTAGGATACTTGATTGATATGTTAGCTAATTGAATACTCATCCTAATGGGTTTTGGTTCCCCGAGACCAAATTGTTTGAACATTTTATAATGTATAAGATTTATAAAAGCACCCAGATCAGGCAAAGTTGTTAAATCGACTTTAGAGAGTAGCTCTGATACCAATTCTTAGCTCAATAATTTAACTCGAAATTGCCAAGAAGGAATGATAATTAACCTTTAAGAAAAATGGTAGAAGCAATGAAACAATATGAAACAATGAACACAATAATTTAGAATGGTTCAGAATCAATTGCCTACTCCACTACCTTAGCTTTCCATAACTAAAAATTTTTCTCAAATTCACTAATTTGATAACTTTTGAGAATAAGGTTTAACCTTACAGTCTCTTTTAAAATTTCTACCCAAAATCTTAATATTGCACTCCCTTAAGGTTTCTACCCAAACCTTAATATACAACCCTCTCAAAGATATACAAAGAAACAAATAAATAAACAACCCTCTCAAAGATCAGAATGTTTATCGATAAAACTCAAATAAACAAGAATACACTTGAGCTAAAGAATAACAGTGAAAGCTCACAAGTGTGTACAAGAAAAGTATGAAGTATTAAGCACTAAGGTTGTTTTGATTGATCTGTAAGCTTGATAATCTCTCTTATTGTTGTAAGATCTTTGGAAGATGGTATTTATACTCCCTAATTGATTTCCAACTGTTGTGGTTGTTGGACATATAAATAGATCTATTAGGGATGTGAAAACCAATGCATTTAATTCACCTGCAACAACAAGTATCGATACCAGCTAAAAAGGTATCAATACCAATGGACTTTTATGAAAAGTATCGATACTGGATCGATACTTAGCTGAATTAGTTGAAAACAGAATGTCAATTTGGTATCCATTTTAGAATGGTTATCGATATTTTCAAAACTACCGATACTTGGCCAAAAAGTATCAATACTTTTTAAAACTATCGATATCGTTGGATCAATAATGGCTTATTTTAAAATAGATTTAACTTGATTGAAAATGTTTAACTCAATTGAATCCATTTTAACTTAATTTCATCATTTTGTCAATTCTCTTCAACTTTAACATTTATTCATAAAAAATTAATTTTTTATATGAAAACATATTATCAAACAAAGCTAGTTTAACAATATGTGATGATATTGCAAATTGGTTACTCTATTAAATGAACAAGTCTATACTTTGGGTTAGCCGATGATATATTACAGTGTCAGTTTGAGATGTACATTGACTAATATGAGCATCGATCTTGAAAGTCCAAGTTAGGTTATTAGGATTTTATTAATTTTTTTGTGATTTAATGCAAACTAAATGTTGTAATAATATGATAGAGTATGTAAATCAAATGAAATCGAATCATGAAGGACAAAATGAATTCAAATGGGTTGGAAGACTCTAGAAACGAATAAATTATGTGATATTATAAGTGGTAAATCAGAAATAGGATTGATAATGGAATGTTTGGATATTGATATGTTTGAAATGTTGTTACTACAAGCATAATGAAGTGTTTATATAGATTGAACTGAAGTAAAATGAATTGGTGTTAGTTTTGTACACTTAACACATTTATACTAAACATGTAAAGCTCGGTAACTCCAAGTTATAAGTATATGGTAGATATGTGATTTAGAAATGCATGATTTGGCATTGGTGATGCTTAGTTGAATTGATATATTTTGACATTTAAGTTTGAGATGTATGGTGTGTGAAATTACTTGTTTTAATGTAGATTGGCATAGGTGAAGTCAATACGAAATGTGGTAGAAAATGAGAGGTATGCCTGTATATCATGCTAAGTATGAAGAATGAATGGATATAGTTGTAACTAAATATAGTCAAATGGACTATGAAATTGGTTGACTTGAAAACAAATCTAATGATTTAAGATGTAAATTTATTATATACTTGCTTTTGAGAAGATGAATTTATGTTTCATAAAATGGTATGAGATTAAATTAGGAATGAAATTTGCATGTTGCATATGTTTATTTACTTTGTTAAATCATAAACTTACTAGTGAGTTTATTACTCACCGTACAATTTTGTTTTCTGTGCGTAGGTTAGGGCAAATTTGAGATCTCGATCAACGAATTCAACATCCAAAAGAAATCTCAAGCTCAACAAAGTAGGTGAAATTCTTTTGTTAGTTAATTGACATGTATCTAGTAGAGTCCTTTTTGTATTTTACTATGTTTGGAATGTTTGATTTCGAAGTTGTCAAATGTATATAGTTATGTTTATGAAAATGTTAGTATATGGAAGTATGGTACATTTTGTTGATGCATAGTTAAAGATGACATGTTTTGGAAATGGTTGGAATGCATATAAGGCATAAGAATTGGTATTCCAACATGTGAATTGGTAAGGAACTATATATTAGTTGATTTATGCATAACACGTGTTCTTGTTAAGGAATTGATTGGTTAAATGAATGATTGAATAATGGAATATTGAGATTGTAGCAAGGATGCATATAGTTACTTGCATGCGTTTAGGATATACCATTAATATGTAACATGTTAGTATGTTATTAGTGTTTGATTTGTAGTTCTTGGTAGGTGAAAATGACATGTTGGATGGGTAAATCAAGTTGCAAATGTTGGGAGGATGAATGAGACCATTATGTGTGATTGAGTATGTTTTTGAGGTGTTTGCTGCAGGTAAAAATGCTTGACTTAGGCATGAATTGAGGAAATGAAAGGTTGGCTTGGCATTAGGTATCAAATGGTACATTTTTAGCCAAGTATGTCAAGTTGCGATGTCAAGCGATGGTCGTTGTGACGAGCTTGATCTCCAGGCCTCAACGCGACAAAGAACCTCGTCGTCGCAACAAGGTCAAGTCAGTATGTCACGTCATGACAAGGAACTCCCTCACATCACGACGTTGGCCCTGTATTTTAAATTCTTTTCAAAATAGTCCCTGTTCGATCTCGAGTTAATTTTAGAGCGTACACAGGCTCGTATAAGTCCTAGAAAAGGTTGTATATCATGATTATGAACTTAAATATGTTTTCTTGAATTATGCTATGATTTAAATTTTTTGTGTTCGTAGTTACTCCGACAACAAATGTAATATACTGTTACTTGGACTTGACAATCGGGTCGAATAAAGGGTGTTACATAATCTAATAAATATTATCTCAAATAATCTAATAAATATTTTTGTATTCACTTTAAAAAAAAAATAAAAAAAAGTTAAATTTAAATGATAAAATTACATAAAAAAGGGTTAACAATTTACGTGATAAAGTTAACCAACAAATCAACTATAAATATTATATCAATTTATTCACTTCTATTTTATTTATTTAGGTAGGTCCAAATCTAAATATTTATGTTATAGGATTTTAATTATTAATGGTATTATATATATTTGATTTTTTATTTAGTTAAATTAATCAAGTTAACTATGTATGTATACTTCTTTTGCTTAATTATGATAAATTATATTTGCTTTGTTTATTTGGCTTAGTCAAATTAATATATTTTAAAGTATATTGAAGCATGATTTTTAATTTGTTATTAGAGTAAATTACTTAAAAATACTAAAAAATAAAATAAAATTACTAAAATAGGTCATTTTTTGGAAAATTTAGAGAAATAAGTCAATTTTACGAAAACGCTTATAGCTGGAAGAATTTTCAACGTATTGATAGAAAACCGCTTCTAACTAGAAGTGCTTTCTACCACATCAGTACTAAAAGTGGCAACACCAATTTTTTTTTTTCTAGTGTCACCTATTAATGTGGAAATAAAACTAGCAAAATAGGTGTTTATATAGACCCAAAGTCTCATTTCCCTTATTTTCTTAAGCGATATGGAATATGGGTTTATATAGACTCATAATCCATTTGTAGTTTGTTCCTAGACAATGTGGGATTACTTACACTTTTACCAATATCTTTCCCCATGTTTGGTGTTGTGAATAAAGCGAGAAAGAATAATGAAGATGTGTGTGTGAGGGAGATATTATTAAATAATAATTTAATTTAATTTAATTTTTTAATATTATTAAAAATGTCATGTATCAACTCTTAATTAATTGAAAATTTTTTTCTCAAAAATATAATAGTATAGGCTATAATAGTTATGAAATTATAGTTTATATCATTTTTTGACAAATAAATAAATCTAAATATCTAACCAAAAATATATATAATTTGAAGGTTGTTTATTTCAACTTTTATTGTGACAACAATAGTATAATAATAATAATAATAATAGTAAAAATTGTCACATCTCGAAAACCAGGTTAGATGAAATTGAGTTAGTGATACCAAGAGTGGTCATATCTTGATTTTGAGTTATTATTGTGAAAATTTTAAAAAGTGGGTTAATCTGGTTCAATGGATAGGTGTAATGTGTGTGGGTAAAAGGTCTTTTGTTCAAATTACTTTCCTTGAATTTTTAGTAATTTTTTTGTAACCATTTCCTTAACTATATGGCATAAATGATATTTTCACTCAATTGATAACAAGGATAAGTTTGCTGGTTTAGTGGTAAAGAGTAAGCTTACCCTTTGGTTTTGTGTTCGATATTCATATGTGCAAAGTGGAAATTATGTTTTTGTTTTAAATTTTGAAGAAAAATTTCCTTATATAAGGATTAGATAGTGGAGTTATTGGTAGTTTAAATTTGTTTTAATTTTTCTTTTTATTTTATTCTCTTAAAAATAATATTAATATAATAAAAAATAATTATTTTCCCTAAATTTTCTCCAAGTTTGTACCCACGTCCTCACTTTCTTTTTCATTATTCTTTTTGTTTTTGTTTTTGTTTTTGTTTTTTCTTTCTTTCTTTCTCTTTATTCTTTTTGTTTTTTCTTTCTTTCTTTTTGTTGTTTAAATTTGTTTTTGGTTTTCAAAGTGTCTTTCACAAATTTGCTTTTCTTTTTAAAGATGGCTATCGTGCAAAGCCTTTCTTTGTATTTCCTTCTCTTTAGATCTGAATGCGATGCTTTTGAGGTGTAGGGTCTATGTGATTTGGTGCAAGTAGGAGAAGATTGTGTGACAATCAATCCTTCGGCGAATCAAATTCCCTTTTTAAGTTGTTGTTTTGTATGAGGGTTACGGGGTTCTTCGTTCGTGAATCTTTATCAAAACCAACTCAAGTGTGTGTTTCTAACCCCAAAACATTGATTCAAACTCAAAAATTTGAAAAACAAATAGTTGATTTCAAATTGCAGTCTGCATCACACGACCATGTGCTCCACACGGGTATGTGGTCGGCCGTGTGCCAGGTCGTCTAGAGCACAGAGGTGTGTGCGATTACACTAGCAACTTGGGTAGGCCGTGTGGGGCACATGGGCTGGTTAAGTAGGTCGTGTGGACCACATGGGCTGCCCAATTAGGCCGTGTGAGCCCATTTTCCAAAAAAACTTTTACTTAGGCCCATTTGACATAAAAATGAGTGATTAGATCTTTCGTGGGTCTGTTTGACTTATATAATACCCGATATGTGAAAATTTTCAATATGCGTCAATATGTGATGTGGTTAAGTTACGTGAAAATTGTAAATACGATTTGTGTTCTGGTAACTCTGAAAACATAATTATGTGTTTCATTACACATGACATCTTTATATGGAGTAATTGTTAGTAAAAGAAATAAGATATGATACAATCTGTATAAATTATGTGTTGTGTTATGCTTTGTAAAATATGTGTTTAGGTCTGTATGGCATACCACCTATGCGTTATGTATGTAAGTTAATATGATTTTGCATTTGCATTGGGGTGAGTTTTGATATGATGGAGGAAGTGTTTTATGCCAATATTAGTGCAATATTGGCAGTTAAACCGCAATATCTGTCTGGCAGCTCAACTGCATCAATATGAGTTGCATACCGCCTTAACCCGATGTGATTGGATAGATGGACTATTGTAGTCTTATTTGGTATGATTGGTTGGACAGAGTTGGTATGTAGCGGATGGGGTTGGTTGAACAGAGTTGATGTGTAGCAGATGGGGGTAGAATTTATTCTGTTCTGATATGACATTATGATCTAATATATATTTTTAAAAATTATTACTATTCGACACGATATATGTTTCTGGATCTGTTGTGACATTTTGATATGTTATTTGCATATGTGTACGTTATGAGTAAAAATCTATTTTGATATTGGTGTCTGCATTTGTATTTGATTATAAATATATATATTTGAGTATATGTTAAATCTGTAACTGATAACGTGTCTGTTATTTGTGTACATCTGTTTGTGGACCGAGTCACACACTAGGCTTCTAGCTCACTCATTTGTTTGATTCGTTTCAGCTGTAGTTCTGACTTAGGACTTGGCGGCGACTTCAAAGCTCGATTCATACATTTTGGCATAAGTTTATTTGATTTTTAATTTCAGACTTCACGGTCTTTCAGATTTTAATTTGTTTTGGAATGTTAACTTCTTGGTATTTGTTTTCACGAATTTTTTATTTAAAACTTGTAAACTCACCCAATATGACATAACTAATGGATCTTATGATTTTAAGGGATAAGAATTTTAAAAGTATTTTTCCGCTACAAGGTTTTTAAATTAATTACGACTTTTTACAGCTAAATCGGTTAAACATTTGTGATTGTTTTTATAAAATTAATAAAACAAGATTTTCGTCAAGTGCTTACGCACGTTCTTCTGAAAACTTTTATTTTCGATATATTAATAACTTTATTACTCTAGAATTAAAACTAAGTTTTTGTGTAAATTAATCAACAATGTTTTTATAAGCGTTGTAACCTCTATAATCTCACCTTAGCTTCTAGGCTGGATTTTGGGTGTTACATTTAGTAGTATCAGAGCTAGGTTGGAAAACTCAGGCTGCGATTTCTGGTTCCAACTTCTCTTTTATGAAAATTATTTTGATTCGGGATTTGGAATTTTGATAAATTTTTATATCCGGTTATGAAATATGAGTCCAAGTCTCCGGTGTCGACCCAGGTTAAAAAACTCGTTGCTTTAGAACTTTAGCTAATTGGTAAACTTTAGAAGCTGTAGAAATTAAAGAATTTATGCTTCAGATTAGTTAATTCTGTTAAACTTTAGACTTAAGATCTAAAGACAATCTAAGCTACACTTTAGAATTCTGATCTGCCGTTAAGCAAAATGAGTTTATCCAATATCTATGATCACAGTGCGCAAGGACGTGGTGGATGTTGTCAAGTGGCTCACCCCGAGTTCTCTTTTCAAGAAAGCATACCCAATCTGGAATTTGCAAGTTTGCTAAGACGTCCGTATCTGAGGGCGATAATCATGAAATTGAGAATGTTGATGTATAATAGGTTATGTTTAAGGATTTACAGAGGATCATTGGGGTTTAATCTGTATCTGTGGGTTGAGGATTTGTGATTGAGTGACTTCGATCAAATGAAACCGAGTTAGCAGATAAGATTAATCACTTAGAGAGCAAGAAAAAATAAGGAAGGTGTAAGAGCAATGCTAGTCCTGTTTACTTGAATCTGCGATTTAGGAAACATGCCAAAGTAGTAGGCCTCAACAAGTTGATGCAGTTGTGAGCATATGTTAGGTTTCGATTTATGTTTTCTGTGATAGGCATCATTCGAGTGAGTGTTGGAATAATATGAGTGTGTTTTAGATTTGGATATGAAGAGCATCGTGTCAAGGATTGTTCACAACATTCTCTTATTCGGATGCAAGCTTCGACTCAAAGAGGTAATCAGAGACCGCTTTGTCTATCTAGGCATCGAGAGGATTAAGCCGCATCTGGCAACAATACGGGTACATTTTTTATACATGTCAATTGTACTCTGCGTAGATTAACTGTTTAATTGTCATTAGAGTTTCTAAGACATAGAGATTGTGGAATAGTTATTGATATTTCTATAGAATCTTTTTTTAGGAAATAAATGGAAAATTCATTTGAAAAAAATTGACTGTTTTGAGAGTAACATATTATTTGGATTTGCATTGAAATTAGAGTTGCGTAGCGATAGCATGGTGATCAGTATTAATAAGAAAATTTTAGATTTTGTGGTTAAGCAAATGGTGTGACAACGAAAATTTTGATGACAAAATTCTTTTAAGGAGGGAAAAGTTGCCACATCCCGAAAACAAGGTTAGATAAAATTGGGTTAATGATACCAAGAGTGGTCACATCTTGATTTTGAGTTATTATTGTGAAAATTTTTAAAAATGGGTTAATATGGTTTAGTAGATAGGTGTAATGTGTGTGGGGTACGAGGTTTTGTGTTCAAATCACTTTCCTTGAATTTTTAATAATTTTGTTATAACCTTTATCGTTAACCATCTGGCATAAATAATATTTTCACTCAATTAATAATAAGAATGAGCTTCCTGTTTCAGTGGTAAGGAGTAAGCTTATCCTTTGGTTTTGTGTTCAAATCCTCATATGTGCAGAGTGGAAATTAACTTTTTTAATTTTTCATTTTATTTTATTCTCTTAAAACATAATATTAATATAATAAAAATTAATTATTTTCCTAAATTTTCTCCAATTTTGTACCCACGTTCCCATTTTCTTTTTCTTTATTATTTTTTTCTCTTTCTTTCTTTCTTCTATTTAAATTTGTTTTTCTTCCCAAAGATGGCTATCGTGCAAAGCCTTTCTTTGTATTTCCTTCTTTTTAGATCCGGATGCGGTGCTTTTGAAGTGTAGGGTCTATGTGATTTGGTGCAATTAGGAGAAGATTATGAGACAATCGATCCTCCGACAAATTAAATTCCCTTTTTAAGTTTGTTTCATATAAGGGTTACAGGGTTGTTCATTTGTGAATCTTCATCAAAACCAACTCAAGTGTGTGCTTCAAACCCAAAAACATTGATTCAAACTTAGAAAATCTAAAAAAAGAAAATTTTAAGTTGTTTTTGAACTGCAATCTTCATCACACGGATGTGTGTGCCACACGAGCGTGTGGTCAGTCGTGTGCCAGGTCGTGTGGAGCACATAGACATGTGCGATTACACTGGCAACTTGGGTAGGTCGTGTGGGGCACATGGGCTGGTTAGGTAAGTCGTGTGGGCCACACAGGCTGGCCAATTAGGCCGTGTAGGCCCATTTCAAAAAAAAAATCACTTAAGCCCATTTGATGTAGAAATGTGTGATTAGATCCTTCGTTGGGTCCATTTGACATTATAAGACCCGAAATGTAACAGTTGTCAATATGTGTCAGTACGTGATATGGTTAAGGTATATGAAAATTGTAAATACAATCTGTGTTCTGGTAACTCTAAAAACGTAATTGTGTTTGATTACACATGACATCTTTATGTGGAATAACTGTTAGTATAAGAAATAAGATATGATACAATATGTATAAGTTATGTGTTATGTTATACTCCATAAAATATGTGTTTAGGTATGTATGGCATACCACCTATGTGTTATGTATATAAGTTAATATGATTTTGCTTTTGCATTGGGGTGGATTTTGATATGATGGAAGAAGTGTTTTCTGACAGTATTACTACAATTTCGGCAGTTAAACCGCAATATCTATCGGGCAGCTCATCTGCATCATTATGAGTGACAAACCACCACGATCCAGTATGATTAGATGGATGGACTCTTGTAGTCCTATTTAATGTGATTGGTTGGACGGTGTTGGTGTCTAGCGAATGGGAATAAGATTTGTTCTATTCTAATATGACATTATGATCCAATATATATTTCTAAAAATTATTATTGTACTATACGATATATGTTTCTGGATTTGTTGTGATATTTTGATATGTTATTTGCAAATGTGTACGTTATGAGTAAGAATTTGTTTCGATATTGGTGCCTGCATTTGTATTTGGTTATAAAAATATATATATTTGATATTGTATTTGAGTATATATTAAGTCTATAACTGATAATGTGTCTGTTATATATGTACATCTGTTTGTGGACCGAGTCACACACTAGGCTTCTAGCTCACTCATTTGTTTGATTCGTTTCGGGTGTAATTCCGACTTAGGACTTAGCGGCGACTTCAAAGCTCGGTTCACACATTTTGGTATAAGTTTATTTGATTTTTAATTTCGAACTTCACGATATTTCAGATTTTAATTTGTCTTGGTATTTGTTTTCACGAATGTTTTATTTAAAACTTGTAAACTCACCCAATACGACATAACTAATGTATCTTATGATTTTAAGGGATAAAAATTTTAAAAGTATTTTTCCGCTACAAGGTTTTTAAATTAATTACAACTTTTTACAACTAAATCGGTTAAACATTTGGGATTGTTTTTATAAAATTAATAAAACAAGATTTTCGTCTAAGTGCTTACGCACGTTCCTCTGAAAACTTTTATTTTCGATAAATTAATAACTTTATTACTCTAGAATTAAAACTAAGTTTTTGCATAAATTAATCGGCAATGTTTTTATGAGCGTTGTACCCTCCATAATCCGACCTTAGCTTCTAGGCTGGATTTGGAGTGTTACAGTAATAATAATAATAACAATAATAGAAACCAATAAGACATGGCTATCAGTGATATTTATAGGATCATATGATACCTTTTTATTAGTGTTTACACAAATACTAAAACTGCAAAGTTGGTTATGAATTAAGTGAAATGAACTCAACAAAAATAATTAAAAATAAATAAAATTTCAATATAAAAACAAAAAAAAACAATACTCTACATTTGTATCTTTTTATTTTCAATTTAATATATATTTTAGAATACTCTCTATATTTCTATAGAGAAAATTTATTTGTGTAGCAATTAATCTTATGTTGTTATTTGTAAAAAAAGATAAAAAAAATTGTAAGTGTAAATAATATTTTAAATATAAATTAATACATGATTATAAAATAGAAAAAAACACAAATACGATATAAATGTATAAAATCTTGATGATAAAAAAATAAAAGAAAATAAAAAAGTTAAAAAATTAAGGTGAAATTACATTTTATTATATCTACATATTTTTAATATATATTAAATTTAAGTATTTTTTTAAAGTTGGTTGTATCTTTTCAATAGTGTTTCATTAACAATTTTAATTAATAAATTTATATTTAAATAATAATAATTTTACAAAACAAACCAACAACTCATGCACCACATGGAATAGAAAACTGGTATATTGATATATATAATATAGTAAGGTTTTAGAGAAATTACGTAAACTTTCAATTTTTAGTGACTTATATGCTTTCTAAGTGGCGAAATCTAATATATATTATATTATAAGGTGAATTTTAAATTTTAAATCATCGTTGTAACTTATTTGGAAGTAAATAAGAAATAATAATGTTTTTACAAATTAAATAATTTTGAAAAAATAAAATAATTTATTAATATGATCTTAAAACTTATATAATTTTCATTAAGTAATAAAAATAAATTAAACAAAATGCTATTTAAATTAATTCAACATAATTATTAGATTTAAATGTAAGTATTTATTTAACTATTATGATAAAAATTATCTATGTCAAATTCATATATTAATTATTATGATTCAAATCTAAGCTATTCTTAAGTACCATAAACATCCGGTTAATAAATCACAACTTGGGATTCATATATAAAATTTATATAATTTTATACATTAAAATATTAAAACAACATTAAATGTAAAATTTAAAGATTATATCAGTATATAAACGTAAACTATGGTTCTTATAATTCTACAAATAATTAGGAAAAATATTATTTTATCTGATAATATTGTTTCCACTATTACATTTGTCCTGATATTACACTAAATATTTTTTTGGTACTAATTTACTTTTTAATAATTCTCACTAGTCTTTAAAATAATTTACCTTTTTCTTACTTTAAACTATAAATTACAAGTAATTAACTTAATAAAGTATAGATCAATTACATATTTTTTAATTATTCAATACAATGTATTCCTCACCCTATTTTCAATTGGACTTATAAAATAAAGTTGTTTATTAATAAAAAAAGTTAAGAGTACACATTATTAATATATATATAAATCAAGAAAATATATTTTTTTTAAATAACATAAATTAATTCATCACATATAACAAAATTTACAATTATTCTAATTATGACACACTCTTGTTTCCAATAACCACGTTTTAATATATATTTAAAAGAAAACAGAACAATTTATTTTAAATTAAAAAAATTATGTTTTTTTAATAGGATTGACAAAAAATTTATCATCCATGCATCGCATGGGATAAAAAATTAGTATATCATATTATATATATACTCTCGCACGCTCACACGTATATATATTATATATTATATATTACAATATCTAAGATCAAAGTTGATATAGGCATACTATTTCGAGGAGACATAGACATCTTTATATTTATTTGAATTCTTAATTTTTTTGTGATGAATTATAAAAATAAATTATTTTTAACATTTTAAATTAAATAAAACTGAAATCATATATATATATTATAAGCTCTTAGGTCTTAAGTGACACGGAGGTTTAATTTCTTGACACGTGACATACTTATTATGATGACACGTGACAATGTATTATTTATTTTCATTTTTTATTTAAAATAAAATAAAATATTAAAATTACAATACATTATTTGAATAATATTAATAATTTATAAATTTAAATATTTAAAATGCTTAAATTACATGCACAAGTTTTATAAAATTGATAAAATTTTAACAATTAAAAATAAGATCATATTAATGGATCGAATTTTAATTTTATAAAACAATTAAATATTTGAAAATTTTAAATAATATTGTTTCAAATATATATTATTTATAAATTAAAAAAAAATAATTTTATTATTATTAAAATTATGTAGGTGAAGTTATCAATAAGAAAATTGATTATTTAAGTATAAAATTAAAACCAAAATTAAAATAATAATTAAAATAAAATCTTAATTTTAATAAATAAGTTATGTAGGGTTCATTTCAAATAATAATAGTATTTTAATGAAGATATTTGTAGATATAATTGTTTATTTGTTTTCTTTCTAATTTAGTCCTACATTTTATTTACAACGGTAAACTTTTACAAAATATTTAGGAATATCTTTGATTTTAGTCCATTAGAACTATTTCCTAATTATTTTCATATAGTAGTTTATATTTTTATTACTATTGTCGAAACCGTTTTTTTGAAAACAAAAATTTTGGTTATCGACTTAAAAAACAAAAACTGGAGTCGCCACCGATCCTTTATTAAAGTGTGATCGGCCCACCTTAAAAAAATAATTTTGGTTTGCGAAATTTGAGAAAACAGGTTCGGGAGTCAGTTACGCACGAGGAAGGATTAGCACCCTCGTAACGCCCAAAATTGGTACCAAATTGATTTTGTTAATGTTTTGGTGTCGAAAATTTGAAAAGATTTTAAAAGGAAACTCTTCATTTCATGAATAAAAAAATAGTAAGACATTCATATTTCAAAGAAATAAAACATCACACCCAGTGAGTTAGGGCACAATGTTTTTAAATCTCCAAAATACCCGAATATTGCCTTTTGCTTTTGAAAATTCTTATCTCGAGAAGAAAATGTCATGACCAGTAAGTTAGGACCCAACATTTTGAATTCCCGAGAATAAGCTTTTATTAAAAATTTGTGAATTTGTTGCAAAACAAATACTTGGCTTTCTAAATTCATCGAAAAATAATCGCGATCCAGTAAGTTAGGACACGATCTTTCACGAGAATCATGAATACCAAATATTTTGGAATTTATAAAATATGACGATTTAAATACTTTGAGAAAATCAAAATAGATATTTTTAAAAGAGATGCTAAAAAGGGTTAAGGCATAACATGAAACAAATACTCTAATTTAAGACAAATATGAATAAATATTTACAAGTATATATACAAGTACACTATATAATTAAATTTACAAATATGTGTACACATGTATTTAACGCATATGTACAAAGATACACATAAAAGATGAAGTGGAGTATATCAATCAAAATATAATAAAAATGCATGTATGTATTTGGAAATCGTGAAAATAAAATAAACATAAAAGCATGTACATGTGTATATATTTACAGAATAAAAATGTATATGTGTATGTATTGGTAAATCATGAAAATACACATATGTATATTAAAACACCTATATATAATATAAGTACAAATAACGGTGTACATTTAGAATAAGAGAAATATTTATAATAACTAAAAAAACGTATATATATGTATAATATAAAAAAATGTATTTTGAATTGTAAAATACGAGGAACATGTGCGTTTAAAATGCGTTTGTATGCACATATATATGTGTTTCAAAAAAGGTGAAGAAAAAAAAAATCATAGGTATACGCATATTTATGAAAGTAAAAAAAAACTAAAATATAATAATATATATATAGAGGTAAAAAAAAACTGCACGATATATATATATACAAGCACGTATATTACATTGAAATGCATGTATATCTAATCATGCGTACTTTAGAAATATAGAAATAAGGATAACAATACGAAAGGGAAAAAAAAGAATGGCCCAAATTGAATTAAAACCAAAAAACAAATTTAGAAAAATAAAAAAATAAAATAAAATCAGAACCAACTTAAATGCGCGCGTAACAGTGGAGGACCAAAAGGGAAATTATCCCCTCCTTCCAAAACGCTGCGCAGCAAAGGGCCAAATTAAAACAAAAATAAAATGTGCGGCCCAATTTCTAAAAAAAACAAAACAAGTTTAATTGTAATGCGCTGCAAACAGGAGGGGCCAATTGCGCAAATAGACCATGTGACGTCAGAGCGCGCGGATCCTCCCCTTCGGGTCGGGTCACCGCGCGGGTCGCACCTAGTTAAAACGGCGCCGTTTTGATTTGTTATTTAAAACAGATTTTTTTCTCTAAAAAGCATTTACCTGATTGAAAAGGAAAAAACCAAAAAAGAAACTTCTATGGTGCTCTGCTAGGGTTTAATCCCTAGCGTCCTCGCGCCGCCGTTTAGCTAGTGCCGGCGCTCCAATTGCGACGGAGACGGCCACCGTTCGGCGTCTTTGACGAAAGATGTTAGATTTCTCCTTTTCCTTTTTTGTGTTATCTTATTATTTTTTTTAAAAAAAATCTAAAGAAAGAAAATAACGAAGAGGGAAAAAAAGATTAGAAACCCGATTTCACCTTCAAAAGTGCTGTCTTCTCAGTATATCCTTTTTTCCTTTTTTTTCTTTTTCATACAAATCTAGGCTTTTATAGCCTACGAAAATACATTAGTTTACAATCCTTTTCTTTTGTGGACTCTTATTCCGTTTTTATTTGCAGGTGGTTGTGCGAATGGCGCGCGTGGAGGGGCTGATCTCCGAATCCTACGGCGCTTGGAGAGGTTGCTGGAGGCGTTGGAGGTTGCTGGTGGCTTGCTGCGGCTAGGGTTTCTCTTTAGATTTTTAGTTTTGCTGTGTTGGGCTGCTAGTTACTGGGTCTTAGGGTCTGGGTCTTGTTTGTTGGTTTGGGCCTGAGTGTTATAATGTAAAATGGGTGTTGGATTGGGCCTGGGCACATTTGGGTTTATACAGCTGCCCCTCTTTGCTCGTTATCGTGCAACGAGAACAGAGCAAAGACTACAAGGCCCAATTGTGCCCAGTCTTATTGAGCCTCAACTTCTTTAGTGCTTCTCTTCTTCAGGTAACATTGTTCCTTCCTACTGCATCTTCAGAGGTATAGGAACTGGTGCTTCAATCCACTCCATTGCAATGTCGGGGAGATAGGATTCATATGTTGTAGCTTCTCAAAAGAACAAAATCTGCTATCTTTAATCTGCTCCACTGCAACTTCAGGGAGATAAGACTTACAGCTTCAACTTGTTCTGTTACAACTTAAGGGTAAATCTGATGTGATCTGCTCTACTGCAACTTCAGAGAGATGAGATCTGCGGTTTTAATCCACTCCATTGCAACTTCAAGGAGATAGGATTAGTTAGTTTTGTCTGCTCCACTACAACTTCAGGGAGATAAGACTTGTATCTTCGATCTGCTCCATTACTGCCTAGGGAGGTAAGATCTGTAATCTTCAATTTATTTCACTGCTGCCCAGGGAGATAGAATTACTGGCTTCAATGTACTCCACTGTAACCTCAAGGAGGTAAAATCCGCCATCTTTGATCTGCTCCACTACTGCCTAGGGAGACAAGATCTGAAATCTTCAATTTGTTCAACTGCAATGTCGGGGAAACCAGATCCGCCGTCGTAACTTCAATCTATTCCACCGCATTGCTAAGAAGTAAGATCCGCCGTTGTGGCTTCAATCTTTTTAATTGCTATATCAGCGAAACCAGATCCGCCATCGTAGCTTCAATCTGTTCCGCTGCACTGCTAAGGAAGTAAGATCCGCCGTTGTGGCTTCAATCTTTTTAATTGCTATATCAGGGAAACCAGATTCGCCGTCGTAGCTTCAATCTATTCCGCTGCACTACTAAGAAAGTAAGATCCGCCATCGTAGCTTCAATCTGTTCCGCTACACTGCTAAGGAAGTAAGATCCGCCGTTGTGGCTTCAATCTTTTTAATTGCTATATCAGGGAAACCAGATCCGCCGTCGTAGCTTCAATCTGTTTCGCTGCACTGCTAAGGAAGTAAGATCCGTCGTTGTGGCTTCAATCTTTTTACTTTTCAACCCGCTCCATTGTTACTCAGGGAGACAAGGCTTTATGATTTCACCGATCTGCTCTCTGTGGAACATGACCTGTATGACTCACTTTATGAGCCTAATTATGCCTAATGATTAGGATGTCATGATCAAATGCTCCTAACTAGACATGTATGAATGACATTTGAATGCTATGTCATGGGAATGATTCATTAATGTCGAAATTTCCCATTATTCCTTAAGGCCTCTTTTGTGACGACACCGCTTCGACAAAACTCGAAAAAACTCCTAATCCGGGCTCTTTCTTCTTAGATATCTCCAACCTTTTAACCCGGTAAAGTCTAAACAATGGTCCTGTTTCAGGTTCCTAAGCTATTTAAAGATTTCTAGAGTAATATGAATAACTTCCCTTGTGAAAGTTTTACTAATCCATTAATCGTCATTCTAATGCAACATGCTTGCGAAAAGATCATAACGATGCATAAAACAAAATGAATTTGGGAGCATAGCTCGCAATGAGTTGTCAATGATAGAGGAATTGCCTGGGGACATTTATATTGAAAAAAAGAATGAAATATTCTAAAACAACGAATTCAATACAAATACTATGATCAGGTGCCCCAGATATCTCTGCTTGAATTTCTCTATACAACTTTTCGAAGACCCTTCTGAATTCAATACGTGTTTAGGAGATTCACAGTATTTTGTTGATGTCCCAAGATGTCGTCTACTCCTTTCTGCCGATCTAGGTGCAACAAGACTACCCTGTGATGAACAAAATTGGAGCCGCCCTTTTCAGGTTTCCAACTCAAATCCCCTTTGGTCTTAAGGTGCCCTTTGCGAGTTTTCACCTTAGCCTCTTTTTTTTTCGGAATCAAAGCGCCCTTTGCGGGTTTTCACCTTGGTTCCTTCCCCTCTTCAAGTAAAGTATCTCTTGACTGAATCTGAATTTACTGGATTAGGCAAGTTTTCTCTATCCATTTCAGCTAGGATCAGGGCTCCTCCAGAAAAGGTCTTTTTTACAACATAAGGACCCTCCCAATTCGGCATCCATTTCCCCCTAAAATCTTTTTGTAGAGGAAGAATTTTTCTCAACACCAGGTCCTCCTCGTGAAATTCTCTAGGTCGGACCTTCTTGTTGTAGGCTCGCATCATTCTTTTCTGGTACATCTGACCATGCTGAATTACCTTTAGCCTTTTTCCCTCTATCAAGTTCAACTGATCGTATCGAGATTGAACCCATTCTGCTTCATCCAATTGTAGCTCAGTCAAAACCCGGAGAGAAGGGATTTCAACTTCAATAGGCAAGACTGCCTCCATGCCATAAACTAAGGAGAAAGGAGTTGCCCCGGTAGAGGTCCTGATTGACGTTCGATAAGCAAGGAGGGCAAACGGTAATTTCTTGTGCCAGTCTCTGTAAGTCTCAGTCATCTTCCCCACAATCTTCTTTATATTTTTATTAGCCGCTTCCACTGCACCATTCATTTTTGGGCGATACGGCGATGAATTGTGATGTCTGATCTTGAATTGACTGCAGACTTCTGCTATTGAGCTGTTGTTCAGGTTCAGCGCATTATCGGATATGATTCTTTCAGGCATTCCATATCGACATATGATCTCCCTTTTCAAGAACTTACTGACTGATGACTTTGTAATGTTGGCATACGAAGCAGATTCTACCCATTTGGTGAAGTAGTCAATAACCACGAATATGAAACGATGCCCGTTTGAAGCCTTCGGCGATATTGGCCCAATGACATCCATACCCCACATGGAGAAAGGCCATGGAGAAGTCATGAAATGAAGAGGTAAAGGAGGTGCATGCATTTTATCACCATAGATTTGACATTTATGGCACTTCTTGGAATAATTGATGCAATCCCCTTCCATGGTGGACCAGTAGTACCCGAATCTCATAATCTGTCTGGCAATTGTGAAACCACTAGCATGCGTTCCACAGATGCCCTCATGGACTTCCTCCAAGATTTTCTTTGCTTCCACAGCGTCCACACATCTTAGCAGAACTTGATCCTTTCCCCTCTTGTATAAGATCTCCCCATCTAAGACGTAATCAATGGCTAGTCTTCTCAGAGTTCTCTTTTCTTTCTCCGTTGCCTGGCCAGGATACTCACGATTTTTTACATATCGTAGTATATCTTGGTACCAAGGACTATCATCGATTTCTCCTTCTTCAATATTGTAACAATGAGCCGGGTCTTCATGGATACTCATTTGGATAGGCTTCATATCCTCATGTCTGTTTACTTTGATCATGGAGGCTAAAGTAGCTAGTGCATCAGCCATCTGATTCTCCTCTCGTGGGAGATAGCAAAAAGTGATGTCTTCAAACTCTTTAATCAATTCAAGGACTAACTTTCGATAACTGACTAATTTGGGATCTCTCGTTTCCCACTCACCCTTGAGCTGATATATCACCAATACCGAATTTCCATAAACCTCTAACACTTTGATTCTTCGCTCGATAGCTGCACGAATACTCATGATGCATGCTTCGTATTCTGTCATGTTGTTTGTACAGTCAAAATCCAATTTGCAAGTAAAAGGATAATGATCACCATTCGGGGACACTAGGACTGCCCCAATTTCATTACCCACAGCATTCAAGGCTCCATCAAAGTTTAACCTCCAACCGTGACCTTATTGGGGATTTTCCTCAGTAGCCGCTATACACATTAGGTCTTCATTTGGGAAATCAAAACTCAACGGCTCGTAGTCCTCCAGAGCTCTACTAGCTAGAAAGTCAGCAATTGCACTCCCTTTCACAGCCTTCTGGCTCACATAAACAATATCAAATTCAGAGAGTAAGATCTGCCATCGGGCCATTCTCCCATTCAAAGCAGTTGACTCCATCATATACTTTAACGCGTCTAACTTTGAGATTAGCCAAGTCGTATAGTATAACATGTACTGCCTTAATCTTCGGGTTGTCCAAATCAAGGCACAACATAACTTCTCAATAGGCGAATATCTCATTTCACAGTCAGTGAATTTCTTGCTGAGATAATATATCGCCCTTTCTTTTCTCCCCGTTTCATCATGTTGGCCTAGCACACACCCCATGGAATTATCAAATACTGTCAGATACAATATCAGCGGCCTATCCAGGCTAGGTGGTGACAGCACTGGAGTGTTAGACAAATACTGCTTCACCTTGTTAAAAGCTTCTTCGCATTCTTCATCCAAGTACCAGGATTATGTTTCTTCGGAAGACGAAATATAGGGTCACATTTCTCAGTCAGTTGTGAAATGAACCTAGCGATGTAATTCAGTCTTCCGAGGAAACCTCGAACTTCTTTCTGCGTGCGAGGTGGAGGTAAATCTCGTATTGCCTTGACTTTGTCTGGGTCAATCTCGATTCTCTTTGCACTGACTATGAAGCCTAGCAACTTTCCTGACCTGGCCCCAAAAGTGCACTTCGCTGGATTAAGCTTGAGCTGGAACTTTCTCAATCTTAAGAATAACTTTCTCAAGACCCGCACATGTTCGCCCTCCGTTCTAGATTTTGCGATCATATCATCAACGTAAACCTCGATTTCCCTGTGCATCATGTCATGGAACAAGGCTACCATGGCTCTTTGGTATGTCGCTCCTGCATTCTTCAATCCAAACGGCATCACTTTATAACAAAATGTCCCCCATAATGTAATGAACGTAATCTTTCTCATGTCCTCGAGATGCATCTTTATCTGATTATACCCAGAAAAACCACCCATGAAGGAAAACAATGAAAAGCCCGCAATGTTGTCTACCAATGTGTCGATGTGGGGCAATGGGAAGTTATCCTTTGGACTAGCCTTATTCAAATCCCGATAATTCACACACATTCGTACTTTTCCATCTTTCTTTGGAACTGGTACGATGTTAGCCACCCACTCAGAATACTTGACTTCTTGCAGAAATCCGGCATCAAACTGCTTTTGGACCTCCTCCTTTATCTTCAACACGATATCAGGCCTCATCCTTCTGAGCTTTTGCTGCACTGGCTTGCAATCTTCTCTTATAGGGAGACGATGGACTACAATGTCGGTACTCAACCCCGGCATATCCTGGTATGACCATGCAAACACGTCCTTGAACTCTCAGAGTAATTCGATGAGGTCTTGTCTTGTCTTTGCAGAGATATCCGATCCGATCTTCACCTCTTTACCCTCCTCTAAGCTTACAATTTCTATTGATTCCTTGTGAGGTAGGATTTGTTTCTCGACCCTTTCTACCATCTTCAACAAGTCAGGAGACAAACCACAGTCTTTGTTGTCTTCAAAATCATGCGATCCCTCTAAACACATGTTTCGTTCAAAAGGAGACTCTAAATTTGTAAGAGTGACATTCACATCATTGATATCGTGGGACCTATTATAGGTATGAAAAACAATATGGATTCAGGAATTTGTTTGGTGCAATATGGTCATGAATGAAATGCAAGTGTAGTTTAAGAGAAACTTAAAATAACAGCTCTTATGGAAAGAAAGATTTGCTCCAAAAATGACTGCAAACATGAACTTTATTAAAATAATGATTTTCTGTACATGAGTCTATTTCACAAAGGAATCCTTATCACTTCTAGGCTAAAAAGCAATAAGGGTGTTCTGGACATTACTCTGAGGAAATCCTAAAAACTACAGGTATTTCTTCTGCAGTCCAGTTGTTTAGCTCCCTTTCCAACTCGTAAGGACGAATATTTGGCAAAGTTCTTCCTCGCGTCGCTTTTTCATACACGGCATGAATACTCCCTAGCCCGTGTTAATACTTCTGACCCCTAGCATTCCTTGATAGACGAATCCTCCCAATACAAAAGTCTTGGATAGGTGAGGAAAGGTCATGGGTTCCCATTTAACTTAATCACCTGTCAAGCGAGCCCTTCTCCTCACTCGCTTCTTTTCTGCTCTATCCTCTTCTGCCTAGCATCTGGCTTGTATCCTAAGCCAAAACGGTCCTGCTTGTCTTTCAACATTGGAGCCTCAACTCGGCCCTGAAGATACTTCCCCAATCCTCTTCTCGGCAAAACTCCCTTTCCAACTGTCAATTGCAGACCCATCCCTGTGGTCCTTGATATTCTCGGCATCAGGATCTTGTTCCCCTCACGGATGAATGTTGCATTTACGAACTCCAAGGAACGGAAAGAGCATTCGATTACATCATCGCTCGTTTCCAGATAAGGCGCATCGTTGGTCACAGATGCAATGATATCTTCTTCAGCATCTATCGTCACAACCCTGCCTTCTGACACCAGCTTCAGTTTTTGATGTAACGATGACGGTACCGCACCTGCTGAATGAATCCACGGCCTTCCTAATAGGCAACTGTAAGAAGGCTTGATGTCCATAACTAAGAAGTCCACCTCATAAATAGTTGGGCCAATTAACAAAGGAATGTCAATTCTTCCCATGACCCTCCTCTCAGTACCATCAAATGCTCGAACCACGTTCTGACACGACTTCATATGTGAACTATCCACAGGTAGCCTGTTGAGCGTGGATAGGGGCAATACATTTAGTGCCGACCCATTGTCTACCAGAACTCCCGGTAATATGCACCATTTACACATTGCAGTGATGTGTAAAGCTCTAGTAGATCCCATACCCCCAGGTGGTATTTCGTCATCGCTGAAAGAAATGAAGTTATCAGCGCTTATATTGCCGACCAGTCGATCCAACTTGTTAATAGAGATATCGTCGGCCACATAAGTTTCATTTAGCACCTTCAGTAGTGCATTCCGATGTCCCTCGGAGTTCAGGAGTAAAGCTAGCACAGATATGCGAGCTGGTTGTTTGTGCAGCTGTTCTACAACGCTATACTCGCTATGCTTTATGAACTTCAAGAACTCTCTAGCTTCCTCCTCTTTGATTGGTTCATTGACCAACAATTCGGGTTCAACCACATTCTTCTTCTTTTCAACTGAAGTTTCTTCTCTTATTGGCTCTACTCGTGCTTTCATCTGTTCGTGGTGCCTTCCTTCATCTTGTTCCTCTTTATTGATTACATCCTCCTTCCCCGGGATTGTCACATTACAATCATAATTCCAAGGAACCCGTCTGCTATCCTTATTTGCAAACATAGCCGATTTTTGAATGATTACTTTTGGTGTTATTCGTGCCCCAATCTCACTGTTCTGAGGTCGTGAGATGATGACCACAGGATGGTTAGCCTTCGAGACTCCCAATGCCAACTCTGATGCGCATACATAACTCTCCTCTTGAACTCCCTCATAGAATTCCACCTCCCTATTATCCATCATACATTGTATCAGGGCTCTGAACCCCGTACACTCTTGGATTTCATGCCCCACTTCATGGTGAAACTCACAGTAGTTCCTCCTCTTTTCACCACTTCCTTCTGAGACGATTAGTCCCCTATTCACCATCTCCTTCTAGACCCCTCTCAGAGGAGTTTTCACCTCCGCAATGTCTGCCTTAATCTTTCTGTCTTCGCCCACCATATTTACCCCAGCATTAATGTGGTTTGGTAATGGGTTTTCTACCTTGGTCGAGTCATCAAATTTAACGACACCCATACCAATGAGCCTTTCAACCAACTTCTTAAAGGCCATACAGTTTTCTATGGAATGCCCTATTATTCCCACATGATAGTCGCACTGTGCATTCGCATCGTACCATTTGGGATACGGGGGTTGCAAGGGCTTCAGATAGTAAAGGGAAACTACGTGTGCGTCAAATAAATTTCGGTATAGTTCCCTGTATGACATAGGAATTGGCGTGAATTGGGGCCTTTCAACATTTCGTCTTGTACCGACCTCCTGTCTCGACGAGCTTTGCTGACTAGCAGCCACCTTTCCTGGCTGACTCACTGTTACTGCCTTCGAGTAACCCTTGTTGTACATGCTCGTGTTGTTCACCTTGCTCTCCTTCCTCCTCGAGGCTGATCTTCTGTTACTCTCTCCCACGTCGATCTTCCCACTTCTGATGGCATTCTCAATCATTTCACCATTCATGACTATGTTAGGGAAGCTTTTTGTGGCACTTCCTAACATATGTGTAATGGGCAAGGCCCAAATGCATGACTGCTTCTGTATTGTAATGGGCTAAGGCCCTAATTGAAACTAAAACTATTACCGAAATGAGCTTAGGCCCAGACTATAATTGCATATTGTTTGCTTGTTTATATGGAGATTACACACTGAATTTTCGTAAACTCACCATTTTGATTCATCTGTTCAGGTAATCCCCAGACTTAGGTGGATCGGAGCGGCGGAGGACTCAGTTGTGGCCACATGACTCATTTTTACTGTTTCGTATTTAATTAGGTTTATTTTTTTAAAGCTTTATTTGGGGTATTTTTCTGTAATAATGGCCGTTATGAGTTTTTGGTTAAAATTTGGATTTTATACCGCTTTATGTTTTATATCTGCTAGAGATAGATAAAACACGGGTTTTAAAAAGAAATGCATGTGTTTTAGCAAAATACCCACAAGGACACAAACTGTTTTAAAAAGCTTTCGCAACATATAATATTTTGCAAACTAACGACTGAATAAAAATCACTATTTTAGGATTAATAAAAGATAACGACGAGATCTAAACAGAAAATATTTTAAGCAAAGTAATGGTTTTTCAACACGAGCATCGATTTTCAAACACACTATCATGTGACATCGCCAGATTTGGCCATAACATCCAAGCTGGGTTTGGGGTGTTACATGATTCAAACATGATTTCATGCTTGAATCAATCAATCAACCAACATCCATTCCTTTCCACAATATGTGGCCGGCCAAGCAAATGAGTACATGGGGGGATTTTTCACACTATTTTTAGTAAACTCATCCACCAACCTTCACTATAAATACTCACATCCATTCTCCATTTGAAAGCATCACTACATCCCTTACTCATCTCTACATACATCCCTTATTCATTTATCTCATTCCCTCCCTTCATCTCCACGCATAGCATCCCATATTCCTTTTATTTTTTAGCCAAGAAAACCTTGACAAGATTATCTCCTAGCCACCCACCTTGAGAAGCCATTAGCAAAGGAGCAAGACAAGGATTGGAGGAAACTTCTTCAATCGTACTTCGCGAGACTACTGATTCGAACAAAGTTTATTCTTCCTTTACTTTGTTACTTTAATTAATCATCTTTGCAATGTGCTTTATTATCTTGTCATCAACAATGGCAACTTAAATCTGTTTAGCTAGGATGATTGCATCAATTCAATAAAGTTTGTTTAAATCATGCTTATACTATTTGTGCCTCAGTCATTCATGTTTTCAATTAAACTCAAGTATGTACTTCGTTCATACGTGATTTGATGCATTAGAATTAGTTGAACAATCTGTAACACCCCGAACCCGAGACCGTCACCGGAGTCGAACACGAGGTGTTAACAGACTTTTAAAAAAAATTTCCAGACACTGCCAATCTGCGTAATAGTCGTTTTAAAAATCATATCTTGAGTTCAGAAACTCGGAATCCAGTTCTGTAAATTTTCCCTGAAACTAGACTCATATGCCCATCTACATATTTTTTTCTAGAATTTTTGGTCGGGCCAATTAGTACAGTTTATTAGTCAAATTCTTCCATGTTACAGGGATCGACTACCCTGACCTTTGCACATTACGACTTGGATATCTCCCTGTACAGGGCTTCAATACTGATGCCGTTTGTTTCTATAGAAACTATACTCAGAGAGGAATCTATACATATATGACTTGACTCCTAATTGTCTCTGGTTAATTTATAATGAATTTCTAAAGTCGAAACAGGAAATCCAGAAACCGTTCTGGCCCTGTCTCACAAGAACCTGAATATCTCTTAACATACTGTCCGTATGATTGTTTCGTTACTTTCCTATGAAAATAGATTCATCAAGGTTCGTTTACATAATTTATTCACTATTTAATTCCATTCCTACTATTTTTAGTGATTTTCCAAATCTACATCACTGCTGCTGTCAGCATCTGCCTTTAAGGTAGACTTTACCTATTTCATGGTTTCCATGATTCAACTAGCCCTTTTTGCATAAATAGCACAATTTATGAAAGTGATTAACCATCCCCATGGCCAATCCTTGTCAAGCATATCCACACCAAATGATTATAACATTATACTCAAACACATATAAGCCATTTTCGCATGGCTATCCAAAATTTATACAAGTCCAAAGGGTCCACGACCCACAACAAACGGGTAGTCCTATACATGCCATTTCGAAGTTCAACCAAAATTGTACCAAAAGGGGGCTTTGATAGTGTGGGCGACTTTGACCTCAAGATCCCGAGTCCGATAGCTGGAGAACCAAATCTATAAAACAGAGGAGCAATGAAACGGAGTAAGCAATTTATGCTTAGTAAGTTTTGAGCAAGGAATTCCAGCACAACAAAAGTATAGCATTCAAATAGCTAAACGGATAATTTCATATGCACAAATTTTCGATATCATACTTGCTTCACATTATCAACCCTTATGTACATACACAAAAGATCAACTTAGCCAAAGGCCGGTAGCTCGTTTATCAACTGAGCGAATACTTATTTGTAAGGGCTCAACTAAATTCAAGCACATACGAAAAATACCTCAATGTTGGGATGTTTCTAGAGTATTAACTGAAATTTTTACAGCAAGATCATTCATTCCCAAATCACGTACCTTCGGAATTTAACCGGATATATCTCCTCGTTCAAATGCCTTTGGGACATAGCCCGGTTATAGTAATTCGCACAAATGCCTTCGGGACTTAACCCGGATTTAGTAACTCGCACAAATGCCTTCGGATCTTAGTCCGGATTTAGTATCTCGCACAAATGCCTTCGGATCTTAGTCCGGATATGGTCACTTAGCACAAAGCCTTCGGGACTTAGCCCGGACATCATTCAAATAACCATGCACATTTAACAATAAATCATGGCACATTCGTATTTCGTTTTCGTTAGCAAAACTCAAACACAAGACATTTATCATTCTTGCAATTTCGGCTCAATAGCCACACACAAAGAGCATGATTTTGTTTGCTTAAAACATGATCTAATCAAATCTTAATTTAAGCTCTCTTACTCAAGAACTTACCTCGGGTGTTGTCGAACGATTCCGATAGCTATTCGACCACTTTTTCCTTCCCTTTATCGGATTTAGTTCCCCTTTGCTCTTGAGCTTAATTAAACAAATAAATTGATTTAATCATTTGAGCATCGAAAAGAGGAACACAAGGCACTTAGCCCATATTTATACATTAGACATTAAGGTCACATATGTACGGAATCATGAATCAAACTCAACATTTTTGCTAATTTTTCCCCCTTGGCCGAATATGCATGTCTATTTTGGGGCCGATTTCAACACTTAATACATTCTACAAGTATGGTCACTTGTATTGACTAAACACCCTTTTGTTTCAAGTTCAAAACTTGGCTAATACACACATATATACACTAGTAAAGCATCCTCTCCCTTTCCATCAATTTAGCACATGCATTACTCATTAACCTACAAAAATTATATTCGGCCTTAGCACACAACTTGCTAGCCGATTCTTCCCCATCTAGCAACCAATGCACATATGTGCTCACTCAAAAATGCTAAAAAGGAGATTCAAGAATCATCAATCCACCATCACATGCATCATTAACAAGCTTCATATTTAGCATGTAATGGCATTAACACAAAATCCACCTAGGCCGAATCTTAACTCATCTTCATGCCTCATCACCACAACATCAAACATCAACCAAGAATGATGCATCCATGGCCGAGTGTCATTTCCATCACATAGCAAGATTTAGACCATGGGCTAGGTAGAACTCAAGCTAACAACTAAAATATGCATGCATCTCATGGAGCATCATCAAACATACCTTAGCCTAGTCACATGCATGGCCGAACCTCTTCAACCTTTCTTCTTCCTTCCTCCTTAAAATTTTTGGCCAAGGATGAACCAAAGGATGAGCATTTTTTTCTTTGTTTTTCTTTCTAGTTTCGGTAAAATGGGGGGACAACCACACACCCCTTTTTTTTTGTTTTCATCACATTTCCTTTCATTATTATGCCCATGCTCCTTATTTTATTTTTTTCCACCCATGATGCACCAACAAGACATGTCTATGACATGTCTTGCCCATCACACTTGGTCTACCATGCTTGTCATGGCCGGCCACTACTAGTAGGGGGGAATTTGACATGCAAGTCCCCCCTTTTTCCACATGCTCTAATAGGTCCTTACGCATTGACCTATCACATTTTAAAATTTTCTCACATAAGTCCTATTCGATGAAATTCACTTACAATTAACAAAATTCAAACACGAAATTTTCACACATGCACATGTACATATAATGAGCATCAATTATGACGGTTAATAATTTTTACGACTCGGTTTAGCGGTCCCGAAACCACTTCCCGACTAGGGTCAATTTTGGGCTGTCACACGATCTGAACCAAACAATGGCTAATAGACAAAATAATTGAAAATTGCATGCTTAAATTATATCTGACCTAGAATAAATTAAAGTTTTGTAATAACTTGACCGAGCTCTATTACTTTGCATGGCTTTTAGATTTATGTGATTACATTGTTTCAAATCGACCTAGCCCCTGTTACTTCACATGAATTTTAAGAAACCCTTAGTTTAATATGATCAATAAAATACATATTTTATTAAGTAAAAGATTTTGAAAGGACTTAATTTGGTTTCAAGCCCATAAAAGATTAAGTTGCCATGAAATATTTTCCGAACACTGTTAAACATGAGAAAGATAAATTAGAATTGAATGATGTAATTATTCTAACTTATTCATGTTATTGATTGTTGTAGTTTCTGTTTTTGCTGCTAAACTCATCTCTTACATTTCATTTTATACTTTGCATTTAGATTAATTTGCATTAGGGATCATCTTACATTTAGTAATTTATTTTTACATCAATCAATCAAAATTTTTTGTTTTATTTCTCACCAAATTGTTAACTTTAATTTTTACAATTAATTGATTAACATACACAATCCCTATAGAGACAATAACTCTTTTACTTACTTATTACTTGATAACGAACTGTGTACACTTGCACAAAACACACTGTAATACCCAAATTTTGCCCGACCTGAACCCAAGTAGTAAAACCCAAATATAAAAAAATATATATAATAAATATAAGAAAAGTCCAATACTGTCCAGTATTACAAATTTAAATCCAAGCCTGGATTACATTAAGCCTCAAACCCACTAAACACCAATCCGAAAATTAGCACAAACAATTAAGGTCCAACATCTAATACCCAACCCAATCAGCCTAATACCGAATCTAACCCCAATCAGGAAACCCTAGACAGCAACAACTTCATGCGCCACAGCCAAGCCTTCCGCGTGTGACCAGCCTCCGTACGCCCCAATCACGCACGCCTCCGTACGGCCACCTCCGTACCTCCAGGCTGGCCGAATACCTGTAAAAAAACGCACGAAAATAGCAGCAAATAGGAAAATAACAGAATAGGGGGAACCTTTTATTTATTTTTTATTTTTCTGTAAATCGGGCTATAAAAAGGCCATTCGAACACTGTAAACGGATTACGCATTCAGAATACAAAAATCAAATACCAAAAGGTGATTTCCGAGTATCTTTTCATTTTTCATTCTGCTAGTATCAGTTTTCTTTTTTCTCTATTCTGTGTTCAATAGTCATTAGTTAAGAGAGAAAACAATAAAGAGGAAGGGGAAAGACGTACCTGGTGAGGAGATCCTGGCCCTCTCTCCATTGTCATCGGAGTCTGGGTTGGGTTCGAAAACCGTTCATATGCCGCTAGTACAAAACGGCGCAAAACTCATCTGATAATACTTAGGTTTTGACAAAATGAAATAGAATTTTCGGGTTTTGGCATTTAAGTACGAAGATGAAACGCGGCCGTTTGGAGTCAATGCGATGGCTCTAAAACGGCGTCGTTTTGAAGACCCGATCCGAACGGTGACCCGATCCGGGAAGGATCCGCGCATTATGGATCGTTTGGTTTATTTATCCAATAGGTCCCTCCGTGTTTAAGGGGATTGCAATTTGATTTCCTTTAATGATTTGTAATTTGTACCTCATATTTACTTCTGTATTCATTTAGATCCCAGCTTAAACGGTGCCATTTCTGTGATTGATTTGTATTATCCCAGTGATTGCGTTGAATTGCTGATTTGGTCCTTCAGTTTTAAAATAAATTTTAATTTAATGCAAGTTTGGTTTTCTTTCTTAAAATTCAACAATATTTTTTAATTATAATAAATCCTACTTTCATATATTATAGTATTTAATATTATTTGTAATATTTATTTTTAATAGTGTTTAAATTTATTATTATAGTTTAAAATGTAATAAATTATTATTTTCGTTTGTATTTTATTTTTTAAATTCATTGTACACCAATATTTTGAGTCAATTGTATTTTAGTTTTATTTTTATTTATTATTATTCTAATTTTATTTAAGCTTCGATTTAAAAATTTGTTGATTATTGTTCTCAATTTCCAAAAAAATAAAATATTTTTCATATTTAATTCTGATTTCAAATTTTTTTAGATAAATTGATTCTTATATTCATTGTTTTTAACATTATTTTAATATTAGCTTAATATTGTTTTCAAACTTATTATTAATATAATTCAAAGATATAATATATTATTCTTTGAAGTTATTATCAATATGTTTTAAATTCATTAAGTATTATTTTAAATTTTTATACTTTTATTTCTCAATTTGATATATTATTATAAAATTCATAATTTATCAATACACATTTTAATAGATTAGACATAATTTATATATTTTAATGTTGTATAATGTGAGTAAAATTATCGTTGCTACTTTATTTGTATTTATTTATTGCATATTTGGCTACACCTTAGTTCAAGTTTGAATTATTATTCATCGTTTTACATTACCTAATCCTTTTAAAATTTTGTACTTTTATCATTCTATTTCATATTTAAAAGGCCTAGCATTTATAATTCTCGAGAGAATTGTGTCCTAACATACTGGGTTCCAATTTTTCTTGATGAGTTTAAATAGTCATGTGCTTATTTTATTCAAACCATACAATTTTAAAATAAAGCTTTTGAGACTTCAAAATTTTGGATCCTAACCCACTGGATACGATATTTTGTTATCCAGACTTTTAAAATAAAGGCGATGTTTGATGTTTAGGAATTTCGAGAAATTGAACCCTAACTTACTGGATTCTAATTTCTCGTTTGACTTAAATGACCAAATAAACTTCTCAGAATACATGAATTTTAAATTTTAAAAATTTGAAAAATAAACTTGATTTCAAAGATTAAAATGTTACACCCTAACTCACTGAGTGTGACAATTTATTTCTTTGAAATGAGTATGTCTTATCATCCAATTCGTTTATTCAAATTTTCTTTTCACAGGATCGTATTTTAAAATCTTTTCAAAATTTCGACACTAAGACATTAAACAATCAATTGGGTACCAATTTTGGGTGTCACGAGGGTGCTAATCCTTCCTCGTGCGTAACCAACTCCCGAACCAGGTTTCTCAAAATTCGTAGACCTAAAATCATTTTCAAGGTGATGCGATCACACCTCATTAAAGATCGGTGGCGACTCCGATTTTCATTTTTTAAAGTCGATCCCCATTATTTTTTTAAATAAAAAAGAGGTTTCCACAGCTTGGCAACTCCACTGGAGAAACCATTTAGAGAGTCAAGCCGTAAATTTAATTGTTTTCTGTCTTATCATCAAAAATTGAAAATTTGATTTGAAAAATTACGATCCTTTCTTTGAATTTGATTGTATGATTATTGTAGGTTGAGTTTTGTAAAAATCTTCGCATCATATTGCATAAAGGCTATTTTGGTCTTACCCCTCTAAGTGGGAGTGAGAAGCTACTCCTTCGTGAGGTTTTCACCTCCGTGCAGGATAGTGGATCACTTTCGGGATACATCCGTACCTATGTCTTTGTGAGATTTTTATCTCCGTGCAGCCATAGGGAAATGTATTCCCCTGAACTGAACCCAGTCTATATGATCCTATAATTGGTGAAGATCGAGGAATCTGCTGGTTCGGGTACTTTAACTTTAGAACCAAACTCCATATAGTGAACTTAGGAACCTAACCCAGGTAGAACTACTCCAAACTCTAGCGATTGTCCAAATAGGTGCTTGAATTTCTTATACTTGCTTTGAATTTTGTTTTGTGTTGTACTGACTTGTTTGTGTTTTGTTGATATTTTTGCATGTCACTGCATATCTCAAAGAGTGTCGATTCAAGTTCAATTACTAAATTAGAAAATTTTCATGGAAAAAGAATTTCTTGATAAAGTGGAAGACAATGCCATTGTCCGTATATGGTCAGAGAAGGTGCAATTGGAGAAAGGAGACAGTTTAGCTAAGGGATATGTGTCAGAGCTTTGGGACTACACTCGTATTAGTGTGACGCAAAATAGCCTTCAAGAGTTAAATGAGATTTGGGATCGGTGGAATGATGAAACCAAGTAGTTGTTCTACTCTAATTATGGGGACTTGTCGTACTTACTTAACATCAAGGTGGATGAACGACTGTTTCGCGCCCTCGCTCAATATTGGAATCCTGCATATAGCTGTTTTACTTTTGGAAATGTAGATTTGATACCTACAGTGGAGGAATATACAGCTTTACTGCACTGCCCCAGGCTTCAGGTTGATAAAGCATATTCCAGAGCCGCATATGTCCCAGCGTTTTGGAAGAAATTAATGAGTATTACGGGAATGAGCGAACAATGGATCACGACCAGGATCAAACAGAAGGGCGAGTGTAAATATATCCCATGGAGGAATTTGCGAGACTTGATCCTAGCACATCCTAATGGGAAAAAGAAGGTCGATGTGTTTGCTTTGAGTATCTACGGGTTAGTAATTTTCCCTAGAGCATTGGGGCATGTTGACGAAGCAGTTTCAGATCTCTTTGATCGGTTGGGTAAAGGGGTCACGCATGTTCCTGCGATTTTGGCCGAAACGTTTAGATCTTTGAATGTGTGTAGGCGAGCTAGTGAGGGTAGATTTATAGGTTGTGCACAATTTTTGATAGCTTGGTTCCATAGTCATTTCTGGAAGGTCGACAAAGTTTCGTATCGGGTTTTCTCTGGGCATTACTTCCCGTTAAAAGAGATAGTGGCTACGCCAAGAGGATGACGTGGAGTGGAGAGCTCCTTGGATGATTCCTGATGGAATTCTCTACTGTTGTGGAAGCTTTGACTGGGTTTTGTTGCTTGGGATTTGGGGAGCCGTCGGGTATGCACCTTTGCTGGTCCTAAGGAAATACAATTCAAAACAGTTTGTGCCGGCAACGTATAGTTTAGCTCAATGTGAGTTCTCGTATCGAGGAGACAATTACAAGAAAAAGGTGAAAGAAATTTTTTAGGCTTGGAATCAGGTTCATAGGATGAAAAGGCTAGCTGTGGGTTCGATGACAACTCCAGAGTACGGTGAGTGGCGATGTAAGAGAATTAATGATAACATTCCAGAGTTAAACTTGGAGGGTGTTCGACCAATGGAAGAGTACCTCCAAGTGATCTCATCAGAGTTGGAGATTATAAAACAAGATTTTGAAAAGAGCAATTTAGAACTCGAAAAGAAAATAGAGCGGTTGGAAGAAGAGAAGATGCATTTGAGGCTAGACGTTGACGTCCAAAAGTTAGAAGCTAAAAAATTAAAGAAAGGGAATAATAAAGTAGAGGAGGATCTGGATAGCTTAAAGATAGACTACAAAAAGCTACGACTATTAATGAGAACTGCTGGGTTGGGAAAGACTTCGGAGCAATGGCTACAGGAGATCCAGGAAGAAAGAGACAAAGCCGATCGGTGGGAAAGAAAGTCCTGGGAGACTCAAGTTTAGAAAGAGACCTTAGAACGGCAGGTGTTAGAAACTCAAAACTATCAAGAGAACTTAAAAGCTAGAATAGCGTAACTCGAGAGATCACTTGCTTTGTATAGAAGTCGTAATTCTATGGTGGAATTAAAGACAAGTCTGTGCAAGATTGAAGAAATGAAAAAGAGGATAGGAGAATTGGAGTACGCATTACAAGGCTGTGGACAACGGATCAAATTCTTGGAAGGAAATGAAGAGCGTTGGAGGGAGCAACTTTATCATTCGCAGAATGAAATTTAGAACAGAGATTACATTATGGGCAGGGCTATTGCTCAGATTCGGGAGGTAGCTGATCATTTGCAAACAATGGCAATTCAGGCTGATGTGTTAAGCGTAAAGTATGAGCTGGAATCAGATCGGGGTCAGAAGTTAGCTTCATTGTTAAAAGAAGTTAAAACTCTTAGCATTAGGGCAAAGCCATATTTGTAATTCATTTTATGTAAAGAATTTTGTTTATCAATAAAGTTTTCTAAAAGAAATTGGATTAGAATCGACACCTTTTTGCATTCATTCCATGCATTTGCATTACATGACATAATATGCATTCAGGATTATTAAGAAGGGTTTTAATTAGTTAAAATTGCCTCAGTTAATCTGGAAACCAACAAAAACTCATCAACCAAGCACCGTTTCGGTACCCGTGCAAAGTCAAAAATTATGGATCAAAGATTGGAAAAGTTGGAGCGACTTCAAAAGGAAATGCAAGATCAGTTACAGATGCAAATGAATGAGCAATTGGAAAAAATTCAACATGACATGATAGAAAGGATGTTAAAGTCTCAAAAGGACATGATGACTGAGCTGACGCAATTACTAACCAAAGGAATAAATAAGGGGAAAAGTCCTATGATTAATGATGAAGAAGAAGACAAGAATGGACCCACCTATCCTCTAGGCTTTAAGCCTCTGTATGCGTAGGTTCAGACTGAGGTGCATCCACGTAGATCCTCTATTTCAATAAGGCCTCAGCAGTTTCAAACCGATATTCCAATACCGATGAACTCCTAAGCTGGATCAGGTTCTAACCCTGGTGAGAACTCGGTTAATCTACTATCCCAGACTTCGATGAAGTAGTTGAGAAGGATAAAGAAAAGGAAGAATTACCCAAACAGTTTGAGGAGAAATGGAAATGGATTGAAGAGAAGTTTAAGGCAATAGAAAACATTGAAAGTTATCGTGGAATAGATGCAAAAGATCTGAGTCTGGTCCCGGACTTAATGCTTCCTTATAAGTTCAAAATGCCAGCATTTGAGAAGTATAGTGGACCAGTTGCCCTGAAGCCCATATTACAATGTTCTGTAGGAGAATGACTGGGTACATTAACAATGATCAGCTATTAATACATTGTTTTCAGGATAGCCTCATTGGGGCGGGATCTAAATGGTATAACCAGTTAAGCCGAATCAAAATCAGCACTTGGAGGGATTTGGCGCAGGCTCTTATGAGACAGTACAGTCATGTATCTGAAATAATGCTTGATAGAATCACTTTGCAGAACTTGAAAGAGAAATCAAACGAAAGTTTTAGACAGTATGCACAGAGGTGGAGAGAGATTGCAGTTCAAGTTCAACCACCACTTTTGGAAAAAGAAATGACGATGCTTTTCATCAATACATTGAAGGCCCCATTCATTACACACATGTTGGGAAGCGCTTCAAATAATTTCTCAGATATAATCATGAATGGTGAAATGATTGAACATGCTATTAAAAGCGGAAAAATAGATAGTGGGGAGAATAATCAAAGGACAGCTCCAAAGAAAAGAGAAAGTGAAGTAAACAATGTGAATGCATACAGCAAATCAATTACGGTAAATTAACCAAGGAAGATGGTTGCTAATCAACAAGGCTTATCGAAACAAGAATCAGGGATGAGGCAAAATACTGAGAAGCCCAGTTCACGCCCATTCCAATAACATATAAAGAGCTGTATCAGAATTTATTTAATGCACATGTTGTTGCTCCTCGTTACTTGAATCCTCTACAACCCCCGTATCTAAAATGGTATGACACGAACGCACAATGTGACTATCATGTAGGAATTTCAGGACACTCAATAGAGAATTGTACTGCTTTCAAGAAGGTAGTAGAAAGACTTATCAAATTGGGTGTTACCAAATTTGATGACTCCCCAGCACAGAAAGTCCGTTGCCCAATCATGATAAAGGAGTGAATATGTTGAGTGAAGGTACAGGGGAAGAAGTCAAGACTGACATTGCTGAAGTAAAAACTCCATTGAAATGGGTCTGGAAAGAGATGGCAAAAAGAGGGTTAGTTATTTCGGGTTTTGAGGAAGGGTATGAGATGGGAAATTATTGTGAATTCCACCATAAAACAGGGCATGAAATCCAAGAATGTGAAGGATTCAGGGCTTTGGTTTAGAGTATGATGGATAACAAGGAGATGAGGTTCTATGAAGATGCGGAAGAAAGGAGGAGCATATGCGCGACAGAGTCAGGAACAGGGACTCCGAAAATAAATCATCCTGTGGTCATTATCTCACGCCCTAAGAGTAATGAGGCTAGGGTTCAGGTAACACCAAAAATTTTAATCACAAAACCGTCAAGTTTCACATATAAGGATGACAGAATGGTCCCGTGGAATTACAGATGCAATGTGACAATCCCAAGAAAAGAAGTTGAGGGCAATATAGTAAAAGAATATCAGGAATGGGGTTCTTATACACGTAATGGGAAGCGTTATGACACTCAAGCAGAATTTCCAAGAGAAAAGACTCCGATGGTAGAACAGAGGAAAGGGAAAGTAGCGGAATCTGAGCTATTGGTCAATGAACCAATAAAAGAAGAAGAAGCAAAAGAATTCTTAAAGTTCTTGAGACATAGCGAATACAGTCTTGTGGAGCAACTGCACAAACAGGCAGCCTGTATTTCAGTATTAGCTTTTCTCTTAAGCTCAGAAGTACATCGAAATGCATTGATGAAGGTACTAAATGAAACATATGTGGCCAATGACATTTCAGTCAATAAGTTGGATCGGTTGATCAATAATATAAGTGCTGACAATTTTATTTTCTTCAATGATGATGAAATATCGTCTGGAGGTAGGGGTTCTACTAAAGCTATACACATTACTACCCGATGTCAGGGGGACACATTACCGGGGGTTTTGATCGATAATGGATCCGCATTGAACGTATTGCCTTTGTCCACTCTTAATCAACTACCTGTGGACAGTTCACATATGAAAGCTTGCCAGTATATAGTAAAGGCATTTGATGGAACAGAAAGAGGGGTTATAGGAAGAATTGAAATACCACTAAGGATTGGCCCAACTACTTATTAGGTGGACTTTCTAGTAATGGATATTAAGCCATCCTACAACTGTTTATTGAGGAGACCGTGTATACACTCAGCAGGGGCAGTACCTTCATCGTTACATCAAAGGGTCGATTGGTAACAATAAGTGCGGAGGAGGATATCATTGCGATGGTAACGGGTGAAGCACCTTATGTAGAGACCAATGATGAGGCAGTGGGATGTTCTTTCCGGTCCTTGTAATTTGTGAATGGAACATTTATCGCTGAGGGAAACAGAATTTCGGTACCAAAGATATCCAAGACTACCGAGATGGGTCTACAGTTGATGGTAAGAAGAGGAGCTTCGCCAGGGAAAGGGTTGGGAAAGTATGTTCAAGGAAGGATTGAAGCACCCATGCTGAAGGTAAAGTTTGATTGTTTTGGCTTAGGTTACAAGCCAGATATAAAGCAAAAGAGGAAAGAAGCAAAGAAAAGACAGGAGAAAAGAAGGGCACGTTTAAGCGGAGAAGAAGTCAAGTGGGAGCCTTTGACCTTCCCCCACATATCTAAATCCTTTGTGTCGGGTGGGTTTATTTACCCTGAGTGAGGGGTGTCCAGAAGGGAAGGCATTGAAGAGATGTTGGAAAATGTTCATATCAATGCTATAGAGACAGCTGAAAGAAGGACCTTGTTGGAGATTTGCCCTTACGAACATGGGAGTGCGCTAAACAATTGGACTGCGGAAAAAAGTCTTTAGAGCTTATTCAGAGTAATGTTCAAAACATTCTTGTTGTTTTAGCCTAAGAATGATAGGAAATCCTTTGTGAAATAGGCTTAAGTTTGAATATATTATTCTAATAAAATACATCTTTGCATTCATTTCGAGCAATTATTATTTTATTCTTTCCAGGCAAGTAAATATTTTCCATTTGATTGATTGTCTTCCAAATGATTCTTTCATTTATAACCTTATTGTACAAATAATTATTCTTAAATTTATATATTTTTTGTATATTCTTTAGTGTATCCCTATAGGTCCTCAGATATCAATGATATGAGTAATGCTGTTTCAAACACGGAAGCTCTTTTTGAGCAAGACATGTGTTTGGAGGGATCTCATGACTTTGAAAATGACGAAGACTGTGGTGTATCTCTGGACTTGTTGAGAATGGTGGAACAAGAGGATAAACAAATCCTACCTCCTAAGGAATCATTGGAAATTGTGAGCCTAGAGGAAGGAAAAGAGGTGAAAATTGGGACTGGCACCACCATAAAGACAAAACATGACCTCATTGAGTTACTCCGAGAGTTCAAAGATGTTTTTGCATGGTCATACCAGGATATGACAGGGCTAAATACTAGCATTGTGGCACATCATTTACCTATAAAAGAAGATTGTAAACCAGTTCAGCAGAAGCTCAGAAGAATGAGACCTGATGTTGTGTTGAAAATAAAAGAAGAGGTCAAAAAGCAATTCGATGCTGGGTTCTTATAAGAGGTCAAGTATTCAGAATGGGTAGCAAAAATTGTATCTGTTCCCAAAAAGGATGGAAAGGTACGAATTTACGTGGATTATAGGGACTTGAATAAGGCTAGTCCAAAAGACAATTTTTCGTTGCCACACATTGACACTTTGGTAGATAACACAGCGGCTACTCATTATTTTCTTTCATGGATGGCTTTTCTAGATACAATCAAATAAAGATGCATTCTGAATATATGAGGAAAACCATATTCATTACCCTATGGGGAACATTTTGTTACAAAGTAATGCCCTTTGGATTGAAGAATGCGGGAGCAACGTATCAAAGAGCAATGGTCACCCTGTTTCATGACATGATGCATAAAGAGATTGAGATCTATGTTGATGATATGATTGCAAAATCTAGAACTAAAGAAGATCATCTCCGAGTCTTAAGGAAATTATTCTTAAGATTGAGAAAATTTCAGCTCAAGCTCAACCCAGCAAAATGCATATTTGGAGCCAGATCAGGAAAGTTATTGGGCTTCATAGTCAGTAGGAAGGGGATTGAGATTGACCCGGATAAAGTTAAAGCAATACGAGATCTGCCTCCTTCAAGCACTCAGAAAGAGGTCTGAGGTTTCCTAGGAAGGTTGAACTACATTGCTCGGTTCATTTCACAATTGACTGAGAAATGCGATCCAGTATTTCGTCTTCTGAAGAAACATAATCCGGGAGAATGGGATAAGGAATGTCAGAAAGCTTTTGACAAGATAAAACAATACTTGGCTAATTCTCCAATACTATCACCGCTTAGTCCATATAGGCAATTGATATTGTATCTAACAGTGTTTGACAATTCCATGGGATGCGTCTTAGGCTAACATGACGAAACGGGAAAGAAAGAAAGGGCAATATACTATCTCAGCAAGAAATTCATTGGTTGTGAAATGAGATACTCATCAATTGAGAAATTGTGTTATGCTTTAATCTGGGGAACACGAAGACTAAGGCAGTATATGTTGTATCATACGACTTGGCTGATTTCAAAGTTGGATCCTTTAAAATATATGATGGAATCAACTGCTTTAAACGGGAGAATGACTAGATGGCAGATCCTGCTCTCTGAATTTGACATAGTATATGTAAGTCAGAAGGCCATAAAAGGGAGTGCAATAGCTGATTTCCTGGCTAGTAGAGCCTTGGAGGATTATGAGCCTTTAAACTTCGATTTTCCAAATAAGGACTTGATGTATGTGGCAAACACTGAAGAAAATTCTCAAAGGGATCACGTGTAGAGGTTAAATTTCGATGGAGCTTCAAATGCTACGGGTAATAGAATTGGGGCAGTCTTGGTATCCCCGAGTGGAGATCATTACCCTGTGGCTAGCAAGTTGGACTTTGATTGCACAAATAATATGGCAGAGTATGAAGTATGTATTATGGGCATTCGTGCAGCTATTGAATGGAACATCAAAATGCTAAGAGTGTATGGGGATTCCGCATTGGTGATATACCAACTCAAAGGGGAATGAGAAACTAGAGACCCTAAGTTAATCAGTTATAGAAAGCTGGTCATCGAACTGGTTGATGAGTTTGACGATATCACCTTCTGTTATCTCCCACGAGAGGAGAACTAAATGGCTGATGCATTAGCTACTCTAGCTTTGTTGATTCAGGTAAATAGATTAAAAGTAATGAGGCCTATTCAGATGAGTATTTACGAAACCCCAGCTCATTGCTACAGTATTGAGGAGGAGGGAAAAGATGATCATCCTTGGTATCAGAGTATCCTACAATATGTGAAGAATCGTGAGTACCCTAGTCAAGCAACGGAGAATGACAAGAGAACTCTGAGAAGAATAGCTATTGAATATGTCTTAGATGGGGAAGTGTTGTACAAGAGAGGAAAAGAACATGTGCTGTTAAGATGTGTAGATGCCGTGGAGGCTAGAAAGATCCTGGAAGAAGTCCATGAGGGCATTTACGGAACCCATGCAAATGGTTTTACAATGGCCAGACAGATCATGAGATTTGGATACTATTGGTCTACTATGGAAGGGGATTGCATTAGCTATGCCAAGAAGTGTCATAAATGTCAAATTTATGGAGATAAGATACATGTACCTCCTTCACCTCTGCATGTTATGACTGCTCCGTGGCCGTTCTCCATGTGGGGCATGGATGTTATTAGGCCAATATCACCGAAGGCTTTGAATGTGCATCGTTTCATCTTTTTGGTCATTGATTACTTTACCAAATGGGTGGAAGCTGCTTCATATGCAAATGTCACGAAATCGGCGGTTTGTAAATTCTTGAAAAAGAGATCATTTGTCGATATGAAATGCCTGAAAGAATCATATCCGACAATGCATTGAATTTGAATAATAACACAATAGCGGAGGTTTGTAGTCAGTTCAAGATCAGTCACCATAACTCGTCGCCATATCGCCCAAAAATGAATGGTGCAGTGGAGGCGGCCAATAAGAATATTAAGAGAATTGTGGGGAAAATGACTGAAACCTACAAGGATTGGCATGAAAAGCTTTCATTTGCTCTCTTAACATACCGAACATCTGTTAGGACCTCTACTAGGGCAACACGCTTTTCTCTAGTTTATGGGATGGAAGTCGTTTTACCCATTGCAGTGGAGATTCCTTCTCTTCAGGTATTAGCTGAATTAAAATTAGATGAAGCAGAATGGGTTCAGTCTCGATACGACCAGTTGAACTTAATTGAAGGGAAAATGTTAAAATCCATCCAACATGGTCATATGTATCAAAAACGGATGATGCGAGCCTATAACAAAAAGGTTTACCCCAGAGAATTCTACGAAGAGGATCTGGTGTTGAAGAAAATTCTTCCTATACAAAAAGACTTTAGAGGAAAATGAATGCCAAATTGGGAAGGTCATTATGTCATAAAGAAGGCCTTTTCTGGTGGAGCTTTGATTCTAAATGAGATGGATGGAAAAAATTTGCAAATCCTGTAAACTCAGATTTAGTTGAGAAATACTTCACTTGAAGGAAAGAGACCAAAGTGAAAACCCGCAAAGGGCGCTTTGATTCCTTAAAAAAAAGTAAAGTAAAAATAGAGAGGCCAAGGTGAAAACCCGCAAAGGGCGCTTTGATTCCTTAAAAAAAGTAAAGTAAAAATGGAGAGGCTAAGGTGAAAACCCGCAAAGGGCGCCTTGAGACCAAAGGGGATTTGAGTTGAAAACCTGAAAAACGCGGCTCAAATATTGATCAGAATGGGGCATGAGGTGATCAGAGCAGTTCAAATTTTGATCAGATTGGAGTATGTAAAGATCTTGCTATACCTGAATCAACAGGAAAGGGTATGCGACATCTTGAAGCATTGACAGAGTACTGTAGATCTCCTAAATACATGTCAAACTCAGAAGGGTCTTCAGAAAGTTTGTACAGAGAAGTTCAAGCTGCGATATCTGGGGCATCTAGTTTTTATACTATTCATATTTGCTTCCTTGGAATACTTCATTCTTTTTCAAGATACAAGTCAATTCCTCTTTTATTCTCAATATCCTTGATATTTTATTCATTGCAAGTTAGGCTCTCAAATTAAGTCTATTTCTATCCATTGTTGTGTTCTCTTTGCACGCATGTTGCATTAGAATAAAAGATTAATGGACTAATAAAACTTTCACAAATGAAGTTCTGCATATTACTCGAAAAAGTTTCTAAATAATACAGTAACCTGAAATAGAACTTTTGTTTAGAACGAACCAAGTTTAAATGTCAGAAATCTAATAAGGAAAAGTCTGAATCAAGACAATCCTTTTGGATTTTGTTGACAAAACATTGATTGAACAAAATAATCATGAGTTAGTAAGAAGATATCTCTTTGGTAGAAAATTTTTCGTGCATAAATTTTTGATGTGGCATTTTGAGAGTGGTATAAAGACCAAAGAATTACACGTTTGGCATCCTTAAATGGCGATGGGAAAGGATTGAGAAAAGACCAGATCTCCTCATTTTGTAGTTACATCTTGAGAATGAAGATACAACTTTTTGCGGCCCAGAGGATTGAACTTGTAGGTTTACAGTGGGGGCAATTTAATTAAATGTTTCATTGAAGACACCGGCCAAGAAGGAACGTGTTGAATCATGGCCGTGACAAAGCCTTAATAAACTTTGAACAATGATAACCTAAGTGATAAAGAAGGATCATTCTCGAAAAAAAAATATATATAATTCTGCATTCATGCAAACACCATTCACACATGTCTAGTTAGGAGCATTTGATTCATTTTGATCATGCCATCCCAATCATTAGGCATAATTAGGTTCATTATACAGGTCATGTCCCCCAGAGAATAGATCAGTGAAGATAATAGATCTTGTCTTCCTGCAATCGATAGCGAAGCAGATCGAAGATGGCGGATCTTATCTCCCTAAGATTACAGCGGAGCAGATTGAAGCCAGTAATCCTATTTCCCTGAGATTACAGTGGAATGGATTAAAATAAAGGATCTTATCTCTCTGAAGTTACAGTAGAGTAGATCGCATCAGGTCTTATCTCCCTGAGATTACAGTGGAATAGACCGAAGAATTACAGATCTTATCTCCCTGAGATTACAGCGGAGCAGATTGAAGCCAGTAATCCTATTTCCTTGAGATTACAGTGGAACGGATTAAAATAAAGGATCTTATCTCTCTAAAGTTACAGTAGAGTAGATCGCATCAAGTCTTATCTCCCTGAGATTACAGTGGAATAGACCGAAGAATTTCAGATCTTATCTCCTTGAGATTATAGCGGAGCAGATTGAAGCTAGTAATCCTATCTCCATGAGATTACAGTAGAGTAGATTAAAATAAAGGATCTTATCTCTGAAGTTACAGTAGAGTAGATCGTATCAAGTCTTATCTCCCTGAGATTACAGTGGAATAGACCGAAGAATTTCAGACCTTATCTCCCAGATAATGTACTGAAGCAGATTAAAGCCACAACGGCGAATCTTGCTTTCCCGACATTGCAGTCAAGAAGATTAAAGCTACAACAGCGAATCTTACTTCCCAGATAATGCAGCGAAACAGATTAAAGCTATAATAGCGAATCTTGCTTCCCCGACATCACAATTACGAGTTACAAATATGATCTCCTCGACATTGCGGTGGAGTGGATCGAGGCACCGATTCCTATACCTCTGAAGATACAATAGGATGGAATGAGGCAACTCAAAGTAGAAGAGCACTAAGGTCCAACATGACCAGGCAAAATTGGCTATTTTCTAGAGTCTTTGCTCCGTTCTCGTTACAGGATAACGAGCAAAGAGGGGCAGCTGTAATACCCAAATTTTGCCCGACCCGAACCCAAGTAGTAAAACCCAAATATAAAATATATATATAAAATAAATATAATAAAAGTTCAATACTGTCCAGTATTACAAATTTAAATCCAAGCCCAGATTACATTAAGCCTCAAACCCACTAAACACCAGTCCGAAAATTAGCCCAAACAATTAAGGTCCAACATCTAATACCCAACCCAATAAGCCCAATACCGAATCTAACCCCAATCAGGAAACCCTAAACAGCAACAACTTCATGCGCCGCAGCCAAGCCTTCTGCGCATGACTAGCCTCCGTACGCCCCAGCCACGCACGCCTTCGTACGGCCACCTCCGTACCTCCAGGCTGGCCGACTACCTACAAAAAAATGCACGAAAATAGCAGCAAATTGGAAAATAACAGAATAGGGGGAACCTTTTATTTATTTTTTATTTTTCTGTAAATCGGGCTATAAAAAGGCCATTCGAACACTATAAACGGATTACGCATTCAGAATACAAAAATCAAATACCAAAAGGTGATTTCCGAGTATCTTTTTCATTTTTCATTCTGCTAGTATCAGTTTTCTTTTTTCTCTTTTCTGTGTTCAATAATCATTAGTTAAGAGAGAAAACAATAAAGAGGAAGGGGAAAGACGTACCTGGTGAGGAGATCCTGGCCCTCTCTCCATTGTCATCGGAGTCTCGGTTGGGTTCGAAAACCGTTCATATGCCGTTAGTACAAAACGGCGCAAAACTCATCTGATGCTACTTAGGTTTTGACAAAATGAAATAGAATTTTAGGGTTTTGGCATTTAAGTACGAAGATGAAACGCGGCCATTTGGAGTCAATGTGATGGCTCTAAAACGGCGTCGTTTTGAAGACCCGATCCGAACGGTGACCCGACCTGGGAAGGATCCGCGCATTATGGATCGTTTGGTTTATTTATCCAATAGGTCCTTCCGTGTTTAAGGGGATTGCAATTTGATTTCCTTTAATGATTTGTAATTTGTACCTCATATTTACTTCTATATTCATTTAGATCCCAGCTTAAACGGTGCCATATCTGTGATTGATTTGGATTATCCCAATGTTTGTGTTGAATTGTTGATTTGGTCCTTCAGTTTTGAAATAAATTTTAATTTAATACAAATTTGGTTTTCTTTCTTAAAATTCAACAATATTTTTTAATTATAATAAATCCTACTTTCATATATTATAGTATTTAATATTATTTGTAATATTTATTTTTAATAGTGTTTAAATTTATTATTATAATTTAAAATGTAATAAATTATTATTTTCGTTTGTATTTTATTTTTTAAATTCATTATACGGCAATATTTTGAGTCAATTGTATTTTAGTTTTGTTTTCATTTATTATTATTCTAAATTTATTTAAGCTTCGATTTAAAATTTTGTTGATTATTGTTCTCAATTTCAAAAAAAAAAAATTCATATTTAATTTTGATTTCAAATTTTTTTAGATAAATTGATTCTTATATTCATTGTTTTTAACATTATTTTAATATTAGCTAATATTGTTTTCAAACTTATTATTAATATAATTCTAAGATATAATATATTATTCTTTGAGGTTATTATCAATATGTTTTAAATTCATTAAGTATTATTTTAAATTTTTATACATTTATTTCTCAATATGTTTTATACACATTTTAATAGATTAGACATAATTTATATATTTTGATGTTGTATAATGTGAGTAAAATTACGGTTGCTACTTTATTTGTATTTATTTATTGCATATTTGGCTACACCTTATTTCAAGTTTGAATTATTATTCATTGTTTTACATTACCTACTCCTTTTAAAATTTTGTACTTTTATCATTCTATTTCATATTAAAAAGGCCTAGCATTTATAATTCTCGAGAGAATTGTGCCCTAACTTACTAGGTTCCAATTTTTCTCGATGAGTTTAAATAGTCATGTGCTTATTTTATTCAAACCATACAATTTTAAAATAAAGCTTTTGAGACTTCAAAATGTTGGATCCTAACTCACTGGATACAGCATTTTATTATCTAGATTTTTAAAATAAAGGCAATGTTTGATGTTTAGGAATTTCGAGAAATTGAACTCTAACTTACTGGATTCTAATTTATCGTTTGACTTAAATGACCAAATAACCTTCTCAAAATACATGAATTTTAAATTTTAAATTTTAAAAATTTGAAAAATAAACTTGATTTCAAAGATTAAAATGTTGCACCCTAACTCACTGATTGTGACAATTTATTTCTTTGAAATGAGTATGTCTTATCATCCAATTCATTTATTCAAATTTTCTTTTCACAGGATTGTATTTTAAAATCTTTTCAAAATTTCGATACTAAGACATTAAACAATCAATTTGGCACCAATTTTGGGCGTCACGAGGGTGCTAATCCTTCCTCGTGTGTAACCGACTCCCGAACCAGTTTTCTCAAAATTCGTAGACCTAAAATCATTTTCAAGGTGATCCGATCACACTTCATTAAAGATCGGTGGCGACTCCAATTTTCATTTTTTAAAGCCGATCCCCATTATTTTTTTTAAATGAAAAAGAGGTTTCGACACACACATTACATTGAAGCACCTATCTTTCACACGCTTATTCAAGACGTAGCTTACTGTTGCCATATATCCATTTTGGTTAGCTTTGTGAACTTGCTTGTTGTAGTCGATCGATGTGGGCTCGTTAAGTCAAATGGGCCAGGACAGAAGAGAAGCGCGTAAAGAACAAGCAGATGAGTTTTCGGAGAATTGACATATTATTATAGATGAAGGTTGGAGAAATAGGTTTGGATGTTTTTTTTAATTTACAAAAAAATAAAAAAAAATAAAAATGATCATTTTATAAAATTTTAAGGTTAAATTTATTAAATTTTTTTAGAATTTGAGCTAAAATGACAAATTTTGTAAACAAGGAAGGATAAATTTGTTGAAAATTTTATATTTAGGATCAAATTGATAGAATGTGTAAATATTAGATAGCTATATTTGTTATTATACCAATAAAAAAATCCACATCAGCACTTCCATCAAATTTCAAACATCTGATAATGTTTGGTGACCAAATAATTATAAGTTTAATGATCAAAATAGAACACAACTTTATAAATTTAAGTTTTAAATGATAAATATTTTCGATAATATTTATAAATCTTTAGCATATTATCGTAAACAATTGTTTCCTCCTTTTTCTTTTGGTAAAAATGCGATAAAACGAACAACCAATGGTGGAGCCTAGTAGAGGCCCAGGGGGCCATGGCCCCCTAAAATTTAAAATTTTTGCAATTTAGCCTTTTGTAGATATACTATGGCCCTCCCAAAAATATAAGGAGCCCCCCAAAGTTTAAGATTTTTACAATTTCCCATTTATATATATACTTGTTTTTGGATGATCAAATTTGGTTGATTTTGGATGATGATGAATTGGTCAAATTTAGATTGAATCGATTGTTATGTTGAAATATTACTTCTTTTAAATCGATTGTTTTTATGTTTAAATTGATTGTCATGTTAGAATACTGCTTCTTCTGAATCGATTGTATATATGTTTAAATCGATTGTTATAGTGGAATACTATTTCTTATTCTTTTGAATAGATTGTTTATATATTTAAATCGACTATTATATTTTGTATTGATTGCTTATATTTTTAAATCAATTGTTACGTGATATTATCTAATTTTATTTTGGCCTCTCAAGCTTAACATCTTGACCCCTCGGCGAATAACCAAAAAATTACAGACGAATACTCCTGCTTATGGATCTGCCATTCTTATCCTCCTACAACAGATGCAGTGCTTCATTCGGTGCTTCTGAAAAAACCTGGACTCCCACACCATGGTCAGCTGCTAGTTTCGACAGTAAATCTGCCACCATGTTAGCTTCTCGGTAAATATGTACTACTTCCACTCTCCATGCACGTCTGAGAACGTTGAGAATAGCTCTTCCAAGGCTGGTAGTTGCGCCCTCCCCAATTCTATCAGTGAATTCTTTAACAACAGTTAAATTATGCACCTCCAACACTAGTCCGCATACCATCGACCAAGCCAACTCAGCTTCCTCCACTGTAGTACAGCCAACATTCCGGTTATAGCCCGTTACCCACTCTCCTCTATAGTCTCTCAATACCCCGCCTGCATATGCGTAACCATTCACTCCTTTAACCGCCCCATCAGTGTTAAGTTTCAGCCATCCACTTACCGGCGGCAGCCATTTAATTTCCCAACTCGCTGCCTCCCTACCTCCAGCTGCATTCCTTATTTCCATATTACGCGCGTGCCTCCAGGAAACAAGCCAGTTATTGTAGCCTGTAGGCATACCAGATTTCCTCGTCCTCCATGTACTCCGTATCAAATAGCAATTTGTTCCTTCGATTCCATAATTTCCAGCGCAGCAGTCCAAATCGTAGGTCCCAGTCTTCCTCCTCCTTGGCAAAATATGTCAGTTTTGGTATGTTCACAGTTACCCAGTTCTGCATATGAATAGTCATAAATTCCAACAGCTTATCTTGTCTGACAGCTCGAGTCCAAACCGATACAGCAGCAACGCACTTGCGAAAATTATGATTAATATCTTCCATATCCTCTCCACAAAGTTGACAAGTGGTGCTTCTTGCTCTATCGGCATTGGTGTGCAGCCCGTTCTTACAAACAAGCCAAAGGAACATTCTCACGCGTTGAGTGCCTCCAGGTTTTTTCCTCTATTTGTATTAAAACACAGCTAAGGGTTGTTTCAAATTTTAAATACTGATTTTAAAACAATATACATTAGTCAAACTCTGACTAAATTTTTGCTATAATTACTTCCTATTAAGGTTTTGAAAACACTATGAATTATAAGGAATAGAAGTTCCATAAAAATGGGAAAAGGGAATTACGATTACGGTGGGCTTGACAGTGGTGGAGCAGGTGATGTGGCCAAGTCGGACAGTGTTGGTCTTTAAGGGGTTGCACAAGACAAGTCTTCTGAACTATAATTTTTCATGTTGGTAGTGGAAATTCGACGCTTTCTAAGAAACGTATAACACTGGATGCATACGGCGAAGATCTCTCTCCGGGTGTCGCCATTGTACCGCCATCGAGAGAAGAGATTGCTTAAGATTCCTGAGAAGTAGGAAAGGATTTGACATTTCTATGTTTCTATTAACGAGTTGACACCTATTCTTTTAACTGTTGTCTTTTGATCAAATTTTAGTTTTCCGCCTTTTACCATGGTCGACATTGTGATTTGGCCCATACCATTTTATGCACTTTCCACATTCCCATAACAAACGACGGCTAGAGTCTCAAAACCTTAAGTAATCCCATAACTTCAGGCCTAAAATATGGCCACTAAAAGAATGTGTTTAAGCTTTCTGGAACCTCTAAATAGACTGATTGTTTGGATTCAGGTTTAGACTTTAAATTTGGACCCTGAAAAGTAAAATCTTTAATGGGTTGTCAGTAATATTTAAAATTTATTTAAAAAGAAAAACTGTCATAGTAGAAACCAATTGTATTTTTGTTATTGAATCCATCAAGGTAGATTTTAAGGCCAACTGAATGGCGATTTAACTAAAAAAATTATTGAATTGTGTCGAAAACAATGGAGGGTAGTGATCCAATATGTCTCAAGGCAGGTTAATATGATTGCACATATGCTTGCCGGATTGATGAAGCAATTTTCTGTTGGTTCACATGTTTTTTAGGATATACCTTTAGTGGCAGTGAAACAATTATGAAGAGAAAATTCTTCCTCTAATTTATGATATTATGATTAATGTGTAATTGATATTATTTTATAAAAAAAATCAAATTTTCATTATTATTCATGTTTTCTTACCCACCTCATCAAATTTTTGAATGGATTTAAAAATTAATTCAAATCCAAAATTATGCCAATTCTAACTTAAAACGAACATGGGACATTATGTTCGGTTTGAGTTTTAATAAAAAAATTGCCCCCAAGTTTATTCTCAAAATTTGGAAAACTTGGGTTTAGCCTTTGTATTAAAACTGAAACTTTAACTTTAATTTTAAAACCAAATTAAAAAATTAATTCAGTCTAAAAATAGATTAAAAGTATATTTAACTCAAAAAGTCTAACTAAGCTCCTGTTTTAATAAAATCAAGGCCCAGTAAATTTAAAATAGAAATGTCTGGATAAAATTAGGTGTCAAAACTTATGAAACATTTGTTGGGCTATATAATGTTGTTTGGTCAATGATAAAGTGGTAGCATCCACAAAGTCCCAAAAGTATACAAAGTTGCTTCGATGGCAAGAAACAAATCGAATAGAATAGGGAAGCTCTAAACCGATCCTAAAGATGCTTTGGAGAATGACTCGGATAACAAGAAATGATGGTAGACCTGAACAAAATTGAAAAACAAAACACTAAACAATCAAAATCAAATAGCAAAATGAAGGAAAATTTTAAAATCAGAAAAGAAAGAATCGACTTAGGGAGAAAAGATGGAGTTCGAATAGAGTTGATGGTTTCCCAAGGCCGTCCGAGTGCTTAGATGTGCTTTTTTGAATCTGGAAAATGAGAGTCAAAATTAGAACAATTCAAGAAAAATAAACTAAGTAATTTAGAAAATAAGAAAACCAAAATTGATAGATGGAAAGATAAACCGATGGATATGGATATAATGATTAGTGTCCGATTAAACCTTTCAAGAAATATTTCCTGACAAACTCAAGACTTTAATCGACTATTCAAGAATGAGTTCTTAGGAACTTGGGGTTTGAAGAACTTTTCTCAAAATCTTGAATAATATTTAGTAAAAAAAATTTTCTGAATAAAAATTACAATTGAATCTTGTAAAATAAAATACTCCAAGAAGTGCTTTCATTCAAAAAAATGCATTGCAAATTAATTGATTTATTAGAATTTAAAATTGGCAGTTTTAGTGGACTAAATTTAAAGAATGTCAACCTATCTGCATATGTATCAGTCTAAATACTAAAATTGAACATTGAAGCCAAACTCAAGTATCAAATTGAGATTAAAAGAAACTTAAATATCCAATTAAATATTAAAACCAAACTCAAATATCAAATACTGCATTAGGCTTAAATCGTTCTCAACTTGCAAGTTGCAACAAGTTCTAATTCCAGAGGACGATAAGAAATTGAGAAATTATTTCAAGAGAAAGTGAGAAAATTCTGTGAAGAAATTATTTCAGAAGATTTCTGGAGGTATTTTTCTTATTTACAGCTTAACCTCAAAGTTTAGAGAAATTGTAAAATTGCCCTAATAGTAATTTTGTGGAAAATTTTCTAATTCGAAGCAAACCCACACCCGGCAGACGTAAGCTTGAGGATAGCAGAGAAGGCTACTCGATCAAAGTGTTCATCCTAGACAAATCGAAAAAGTAAAATTTTGATTAAGTGTTTATTACTTATCACAACTAAGTTTTTGTTTTTGGAAAAACAAATTAAAACTCTAGATTTTCCCTTAAACATATTTTTTGCCGCGTTTTTTTCCAACAATAATTTTCCAAGTTAATTACTTTGGCCTAAAACTCCTTCTCTAAACCTGTGTTTAAAAGCATACATCGAGATTTCTCAAGTAAAGTTTTGTTCATCCTTTCAGCAACACCATTCTGTTGCGGGGTAACAACTGTGCGTTGTCTTTTGATTCTTTCCCATTTGCAGTAACCGTTAAACTCAGGTGAACAGAACTCGAGACCATTACCCGTTCTTAACCGCTTTATGGACTTCCCAATCTGCTTTTCAAGTAAGGTCTTCCATTGTTTAAAGATCCCAAAGACTTTATTCTTGTTTTTCAGGAAATAAACCCAAACTTTCCTGGAGTGGTCATCAATAAAAGTTAAAAGATATATGCTACCTTATTTGGACACTACTAGAGTCGGACCCCATAAGTCAGAATGAATGTAGTCAACGGTCCCTTTTGTCTTTTGCACTGCCAAATCGAAGTCGACTCGAGTCTGCTTCCCATAAATGCAATGCTTGTAGAAATCAAACTTTCCTACTCTAGTGCTTGTTTGAAGACCTCTTTTATTTAAAGTGGGCATACCTTTTTTGCTCATATGACCAAATCACAAGTTCCATGACTTAGTTGATTTAGAATCCGTAAAGAGGGAATTTTGTCATGTCATCGCGACATTATGGGAGTCCTTGTCGCTACGTGGCGACGATTTCTTCTTTGTTTTCGTAATTTTTGCCGAACCAGTCACCGTTGAACCTTGTAGAATGTATAGGCTACCGACTTTCTGCCCTCTCATCAAGACAAGATCTCCATGAGATATTTTCAAACCACTTGACTTAGTGATGACCTCGTAACCATTCGAGTCTATAATACTTAAAGAGACGAGATTCTTCTTTAAATCAAACACACGCCTGTCATTTAATAATGTTCTAATTATCTCATCATGCATCCTAATCTGAATGGTACCAATGCGAGTTAATTTGTAGGGTGAGTTATTTTCCAAAAGCACAACTTCACCTTCAATTGAACTATATGTGGAGAACCAGTCCTTGTTGGGACACATATGGTAGGAGCACCCTGAATTCAAGATCCACTTGGATGTGAATTTAGACCTTTGAGTCATTGGCACCAACAATAAATCATCACCTCAGTCCTCGACTACACTAGCACTTGCTACATAAGCTTTCTGCTTCCCTTTTCTCATCATTTTTGGTAGCTCACTTTTTTTTAAAATGACCCATCTTTTTGCAGTAGCCACATTGTTTATCTTGACTTATTAATTTCGATCTCGCCCTAGGCTTATTCTGATATGATTTTCTAGATTGTTGCTTGCCTTTTGCAACCAAAATTGAAGCTAGCCCATCTGACTTGTTGTTTGAACCTAACTCCTTCTTAAGTTTATCCTTACTCAATAAGTTTACCTTCACATCTTCAAATGAGAATCTTTCTCTACCACAAATTAGGGTTTCTGTGAAAGTTTTATATGAAAGGGGCAAAGAACACAACAATAACATAGTCTGATCTTCATATTCTATGTTGGCCTCGACATTCCTCAGGTCATTCAAGAGAGAAATAAATTCACTAATGTGAGCCCTAATAGACTCGCGTTCGGCCATAGGGAATGTGTATAATCATTATTTCAATACCAAGCGATTTGCGAGAGACTTTGTCAAGTGAAGGGCTTCTTATTTTCTTTATAAAGCTGTTGTCATTTTCTATGTAAGCACCTCGTGCAATACATTGTTTGTGAGGTACAATTGAATTGTTGATAGAGCATTCTTATCAATATCCTAACATTCCGTCTGATTCACATTCGCGGGCTTTTACCTTGTAACGACCTTTTTCAAATTGTTCTGAACAAGAATTGTTGTCATTCGAACTTACTATAAATTGAAATTTGTGATTCCATCGAACTTCTCAATATCGTATCTCATTTCTATATTTAAACGGTTTGAATACAAAATCTAAACCAAGCTCTGATACCAGTTTGTTGGGGATAAACCTGAATTAATCAACAAGCATGAATGAATAGAGAAAATTGGACACAAATATTTATATAGAAAAACTCCTCTTAAGAGGATAAAAAACCACGGACAAAGAAAATTTCACTAAAACGAAAAATAACCGATAAGGAATACAAGATGGAGAAACAAAAATAAACTCAAACTCAAGATACAAAGTTCTCTCGAAATTCCCACAAAACTTCGTCTTGATTGTGTTGTTGATTCTAACTCTTTAGGGTTGCTAAAAGCCCTATTTATACACTAAAATTTGTTAGCCAATCTGGTTACAATATCCTTAGAGTTATTAGAGTTCAACTAAGAAAAGATAGCAGATTTTAACTAGGAGAAGAAACCCAGTTTAGTAGGGAACACGTCGCTACGTTGTGACATCACTATCGGCTCGTCGGGATGTCACATGTCGCGTCTTCAAGACTTTCGGTTCTTCTCGTCAGGACGTTGTGTGTCGCGTCATCGGCTTTTTGTCACCATGACTTCGAATGCATTTTAGCCAAAGTGTGAGGCACACTCCACAAAAAACCTTAACGAAAAACAAACTCCTAATTGAAATAAACTTCTAATTTTGCTAAACAGTAAGTAATTCTAGTTAAACTAAATCTTCTTGTTAACTAAGAATAATAAACTTCTAAACAACCTAAAATATTTAAAAGTATCCTAATATTCAAAATAAATAAATACAAAAAAAACATAAAACTTAACAAATAAAATATCGGGGATTACTATAATCAAAATTAAGCCTTAAAACCAAACTCAATATGGTTCAAAGACGAATAAGATCCCAAAATTCATAATTCCCATAATATTCTCACCTTGAAAATTTTACTCATGTAGTTTTCATTAACATGGTCATAACTCGAGCTACCGAACCCAAAATAAGGTGATTCAAAGTGAGTTTTGAATATAAGAGATCGATCTTTCATTAATCAGAAGACATCTTGACTAAAAAAGTCTAGATTTTATTAAAAAATACGTTGCAAGTTAACTGATTCTTCAGCATTTAAAATTGTCGGCTTTAATGAACTAAATTTAAATAATGTCACCCCATCTACGCATGTACCAGTCTAGGTACTAAAATTGAATTTTCAAACCAAACTCAAGTATCAAATTGAGATAAAAAAACTTATATATCCAATTAAATATTAAAACCAAACTCAAATATCAAATATTGCATTAGGCTTAATTCTCAACTTGCAAGTTGCAACAAGCTCTAATTTTGAAGGACAATAAGAAATTACTCAATTATTTCAAGAGAAATTTGTAGAGAGAATTTTTTGAAGAAATTATTTCAGAAGATTTCAAAAGATATTTTTCCTATTAACAAATTAACCTTAAAGTTTAGAGAAATTGTGAAATTACCGTACTAGTAATTTTGTGGAAAATTTTCTGATTCGAAGTGAACCCACATTCGGAAGATGTGAGCTTGAGGATAACATAAAGACTACTCGGTCGAAGCATTCATCCTAGATGAATCGAAAAGATACAATTTTGATTAAGTGTTTATTATTTTAGATATCACAACCAAGTTCTTGTTTTTGGAAAAAAATTTCAAACTCTAGTTTTTCCCTTAAACTTATCTTCTGCTACGTTTTCCAAACTTGTTTTTCCAACAATAATTTGCCAGGTTACTGCTTCAACCTAAAACTCTGTTTCTAAACCTGCGTTTGAAAGCATACATCAGGATTTCTCAAGTAAAGTTTTGATCATCCTTTCAGCAACACCATTCTTCTGCGGGGTAACAACTGTGCGTTGCCTTTTGATTCTTTTCCATTTGTAGTAATCGTTAAACTCAAGTGAACAGAATTCCAGACCATTACCCATTCTTAACCACTTTATGGACTTCTAATCTATTTTTATAGTAAGGTCTTCCACTATTTAAAGATCCCAAAGACTTTATTCTTTTGCTTCAGGAAATAAACTCAAACTTTCCCAGAGTGGTCGTCAATAAAAGTTAGAAGATATCAGCTACCTCATTTGGAGACGACTAGAATTGGACCCCATAAGTCAGAATAAATGTAGTTAAGAGTCCTTTTTTGTCTCGTGTACTACCAAATCAAAGTTGACTTAAGTCTACTTCCCATAAACGCAATGCTCGCAGAAATCTAACTTTCCAACTCTGGTGTCTATTGGAAGACCTCTTCTATTTAAAGCGGTCATACCTTTTTCACTCATATTACCGAGTCGTATGTGCCACAACTAAGTTGATATAGACTTCATAAAAAAGGAATTTTTGTCTCGTCATCACGACGTCATGGGAGTCCTTGTCGCAACATGGCAATGATTTCGTCTATGTTTTTGTAATTTTTGTCAAACCGGTCACCATTGAACCTTGTAGAATGTATAGGCTACCAAATTTTTTCCCTTTTATCAAGAAAAGAGCTCCATGAGATATTTTCAAACCTTTAGACTCAATGACGACCCTGCAACCATTCGAGTCTAGAATACCCAAATAGACGAGATTCTTCTCTAAATCAGGCACATGCCTGACATTTGATAATGTTCTGATTATCCCGTCATGTTTCCTAATTTGAATGGTACCAATGCTAGTTATTTTGCAGGGTGAGTTATTTTCCAAAAGCATAACTCCACCTTCAACTTAACTGTATGTGGAGAACTAGTCCCTATTGGGACACATATGATAAGAACACCTTGAATCCAAGATCCACTTGGATGTGAACTTGGACCTTTCAGTCATTGACAACAGGAATAAATCATCACCTCTGTCCTCGGCTACACTAGCATCAGCTACACTAGCTTTTTACTTCCCTTCCTCATCATTTTCGGTAGCCCTCTTATTTTTAGTCTAAAGTTTATAGCATTCTATTTTGATGTGATCCACCTTTTTGTAGTAGCCACATTTCTTGTCTTAGTTTCTTGATCTCAATCTCGACCTAGGCCTGTTTTGATCTGATTTTCTAGATTGTTGCTTACCCCTTGCAACTAAAATTGAGACTTGCCCATCTGACTTGTTTTTCAAATCTAATTCATTGTCAAGTTTATCCTTGCTCAATATGTTTCCCTTCATGTCTTCAAATGAGAGTCTCTCTCTACCATAAATCAAGGTTTCCTTAAAAGTTTTATATGAAGGGGCAAAGAACATAACAATAACATAGTCTGATCTTCATCTTTCATGTTGGCCTTAACATTTTTTTAGGTCATTCAAGAGAGTGACAAATTCACTAATGTGAGCCCTAATAGACTTACGTTCGACCATATGGAACGTGTATAATTGTTATTTCAATACCAAGCGATTTGCGAGAGACTTTGTCATGTGAAGGGATTCTAATTTTCTCTATAAGGTTACTTTTATTCTCTCTGTAAGCTCCTCCTACAATAGATTGTTCGTGAGGCACAATTGAAATGTTGATAGACCTTCTCATCAATATCCTCCCATTCTGTCTGATTCACATCTGCGGGATTATGTCCTACAATGACATTTTTCAAACCATTCTGAACTAAAATTATCGTAATCTAAACTTACCATAAACTGAAATTTATAATTCCATTGAACATCTCGATATCGTATCTTATTACCATCTCTAAACGGGTTGAATGCGGAATCTGAACCAAGCTATGATACTAGTTTGTTGGGGATAAACCCAAATTAAGCAATGAACACAAGCAAATAGAGAAAATTGAACACAAATATTTACGTAAAAACTCATTTTAGGAGAATAACAAAGCCACGAGTAAAGAAAATTTCACTAAAACAACAAATAATCGATAATGAGTATTAGATAGAGAAACAAAAATAAACTCAAACCCAAGATACAAAGTTCTCCCAAAATTCTCACAAAACTCTCTCTTAACTGTGTTGTTGAATCCAACTCTCTAAGGTTGCTAAAAGCCATATTTATACACTAAAATTCATGGGCTAATTTGATTAAAATATTCTTAGAGTTATTAGAGTTCGACTGAGAAAATATAGAAGAGATTAACTAGGAGAAGAAACCCGATTTAGTAGGGAACACGTCGCCACGTCGTGACATAACTATCTGTTCATCGGGACGTCACATGTCACGTCGTTAAGACATTGTGTGTCGCGTCGCTGAGACGTCAGCTCTTCGTCGTCATGACATCGAATCCATTTTGGCCAAAATGAGAGGCACACTCCACAAAAAACTTACTGAAAAACAAACTCCTAATTCAAATAAACTTCTAATTTGGCTAAACAATAAGTAATTCTAGTTGAACTAAATCTTCTTGCCAACTAAGAAATATAAAACTTCTAAGCAACCTAAAATATTTAAAAAAAAATCCTAATATTTGAAATAAATAAATTTAAAAATATTAAACTTAACTAATAAAATATCAGGATTATATATAATCAAATTAAGCCTTAAAACAAAACTCAATATATTTTAAACACGAATAAGAGCAAAAAATTCATAATTTCTATAATAATCTCGTCCTGAAAATTCTGCTTGTGCAGTCTTCACTGAAATGGTCATAACTTGAGTTACCGAACTCGAAATAAGATGATTCAAAGTGAGTTTTGAATATAAGAGATCGATCTTTCATCAATCATAAGACATCTTGACTAAAAAAATGTTTATATTTTATTCAAAAATGCGTTGCAAGTTAACTGATCTTTCAGAATTTAAAATTGGCAGCTTCAGTGAATTAAATTTAAAGAATGTCAACCCATCTGCTTCTGTATCAGTCTAAGTGCTAAAATTAAATATACAAATCAAACTCAAATATCAAATTAAGATAAGAAAAACTTTAATATCTAATTAAATATCAAAATCAAACTCAAATATAAAATACTATGCTTAAATCATTCTCAAGTTGCAACAAGTTCTAATTTCGGAGTACAATAAGGATGATGAGTGAATATGTTATTGTTAGTGGGTCAAATGTTTAGTCATTGATGAGTCAGCCATTCCATATTCAATTTGTCGTTATGATAGGATGATGCTACAATGCCAGACTGTATGTTGCAGAACCTACTGAATATAGAAAATCATTTCAATTGTGATTGCATTAGGTCATCCAAGACCCACCATTTTTGGAACCTGCTTAAAACAAACACCATGTTATTAATTTCTAAGCATACATGCATAAATACACTGAGCTTATAACTATTAAATGTGTCAAATAATAATACTAAAATGGGCCATCATAGAAAGCAAAAGATCAATTAACCATAAAAAAAAGAAAAAAAAGGAAAGGGATAAATGGGTGGTGACAAAAAATGAGGGTTGTTGCACAAATAAAGCTGCCTAATATGACAAAGGGATTGGCTTTCCAAAAGATTCTCGTTATCAACTCTTTATTTTTAATGATGAAGTCCCTTTTCTTTTTCTTTTTTCAATAAAGTCCTATTTCATCATTAATAAGACTTCATTTCAACCTTAATAATTAAAATTTAATTGATGAGTGTCACAAAAAAACTTTAATTGATGATTCAGTTCATGATTTTTTATTAAATTAAATTATGTGATTTGTTTTTAAAAAATATTTGTTTGGTTAATATTATATTTGTGAGAGGTTAAATAAGCAAATAAAAACATTAAATATGATGTTGTAAGATTATTCATACTTTTTTTCATGGCTTTCATTGTATTAATTTAAAAATATCACATAATTCACTGCGTCATAATCAATTTTAAACAAAAATAAATTTACGAATTTGAGAAAATATAAAAAAATTTAATTTCAAAACATTGGGTTTTTATTAAGAAAACACAAGATCTTTTTCTGTTAATAACAATAGTCATGGGTAGAAAATAATCATAAAATTCAAAAAGCTTGAATCTTTTTATTGTGCAAATCAAGCTTAATTCGAGTTTGACTCGAACAAAAAATGCTTACAACACACTTTAATATAAATATTTTAATGATTTTATTAATTAAAATTTAATTATTAAATGAACAGAATTGAGGGATTTTATAGAATTAAAAAAAAGGACTGAATTTCAAATGTGAAAAAATACATGAACTGAGAGCATAATTAGAACATGAAACGTTCCAAATATATTGCTTACGAACTTTCCATATGTATTACGGAATTTAGCATTAATCTTTAGTCAAATCAGGAAGAAACAAACAACGTATGGCAATTATGAAATTACCTCTCAAATGTGGGCCTTTTTTTACATTAAAATATCATTTTAAATACCTACTGCTATTCGCTAGTACTATTATATATGCCACACTCTGTGAAATAATAACTAAGCCAAGTTGAAAGCAATAGCTAAACCCCATTTTTGTCATTGTAACAGTGCGACGAATATGGGATATTCGGACAATGAATTTGACGTAATTGTCGTAGGGGCGGGCGTCGTGGGGAGCTCCACGGTGTACCAACTAACCAAAAGAGGCCAAAAAACGCTACTCCTCGAGCGGTTTGACTTTCTGCACCATCAAAGCTCCTCTCATGGTGAGTCACGCACCATACAAGCAACATACCTTGAAGACTACTACCTCGGCTTAGTCGATGAGTCCTATCGGTTGTGGGAGTAGGCTTAATCTGAAATTGGGTTCAAGGTTTACTTCAAGGCCCAACACTTTGACATGGGCCCATCCGACGCCAAGAGTCTCCTTTTTGTGCTCGCTACTTGTAGAAAGAACACCATCCCGTACCAAGTCCTCGATCACCGGCAAGCTGCTGAGAGATTTTCAAGACAGATCGATATACCGGAGGTCTAGATTGGCATGTTGTGCGAGCTCGACTGCATCATCAAGCCCACCAATGCAGTGCTAATGTTCCAAATGTTGGCTTTCAAGAATGGTGCATGCCTTAAGGACAATACCACACTGGTTAGCATAAACAAAGATGGTGACCAATGATTGAAGGTAGCTGCAAGCAATGGTGAAATTTTTTGGGGTAAAAAATATGTGGTGGTAGTGGGCGATTGGATGAGAAATTTGGTTAAAACAGAGGGCATTGAACTTCCTATCCAACCATTGGAAGCCAATGTATGTTATTGGCGGATTAAGGACGGACACGAGGTCGAGTATGCAATCGGGAATGATTTTCCGATGTTCACTAGCTATGGACATTCGTACATTTTTGGCACACCATCATTGGAGTACCCGGGATTGATTAAAGTAGCGGTACATGGAGGATATCAATGTAACCCAAACAAAAGACCATAGGGACCAGAACTTGTGCTCGACTCATTAAAGCAATGGATCGAGCAATGATTCAAAGGGAAAGTCGATTTGAGCAAACCGGTCATGATTCAATTGTGTGTGTACTTGATGACACCTAATGAGGATTTCATGATCGATTTTTTGAGAGGGGAGTTCAGGAAGGATGTGGTGATCGAAGGTGGGTTTTCAGGTCATGGAATCAAGATGTCACCTGCAATAGGGACCCTTGACTGATTTAGCGCTTATAGGAGAGGCATAGGGAGTTGAGCTAAAACAATTCAGGATAGCAAGATTTGAGGAGAATCCTAAAGGGAACATTAAGGAATATGAAGATCAAGTTGGGTTATTAAAAACTTCATTGTGAATATTTGATTTTGTATGTGTTTTTTATTCATTCATATTAGTTGCCATCAACATCACCCTCCTCCCCTCAAATCTTAATCTTTTCTTCTTTTTCTTTCGCTCTAGAATAATCATCAAGAAAAATAAATAAACTTCTATCATGTTGATAGAAAAATTTGCTATTGAAAAGTGATTTAAAATTTCAAGTCCAAACCATCAACTCCTAGTATAGACACCCAAGTATTTTATCCAATCTACTAATTATTTAGATTAGAAGAATTTTTATTGCATTAATTTAAATTTGAGCCATTTTCACTATTTGAGTCATGTTTTAAAAGTTTTGGGCTTCAATTCATTGGTATGTATATATAAAAAGCCTTTTGACTTTCACAAATTATGCATTTCGATCCCTCACATAGTCACTATCTCATCAATTGAATACATTCCTTGCCCTATCGCTCCTACGTTGCCACCACCATACCTTCTGCTGACAAATCCCATCAAGCACCCTACTGCACACACCAGCTTCACCAAAGTCCCACGCCAATGCTCCGTTATAAGCACCCTGCAATAAGAAGTGGAGGTTAGCAACATTTTCATTAAAAAAAGAAGACAATAATAGCACAACAAGATTCTTAGTTTGTCTGAGCTAACCCAGAAGCTAAAACCTCCATTACCAACACCAATCAAGTACCCCACTGCCTTCACCATTCAACACCTTCCCTCGTCTATACACTAGCTCCCCTCCCTCAATTAACCATTACCATATCTAAATAGCAACCTCCTCAACTTGCCTAACTCCACCATTTCCATAGCCATCTTACAACACCTTACCTATCCATCATCATACTTTAACACCAAGCCTAGATCCCCAATCCATAACTCACAAACTCAACAGCCCGAGAAGAGAGACCGATAGAAAACCAACCACAAATTCAAAAAAAAAACCAAAAGAGAAAGAGACCTGAATCGAAGCCTACAAAATTGAAAAAAATGAAGAGCTTCATCTGAACTGCATCTTCAAATAGAGAAAAGTCGGTATTCAAAAAATAGTAAAAGAAATGCCACTAATCTTTTGGGTTCAGAGCTCCAGTTGAACATCGGTCCGATCAAAAAAAAGAGCCAATTACAGAGAATAGCATATTGGAAAATCTCTAATGGGTTTAAAGTCCTTCAAGCATTCGATCCTTGATTTATGAATAACATCAAGTCATTTTCTTATAACTTTTTATAGATTTGGGGTAATGAAAGCTTGATTTAGCTAGCCCATGTACCAATTTGATAAACTGTTACAGCGTGTTTGGTTCGCTGTAATGGGTATGCGATTACCCATCTATTCCGCGCGCCTCACCTAATCCGGCGTTTGGTTCACTGTATGCCTATTACAGGCGTATTACATTACCGGCCTATTCCCCAAAATCTCTGCTTTTGTATTCCCTTCCCAAATGACGATTAGCTATTACGGACGTCTTCCCAATTTCTATGCCCTGTTTTACCCTCCCAGTCTTTTTCAACCAACGCTGAAAACTCGACTCTTTCCAGCTCCCTCTCTGAACAAGTCTTTAACAACCATTTCCCCATTTCCCGTTTCCCCTTTTCCCCAAATCAGAATCCCTAAACCTTGCCCGACTTTGAACAAGTCTTTAATTTATTTTTTTGTTATGTTGTTAAACTTTGTTAGTTCTTTGGTGCCAGAGCTGAAAACCCGAATCAAGAAGTACTTTGAAGGGTATGAAGAGGCACTCCCTTCAGTTCTTGAGGCCATTTTGCGAAGAAAGTTGGCTGGGAAGCATAAGGAGACCGATGATGAATTGATGGATGAATTGGAGGTGCAACCACGAGTCGATGTGGATGATGAAAAGTTCGAGTCAAATTTTACTAATTTGTACTCGACTGGTGATGAAGAGGACTCTTCGCTGGGACAAACTCCTCCCAGGTTTTTATTGATTTTAATATCATATATGTTCTTTTCTATGTAAGGCTTTCTGGTTCATTATACTGGATTGCTTTACTTTCTATCGTGGACCTGTAAATCCCTGCCAATTCTAGCTTATCATTTGCAATACTGATGGATGTTCAGATTATCAATCTATTTTCTTGTGAAATGATCGAATGCAATATTTTCAGGGTGTCTTTGTGTAGTGAAATGAGTGGTAGACTTGGTAAACTTGCATGTGTTACAAAATTGAATCTAGAGATCCGTTTCCTAGTCTTGACTTGAGCAACTTACTGCCAATCTTCCTCCAAAGTAGTTTCCTAATCAATTTGGCTTTATGTTTAATAATGAGAGTTTGCTATTGGTTTTTCTTGTTAGAGATCTGTGTGTTTGTTATAGTTGGTTATAGGTAAAATGTAGGGACGAATTGAAAGAGAGTAGAATGAGTGTGCTTCAGGTTATTATTGTTGGATTGAGAGAAAACCAATAGCTGACAAGGTCTATGAATCTTATGGTGCAAAGGCAATGTGTTTGGCTTCAGCATATATGGAGTATATAACTGGGCTTCATTTTGACTGTCCTTATGGTAATTGATATTTTCTTTGATTGCAGGATGATTCCTTGCAAAGACTAAGCATGGGGTGGCAGCTTTCGCTGGTGTGAATTGAAGGCTTATGAGGGGATTCTTGCACCATATGACAAGACAAGAGAATGGTTATTCCTGATGCTCTCAAGTTTTGCAGTAGTTGGTTTCTTTTGTGGAATTTAGAATTTCGTTTTCTTACTTGCTTCTGTGGATAGTTAGTCATGCTCAATGTTTTTAAAATTGGTGGAGAAAATAACATTAGCCTGGAGTAAATATGAAATATACCATTGAACGCTTTTATGTAGGTTATTTTCAAGTTTTGTTTTTGGCTGTTCGTAATTCTGAATTCTCTTCACGAACATTGGTGTTGCCTTGGATATTATATAAGTTTCTGTTTCTGATTGTTCGTATGCTCGACTATGAAATGGTTCCTATTAGCACAAAGGAGTGCATAATGAATTAGACTTCCTTCCTGTCATTTAAACTAAATATTCTTTATTGCTTACTAACTGAGCATGTTGTTTTCTAATTATGCCGTTTTCAAGGTATTCATTTTCATTTTCTTTCATTCCTGGAAAACCCCTTTTCTCTCCTTTGCTTCTTCTTACCAAGATTCGGCAATATATATCAGTTTGAGGGCTCATAAGGTTTCTGCAATTAAGCTGTAGGTTAAGGGGTTGGACTGGTACTTGTGGCTTGTGATTGCGGTTGCTTTTAGTGCCCAAACAAATTCAATCCTTGACATGCTGGTTCTTGTGACTTGTGGTTTACTTTTGGTGCCAAAACAAATTTAATCCTTGACATGCTGGTAGTTGTGGCTTGCGGTTGCTTTTAGTGCCAAAACATAGCAACTTTTCTGTAATTGATTATGTGTTCAATGTCACACATTTTGAAGCTTCATTTTCTTTGATTATTTTGAACTTCAATTTCATATGCTTATTTCAGATGTATGGTTGCCAAGTTAATGGCTTTGTTTTCCTTGTACAAGATCCAGCCAAGTTAATGTTTAATATTTTTTTAAATTTGTCTAATTCTTTTTCATTGCTTTTTCTCCTTAAATTGTTTTATTTATAAATTTATTATTCTAATAAATAAATGTCATGTTAAAAAAATGAGAAAAATAGATATTCATTTATTTATAAATATTTTTAGAATTTTGTATGTATTTTTATCGAAAATAAATGTTTAAATTTTTTAGTTTTTAATTTTTATTTTTGAATTTTAAGAATAATGGTTAAATTTATATAATATGTAAAATTGAAGGTTAAGTTTATTGAATTTTTTAAAGTTAGGACCAGATTAATAGAATTTGTAAGTATTGTAGTATTATATATATTATGATTTTAGAAAATTCATATAAGAATATTTAATATTAAGAATTTTATTAAATTATATATTTTTATTAAATTATATTTAATAATAATTATGTTAAATTATATTTTATAGTATTATATATTATGATTTTAGAAAATTCATATAAGAATATTTAATATTAAGAATTTTATTAAATTATATATTTTTATTAAATTATATTTAATAATAATTATGTTAAATTATATTTTATAGTATTATATATTATGATTTTAGAAAATTCATATAAGAATATTTAATATTAAGAATTTTACTAAATTATATATTTTTATTAAATTATATTTAATAATTATTATGTTAATTTATATTTTACAGTATCATATATTATGATTTGAGTAAATTAATATAAGAATATTAATTATTAAGAATTTCATTAAATTATATATTTTAATTAAAATATATTTAATAATAATTATGTTAATTTATATTTTACAGTATCATATATTATGATTTCAGTAAATTAATATAAGAATATTAATTATTAAGAATTTCATTAAATTATATATTTTAATTAAAATATATTTAATAATAATTATGTTAATTTATATTTTACAGTATCATATATTATTATTTCAGTAAATTAATATAAGAATATTAATTATTAAGAATTTTATTAAATTATATAGTTTAATTAAAATATATTTAATAATAATTATGTTAATTTATATTTTACAGTATCATATATTATGATTTCAATAAATTAATATAAGAATATTAATTATTAAGAATTTTATTAAATTATATATTTTAATTAAAATATATTTAATAATAATTATGTTTAAATATGATTAAATTATTTATTATTGATAATAATAATCTTATTATAATTTAAATAACAATAACAATAATCATTTACCAAAACAATTTTATGCTAAGGGTATTCTAGTCATTTTAGTTTTTTCCATTATGCTATTACACCTCTATTCCATTCAACCAAACACAAGATTATTATTACGCCTCTATTCCATTACATTCAACCAAACAATGGATTAGCTATTACACCTCTAATCCAATACACCTCTAATCCCAATACACCTCTAATCCAATACATTATAGTTTTAGAAAATTTCCATTGTTGATTATTTGAAGAATTAGGCTTGGAATTGATAGATTTTAAGCTTAAATTATGAAAATGACTAGATTATAAAGTTAATTTAGCTAGTTTGTTAAATTTGTAATATTATGGACAAAATTGAATAAATGCAAAACTTTTTATGAAATTATGTTAGAAATATAAAATATAATGTCCCTAATGAGAATATATGAAATATGATTTTAACCTGAAGCTAGAAATTGAAAGTTATGTTATCCCTAGTTTAAGGACTAAATAAAATGTAAAATATAAAAGGAATCAAAAAGTAGAATTATATAGGGTCATGCATATCATGGCATAGTATGAAAATGTTTGGTATTAAATGGTTATATAAAAAAATTGTATGGATCAAAATTTGGATCAAAGTGGAGCTAATAAGGGAAAGGCTAAAATTACGGATTAGTCCTTGAAGAATCCACTAATTTTGGTGTTTTGAATAGTTAAGTTCATATGGAACTTACTAACTCATCTTATGTGGTATGTGTACTATTATTTAATTTGGTATATAAATGTATATGTATGTTTGAGTATAAATTGATATACTAATAATTTGGCACATATGGCTAGAAAAGATTGAATTGAAACATGTGAACAACTACAGGGTATAAATGTATGAAAATGATTGATTATAAGGATGATAATGAAATATATGTAATTGGTGCCCATGTGAACTTAGTGAAATGTCAGGATACGATTGACATGATAATAGGGTAATATGCGTGCTTATACATAGATAATTACATATTATAACGAGATTTAGCATTTGTTGCAGATCCTCAAGTAATATAATGAGATCTAGCAATTTTTGTGGATTCTTGGGTAATATATGATATAAGTTTAGCTCGGATGGATAACTTGATGTAATTTTAGCTAGGACAAGCAATTTAATTTTCATGTGTATCTGAGCCCGTTTTACCAGGGTTCCATCAGACAAAACATTATAATTGAAAATGGAAGCTTGAAAATGTATTGAAATGGATATCTCACAAATGGTGTGACTTTATAGATTGAATATGGAATGTGACATTTATATGTTATCATGAATTGTGTTTCAAATTGAAATGGTATATGCTTATAACTTGATAAATGGTATGTAAGTACTTCGGTATTAGGTGATGTTATTTATGATATAAAAATGTGTCTAACTTGTTTGGATGTTAATGTTGGCATGTGACTAGTTATGGCATTATGTTCCAAGGATAACCAAATTTTATGCTAAAATGTTTGGTAGTTATCATACTTTTAAGTGATCAAGGTAGGCATAGTATTTCCATTTGAATTTACTAAGCATTTGTATGTTTACTCTAGTTGTTTCTCTACTTGTAGATCATCAGCTTACGAAATTTGCCGAGCCAGATCAGTGTGAAGCACACATTAACAAAAATGATAAAATTGTTGTAACACTTCAAACCTGATCCAATGAATCAGATCCGAATCTTGGGTGTTACCACACTAATATAGATATAACTTAACTCTACTTATATAAATTACAATCGACTTCAACTGCTTAATTACCATACTTCATAATACAACACATAAGTATAAACAATGACAAATTTCGAGTATAATACATAGGGAATTTGATTATAAGTATCACTAATATGATGTCCTGGTCTAACATAATTGTCTTGATTCAAAGGTTTTTATATGCCAAACAGACTTGATCATGCCATCAAAGCTTGCTTTGTATGCATAATAATTTGATATGTTGTTCCTTGGGCATAGTCCCGGCATTATGTCCCCCAGGTGCAGCCTCACATTCAAACTAAAATAGAAAACACAATCCATATTAGTTCATTAGAACTTAGTGAGATAAACACCAATTTACCTAAATCGTTTTTGTATTTCACATCTAGTAATTCAATTCGCCATCTCATTGTTCTTTGTTCCTCAACTTGTCTTTGGTGATTTCCTTCTCAAAATGCCATTCTTCGTACCATAGTTGTCACCCCTAACTCTGAAGTCATGCCTTACTTTCCGCATCTTTGATACGTTACTCACGTTCTTCACTCTGTATTTTTTTTATTCCTTAACCATATCCATTCCTGAGGCCCATACAGACAAAATACTGTTATTCTTGCATACATACTTTAAGCCATCGTTTTTTCGAAATCCATGAATGATTTCATACTTAGATAGAAGATACATTCTTTAATTATACGATTTGATCCTTTATAGAGAATACCCTTTTTCTTCTAATAATTACAAACAAATAACGTTATTCAATTTACCAGACATAGCCCTTACTTAGATTTGTTCTTCAAGTCTAATTAACACATTCTTTGAATTTGCTACATGCTCTAGTGCATTCCAATTTCTCCGTTCTTGTCTTCAGGTCATGTAGGATACGTCATAACATTTCATAAGAAGCTCTCCACAAGGGAAGTTTATTAGAATATCTCATCGAAGGTGTAACATAATACACCACAAGGGCTTGTCCTTTTGAGTTTATTACAACTATCGTTCCTTTAGAGTTTCCTGTGAATACCATTTCTTACTCTCAAGGTACACCATAGAGGCGTTTCCTTCAGATGGACGCAAAAAGGGTCATTCTTTATAGATGGCCACAAAGACTTCCTTTTTATAGATCGCCACAGAGGTTTCCTTTTCATGGATCGCAATAGAGGCTTCATTTTCATGGATCGCCACAAAGGCTTCCTTTTCATGGGTCACCACAAAGGCTTCATTTTGATAGATTTCCACAAAAGCTTCTTTTTCATAGATCGTCACAAAGGCTTCGTTTTCATAGATTACTACAAAGACTTCCCTTTTCTGGCGTGTTCACGTTAAGGATTCACCTAGACTCACATTTTGTGAGGTTTTCCCCTCATTATCTTGCGTCACACAGAGAACCTTTTTGGGTAATCACATTCCTTAGTTCTTTTCCATATGATGCCAAAGCCCAACTATGGTCTTACACAATATGGTGTCATGGCCATGGACTTTTCCTTTAAGAGATCATGTGTAAAGTCCCGATAGACCCCTTTAGAAGACTTCGCGGAGATAGACATAGACTCATCATGCTCCCAATCTTATCATAACATATCGTATTACATACAACTAAGACGCATATACACAATACATACATCTAAATGCAACCATACTTCACATCGACGTACTTGAACTCAACAAATCTATACCAAGTATGCATATCATTCTTATCAAACATTAGCACAGCCATAAACATACATCAATAATCACACAAAAGGTCACACATAACATATTGTAACTTTAAGGATCACAACATCATCTTTCAGCCACTCTCTTACAGATCTACAAGTACTATCATCTTATAAACAAGAGTCAGCATAGAGACTCATCTAATTCTCTCCTATTTCAATTCAAAGCTTCATATCCAGACTTCCATTCTACAATCAATAGAATCTACTACTACAAAATAAAAAAGCTCATCAAGATATATTCATATACCCCATTTCCCCATCATTTTTAACATTTAAAATCCTCAATGAGGGCCCCTTTTATCCTCTATTTTACTGATCTTCCCAGTCTAACAGATTTACTCTTTGCAACATAGTATGCGGAGTCTTAAATCTTACCTTGCCATGGTGCAATCACTGGTAAATATCTAAGTCTTCATCTTTAGCTCAAGAGTGAGAAAGAAATATTTTAGGTTCCTTTAGATCTAGACAGAAATACTTCTTAAAGAATGAAGAATAAAGCTCCCTCTTTTTAAACCTAAATACTTATATATAGAACCCGAGCTCTTACTAGAACCTACCACGTGTCATACACTTTCAAAGATACTTTTATAAATGGTTTACAACTGTAAATAGAAACCCAATATTTTTATATTTCTTGGTTCGTCCCTTTTTTCCTTTCCAACTACTTCGTTAAAACGTAACTAGAACAACAACTATAATAACCCATTTTTCAGTGATGTCAAAATAGTGATTTTAGAACCAAAAATTCGATGAGTGAGTCTGTGGATATTATTATTTAATATTTACGAGTCAAATATAGTTTTATATTGAATTTTTAATATGATAAATTTTGCTAATTCAATGAATAGTTAAGTATAAGTAATTTATCCCTAAAGTGATTTTGGAAAATGAGGTACCAGATCCTCATTGCTATAAATCGAGCTCGTAAGTATTTTTATTAAATACTTACGGAGTGATTGTATAGGTGTATTGAAATTTGTTCTAGAAATTTTGACGTTGGGATAGTTAATTAAGGAAAAAGGACTAAATTGTAAAAACTGTAAAAGTTAATCGCTATTGGTCTATAAGGGCTAAATGGGTTTAAATTAATTGTTGGATGGGTTTAATTGGAAAATATGCCATATTTACTTAAGTTGGCCGGTTAATAAATGGTTTAAGTATAAAAATTATATGTTTTATTATCATTTAATAAAGTTAAAAGTTAATAAAATAAAAATAAGAAAAAAGTGGTCATTTTATTCTCACCTTCTTCAACCTTTCTTCAACCGAAAACCATCGTTAAGAAACCAAAGCTTCGGCCAAAGCTTGTTTCTTTTGCACGAACAAGAAAAAAATTAGTCAATTGATAATCATGGGAAATGAAAAGTTGTCAAGTAGTCATCGTTTAAGTGTCGGTAACTAGTGTGTTTTGGTAAGTTCGTAAATTGGTTGAACTAATTAATTTTTGTTTTTGTGATTTATTACGTATTTATGTATGTTGCGATTGAGTTTATTTGCTTGATAAATGGTAAGTGATGAAATGGATCAAGTTGCAATGTTAATTAAGTTAAAAGTCATGTTTGAAAATTGGAAACTACATGGGTTAAGTTCTATCAAACAGCCTGATGACCCTTGTTTTCACTTTTTGCCTAAATTGTTGTAAAAGTTTCAGTTTAGTCTAAAATTATTTTCGATTTGTTTTAAATGGTTCGTATGCTCAATTTAAGTCCGAATATGATTGATTAGCATGGAAATGATTGTAATTTAATTGTGAAGCGATATTTAGATATTTATGTCTAGTTAGTGAACAATGTTAACATTTTACAATTGTAATACCTTATAGCTTAGACCAGGTGATCGGACTGGGAATAGGGTGTTAAATTTTGTGGTAATAGAGTTATGGTTGAGTCGAATCTAGGACTAAACATAGCATGTATTGAATCTAGAAATACATGCCACTTTATAACCTGTGATAGTGTGATAACTCCTAATCAGTTTGACTTGTTTCTTATAGATCAAAGATGTCAACTGAATCCAATCGAGCAGATTCCAACGGAGTACATACTTATGTTCTAGACACCGATCAAGGGGCTGCTCATAATGTGCCCGAGTATCGAGGGCTCGAGGAAGAGGCTGTAGGATGTTAATATGATGTGTGAGTTGTGCAAGTATACACGTCGAATCAAGTAATAAAGGGATGAGTGAGTATAGTTCCCATGAGGATTGGATTAGTATTCTTTGTCTAAATTATCACAATTGAGTAGAAAAGATAAATGAATCAAATGATATTTTTATAAATAATAATGCAATTAATACACTAAAGATGAAAGTAATAAAATGTACTATCGTAGATTGCAATTGCAACAAATCGAATAAAAACACTAAGGATTCTAGCAAGACTGGAATATTGATTGTAAAGGCTAGGATTACTAATGAATCAGTTATAACCCAGGAACAATGCCATGTCAAAAATATGATAAACTACTGCTCGATTGGGTACTAACATGGTCTACCTCTATCAAAAACGATACCTAAAGTTGCTCACTCCTAAGACACTATACATCTATAGGCTAAGAATTAACAACCATGACTGAAGCACAATCCTATAAATCGTATAAGTTAAAGCTTTATTTCTAGAGTTTACATGAGCATTTCACTCAATGTTCTCTTATATTACCCAATTTTTGTCCAAGCAACCTAACTCTATCGATATTAAACTACTTTCAAACTTATCAAGCATTTATCAAAACCCTAATAAGCATATAAATAAACATTAGGTAAAGTAGTAAACTGAATCATATTCATCCATAAACATTCATCGGAGTTAAAACATCATCAAAAGTAATCCCCACCTGTGTTAAGTTAGTTCATGATTGGTCTACGAAAATTCAGGTATTTTAATATCATCAACATCCCAAAATAACAGTTTAAATCAACATATTTAGAAGAAAGTGCAAAGGAAGAAATCTGGGTTTAGAACACGAATTCCCCCAACTTGGCTTCTGGTGTATGTTTTCACCCAAGCTCCTAGTAGCTCAAATTACCTTCATTGTCACAAAAAGACCTCATTCGAAGCTTCGTATTTGCAATCAGCTGTACCTTTAGCTCTAATTAATGGCAAACCTCTCTTTTCATCCGTCAATCCCCCATTTTTCTTTTATACTTAGGTCTTTCTTTAGGGTAAAAGCCGTCAGCCAATGATTATTTTTTTCCCTAATTTTGAGGTGGATATTTTCCATTACACGTGCATGTGGGGGGAATTGTTGAATGCTCTAATTGATGACTGGGTATTTTTCATTTTCTTTCTCATTATTGCCATGGAAATCTCTCATAATGCCTCGAAAAATCTCCATCCTTTGCTATCTTTCTTCCCCAAACCTGTCATTCAACCACCACAAAGCCTTTCCACAAACAATTAAAAGTATAGATGCACTAAAGTAATCACCATCCCAAGCCTTTACATGCAATGCTTGATTAACTAAAAATAATCATGCAATTACCTAAAATGAAACTAATTTTACTTAAGTACAAGCAGTTAACTAAGTCTAAAAGTATGAATTATACCTCTTTTTAAGAGTTATCACACCCCAAACCTGAATCATTGCTTGTCATCAAGCAAATATGCATGAATGTATGAATGCAAAAATTACCATTGTACATAACCACCTTGTACTACCAGTCCACTCAAAGAACAATTTATATATTAGTTCTCAGCAATCTTTTATGTCTAAAAACTTGTTCTAGTTTTAAAGGATTGCTTTGCGAAGGTAGTGTAAAGAATCTCACCCTAAAAAAAATCCTAAGTGCTCATGTGTGCATTTTGGCTATAGCTAGTATCTCCAAATTTACTTAGCTCGTCTTTTATCTAAACTTATTTTTTTAAAGCAGTAATAGGGGCTCAGGTCGTCACACAATTCTTTGACTCGACAATCACAATGGAGCATACACTAAATTACCGGGTACTCAATCATATTACGATTTGAATGGAATTTACGCATGAAGCTAAGGCTTTTAACTTAAAAGATGGATGGAGCAAACAACTACCTCCTTAGCTACTCAGCTTGTTACTACAGTGGAGTGCCCCTAATTATCCTCTTTCTTTATTACACACTCTTACTTAAGCTATTTTTTAGCCAACAACACAATGGAGCAAACAAAGTGTTGCTGACCTATTTGGCAATTTTAAGTATTGAAGTGTCTACTGGTAATTCTTTAAGTAATGCTTTGGGAATTTTACTGAGTTTAGCTTCAAGAATCTCTAAATTCATTAAAAAAACTCAATATAGTCTAATGGTAATTGCGGTTAGGATATCTCAGTTTTAGGATTCGATTCTCAAGCAACCTAACATAAACTAAATTCACCTAATCCACTATCACATGTACTAGGTTTATTGAAGAATTAAGCTCATCATCAAACATCACAAGTAAAAATTGTACTCATTATAGTCTAACTAGTTCTTGGTAGTTATGTGGTAAAACAAATTTGGCTATACTAGAATGTGTATATTAAAATGAGCATGCTTACTAAATACATGATGCATCTTCAATGCTCGATACACCCCCAAACCTAAGGGATGCATTGTCCTCAATGCATGAACATCTATGTAACATGAATGCAGGAATATATATACAAAAAATGTCATAGTAAAAAAATTATGAATGCATGAATATATAAGGGGAGGAGAACTCCCCTAACTTGGATGTTAGTGATTATTTCTTCATTGTCTGCAGGTAGATTTGCGTGCACTGTGCTTATAACATGGCTTTCTTTTCATTGAATGGAGTGGCACATCCTCCCCTTCTTTATCATACTTAGTGATCTCATTAATAATGCGATCAATTTTACGATCTTGGGTAGTCATGGCTTCAAGTGGTGTGGGTTGAACAATTTTTTTGCCTTTCTCGGTGGCTTTAGCGGTAGCTGTAAGTTCATTTTGCTCATTTTTGTCACTTTCAATATTCAGAGATTTTGTTTTCTTAAGCTCCTCCTCAGCTGCTTTCACTGTGTCAAGAGTAGCTCTCATGTTCGCATATTCAACCTTGTCAGAGTCGATTTCAACTGGTTTCTCCTCAGCCTTGGAAAATGGTAGCAAAGGTTTGGGGAAACTAGGGAAGTCAAGCATAGGCTTGGTGAAGTTCTTCTGCAAGGACCATTTTAGAGCCACATCTTTGTCCCTCATATAGGACTAGTAGCATGCCTACTGTTCCTAGGCCTTTATCATCTCTTCAGCAAGTTAAAATTGTTGAATCTCAAATAGGGACATTTTCTGCTCCAATTTCTCTAATGATTGCTGCACTTATTTTTTAAATGAGCTCTAAGATGGTGAGGCTTCTGTTGTGGGTAAGTGCTTGGCATATGAGGTGGGTGCCTTACTGTGCTGAGGTTGTTTTAATGTGCCCACTCATTGGGTCTTGGAAAATATAGCCTTGGACATTCCTCCCTTTTTTGGTGTGTCGTCCTTATTGGCATTTAGAGGTACTTAAGCTATTCTACAAAAAGAAATGATGAGGGAAGGGAAATTGAGGATGTACTTCATGAAAAGTGACTCGACCAATGTTGGTTTTTGATCAAACTCTTAGTTTTTCATCAACTAAGGTAATGATTCATCTTCCTATTAGTTTTAAATGTTATTTAGTCTTTAAAACCAAGTTTTTAGCCATTAAATTGCATGTTTTAAATAAAAGTAAAAAATTAGGTCTTTAATGGTGAATTTTGGGTTTGTGGATAAAAATATGGTTTCAAAGTGTTTCTCAACTTGTTTTAACATGATTAGAAGGTTTCTAAACTTACTTTGAAGTTTCATTAAATATTTCTTGAGTTTTAATGAATTTTTAAAACATAGCCATAAAACATGTCGATATCTTGAATTGAGTAGTTTTTTGTAGTTTAAAGGTTGAGAATTAGTCATAAGTGAATTATAAGATGAACATAATTAATTTTAGGCAAAAATATTAAGTATAGATCGAGATATTCAAATTTAAAGTTTGCTATGTTATAAGTTTCGATTACATGAGAACTTAGTTTAGGCTTATGTTTTACATGCTTGTAATGAGTCATTAGTTGATTTTTGGATTTTTTGTTGTGTAAATTTATTTTTTTGAAGTTTCGGATTCAATAAAACCTTCTACGAGTAGAGATAAAGGCAAGGAAAAGCTAGTTTGAACTTTCGGCTTTTCGGCAAAAACGTAATCGGTGAGTGTTTGGGATAATTACTTGTGGACATGATTCAATGCATTATTTAGGAATTTAGTAGTAGCCTAAACCTTTACTTTAAATTCTGAGTGTAAGCTTTCTCATACCTATGCTTATCTTGTAATTTATGTACTTATGAGAATGTGAATATGTGAACTGGGATGAGATGCTATAGCATGTAATATGTGGATATGAAAAATATTGTGTAAAGTGCAATTATATACATAAAATAAATGTGTAATTTATATGTTATATGACTATGCTAGTGTTTTGCAAAAGATGTTAATATGCAGTGACAGTACACGGATAATCGATAAGAGATATGTATTATTTTTCAAATATTTTGGCCTTGTGATCTTGGAACCATTGGATATAGTTGGCATGCCATAGGATTGTGAGTACTCACCTATATGTACAGTGGTTTTGGGCATTGAGGCCCTAGGACATGTTGGAGGGATAAGAGAATGTGAGTTAAGCTTCATTCAACGAGACATGAGAGGGGTAATAAGGAGATTGTTAGCATTATGCTTCACTTTTGGGACATGTTTGACTCTATGAATCTATGTTGGTGTGTTGGAGATCTGTGTATCTGATGAGTGATGGTAGAGCTCAATTTTATGTTTCATAGCTCAAGTGCGAAATTATCTATAAATATGATTATGTGTATTGTGATATATGTGTAATGTGATGTATGCCTAAATGAGGATGTAGTTGCTATGAAAATTATATTAAATTGTATATATGTGTAAAGTGTGTATTGTGATATGTGTTTATATGACATGTGACCATTATGCAAATTATCGATAAATATGGTTTCGTGTATTGTGATATATGTGTAATGTGATGTATGCTTAAATGAGTATGTGGTTGCTATGCAAATTATCTTAAATTGTATATATGTGTAAAGTGTGTATTGTGATATATGTTTATATGACATGTGACCATTATGCAATTTATCTATAAACATGTTTTGAATATTGTGATATATGCTTGAATGTTAGGTGATTATATGTATAATAAGATTTATGCTTAAAAGTAAATATGTTTACCATGTAAAAGAACTAGAAAATAATGCACGAATAAGTATATTATAACACTAAAGTTGGAACCATTGAGGTTGTGCTATATGGTTGTTTCTTTGATGCTTGATAAATTGTTTACATGGTAGTTATTCTAGGCCTTCACTGAGCTTGTTAAGCTCGCCCGCTCATTTCTTAAACCTTGCAGATTAGTTGTGTGTCGGTGTGAGCAATGTGGCTTTCTGAGGGGTGATCTAAGCAAGCCCATTTTCGTTATTCGTAGGTTTTGATTATTTGGGTTTGTTTTGGGAATAAGGAAATGTGGTAGTGTTTGTGCTAATATTGGACATGATATTTTGAGTTGTCTCCATGATTTAATTGTTCTTAGGATTATGGGATTTGTTTCGTAATATGTTAGTTATTGCTCAGATTTACTTTTGATGTTTGAAACTATTATTATGGTCGTTTCAGTGTTTATTTGATGACAATATGATAGCATGTTAAATTAGTACGAGTTGGAATGACTTGTATGCTTTAAAATATTGTATTTTTCGAGTCTGGAACAGAGATATCGATATTCGTATGTTAAAAACGATACCTCTGAAAATTTTGAAGTGCAGAAAGTCAGTCTTGCTAATTGGTATCGATACCTTGCCCGAGTATTGATACTCGACGGTGAAATTATAGATACTTGTTCAGTGGTACCGATATTTTTTGATAGTTGAGTTTTTGATTGAGAAATAGTAAGCTAGTTTGGTACCAATTTTCCATGAGATGTCGATACCTCTTGAGCAAAATATCGATACCTACATTGATGTTTTGAGATTTTGCTAAATCGGACCACATGCATGCTTAATTACTATTTTTTAAGGCTAATTGATGTATGTTAGCATGTAACGATGATAACTAAAAAGTAAGAATGACTTAACACCTATACGAATACTAAAATAAGAAGACAATTCTTTTAGAACAAGACTTTAAAATGTTTTGTATGACACAAGACGGTGATGTGGCATCTTGATATTCGAGCTTGGCGACCAGGCCAGGTATAGGGTGTTACAAATTGCAGAAAAAAATTTAAATTTAATACTGAAACCTCCCCGGCAACGACGCCAACAACTTGACTGCCACCAAACATGAGAACGTTTGACTAGAAATACTACAACAAAAAGATATAGAAATATAGTAGCAGTGTCTGCAAGTATACAAGTCAAATTGCAATATAGTAAATGTACAATAGGGTACTAGAAGTACTACGAGGATCGTACCAAGTGTGACAGCCCAAAGTTGACCCTAGTCGGGAAGTGGTTTCGGGACCGCTAAACCGAGTCACCGAAATGTTTGAATGTGATACTTATTGTGTAGAATATGTAATTATGAATGTGTGAAAATTTCAAGCTTCAATTTGGTTGATTTCATGTGAATTTAGTCAATAGGACTTATGTGAGAAAATTCTAAAATGTGATAGGTCAATGTGTGAGGACCTATTAGTGCATGTGGACAAAGGGGGGGACTTGCATGTCAAATTCCCCCCTAATGAGTAGTGGCCGGCCATGACAAGGAAGGATGGGCAAAACATGTCATGAAACATGTTTTGTTAGTGGAAGAATAAAATAAGGAGTATGGGTAATAAAGAAATGGAAAACAAAAGAAAAAAAAATGTGTGTGTGGTGTTTGTCCCCCCATTGCCGTGAGCTAAAGAAGAGAAAGGGGGGAATTTTGTTCATCCTTTTCTCATCTTCATGCTTGCCAAAAAACTAGAAAGAAAAACAAAGAAAAATTTTCTCATCCTTTGGTTCATCCTTGGCCAAAAAATTTTAAGGAGGAAAGAAGAAGAAAGGTGAAGAGATTCGGCCATGCATGTAGCTAGGCTAAGGTATGTTTGATGATGTTCCATGAGAGGCATGCATGTTTTAGTTGTTAGCTTGAGTTCTACCTAACCCATGGTCTAAATCTTGCTATGTGATGGAAATGGCACTTGACCATGGATGAATCATTCTTGGTTGATGTTTGATGTTGTGGTGATGAGGCATGAGGATGAGTTAAGATTCGGCCTAGGTGGAGGTTGTGTTAATGCCATTGCATGCAAAATATGAAGCTTGTTAATGATGCATGTGATGATGGCTTGATGATTCTTGAACCTCCTTTTTAGCATTTTTTTTTGTGTGAGCACATATGTGCATTGGTTGCTAAATGGAGAAGAATCGGCTAGCAAGATGTGTGCTAAGGCCGAATGTAACTTTGCATGTTAATGAGCAATGCATGTGTTAAATTGATGAAAAGGGGGAGGATGCTTTACTAGTGTGTATATGTGTGTATTAAGTGTTGAAATCGACCCCAAAAATGGACATGCATATTCGGCCAAGGGCAAAGAAATTAGCTAATATGTTGTGTTGATGCATGATTTTTGCATGTATGAGACTTTAATGTCTAATGTATAAATATGGGCTAAGTGCCTTGTGTTCATCTTTTGATGCCTAAATGATGAAATCAATTTATTTGTTTGATTAAGCTCAAGAGCAAAGGGGAAATAAAACCGATAAAGGGAAGGAAAAAGTGGTTGAATAGCTAGCGGAATCGTTCGACAACACCCGAGGTAAGTTCTTGAGTAAGAGAGCTTAAATTTCGATGTGATTAAATCATGCTCTATGTGTGGCTATTAAGCCGAATGTGCAAGGACAATATGTGCCTTATGTTTGAGTTTCGTAAACGAAAATGAAATATGAATGTACCATGAATTATTGTTAGATGTGCATGATTAATTGAATGCTGTCCGGGCTAAGTCCCGAAGGCTTTGTGCTAAGCGAATATATCCGGACTAAGATCCGAAGGCCTTTGTGCGAGATACTAAATCCGGGTTAAGTCCCGAGGGCATTCGTGCGAGTTATTAAAGCCGGGTTAAGTCCCGAAGGCAGTCGTGCGAGTTGTTAAATCCGGGTTACGTCCCGAAGGCATGGTGTGAGTTACTAAAACCGGGCTATGTCCCGAAGGCATTTGAACGAGGAGCTATATCCGGTTAAATCCCGAAGGTACGTGATTTGGTAATGAATGAGCTTGCTGTAAAATTCCAGCGAATACTCGAAAAACATCCCAATATGGGGATATGTTACGTATGTGTTGAATTAAATCGAGCCCTTACAAATAAATGTTCGCTCAGTTGATAAACGAGCTATCGGCCTTCGGCTAAGTTAGTCTATTGTGTATGTGCATAAGGGTTGTTAATGTTGTGAAGCAAGTTTAATATCGATAAATTGCGTATTATGAAATATTCCGTTTAGCTAAATGTGTGATATTCTTTGTTTATGCTGGAATTCCTTGCTCAAACTTACTAAGCATAAATTGCTTACTCGTTACATTGCTCCTCTGTTTTATAGATTTTTGGTTCTCCAGCTATCGGACTCGGGATCTTGAAGTCGAAGTCGCCCACACTATCAAAGGCTCTTTTGGGTACTATTTTGGTTGAATTTTGTTATGGCATGTATAGGACTACCCATTGTTGTCTTTCGAGTACTTTATGAAATGTATAAGTGTACAGCCATGCGAAAATGGCTTGTAGAAGTGGAGTATGGCATTAGACCATTCGTATTTATGAATGTATAGATGGTTTCATGATGTAACTATGTTGGAATGGAAGTGTTGAGCAAATGATCAGCCACTAGAATGGCTAAGTATGATCATATGTGGGCTTATGTATGACAAGGCCCTAGTTGGTCCATGAAACCCCAAATTAGGTAAGGTTCACTTTGAAAACAGAAGCTGATAGCAGCAGTGGTGTGAATTGGAAAAATCACAAGAATTCGTAGGAGTGGAATTAAATAGTGAATAAATTATGTAATCGAACCTTGATGAATCTACTTTCATATGGAAGTAACGAAACAATTATAGGAACAGTACAGAAAGAGATATTCGGGTTCTTGTGGAACAGGGCCAGAACAGTTTCTGGATTCACTGTTCCGCCTTTGGAAATTCACTATAAATTGACCAGAGATAATTAGGGGTCATACCATATATGTATGGATTCCTCTCTGAGTCTAGTTTCCATAGAAACAAACGGCATCAGTATTGAAGCTCTGTGCAGAGAGATATCCCAGTCGTAATGGGAAAAGGTCAGTGTAGTCGACCCCTGTAACATGGGAGACTTTGACTAATAAACTGTACTAATTGGCCCGACCAAAAATTCTAGAAAAAAATCCATAGGTGGGGACATGAGTCTAGTTTCAGGGAAAAATGACAAAACTGATTTTTGAGTTGTGAAACTCAAGATATGATTTTTGAAGCGACTAGTACTCAGACTGGGCAGTGTCTGGAAAAATTTTTTTCAAAGTTTGTTAACATCTCGTGTCCGACTCCGGTGTCGGTCTCGGGTTCGGGGTGTTACATTTTATTGGTATCAGAGCTACGGTTTAGTCGATTCTAGGACTACCGTAATGTTTTGGGTCTAGCTATACATGCCATTTTATGTGATTACTTGATAGTGTGGTGATTTCTGACAATCGTAAATGTGTTTATTTATAGTAATGGATCCCGATCGTGACCGAGAAGTAGCTGATGATCTTGAGAGTGTAGCGCCTGCTCCCGCACAAGGGACAGTGCCGGCGGACTCTCAACCTAATGCTAGTAATCAGAATGATGAAGCTAGACAAGCATTCTATAGCGTGATGAATGATTGGTTTAACCAATACATTCGAACTAATATGGCTGTTCCACAACCTCCATTCCCGACAAATACTACCCCCGCACCTACAATACCACCGGTAACGGACCAAATAAGGTCAAATAAGCCCCCAGTTGACAGAATCCGAAAACATGGGGCTACTGAATTTAAGGCTATGGATAGCGATGATGCCGAGCAAGCCGAATTTTGGCTGGACAACACTATCCGGGTACTCGATGAGCTATCTTGTACACCCGATGAATGCCTAAAGTGTGCTATCTCCTTGCTACGTAATTCTGCCTACTATTGGTGGAGTACTCTGACTTCTATTGTGCCCCGAGACCAAGTAACTTGGGAGTTTTTCCAAACTGAGTTTCGGAAAAAGTATATCAGTCAGAGATTTGTTGATAAAAAACGGAAGGAATTTCTTGAGCTTAAGCAAGGCTCCATGTCGGTTACTGATTACGAGCGAAAATTTGTTAGACTTAGCAAATACGCTCGGGAATGTGTTTCGTCCGAAGCTATTATGTGTAAACGCTTCGAGGATGGGCTGAATGAAGATATAAAAATGTTCGTTGGCGTTCTTGAAATACAAGAGTTCGTGGTACTTGTTGAACGAGCTTGTAAAGCCGAAGAGCTTAGAAAAGAAAAGCAAAGAGTTGATGAGGGAACTGGAGAGTTTCGTAAAAGATCCTCGGGGAGGTCTCTTCAACAGACATCGAAGAGATTTCGAGATGATGCGGGCCAGTTTAGAGGCACTTCGGGCCTTTTTGGACGAGATCGTGATCGACCCCCTGTGGGTACACGAGGCACTTCGGTCGCCAGTGTTGGGAATGAACGTCGAGACAGGACGAAATGCCGATATTGCGGTAAATGGCATTCGGGGAGTTGTAGATTTCCTGACCGCTCCTGTTACAAATGCGGATCAGTGGACCACTTCATTAAAGATTGCCCGAGGTTGTCGGGGCAGAATGCAAATCAGAGTGGGAGACCGGGTGCTACCACTGCTCGAGGTAGACCATCTGGAAATATGGGCAATGCTGGTGGTGGTCAGAGAGGATCTAGAGATGATATAACCAGATCCGAAGCCCGTGCGCCTGCTAGAGCTTATGCTATACGTGCCCGCGAGGATGCTTCTTCGCCTGATGTTATTACCGGTACATTCACCCTCTTTGATACTAATGTAATTGCTTTGATTGACCCCGGTTCTACTCATTCTTACATATGTGAAACCTTAGCATCCAGTAAGACTTTACCTATTGAGTCTACTGAGTTCGTAATTCGGGTGTCAAATCCCTTGGGTCGTTACGTGCTTGTCGACAAAGTGTGTAAGAAATGTCCCCTGGAAATTCGAGGTTCCTGTTTCCCGGCGAACTTGATGCTCTTGCCGTTTGATGAATTTGATGTTATCCTTGGTTTGGATTGGTTGACCGCGCATGATGCGATTGTGAATTGCAAGAGCAAGACTATTGATTTGAGATGCGCAAATAACGAAGTAGTCCGAATTGAGTCTGCGGACTTAGAGGGGATGCCAGCTGTAATATCAGCAATGTTGGCACAGAAATATGTAAGAAAAGGGTGCGAAGCATACCTTGCGTATGTACTTGGTGACAAAGAATTAGAAAAGAAACCCGAATCTGTGCCGGTGGTTTGTGAATACCCGGATGTTTTTCCGGAAGAATTACCGGGTTTACCACCTGTTCGGGAGGTAGAGTTTGGTATTGAGCTTGTACCTGGGACTACGCCGATTTCGATAGCTCCGTATCGTATGGCACCAACCGAGTTAAAGGAGTTGAAAGCTCAGTTGCAAGAACTGACGGATAGAGGTTTCGCTCGACCAAGTTTCTCACCTTGGGGTGCACCAGTATTGTTCGTGAAAAAGAAGGACGGAACCATGAGGTTGTGCATTGACTATCGTCAGCTGAATAAAGTGACGATAAAGAACAAATATCCGTTGCCGCGCATCGATGATTTGTTCGACCAACTGAAGGGAGCCTCAGTGTTCTCAAAAATAGATTTGAGATCGGGCTATTATCAGTTGCGAATCCGAGATTCAGATATTCCCAAAACTGCCTTCAGAACGAGATATGGTCACTACGAATTCTTAGTGATGCCGTTTGGGCTCACTAATGCCCCTGCAGTATTTATGGATTTGATGAATCGGATCTTCAGACCGTATTTAGATCGGTTCGTAGTGGTGTTCATTGATGACATTTTGGTCTATTCAAGAGACGAGACCGAACATGCTGAGCATCTGAGGCTAGTGCTGCAAATTTTGCGGGATAAGCAGTTATATGCTAAGTTCAGTAAGTGTGAGTTCTGGTTAAGAGAGGTTAGCTTCTTGGGTCATGTGGTATCCGCGTCGGGTATTCGAGTTGACCCGAACAAAATTTCAGCCATACTTGACTGGAAACCTCCGAGAAATGTTACTGAAGTTCGGAGCTTTTTGGGGCTCGCCGGTTATTACCGACGATTTGTGAAAGGTTTCTCGATGATAGCCACACCAATGACGAAGCTACTTCAAAAGGATGTTAAGTTCGAGTGGACGGAGAAATGTCAGAAAAGTTTCGACCAACTGAAAACTCATTTGACTGAAGCTCCAATCTTGGTGCAACCCGAATCAGGTAAAGAGTTTGTCATCTATAGTGACGCATCCCTACTTGGGTTGGGTTGCGTATTGATGCAAGAAGGTCGAGTCGTGGCCTATGCGTCGAGACAATTGAAGCCACACAAGAGGAATTATCCGACCCATGATCTCGAACTAGCTGCCATCGTGTTTGCTTTAAAAATATGGCGACATTATCTATTTGGTGAGAAGTGCCATGTATTTTCGGATCACAAAAGTCTCAAATATTTGATGACTCAACGAGACTTGAATCTGCGACAAAGACGTTGGCTTGAGTTGTTGAAAGATTACGAGCTTGTCATTGATTACCACCCGGGAAAGGCTAACGCGGTTGCGGACGCCTTAAGCCGGAAGTCATTGTTTGCTTTTCGAGCGATGAACGTGCATTTGTCTGTTCTACCAGACAGTGTGTTAGTAGCTGAATTAAAAGCTAAACCATTGTTGACTCACCAAATTCGTGAAGCTCAGAAAGTCGATGATGAATTGGTTGCAAAACGGGCTAAGTGTTTTCCGAACGAGGAATCGGAGTTTCAAATTGATGATGATGATTGTTTGAGGTTCAGAAATCGTTTGTGTGTTCCAAGGAATTCGGAACTCATTTCGATGATTCTGAACGAAGCCCATTGTAGCCGAATGTCAATTCACCCGGGGAGTACGAAAATGTACAATGATTTGAAACGTCAATTTTGGTGGCATGGTATGAAACGGGACATCTCTGACTTTGTTTCGAGATGTTTAATATGTCAACAAGTGAAAGCGGAACATCAAGTGCCTTCAGGATTACTCTAGCCGATCATGATACCCGAGTGGAAATGGGATCGAGTCACAATGGACTTTGTGTCCGGACTGCCCTTGTCAACAAGTAAGAAGGATGCGATATGGGTTATTGTTGATAGACTGACTAAGTCGGCTCATTTCATCCCCGTACGTACGGATTTTTCATTGGAGAAACTAGCTGAATTGTACGTTTATCAAATTGTGAGATTACACGGGGTACCTGTTTCTATCGTGTCGGATAGAGATCCGAGATTCACCTCACGATTTTGGAAGAAATTGCAAGAAGCTCTGGGTACCAAGCTGCATTTTAGCACTGCTTTTCACCCCCAAACCGATGGTCAATCCGAGAGGATAATTCAGATACTTGAGGATATGTTGAGATGTTGCATCCTCGAGTTCAGTAGTTCATGGGAACGGTATTTACCTTTGATTGAATTCGCTTACAACAATAGTTTTCAATCAAGTATTAAGATGGCACCTTACGAGGCTTTGTACGGTCGTAAATGCCGTACACCATTGTTTTGGACCGAGCTCGGTGAAAGCAAAATTTTCGGAGTTGATTTGATTAGAGATGCTGAACAGAAAGTAAAGGTAATCCGTGAAAGTCTGAAGGTAGCCACGGATCGTCAGAAATCGTACGCAGATTTGAAACGAAAAGACATCGAGTATCAGGTGGGAGACAAAGTGTTCCTTAAGGTTTCACCTTGGAAAAAGATACTCAGGTTCGGCCGTAAGGGCAAGTTGAGCCCAAGATTCATTGGGCCGTACAAAATCTCCGAACGAGTTGGTCCGGTTGCGTATAGATTGATTTTGCCCCCGGAGCTTGAAAAGATTCATGACGTCTTTCATGTTTCGATGCTTCGACGCTATCGATCTGATCCATCGCATATAATTAGCCCATCAGAGGTTGAAATTCAAGTCGACATGAGCTATGAAGAAGAACCGATGCGTATCCTAGCTCGTGAAGTGAAGGAGTTGCGAAACAAAAGAGTTCCGCTAGTACAGGTGTTATGGCTCAAACACGGGATCGAGGAAGCAACTTGGGAGACCGAGAGCTCGATGAAAGAACGATACCCAAACCTATTTACCGGTAAGATTTTTAGGGAGGAAAATTTCTTAAGTGGGGGAGAGTTGTGACAGCCCAAAGTTGACCCTAGTCGGGAAGTGGTTTCGGGACCGCTAAACCGAGTCACCGAAATGTTTGAATGTGATACTTATTGTGTAGAATATGTAATTATGAATGTGTGAAAATTTCAAGCTTCAATTTGGTTGATTTCATGTGAATTTAGTCAATAGGACTTATGTGAGAAAATTCTAAAATGTGATAGGTCAATGTGTGAGGACCTATTAGTGCATGTGGACAAAGGGGGGACTTGCATGTCAAATTCCCCCCTAATGAGTAGTGGCCGGCCATGACAAGGAAGGATGGGCAAAACATGTCATGAAACATGTTTTGTTAGTGGAAGAATAAAATAAGGAGTATGGGTAATAAAGAAATGGAAAACAAAAGAAAAAAAATGTGTGTGTGGTGTTTGTCCCCCCATTGCCGTGAGCTAAAGAAGAGAAAGGGGGGGAATTTTGTTCATCCTTTTCTCATCTTCATGCTTGCCAAAAAACTAGAAAGAAAAACAAAGAAAAATTTTCTCATCCTTTGGTTCATCCTTGGCCAAAAAATTTTAAGGAGGAAAGAAGAAGAAAGGTGAAGAGATTCGGCCATGCATGTAGCTAGGCTAAGGTATGTTTGATGATGTTCCATGAGAGGCATGCATGTTTTAGTTGTTAGCTTGAGTTCTACCTAACCCATGGTCTAAATCTTGCTATGTGATGGAAATGGCACTTGACCATGGATGAATCATTCTTGGTTGATGTTTGATGTTGTGGTGATGAGGCATGAGGATGAGTTAAGATTCGGCCTAGGTGGAGGTTGTGTTAATGCCATTGCATGCAAAATATGAAGCTTGTTAATGATGCATGTGATGATGGCTTGATGATTCTTGAACCTCCTTTTTAGCATTTTTTCTTGTGTGAGCACATATGTGCATTGGTTGCTAAATGGAGAAGAATCGGCTAGCAAGATGTGTGCTAAGGCCGAATGTAACTTTGCATGTTAATGAGCAATGCATGTGTTAAATTGATGAAAAGGGGGAGGATGCTTTACTAGTGTGTATATGTGTGTATTAAGTGTTGAAATCGACCCTAAAAATGGACATGCATATTCGGCCAAGGGCAAAGAAATTAGCTAATATGTTGTGTTGATGCATGATTTTTGCATGTATGAGACTTTAATGTCTAATGTATAAATATGGGCTAAGTGCCTTGTGTTCATCTTTTGATGCCTAAATGATGAAATCAATTTATTTGTTTGATTAAGCTCAAGAGCAAAGGGGAAATAAAACCGATAAAGGGAAGGAAAAAGTGGTTGAATAGCTAGCGGAATCGTTCGACAACACCCGAGGTAAGTTCTTGAGTAAGAGAGCTTAAATTTCGATGTGATTAAATCATGCTCTATGTGTGGCTATTAAGCCGAATGTGCAAGGACAATATGTGCCTTATGTTTGAGTTTCGTAAACGAAAATGAAATATGAATGTACCATGAATTATTGTTAGATGTGCATGATTAATTGAATGCTGTCCGGGCTAAGTCCCGAAGGCTTTGTGCTAAGCGAATATATCCGGACTAAGATCCGAAGGCCTTTGTGCGAGATACTAAATCCGGGTTAAGTCCCGAGGGCATTCGTGCGAGTTATTAAAGCCGGGTTAAGTCCCGAAGGCAGTCGTGCGAGTTGTTAAATCCGGGTTACGTCCCGAAGGCATGGTGTGAGTTACTAAAACCGGGCTATGTCCCGAAGGCATTTGAACGAGGAGCTATATCCGGTTAAATCCCGAAGGTACGTGATTTGGTAATGAATGAGCTTGCTGTAAAATTCCAGCGAATACTCGAAAAACATCCCAATATGGGGATATGTTACGTATGTGTTGAATTAAATCGAGCCCTTACAAATAAATGTTCGCTCAGTTGATAAACGAGCTATCGGCCTTCGGCTAAGTTAGTCTATTGTGTATGTGCATAAGGGTTGTTAATGTTGTGAAGCAAGTTTAATATCGATAAATTGCGTATTATGAAATATTCCGTTTAGCTAAATGTGTGATATTCTTTGTTTATGCTGGAATTCCTTGCTCAAACTTACTAAGCATAAATTGCTTACTCGTTACATTGCTCCTCTGTTTTATAGATTTTTGGTTCTCCAGCTATCGGACTCGGGATCTTGAAGTCGAAGTCGCCCACACTATCAAAGGCTCTTTTGGGTACTATTTTGGTTGAATTTTGTTATGGCATGTATAGGACTACCCATTGTTGTCTTTCGAGTACTTTATGAAATGTATAAGTGTACAGCCATGCGAAAATGGCTTGTAGAAGTGGAGTATGGCATTAGACCATTCGTATTTATGAATGTATAGATGGTTTCATGATGTAACTATGTTGGAATGGAAGTGTTGAGCAAATGATCAGCCACTAGAATGGCTAAGTATGATCATATGTGGGCTTATGTATGACAAGGCCCTAGTTGGTCCATGAAACCCCAAATTAGGTAAGGTTCACTTTGAAAACAGAAGCTGATAGCAGCAGTGGTGTGGATTGGAAAAATCACAAGAATTCGTAGGAGTGGAATTAAATAGTGAATAAATTATGTAATCGAACCTTGATGAATCTACTTTCATATGGAAGTAACGAAACAATTATAGGAACAGTACAGAAAGAGATATTCGGGTTCTTGTGGAACAGGGCCAGAACAGTTTCTGGATTCACTGTTCCGCCTTTGGAAATTCACTATAAATTGACCAGAGATAATTAGGGGTCATACCATATATGTATGGATTCCTCTCTGAGTCTAGTTTCCATAGAAACAAACGGCATCAGTATTGAAGCTCTGTGCAGAGAGATATCCCAGTCGTAATGGGAAATGGTCAGTGTAGTCGACCCCTGTAACATGGGAGACTTTGACTAATAAACTGTACTAATTGGCCCGACCAAAAATTCTAGAAAAAATCCATAGGTGGGGACATGAGTCTAGTTTCAGGGAAAAATTACAAAACTGATTTTTGAGTTGTGAAACTCAAGATATGATTTTTGAAGCGACTAGTACTCAGACTGGGCAGTGTCTGGAAAAATTTTTTTCAAAGTTTGTTAACATCTCGTGTCCGACTCCGGTGTCGGTCTCGGGTTCGGGGTGTTACACCAAGGGAGGTTGGATTAAATCTAAAAATATTGTCCACATCAGTAGGTATAAACAGTAATCACTAAAACCTATATTACAAAAATTAAACCTAAACATCAAGGTCATAAAATAAAAACTAAATTCCTAAATTAAAGTTAAAAAAAATTCTCAAATAACAAACAGAAGATTAACTCGCTTTAATGGTTGTAATTAACTTCAAAACTCGAGTTTTATTAGGGAATTAGTTATTAACTAGATAGTATTACCTTCCGGCCTCTACTACCTAATTAATTAACCAACACTCACTTATCTTCCAACCTCACTTTCTTGACCGAGATAAATCATGATTTACTCGGCAATCTCGTCGTCAAATTCGTTTAACCTAGATTACTTCTTAGGTCATCAATCCTAAAGTTTAAGAACGCATGAATTTATGTCAGCTAATGCGTAAGGAAAACCCTTGATCTTTCTTTAATCACTCTCACATCCACTCGTTAATCTCCCTAAAAGACTTAGTCACTAATTGATTCAATTACCATCTTTATCAGAATTAAATTAATCATGCAAAACAAAAATTAAATTAACACAAGAGAGAGATGGAAATTGGTCCACTGGTAAATTGGATATACTCGGATCTGCGAAATCCTTTAACAGTTGTTGAGGCATCGTTTTTTGCAAACAAGAAGTAAAAGAAAACTGCGAAAATATTTAATAACAAAGACTTGGACTCAAATTGAATCCAAGTTGAAGAACAAAGAAAATAAAATTGTTTTAAAAGAAAATAAAATTGTATTAAAAGAAAATAAAACTAAATTAAAATTCTAAACTACTAAACTAAAACCCTAGAACGGCTTGGCAAAAAGCTCTCTAGCTTTGCCTCAACTTAGCTATTTATAGGCAAAGTTTAGCAGCCCTAATTAGGTCAAATACAAGCCTTAATCACATAAAATATGAGTTATGCAGACGGAAACACCCTTGCTCAATTTCTGCACCATGTTGTACCTGTGTCGCGACACAGACTTATGTGTGTCGTGACACAACTTCAAATATGAAAATTTTAAATTGCCCCAGTTGTGTTGCGACTCCGAAAGCTTGTGCCACGACTCAACTGTCGTTCCTGGTGCTCTTGGGTTAAAAGAAAGGTGTCCTGCGCACTCAATAAGATTGTTAAAAGTACCTTAAAGCCGATATTGGCCCAATAGGTCAACTAATTTGAAATAATGCATAAAAACACTTATTTTGTAATAATTTGAATCTAAACTAGGAAATGTGAAAATGCAATAAAAGAAATTAAAATGATTAGAAAACAAGTTCGTTAAGGGTCAAAAAGTACTTAAATTGTCACTACGATTTGTGGCAGGTTATTAAGTCCAACACATAAAGAAAGGGAGAAATCAAGTAGCTCACCTCTTGGCTAATGAAGGATTCAATCGAAAACAGGATGTCTGGTGGGTGGAGGAAGCTTCGATGACGGTTCAGGAATTGGTGACGCTGGAAAGGCAGACCATATATCACCCCAATTGAAGTTCACGGCTCAGTGGCAGTAAGAAGCTAAAAGACTTAGGCTTCCTTTGGATGCAACTGCATCTCAGTACGTTGGTTTTTTTAGGCTAAAAAAAATTGCAACTGAAATGTTAGTAAACGCAAGGCTGTTTGGAAAGCATTCTTCAGTGCGTTGAAAATGCATTTCACCTCACTAGAGTCTTAATTCCAGACTGGAGCCTTTTGTTCCAGTAAAAATTTAGCAACTTCAATTGCTTGTTGTTTTCCTCTTTTACCCATATATTCTTCAGTTGCATTCTTCAGGCTTTTCTGATGTTTGGTTACCTTCTTCTTCCCTTTCCCCTTCCCCTTCCCTTTCCCCTTCCCCTTCCCTTTCCCCTTCCCGTTGGGTTGCAAATCAGTTTGGTCAAGGACTTCTTCCGGTTCCTCCTTCATCCAGGTAAGGCTCCTTCTCCTTCTTCCGTTTTTCATTCCTTTTTCTTCTTCCGTTCTTCATCTTCTCTTCTCAGCATATTCTATTTTGTTTCCTCTCTTTCTCTCTTTCTCAAGCAAATCTACCATGAATGCTTCCATTAGTACATCAAGAGATCACAAAGTCTTCTCAATTTCCCTCTTAAAATTAATTTTTCAAATTCAATTTTGATGAATTCTTAATTTGTGTAAAGAAGAAAAAGGAAAAACTAATCGGAAATGTTTTCACAGTTCGGAGCGACGGCGGAGACGTTGAGCTAAGCGTCGACGATGGTGTTCCAGATCGGAACCGATGCTCACCTCTACGACGATCCAGATGACATCAGCATAGCTCCGCTTTTAGATAGTAAATTTGATTCGGAGAAGTGTGAGGCTCTCAAGCGACTCCTCGCTCTCATCGCTCAAGGCTTCGACGTCTCCAATTACTTCCCTCAGGTAATTTGTTTTTCATTTTTGATTTCTTTTTATTGAATGAACTCTGAAAAAATTACTTAAAATTTAATATTGAAGTGATCTGGATTTTGTAATTTCATTCAGAGCACCGTTTTGACTGTTGATAAGGTTTCTGGAAAGTGTAAATAAATTTTAAGTGTCTAAAAGATTAAATATCATTGTTTAATAGGTGTGGTGAACTTATCACAGGATAATTGAGAAAGAAAATTAAGCTATCGAGTGTTGTAGTTATAATTCATTGGATCTTTATTGATAATTGTACTCTGATTAGTGAAGAAATGGTTGAATCGGGTCTCGGACTGTGGATAAAATACATATAGCTATTCATAATTGCATTCATGATATGAAATCAGGGTTTGGTAATGGATACTTTTAAATCTTATATTTGTTTGTTAATTGAGGTGTATATATGTTTTTCATCTCTCTGGTTGCTTGAATTACAGGTTGTTAAAAACGTGGCATCTCAATCTTTGGAAGTAAAGAAACTTGTTTATTTGTATCTACTGCATTATGCTGAAAAGTATGTTTCGCAAACTTCTCTTACAATATTATTTTTATTTTCCCATGGTTGCTTCCATATGTTAAGAAGCAATATTAGTAAATGAGGGATTTATTAGTATGAACAAAGAACATGCTTGCTTGAAATCTATCTCTAATTGCACCGGATAGAAACGGTATCAAGTTTAACTAGTTATTAGATAAGAGTAGTTATTAGATCATGATTTTTAAGCACTTTTCAAGTTTAATTAATTACAATTCATTTTGAAGAACTGTTCTTTTTCTTAATAAAAGCAGTGCTTGAGATGGTGGAAACTCATTAGTTTAAAATAATAGTGGCTCAAAGGAGAGGTGATGAGTGACCTGGATTGTATTTCTTGTATTTAAGCAGGTAGATTGAACTTATGGTTAATGTTTCTGTGTTTAATTTTGTAGGCGTCCCAACGAAGCATTGTTGTCAATTAATTGTTTCCAGAAGGATTTGGGGGACCCTAATCCCTTGGTGAGAGCATGGGCACTTCGCACCATGGCTGGAATTCGTCTTCATGTTATTGCACCTCTTGTTCTGGTGGCTGTGGGCAAGTGTGCTAGAGATCCATCTGTCTATGTTAGAAAATGTGCAGCTAGTGCTCTTCCAAAAGTACATGATTTGCGCCTAGAGGAACATACCTCGGCAATTGAAGAGGTTCACTTGATAGATTTATTTCTTTATGATTATTTTTGCTTTCATGTTATCCACCATTTATTATGACCTTACTTTGCTACGACTCGATTTCCATTATTAAGATCAGTTGAAAACTGCTTCCTTAAAAGGTTTGGTATTTTTGGAAAGAAGGTTTTAGACTAGTTTGGCATGCAATATGCAAAGATAATATCTTTTCATCTTTTGTGCTTGCATTTTTCAGGAATTTTTTTGTACCTAAATAAACATTCATAGATTTGTGCTTCTTTACTTGGACGTTCAATTTTAGATGTCTTTAGTAGCATGACACCTTAAACATCTATCTCTTGTTATAATATATTCCAATAGGGTTGGATTTATGTTTGATGTTATAGCTGGTATGTCAGCTACATTTTGTTTGTAATTCTATCTAGGCTTTAGTCATGTATTAGTGGGAGCAGTTATACATTAGTTAACTACCATATTTCATTGTAACATAAATGCTTCCCAAGTCAATTAAAAATCTCTGATTTTTGGAAATCAAATTCAGTTTTCTTATTGTTCAAACTTCTTTGCATTCGTTTTTCTTTTTCTCCTTAGTTTTCTGCTAAAAAAACCAACACATGTAATCCGGACTACTTATGTATATGGCATATTGCTTATTCAAGTAATGAAGTTAATCTTTACATCATCCGGGTTACTTGCTTCTGTTTTCTTCCTCTGCTGTCAAAACCCCAACAGATGTGATTTTTAACTCTTCCCTTTAGCATTGATGACCAGCTCAAGGCTCGACATTGCACGTTCTACATGGTGGCCATAGGCTATTTCAGTTACTAGCCAACAGTTGATTTTAGTTTTAAAGTTATTTGGTGCTAGCAATGTCTTGCATTGAGTTACTGATGACAAACATTTGAAATAACATGCATTAAGACCCTTATTCTAGTGTTGATTTATTATTTTATCTTTCAATAATGTTTTATTTATCTAAAGGCTCAATAATTTCAATAATCTTTCAATAATGAATTGAGCCCTTATAATTAAATATATGATTAATTTTGAAATATTAAATAAAATAAATTTTTGAACTTTTTTTCTAGTTTTAATTCATTTTTAATTCTTTATTATTAAAAATAAATATAATTGTAATAATTTTTAATCATTTATTAATTTTGTAATTGTTAAATAATTTTAAAAACTTCTATTATATATCATTTTTAATCTAATGTCCTTAAAAGTTATTTCTTATTCTCACCTCACCGCGACAGCTGCGTTTGAATCCAAACACACACTCCACCGCTGTTTCTAATCTCACTGCTACAGTATCCAATCTCACCGCTATAGTACCTAATCTCACCGCCACCACTGTTTTTAACCTCACTAGAGCTAAACACACCGCCCATCTAAACTAAGCCTTAATCTTTAGCTAACAGAGGTACAAATGTTTCAAATTAAGAGTGGTTTATTGATTTTTTTTCATCAATCTGAAACGTTTACTAGCATGTTGAGGCTCTAGGGCTGGAAAAGGAAGGACTAATTTATTTATTATTCTGCTATTTGACAGGTGCTTTTTGCAATATTAATAAAGCATGCCAATTTTGCAGTAAAAAATAAAAAAATAAAAAAATAAAACAAAATTATTACTTTTCTGTTTTTATCTTGTCTAGCTTTTTTTTTATATATAAAAAAGAAAAAAGAAAAAATAATTTATTTTTATAATTTAGATTTGATAAACAATTTAAATGAATTGAAATTTTGAATTGAGTTTGGAAAAGAAAATTTTGAGGTGTATTTTAACTTTTTTTTACTAAAAAAAGATATTAGAATCAATTTCATAAGCCTTTCTAATATCAATTTTGAATGTTCTTTAAGGGCATGAAACTTGACTTTAAAATATTACTAATTTGTTTTGAGAAACACTTAGGAATCGTGTAATGATCTAACTCCTTTTGGTTTTGTTATGTTTTTAATTTGTTATTAGATTATATTGAATGATCATTTTCTTTATTTCTCATACATATTAGTTCTTCAACAACAATATTTCGAGATTTTATCTTTTCAAAATTTTTATCTAAAATTTTTTATTTTAAAATAGTTTTAAATTTTTTAAATAATTGTAATATAGAATCAAGGTAAAATTGATAAAAAAATATAAAATTTAATAACTAAATTATTATATCAACTGAAAAAATATCATTTAATGATTGAGCAACATAAAAAATAATTTCGAAAACTTTAATAATTAAATTATATTTTTTTAATTCAAGTGATCAAGATAAAAATTCATCCACTATTTAGGGACTAATGATATATTTAAGGCTTCAACATGGGCCCGCCACTTCCTTTTTATAATTATTTTTTCCCTTTTTTTTCAGCCCTTTCCTTTTCTACTTTCTTCGTTCTTTTCTTTCTCTACTTGTCCTTCCCTTCACAACCCTACCACCATGAGCCACCGCCGTCCATGGCTTTCTCCGGCTGGTCCCTACCATTAACACAAAACCGAAGATCTTTTCACCCTCTCCTCATTTAAGGCTTAGATATTTTAAAATGGCCTAAAACCCTTCCTAATCTACCCTTCAGATCACGATCGATCTGCAAATCCCGCCGTTCAACCGCCTCGATTTTCCAGTATGTTATTCTCCGCACTGGAGCTCCGAACCCGAAAGATTAGTGGCGTTTCTTTTTATTTTTTGACTTCTTTTACTATTTTTTGAATACTGAATTTTCTCTGTTTGGAGGCGCGGTTCGGATGAAGCTTTTCCTTCTTTTCGGTTTTGCAGACTTCGATTCAGGTCCGTTTCTCTTTTTTTTTTGTTGAATTTGTGGTTGGGTTCTCTATTGGTCTCTGTTCGCTTGCTGCTGGGTTTGTGAGTTATGGTTTGGGGAGCTAGGCTTGGTGCTGAAGTATGATGATGGATAGGTAATGTGTTGCAAGAGGGCTATGGAAATGGTGGAGTTGGGCGAGTTGAGGAGGTTGCTGTTTAGAGATGGTAATGGTTAATTGAGGGAGGGGAGCTAGTGTATAGACGAGGCAAGGTGTTGAATGGTGAAGGCAGTGGGGTGCTTGATTGGTGTTGGTAATGGAGGTTTTGGCTTCTGGGTTAGCTCAGACAAACCAAGAATCTTGCTGTGCTATTGCTGTCTTCTTTTTTTCTGAAAATTTTGCTAACCTCCACTTCTTCTTGTTGCAGGGTGCTTATAACGGAGCATTGGCGTGGGACTTTGGTGAAGCTGGTGTGTGCAGTAGGGTGGTTGATGGGATTTGTCGGCAGAGGGTATGGTGGTGGCAGTAATCGGTTGATGAGATGGTGACTATGTGAGGGACCGAAATGCATAATTTGTGAAAGTCAAAGGGCTTTTTATATATACATACCATTGGGTTAAAGCCCAAAACTTTTAAAACATGACTCAATTTAAATTAATGCAATAAAAATTCTTCTAATCTAAATAATTAGTAGATTGGATAAAATACTTGGGTGTCTATACTTAAATCACTTTTCAAGAGCAATTTTTTCTATCAACATGATAGAAGTTTTATTTATTTTTCTTGATGATTATTCATTCTAGAGCTAAAGAAAATGAAGCTAAGATTGGTAGGGTGATGCTGATGGCAATTGAAACAAAAACACATACAGAATCAAATATTCACAATGTACTTTTTAATAACTCAACTTGATCTTCATATTCCTTAATGTTCCCTCTAGGATTCTCCTCAAATCTTGCTATCCTGAACTGTTTTAGCTCAACTCCCTTTGCCTCTCCTATAAGCGCTAAATCAGCCAATATCCTCCCTATCGCGGGTGACATCTTGAACCCATGACCTGAAAATCCACCTCCGATCACCACATCCTTCCCGAACTCCCCTCCCAAAAAATCGATCACGAAATCCTCATCAGGTGTCATCGAGTACACACACAATTGAGTCATGACTGGTTTGCTCGAATCGACTTTCCCTTTGAATCTTTGCTCAACCCATTGCTTTAATGAATCGGGCACAAGTCCTGGTCCCCATGGCCTTTTGTCTGGGTTACATTGATAGCCTCCATGTACTGCTACTTTAATCAACCCTGGGTACTCCAGTGACGGTGTGCCATAAATGTATGGATGTCCGTAGCTAGCGAACGTCGGAAAATCATTTCCAATTGCATACTCGACCTCGTGTCCGTCCTTAATCCGCCAATAACATACATTGGTTTCCAATGGTTGGATAGGAAGTTCAATGCCGCGCACCGTTTTAACCAAATTTCTCATCCAACCACCCACTGTCACCACACATTTTTTACCCCAAAAAATTTCACCATTGCTTGCAGCTACCTTCAATCCTCGGTCACCATCTTTGTTTATGCTAACCACTTTGATGTTGTCCTTAAGGCATGCACCATTCTTGAAAGCCAGCATTTGGAACATTGACACTGCCTTGGTGGGCTTGATGATGCCGCCAAGCTCGCACGACACGCCAATCCAGTCCTCTGGTATATCGATCCGTCCGGAAAATCTTTCAGCGACTTGCCGGTGATCGAGGACTTGGTACGGGATGCCGTTCTTTCTACAAGTAGAGATCACAGAAAGGAGACTCTTGGCGTCGGATGGGCCCATGTCGAACTGTTGGGCCTTGAAGTAAACCTTGAACCCGATTTCAGATTGAGCCTGCTCCCACAACCGATACGACTCATCGACCAAGCCGAAGTAGTAGTCTTCAGGGTACGTTGCTCGTATGGTGCGTGACTCGCCGTGAGAGGAACCTCGATGGTGGAGAAAGTCAAACTGCTCGAGGAGTAGCGTTTTTTGGACTCTTTTGGCTAGTTGGTACGCCGTGGAGCTCCCCATGACGCCCGCCCCTACGACGATTACGTCAAATTCATTGTCCGAATATCCCGTATTCATCGCACTGTTACAGTGACAGAAAGGGGGTTTAGCTATTCCTTTCAACTTGGCTTAGTTATTATTTCGCAGAGTGTGGCATATATAGTAGTACTAGCCAATAGCAGTAGGCATCTAAAATGATATTTTAATGTAAAAAAAGGCCCACATTTGGGAGGTAATTTCATTATTGCCATATGTTGTTTGTTTCTTCCTGATTTGACTAAAGATTAATGCTAAATTCCGTAATACATACGAAAGTTGGTAAGCAATATATTTGGAACTTTTCATGTTCTAATTATGCTCCCAGTTCATGTATTTTTTTCACATTTTAAATTCAGTCCTTTCTTTTTAATTCTATAAAATCCCTCAATTCTGTTCAATTAATAATTATATTTTAATTAATAAAATCATTAAAATATTTATATTAAAGTGTGTTGTAAGCATTTTCTGTTCGAGTTAAACTTGAATTAAGCTTGATTTGCACAATAAAAAAGATTCAAAGATTCAAACTTTTGAACTTTATGATTATTTTTTACCCATGACTATTGTTATTAATAAAAAAGATCTTGTGTTTTTCTTAATAAAACCCAATGTTTTGAAATTAATTTTTCTTTAATAAAAGTATGAATAATCTTACAACACCATATTTGCTTATTTAACCACGTAAACATTTAAAAAAAAACAAATCACATAATTCAATTTTGAGTTAAGTCAATGCACTAAATATAACAGAAATACAAGAACAATGAGCATAATTAATGCTCGTATGATTTCGCTTTGTGAATGGCATCAAAATCAAGTGCAAGGAAAACATTATACTTTTGCTGCACATTGATAGGACTTTATTGAAAAAAAGGGGCATTATCATTTAAAAAAAGAGTTGATAATGAGAATCTCTTGGAAAGCCAATCCCTTTGTCATATTAGGCAGCTTTATTTGTGCAACACCCCTCATTTTTTGTCACCATCCATTTATCCCTTTCTTTTTTTCTTTTTTCTTTTTTTTTTATGGTTAATTCATCTTTTGCTTTCTATGATGGCCCATTTTAGTATTATTATTTGATACATTTAATAGTTATAAGCTCAGTTTATTTATGCATGTATGCTTAGAAATTAATAACATGGTGTTTGCTTTAAGCACGTTCCAAAAATGGAGGGTCTTGGATGACCTAATGCAATCACAATTGAAATGATTTTGAATATTCAGTATGTTCTGCAACATACAGACTGGCATTGTAACATCAATCTATCATAACGACAAATTGAATATGGCATGGCTGACTCATCAATGACTAAACATTTGACCCACTAACAATAACATATTCACTCATCTTTATTGTCCTCCCAAATCAGAACTTCTTACAACTTGCAAGCTCAGAATGATTTAAGTCTAATGTGGTATTTAATGTTTGAGTTTAGTTTTAATATTTAATTAGATATTTAAATTTTTTATCTTAATTTAATATTTGAGTTTGATTTTAATGTTCAATCTTAATATTTAGATTAATACATGCGTAGATAGGGTGACATCCTTTAAATTTAGTTCACTCAAGTTGTTAATTTTAAAATTTTAAAAATCAGCTAACTTGCAATGCATTTCTTAATGAAATCTAGGCATTTTTTTAGTCAAGATGTCTTCTGATTGATGAAAGATCGATCTCTTAGATTCAAAACTCATTTTGAATCATCTTATTTTGAGCTCGGTAGCTCGAGTTATGACCATTTTAGTGAAGATTGCATAAGCATAATTTTTAGGACGAGAATATTATGGGAATTATGAGTTTTGGGCTTTTATTCGTGTTTAAATGATATTGAGTTTGACTTTAAGGCTTAATTTTGATTATATATAATCCCTGATTTTTATTTAATAAGTTTTATATTTTTTGTATTTATTTATTTCGAATTTTAGGATATTTTAAAATACTTTATGTTGCTTAGAAGTTTTATATTTCTTAGTTGGCAAGAAGATTTAGTTAAACTAAAATTACTTATTGTTTAGCCAAATTAGAAATTTTATTGAATTAGTTTGTTTTTCATTAAGTTTGTTGTGGAGTGTGCCTCACATTTTCCCTGAAATGAATCCGACGTCGTGACGACGACAAGCCGACGTCTCGACGACGCAACACACAACATCCCGATGAGAAGAACCTGAAGTCCCGATGACGCGACATGTGATGTCCTGATGAGCCGATAGTGACGTCACGACATGGCGATGTGTTCCCTACTAAATTGGGTTTTTTCTCCTAGTTAAACTCTGCTATCTTTTCTCAATAACTCTAATAACTCTAAAGACATTTTAATCAGATTAGCCCACGAATTTTAGTCTATAAATAGGGCTTTTAGCAACCCTAGAGAGTTGAATTCAACAACACAATTAAGAGATAGTTTTGTGGGAATTTTGAGAGAACTTTGTATCTTGGGTTTGGGTTTATTTTTGTTTCTCCATCTTGTACTCATTATTGATTATTTTTTGTTTTAGTGAAGTTTTCTTTGCTTGTAGTTTTTTATCCTCTTAACAGAAGTTATTCTACGTAAATATTTGTGTCCAATTTTCTCTATTCATTCATGTTCGTTGTTTAATTTGGGTTTATCCCTAGCAAACTGATATCAAAGCTTAGTTCAGATTCTGCATTCAACCCGTTCAGAGATGGCAATGAGATACGATATTGAGAAGTTCAATGGAATCACAAATTTCAGTTTATGGTAAGTTCGAATGGCGACAATTTTGGTTCAGAACAGTTTGGAAAAGGTCGTTACAGGGCAAAAGCCTGTAGATGTGAATTAGACGGATGAGAGGATAATGATGAGAAGGCTTTGTCAACAATTCAATTGTGCCTCGTGAACAATGTGTTGCAGGAGGTGCTTACAAAGAAAATGACAGCAACCTTATGGAGAAAATTAGAAGTCCTTCACATGACAAAGTCTCTCACAAATTTCTTGGTATTGAAATCACGATTATACACGTTCCGTATACCGAACGTGTGTCTATTAGGGCTCACATCAGTGAATTTGTTACTCTCCTAAATGACCTGAAGAATGTCAAGGCCAACATAGAAGATGAAGATCAAATTATGTTATTGTTTTGTTCTTTGCCCCATTCATATAAAACTTTTAGGGAAACCCTGATTTATGGTAGAGAGAGACTCTCGTTCAAAGATGTCAAGGGAAACTTATTGAACAATGATAAACTTGAAAATGAGTTAGGTGCGAAGAACAAGTTAGATGGACAAGCCTCAGTTTCGTTGCAATGGGCAAGCAATAATCTATAAAATCAGATAAGAACATGCCTAGGGCAAAATCGATCAAGAAACCGTGACAAGAAATGTGGCTATTGCAAAAAGATGGGTCACATCAAAGTAGAATACTATAAACTTCAAAATAAAAATAAGAGGGCTTCTGAAAACGACGAGAAAGGGAAGCAGAAAGTTGATGTAGCCGATGCTAGTGTGGCCGAAAATAGAGGTGATGATTTGTTGCTGGCATCAACAACCGAAAGGTCTAAGTTTTCATCTGAGTGGATCTTAGGTTCAGTGTAACACCCCAAACTCAACCCAGTCGTTATGGCCAAATTTAGAAAGCTACATTGGCCACCGGAATGACCCAAAAAACCTTTCTTGATTTCAGACGTATTTTTTTAAACCATTTGCACACTTCGTTCAAAACTAGTAAAATTGAATGTTTGACTTTAATTTCAATCTCATTTCAAAAACTATTTGTCCACAAATATGACCAAAATAAACTTTCAGAATTTTGAATTTTTTTAAACTATTGGCTTATCATTTCAAAACAAATGAAATAAAACATTTGTTTTAATTTCATAACAACCATGAAAATTTCAGGAATCAAAATAAATAATATCTCAATTGTAAATATTCAATCATTTATTCAAAATTAGTTCAAATTTTCAATCATACTTGTAAATCATGTCTTTTTATTCAAAATTGGAGAACTTGATTATTCATCATTATTTTAGAAATAAAAACATATTAACTTCATAAATCAAATGTGTTCAGAAAACTCATTTGTAAACATTAATAATTTTGAAATCTAAGTCTAATTTTATTAAAAACTCATTTTTCAGAAATGCAGCGGAAAAATGTGTTATTAATAGATTCTATTTTAAAAATCAAGTTTCAAGCGAAATCTTATCAAGTACTAATTTATCTAGTTTTTAAACATGCAAGCAATTTATGCAAATCAAAATGAAAAATCCCCAAAATAAAGTCCCATGCCACAGTCCATACACAAACTTATTACAAACCCAAAATATCAAAATATCAAAATAAAATTTAATTAATTTAAGTTAAAAAGATTTACGAGAAACTCTTTCAAATGCCATCATCGAATTCTAACATCGAGGTTATCTGTGAAATTAGAAAACTAAATGGGTGAGCTATAAAGCTCAGTGTGAGATTAACATAAACACAATCGCATACATATAAAGATATACATTATCCAATCACAATAATCGTACCAGTTTCATATAACTCAATATTTTACACTTATACTATGCATGATCATGTCAATGCACATTTTGTAAAACAATGTAGATTTTGTGAAAATAGTCATACTCATCTATACTACACACCATAATCGAGTTTTTCCCAGAACTCGTCCATCTAACACACCAAATTGTAAACAGTGTCACCAAAATCGTAGATAAACTGACAATAATCAATATCGTGGACAAGCCATCAAAATGGAAGATATACTGCCACATAATCAAAATCGTGAACAGTGTCACATTAATGTAGATAAACTACCACATACTTCCACCTTTCACATATCCCACCCCATGCATGTGATATGGCCAAAATCACTCAAATTATATAGGACTGTTTAACATGCAAATCTCATATGTACACATGGTACCAAAATTTCACAATTTATTTTCATGCGAACATTACGTATGCCATATAATCACATAACATGAGAATGAGATGTACATATTTTTCAAATCAATAATAAAAATCAATACCACACAACATGCTTTTCACAATATATACGGTTTGGGGAAATCCTTACTTGACAAAATTCATATTGAGGGGTTATCTCTCTTTATGGATACATAAAATATCCTTGTTAATAACATTATTTAAATAACAACATTGTTATCAATATAAAACAAAGACAATTTAGTTTAGTGTTAAAACCCACACCTGATCGTAGATCTGGTGTGCAACAACTATCTAAGAACACCCACACTTGGATCTAACAATTAGATTATCTATTCAATCAACAAATGGTGATCTTACATCAATAACGATCATTAATAAGGTTGATACATTAGTTGGTATCAATTTTCCTATTAACACTTACCCTTAGAAAAATAATCACTTGGATTAGTGATTTCGATTCCTACTTTAATGATCTCTTGAGTTGGTGTCAATGGGCCTTTCAATAAATAAGACATATGAGATGTTACTATTTGAGAGAATAAATCACTAAAATCTTCAAAAACATTCAGCCAAGGGAAGAAAATAGGGAGGAGAAAAATATTTGTACACCACCCTTACACTTATACTATCATGATTGGAACAGAAAGATGGATGGATCGTATTGATCATGAATCAGAGGGGAAATAATGATCTAAAAAGGAGGATTATTTGAAAATAAATCTAAGAAAATAGAGTTTAGAATTAAGAATTAAACAAAATAATTAGTGCAAAATTTTCTTGACTACTAAAAGTAATAATGAATAATTAAAAATGAAGAAGAAGGGAGAAAGAATCTCCACCATTGGTAATGGTGCTACGACAATAACGATGACGGCGATGGTGGTGGTTTGGCGTTAAAGTCGACGGTTCGATAGGGGAGAAAGAAAAAGGTTATGGTTTTGGTCACTCTCTTAAAGGAGAAGAGAGGAGAAAAGGAAAAAATAAAAGAAAAGAAGGCGAAGATGCGCGGTGGCTCGCGATGGTTGACACAGTAGAGGAGGATGGCGCTAAGGGCGACGGTGGAGAAAATGGTGGAGACAAGTAGCGACAAGGTGGAGGTCTGGTGGTGACGATGGTGGTTCAAGGAAAAGGAGTGGTGGAGGAGAGGAGGAAAAATAATACAAATGGTGGTTGATGGCTAAAAAAAAAGAAAAAATGAGAAAACAGGGAGGAGCAAAATAGTGGGTGGTAAAAATGAATAGGAAAATAAAAGATGAACAAAATGTTGTCATTTATCTTGTCCAGGTTCAATGTATGTCACACAAGGTATGGGTGTAAAAATAGGAATGTTGAGGGGACAAAGGAGCAAAAGGGGTATCATGGGAGTGAAAAAGGGGCTATTGAGGGAATATTAAGTAGCTAAAGGAGGAAATAATCTTTCTTTGCATAGTAATCAAGAGTGGACGGTTATAAAAGCTTTGATCAAATTTTTACGAGTCAAAAATTAAATAAAAAAACACGAGAATGTGGGGAATTGAACATAAGACTTTAAGAAATTATCTAAGCACTTAACCACTAAACCAACTCCCTTCCTTATTATAATTCCTACAACATTTATTTTAAAAACATGGTGTGACCTTTGCTAAGGTTTGAGAAAAAAGTGCACCACATAGAAAATAATGTGAGGGAAGAGATTCGAACACAGGTCATCAAGGACAACTCCACCACTACTCAATCACTAAAAAAATTCGGGCATGACCACTCTCGATTCATTAACCCAATTTCTACTGACCCAATTTTTAGGGTGTGACTTCAGGGTGTTCCTACCATATGTGTCCCAACAGGGACTGGTTCTTCACATACAGTTCAATTGAAAGTGAAGTGCTTGTGGGAAATAACTCACCTTGCAAAATAACTTGCACTGGTACCATTCAGATTAGGATGCATGAAGGGATAATCAAAGCATTATCAGATGTCAAGCATGTGTCTTATTTAAAGAAGAATCTCATCTCTTTAGGTATTTTAAACTTGAATGGTTGCAGGATCATCATTGAGTCAAACAGTTTGAAAATATCTGGTGGAGCTCTTGCCTTGATGAGAGGACAAAAAGTTGATAGCCTATACATTCTGCAAGGTTCGATGGTGATCGGTTTGGTAGCAATTACAAAAATAGAGACAAAATTGTCGCCACGTCGTTACAAGGACTCCTATGATGTTGCCATGACAGACAAAATTCTCTCTTTACAGATTTTGAATCAACTCAATTGTGGCACATGCGACTCGGTCATATGAGCAAAAAAGGTATGACCATTTTTGTAACACCCTAAACCCAACCCGATTCACCAAATTTGGATATTGGGTGTTACATTACTATTACAGACTTATACATGCTTAAGATATACAAATTTTCAAAGAAATACATCTTATTAGTAACACTGCCCAACAAAGTTGCGTTTGGATGAACAATGTGTACAAAACATACAAATATAATTACACGTCACATTGGCCTATACGGTCCATCTTATTCAACCTTTAAAAAAATAATGTTGACTTCATTTATTGACCAACACGATTTATTCACTCTATAAGGCTTACAAAAAAAATTTAGAGGCTTATTCGAAACATTTCTATCAGACTCAAACATGCTTGTGCAACCCCCACTCTGTATGCATAAGTGCCCACTTCGCCACTTCTTTGGCGTAACCTTGGCATCGTCCCTCCTTGTGCTTCCTTTACCTGAGACATAAAACACAAAGGGGTAATTTCAATAGAACTTAGTGAAAGAACCTTCTTTTACTTGAGCCCTTATTCAAGGGTTTCATCATTTATTTCTTGTTCATAACTTTGACCCTATCAATTGTATAGACTTCGCCATAACCTTCCATATTGGCTTTTCTTTCAGAACTAATCCGCACTTACTGAATTCTCAGAATACCGTGTTCGACATTCATTCAGAGTCCGAACATAGACGTTGTTTTCAAATAGTCATAATGAGAACTGTTCTTCAAATTACGCCATTAAGGCGTTCCTTTCCAAAGATAGCCAAAGAGGATTTCCTTTCAAAGTCTCGCCACAAAAGCGTCATTTTACAGAGATTGCCACTAAGGTTTCCTTTTACCAAAGATAGCCATAAAGACGTCTTTTTATGGAAATTGCCACAAAGGCACTTCTTTAGGTTGCGCCAAAAAGGTGTCTTCTTATTGATTACCACAAAGGTATTCCTTATCAGAGATTTGCCACAAAGCCATTCCTTATTAGAGATTTTCTATAAAGGCATTCCTTTAACAGAAACAATCACAAAGGCTCACTTTTATGGAACTTGGTGTTTTTGACAACAGGGATTCACCTAAACTCATGGTCATGAGGTTTGCCCTTCATCATATGGTATTCACCCAACCGTCTTTTACATATTTCATATGATGTCATGGCGCAACCATGGTCTTACACTATATGGTCTTTAGAGTGCCACGGCCATGGACTTATCCTTATAAGAGATTCCTATTTTTAGTCCCGACGGAACCCTTTAAATGACTCCAAAGACAGACACATGCTTATCATGCAGACTCATAGTTGACAAACTTATTCCCTTTAGACTTCTTCATGACAGATGCATTCATGCTTACAGATGCAATGCATTTCACACCAGACTCGTTCGAACAACGGCTAACTCATAATAGACATATTCATGCTTTTAGACATATATGCACGCATACTGTTCCTTTCCTTATTAGAGTCATAGAGTCATTCTTTAGTCACTTAGCACATAAATATCTAGATTACAAACATACATGTAAAAGTAGTTTAGATGCTCACCTATTAACCATGCAGCTTGGGCTCTAGTTCTAAGTTCTTCTTAGAGATTACAACAACCACTACCTTGGTATGAAGAAATCACCGATAAAGCTTAGGATTTCTACTCTATTATAAGAAATACTTTCTCTCTGCTTTTCTAACTTGAATATAGTAGGATTTTTGAAGAGAGAGAGAGAAAGGGTATGTTCTATTTTTCTTTAGACTCAAACTGAAAATACTTTGTAGAGAAGGAAAAGAAAAACTCTTTCCTTTCAGTCCTGGTCACCCATATTTATACAACCCTTTTCTGTATGATAACTTGACACATGTTACAATCATAACCAAGTTGTTGCATGGGTGGTTCACAACTGTAAGGAAACGTGTATGAAAATCCATCTATATATTCATATAAATATTCATGATTTTATTTCATGGTTTGTTCCTGACTACCTGTTAGGACGTAACCAGGATCATACTAGACAAACTTAGCGTGCAATGTATTTTGACGGTATCTCTAATAGTCAAAATTCCTTGACAACTTACTAAGTTCATTTCTTAGAGATCCTTCATTACTCCTAAGCTAACTATTTTCTTTACCTTTTACTGCCAAAAACATCGTTTGGGTGGATAGATACATGTTAACCTATTCTCTTCAGAGACTTCGCCTAAAGGCGTACTTGCGAACTTGAACTCTTAGTCGAATCTAACATCTTGCCTTCTCAGGACCTATTCCAAAATTCTTGCAATATTCAAATATTAAAGCTTTATCGGGTGACGTGTCATAGTTTTAAATAAAAAAGGTTTTCCAATAGGCACCGAAGTTAAAAAGTTAGATTTCTTCAAGCATTGCATTTATAGAAAGAATACTCGATTCAACTTTGATTTGCCAGTGCACAAGAAAAGAGGGACCCTTGACTATATTCATTTTGACTTATGGGATTCGATTCTAGTCGTCTACAGTGAGGTAGCAAATATCTTCTAACTTTTATTAATGACCACTTCATGAAAGTTTGGGTTTATTTCTTGAAGCACAAGAATGAAGTCTTCTGGATCTTTAAATAGTGGAAGACCTTTTTAGAAAAGTAGACTAGGAAGTTCGTAAAACGGTTAAGAACGGATAATAGTCTCGAGTTCTATTCAACTGATTTTAATGATTACTGCAAATGAAAATGAATGGAAAGACATCGCACAGTTGTTACCTTGTAGCAAAATGGGGTTGCTGAAAGGATGAACAAAAATTTATTTGAGAAATCCTGATGTATTTTCTCAAACGCAAGTTTAGAAAATGATTTTTAGGCTGAAGCAGTTAACTTGACAATTTATTTTTGGAAAAATGAGTTTGGAAAACTCGAAGAAAAATAAGGAAAAACCAAAGTTTTAATTTTTTTTCCAAAAACAAGAACTTTGTTGTGATATCTAAATTAATAAACACTTGATCAAAGTTGTACCTTTTTTATTCGTCTATGATGAATGCTTCGATCGAGTAGTCTTTTCCACTATCCTCAAGCTCATGTTTGCCAAGTGTGGGTTCGCTTCGAATTAGAAAAATTTTCACAAAATTACCAGTAGGGTAATTTTTTAATTTCTCTAAACTACCCATGACTCTCTTTATATAGGGAGAGTTTAGAAAGTTGAACTATGATTATATTTAATCACTTTAATATTAGATTAATATAATACTTATCAAGATAAATATTAGATTAATTTTAATATTAAATATATTGAATTAATATAATACTTATCTACAAGATAAATATTAAATGAAATTTAATATTAAGTTAATCAGTTTAATATTAAATTAATAAAATACTATTAAATTAAGTATTAAATTAAATTGAATATTAAAACTATTAAAATAATATTAATTTTAGAATTGTTAATATGAAATCAAATTATTTGGTAGAGTCCCAGTAAGAGTGTTATTCTTCCACTGCTCAACCGTCAAAGGACCACCTATCGGCCACCCGAATGTCACCATCGCTGCCACTGGCATCGTCGTGTCCAATGGTGCCATTGCAAGTGCGGCACCCCAACCTGGTTCTATTGTTTCCATTTTGGTCTGGCCTAGTGACAGATCGACTGATAAGGTCTAGCCATTGGTTGGATCGTCGGGCCGGTTTCACATACCAGGCCTAGTTCAACCAGTTTTTGGGTTATTGGGCCCAATTTTCGATCTCATGTCCAATTTTCAAGTTCAGTTACCCATTGGACCAATTGTTTGACTTGAAAATTAATTTCCAAAACTATCATATTTATTTTAATTAATTTGATTAATTTAATTTTACTTGATCAAAATTAATTTTTTGAAAAATCATTGAGATTTTCCAAATTAAATTTTCAAGAAAATTTTTTAATCAAATTCTCTAGTTGAACAATTCTCATGACTGCCTAATTTAATTCTAGATTGAATAAATCAACTTAATTAAATTATTTCCAAAGTCATAGAATTTTCTTTTGATTCAAATGCAGTCCGGTCAAGCCTTTGTTGAGCTAGCAGAGGGACCAATCGAACATATAAAATTAGACTCAAGTAATTGCAATTATGTCCAGAAGTATTGTTTAGATAATTCGCAATTCACTTAATCATGGAGTCAGTCCACAAGAAGTACCAAGATTGAAAACTCCCTATTGTATACTATTTATGAAAGTAATTCATCCAACTGTTTTGTCCAATGACCTCTTCATGTGTGTGTTACCTTCATATGATATTCTTGATTCCTTTGAGTTAAATTCAGTCACTCAAAACAATCTTATTTTATCTTATTGTCACCATTGTGACCTTTTAATGATTAATATGATCACTGTCAACAAATGGCTGTGATAAATTCTCATACAAGAACAAGTAACTCGTGGCCACATTCTATATTTATCAATCCACACAATGCAAATGAGAGGATATCGTTTACTCTTTAATCGAGCTATGAATTCCATTGTTGCTAGTAAAGCTATGCCATACACAAGTCATGTACCCAACATATTGGTTATGGGCTCAATAATGTTTAGAGCATAGGCTTCAACTTATATCAAAGCACATGAGTTACATACGCATGACCAATGACTAACTCAAGATTTATGTAAATCACACCATGAATGTCACAAGTGAAAAAAAATTCACAAACAGGTTCAGAATTAATTCAACTTGGGTCCAGTCCAATGTATCATTCTTCCAATGTGCACATCTATGTATCTACACATGAAGTCAACTGCTCCGATAGCCAAGACTAGTAATCTCCACAATTGGAATTGTAGACGACATAATAATCCTTCTAAATATTTGAATCAAATTCTCACTTTGATTCTTTTATAGGATTACAGACTTGTTTAGATTATCTACTAAAGTAAGTTGTCTTTCTCGTAATGTAAACATTTTTATAGTGCCACTTATCAGCAGTTTGAGCTTAGACAATCAATGAGCTAATATTTAATTGTCACAATTTTTCTATGTATGCAAAACATGAAAGAAAGAAAAACACAAAAGATATAATAGTGAAATATGAAATTAAGTTTATTTATTTATTCATCGTTCAAATACATAGAAAACAATTACATGTTTACTACAATATGGACAATGTTTCCCAATAGTTATTTGGTGAATTGGTCTCCACATCGAGCATTGGATGAAAAGGTTCCTGAAGAGATTTGGTCAGGTAATCCTCCTAATTACTTTAACCTTAGATTATTTGGTTGTCTTGCTTACGCACGAGTTAGTCAAGGAAAGCTTGAACCAAGGGTTGTAAAATGCATCTTTCTGGGTTTTGCTACTAAAAGGCTATAAATTATGGTTCTCATAAACTAGTAAGATCATCGTCAATAGATATGTTATCATTGATGAAACAATAATGATTCTTTGAAAAATGGGGTCACTAGTCTAAAACAACATAGAAAAACTGGGTGTTTCAAGCAAGTTGGAGTGCCACACCCATATTTTTTTAAGGACTAGAATTTAAAGGAAATTTAGGAGATAATTGAGCAAATTAGTGAGTTGGCAAACTCTATTGGGAATTGTGGAAAATATTATGGCCGTCGGGCAAATAGTTAGGTTTCAATCTTAGTTTTGTTAGGTTGGAGCTAGTGGTTCCTTAGTGGGGGGAAAATAGTTAGCGATGGATGGCTAAGATGTACTATGGAGACTTTGCTAAATTAATATATATATGTGTGTGTATGGGAGAAAGGAATTCTCCTCAATTAGTTTATCACTTTCTTCTTCTTTGCATCGTCTTCTTCGGTTGTTCCAAGGAATAGGAAAGTTTAGGTTGGCCCTGCATAGAGCAGTGGTTGTGAGAATCGAAGTCTAGAAGTAGAGAAATTGAGAAACTAGTAAGCTTTTTTTTTATCTTTCTGTACTCGTGGATTTGAGGAAGGGTGAGAGTAAGGATTTCCTACTAGGTTTTTGTAAAATGGGTTCTTGGTTTTAAGGTTTGAATGAATTTGATTTAACCAATATATGGTTTTCATGCTTAGCTGCCAGGATGAAGGAGGCTTCGGTGTTTCGACAAGATAAGTTGACGAGGATAAAGGAAGTAAGGTGAGTTTCTATGATCCATCTTTGGGTGATCAATACCATTGATCTGCTGGAATGATATGTGTTTGTGTCTATTCTGTATTGTTTGAATAGTTGTGTATGAACATGGTGACTGAGTACGCTTGCATTCATGTATGTTGGATGTTAATTAGTTATAAATTGAAGTATTAATGGTTGGCGTATAGGAATAAATAAAATTAATTACATTGAATGCTTGTCTGTATATGATTTGAAGTAAGGAGGGATAGACCTTGATAGGGTAGATGAAGATAAAAAAATTTGGCATAATAGAGGAATGGATGAATTGAAATGGGATTCAAGGGAGTTAGGCGGCATCGTGGAATGGTGTTAACTGGCTCGCTAGAACGATACCTTGACGACGGTCTATCAACTTTACAGAGCGACACCGTGATGGCGGTTATCAATAGGTCCTTCTGGATGACACCTTAGAAGAGGTTTAGTGATTCCTTAAAATCAGGAGTCTCCTAGGATAGTTAACATGGGATCATAGTGTGTAAGACCATAGCTAGGCTATGGAAACAAATGGAGTTCACTAGGACACTAAACATGGGTTAATAATGTGTAAGACCATAGCTAGGCTGTGAGAACATATAGAGTCTGCCAGGACATTAAACATTGGTTCGTACTGTGTAAAACCATAGTTGAGCTATGATAACAAAAAAAGTCTGCTAGGATGGCGAACCAGAAAGCTGACAGGGCAAGAAAAGGGAGATCATTGTATGGCTCGCACGATAAGTAGCATGAGCAGATAAATATGTTACATCTGAGAACACGGGTAAATGAGAAAGTAAGAGAAATGGCCAAACTATGAAGATAAGAAAAACTAGTAGAAGTGTTTTAGAATGTGGGTAATCATGAAAATAAGGGAGTCCACCAAATTTTTACGAAGAAAGGAATTGGTATATGCGATATTAACAAGGCAAATGAAATATAACAAATACCCTCTTCAAGGTATAAATTATCCGCCATTTTGAGTTTGCTAGTGGTTGATGAGTAAACTAGCATTGGTTGTAGTAGAGTAAGCCGATGAAGCAGATTCTAGGAAAAACGATCTGATTGGTAAAGTCCACTAGAGATCTACAGAAAAAAGGACGTCAGGATAGGATTTCGTGGCACGGGAGAATTCATGGGGGCCATCGAATGAGGAAGTCCGCTATCTTGGATGAAAAGTTAGCAGGAAAGCAGTGGAAGAAATAAAATTCCATCAAGGCCATATAGCATGGGAAAAACCATCTGAGAATACTAAAAAGGTGGAAACGATCCAAGGATACCTGGGATAGAGATAGTCTGCTAGAAACTATCCATTTATTTGAGTGTCATAAAGGACTGGACTAATGTGAACAAATATTTTGAGGTTCCATCGTGACATGTGTCCACCAGGAATAATGGGTATTGTTCAATCAGCGAAGCACCATATTTAAGTCCTCAAAAGAGAATATCAGGGAGAGACTTTATTAAGGTAAGAAATCAAGGTAAGGATCTGCAATTATGGTGAATACTTGGTTAAACGCCAATAGTTGTCGCCATGCTACAATGGCGAATATGGGTATTGGTAATAAGGCATATTAGGAAGGTTTGGAACAATGGTAAATAGGGTCAAGACCCCTAAGAGAATAATTTTAAATGGACCATGGTTATGATCAGATTGGTGGTTATGTTTGCCAAAAGTTGACTCAGATAGAACAAGGCATTTGCTACGTCACAACATTTGCGAATTCTCCAACGAAATCCAGGAAGTTCTATTATTGTGCATAAAATCTCATATTCTTAAATTTCTTTTATGAAATCTTTCATGGTTAACTATGTACATATCTCACTAGGCTCTTTTGAACTTACAATTTTTGCTATGTGAATGCAAAGTAGACAAAGAGTCTGGAATCAAGTGGAGGGACCGAGTCAGAGACCGCCAGATTTAAGAGATGGGTGAGGTAGTTGTGTTCTTGTATATAGAGGGGTTCCCTTAGAGGCTAAGCCTCAGGGTTAAAGTTGTTTATATTTGTATTAAAGTCTATATTTAAACTGTAAATAAATACTCAAGCTAATATGGCACCAATCTTGTAAAATTTTAATTCTCACATGATATAAGTTGTACTAGGGGTTACATTATGAAGTTTGATATTGTCTAGGTGGTTGAATAAATCAGTTAAAACTATTGAACAACTCGAGTTTTTCTTATGACACTTGGTACCCAGACCCAGCGATCGGGTTGGGTAGAGGGTGTTACAAGTTTAATGGTATTAGAGCTTTGATTTAGTCAATCCTATGGACATAGGAAGTGATGGAATAAGCCCTATATAAATGTTAAGTTAGGTTTGGCTTAGTTCTTTAAGTTAACATATGGTTAATGTGAATTATGAAAATTTGGTTCAGTTGTACGGAATGCTATAAGCTAGAATTGGCCATATTAAAATAGTAAAAGGGAATGAGTAAACTAAATACAAAAGACAAATAAAGAACGAAAGAGAAAATTCTTATTAAGAGAATAGTCGCGAGAAAGTATAAATTTACAACATGATAAATTTCAAGACTCCCTTAGGGTGGGAAAGGTCGCTGCATCACCGGGGGTTTTATCCTCTAAGGTGGTACCATTCGAAGAATTAGAGTCGTACATATCAAAATCCTAGTCATAGAAGACCTCACTGGATTCTCTCCATTTCTTTTGAAATTCTTCCCATACAACCCTTTGGGATTTAGGACATCGAAGCCAAGGTCAGTCTTGGTGAGATGTTGCATAAATTTGAAGTTCAAGCGGCGCAGATCAAAGGGACCCACAACGAATTGAGTATGCAACATTATGTTGGACCTTAAAATGGGTAGATGTGCCTTAATACCCTTGTTGGTAGCCGCCACAAATTTTTTAAGGCTTCGTTGCTCTATCTTTGTATTTGCTATTTTTCAACGAGTTGGTGTTTCTTGAGGGCTTCCAACTGACGAACCCTCTCCTTTAACTCTTTTTCTTGAGCTGTCGAGGCATGATACTTGCTCTTCCAGGAGGAGGAAGACTGTCAGAGGTCATGATTTTGGTGGACAAGAGTTTCATTTGATTTGTGAAGTTGGGCTAGCGACTGGTCGCCAGAAAGAATGATTCTCTTAGATTTCACCCACCTAGCCTTAATCTCCTCACAAGCCTATTGGATAGCCCAACTCATAAGTCCCTATTTCACGACCATCACATAAAAAGAACCCGCCAACTTCGAAAAGGTAGGTTTGTGAACACTCTAGGAAGAAGAGGAAAGGTAGGCACATTCTTTCAACTTCAGGGGTAAATTCCTATCAAGTTTCTACTGGATAAGAAAGGGGGAGAAAGGATACTAACCCACACTGATGTGTTTCCTCCAACAGAAGAAGGTTTGCACCTCACCAATAGGAGTAAAGTAGAGAGCGCCAAATGGGGATGTAGATCCGATAAGATGAGCGGCGTCCAAGTTTGGCATCCGAGGGGAGAGACGTTGAAATAAGTGTAAAAGAGTCCACAATATTGGCGGATTCGGTTGGAGGTACATCAGTAGGTTGGGGAGGAATATAAGGCACACTTTTCGAAACTAAGGGTTCCTTACCCGATCAATGGTGAACTAACCTAGTCTCGCTCTTTTTTCTTGTACTCGAGTACTCTCTGTACAACTTTTGCCTCTTACGGCTACCATTTCCCACTCATGCCATTGTATCAGTTGCCTCCACAGCCTTTTGTGTGCTCTTCATATGCGTCTCCATATCCATGTTTGATGGATTATGGGAAGACATAAAGGAAGAAGGAGAACCTGCGAATAGCTATAGAAGGGTCAGCTACAATGCCAACAAGGGTTCTATCAGGTGAGGTACCCCTACAACCAGGTGCTGAGGGAGACAAGCCTTGAAAAGGTATATTATAGTCTGGGCAAAGGAGGTTAGAGGGCTCCCTTCTTCTCCTCACCAATGATCGGGCCAATTCATTAGTGGCTCCATAAGGTCACGCTTCATTGACAAGTTTTACCCTTTGGGGATCCACAACCAACGATTGATCCGCTGATCTAAAGCCATTGGGGTTTTGCTCTTCTAAACAGTAACGGAAGATGCTCTTTACTGTTAGTAGTTTTTCTAGTTTTAGGGGATATCCCAACCTTAAGTGGTCATATTGTGCATCGGAGAGATCAGAAATGATTGCTTAGCGCTGGAGACAAGCGACCTTGTGAAGGATGAACCACCTAGTAGGAAAACCAAATCCGCCATCAAGTTTCCTTCTCACCTATATGAACTTTCGGTAGTCGAAGTGGAAGATTGAAGAAGAACTCTGAATATTGGACTTGTCACCTTCATTAGTGCAAAAGTGTACCATCTTAGAGGAGACCCCTTGAATGATTACCTTCAATTGGTAAAACTATTGAAATATGCTAAGGAATGGTGGCTCGCAGTATTTACTGCAATCAAGGAAGTAAGCTACTAGCATCCACCAAGAGGGACCAATAAGTTGTTCGGGTGCAATCCCATAGTTGTTTAAAACAATACAAAAGAAATGATGTAAGGGGAGATAGAAGCATGCCTCTAATAAGTCTAGCGAGAGTCACTCAAGCGACATTCTCCTTCTACGATTTCAAAATCATAGGCAAAATTGGGCAATTTGATTCCTCTAGCTGATAAATGTTTGAACATTTTCTTCGGAACGGTCTTACATCTGTAAAATGATGATTTTATCGACGTTCTAGCTCTACTGTTTAATGGCCTATAGCCACTTGCTGTAGTGGACCTATTACTACCCTAACCCTTTCGATTCCCACCATTACAATCCCTCATTCTCATTCCTAACATTGGCCTGATTCGAGGAATGATGAGTGACTGCCTATAAACGAGTTATTGATTATAGTAAAATATAACACCAAAATAATATAAAAATTAAAAAGGCAGTGTCCACAAGTGAGCAAGTCAAATTATAATATACTTTAGTACGACGAAATACTTGGAAGTATTCCGAGGATCGTACCCAAGGGAGGATGGAATAAATTATGAATTTTTTTTACAATAATAAGTCTAAGTAGCAGTAATTAATTCCTATATTATGATGAACCATAAAATATATTAATGAATATAAAAATAAACAAAGAAAATAAATAAATAAGAAAAATAAACAAATGATAAAAATCAATAAACTAATCAAGAATATTAACTCGCTCCAGTGTTTGTAACTAACTTCGGATTAGGGTTTAGGATGGATTAACTACCAATTAACCAATTATTACCTTCCGTCCTCTAATTAACTAATTGGTTGGTTGATACTCGCTTGTGTCCCAACGTCGTCTAGCCCATAATAACTTCTTTAGTTGTTTAAGAATACGTAATTCATACCAACTAACCCCTCTCAGGAAACCCTAAATCCTTTGTTAATCACTTCCTCATCCACTCATTAATCTCCCGTAAGGGATTTAGTCATTCATGTTATTCATAATCTCTATCTCAATTGAAAAAATCATGTGAAGAATGTAACACCCTATACCCGGCCCAATCGTCAATCCCGAGAATAAAATGCTACACCACCGTATCACATTATATAAAACATAAGTCGACTCATTATTAAACATACATATTTTTGTTTCCTTTATTATTATGGCATTCATACGAATTGTAGTCATGCTTACCCTAGCGTGTATAAAACGTGCTAACATACATTGTAAAATCATAAAATAAGCACCAAACAAGCATTAGGATCACTTAGCAAAATATCCCAAAACTGTTACATAGGTATCGATACTAGTAGAGTGGTATTGAGAATTCTCTCAAGTGGTATCGATACCAAATTAACTTACTATTTCTCATCTTAAAAACCAAACTTCTTGAAAATATCGGTACCACTAAAAAAGTATTGATAGTTTTACCTTGAGTATCGATACTCGTGGCAAAATATCGATGCCAACTAGCGAAACTAACTTCCTGCACTTAAAAAATTCCAGGGCTATCATTTTTAAAATCTAAATATCGATATCTTTATTCCAAACCTTAAAAACACAACATATATCATCACATAGACCATTCCAACTAGTTCAAAACATCATGCATCAAATACCATATTAATTTAGCACCAAAATGCCCCAAATATCAGTCCTTACATCATACTTGAGGTCCACAATTTCCAAGTATAATAGGCATGCAAACAACTAAAAATCATAGCAAAACCAACATAACAACTACCACATTGCCTTTTATTCCCCCCCCAAAAAAAACAAATAACACCTACTAATGGCAACTAAAGTATTTGGCTTGGATCACCCCTAAAGGCTACACCACTCACACTGACACTACTTATCTGCAAAGGTTAAAAAGGAGTGGGTGAGCTTAACAAGCTCAATGAATACTTAGAACAACCACTAATCAAACAAGTTATTATGCATCGATTAAGCAAACATGTCACATATTCATAATATATTTAACTTTAATATCATATTTCACACGTTTATTCATCTTCCATTTATTCTATTTCACATTTGTCACATTAATCACATGATTATTTAAGCATATATCACAACACAAATAAATCATATTTATTAGCACTTAGTCACAATTTATGATAGTTTTGCTCTTGAGGTTATGAAACATAAAGTGGAATTTATCACCACACATCGGATACATGGATTTCCAACACACTAAAATGACTCATAGAGTTGAACATATCCCATAAGAGAAGCATATAGCTAACACTCTCCAACACACCAAACACACATATCCTTGTGAATGGAGCTTAGCTCATATTCCCTTATCTATCTGAAAACTATCCCTAGGCCTCCACGCCCTAAAAATCACATCACAAAGGTGAGTACTCACAATCCTATGGCATGCCAACTATATCCAATGATCTAATAAGATTACAAGGCCAAAATATCTACATTAATATCACATATTTACTTACCAATTTTCACACATATTCACTGCATATTCACATCGTTCGCACATTATAATCACTATCACATGGTATGAAAATATACTCATATATTTACTGTCACATGACATGAATAACATATCCATATATTCTCTTTCACAATAGTCATCACAAGCTTATGGCACATGTCATAGCATCTCAAATATGTTCATGTTTTCATAATTGCACACACACATATCACATTTAGTCATTAGTGTGGGAACACTTAAACTCGAATTTAGAGTAGGGGTTTAGGCTACCTCTAAATTCCCAATTAAATAATAAATCATCTATGAGCAGCGATTCCAAAACACTCAGCAAAATATGCTTTCGCCAAAAAGCCGAAAGCTCAGACAAACTTTTCTTTTCCTTTTTCTTTACCTTTGTCTTTCTCATTGAAAGTCCTATTGAATCTGAAACTTGAACAAGACAAACCACACAAACATACAATCAACAATTAGTCATTAACTCACCTTAAATAGTTAAAGACAATAATCTAAGCTACGTTCTCTTTTAATCAAAACCTTTAACATGGAAACCTTAAAATCATATATCTCAGCCTACACTTAATCTTTTCTCATGAAACAAATTCCGTTCATCTAAATAATCATCTATGACTAATTCCCAACCTTTAAACTACACAAAACTACTCAGTTCATGATATTGACATTTTTCGACAAGTTTTGGCCATTATGACGAAAATTCATTAGAAATCGAGAAATTTTTAACAAAACTTCAAAGTAGCTAAAGAAACCTTCTAGTCATGCTAAAAAAAGTTGAAAAACACTTTTAAACCACATTTTTAATCTACAATCTCAAAATCCATCATTAACAACCAAATTTTTTAATTTAATTTAAAGCATGCGTTTTAATGGCTAATATTTCAATTTAAAGAACTAAATAACATTTAAAATTATTTAGAATTTGAACGTTACCTTCGATGGGAGAATAAACGAGTTTTCAATGTAAATTTGAAAAACCCACAATTGAAGAAAAAGAAGAAATTAATGAGGTTTTTGGGTGTTTTTCTTGATTTCAATGGAGATTTATGGTTCAAAGAATTGGAAATCAAGAGGGATTAGGATTTGGAAGTACAAATTGATTGAGAGAATTGGGAGAATGGAAAGGGACAACACAAGCAAGGTGATGAGCAACCTATCGTGAAAACAAACTAGATAAGAGGGTTTTTAGGTGAATATAAAATTCTGGGTAAATTGCTTCATAAAAAATCTCTGTTTTGAATTTTTTACAAATCAGTCCTATTTTCAAAATTAAGGGTATTTAAAACTCATTTTCAAAAATTGACTTAATTTCCTAATAGCCACTATTTAAAACATTACCGAGATACCATAACACAAAGTTTTGAACATTCTAAGGATAGAATTCCAAAATACCCCCAAAACTTATAGGCCTAATTTTGGGGTGTTACAAAGAACACAATTGATTTAGAAGAGAAAAGAGATTTGAATAATCGTGGATTTGATGTCAAATAGAGGACGAAGTAGCAAATTTTTGATTGAAATAATGAAATAAATCAAATGCAAGAGCAAGTAAACTGAAATACTTCGATAAAATAAAAAAAACTCTTAGATCAAAACTAATTCCAAGAGGAAAAACAACTAGTTATTGAAAAGTCAAAAGAAAATTAATCTACTCCTACTCCTAAACTACTAGGGTTTTTGAGTGTGTCTAGGAAGACTTAGTTACATCAAAACCTTAATGTATTATTTATAGAAGTGTTGACAGCCCAAATAGGTCTTTGGCATGTCTTAGGTCTTTATATAAATTTGATTGTGCGAACGAAAATAGCCTCGACATACTTGAGCAGAAAGTCAACCTATGTCACGCCACAGAATGTCTATGGTGCGACACGACATGTAAAATGCAGCTTGTGTCATTTGTTTGATGCTTTGACGGCCAGGGAAACTTATGTATCACTTCTCCCTTGCTTGCACATCAATTGGGCCAATAAATCTTCATCCTACACACTCAATGAAGCATATTAGTACTACCTAAGGCTCGTGGTGGCCTATTGGGTCACAACACTTATAAAATGTGTTAAAAAACTCTTATTTTACTCATATTTAATCATAAGGCCTAAATACCAAAAACATAATATAGAATAATTGCATAGAAAACAAGCTCTGTAAGTGCGAAATTGACCTGAATTAATTATTACATTTGATGACAGGTCAATGAGATTGTAGTATGTTATTGAAAAGGAAAGAATGAAGAAAGAGTTACCTAGAAGCTAGGTAATGTCTAAGGAGTGATGAACTCCGATGACTCAAGCTAAGGATTTTAAAGAAAACATAATCGGTAATAAAAATTTTGGAAGAAAATATTATATCTGGCAAAAGAAATTCATTTTCCCTATCTTGATTTAAATAGCAAATAGTCCATGAGAAGTTAAGTTTCAAATGGCCAGAAAGGTTCAAAATCTCAAATCTGTATTTGACACCTGTTGGAGATGGAGAGAGTTTCTCCTAAACATCTTGATAACTAGAAAAATGAGAATGTTCGCTAGAGTTATTTGTTTATCAGGTACCCGTCAAGTGGTACACGTTAATTTAGGAACCGTCTGCTAGTGTCATGCTAAGCGAATGTCCAAATCAAGGTATAAGCCAAGAACCCATCATAGCTATGAAATTATCATTGTGCAACTACTCGCCTTATATAGAGTAAGGACAGACCTGTCGTATGAGTGGAATAGGTTCAAAATAAATCTATAAATGAGAGGTCAGTGCTAAGGCATTGGGAATATTAGAGGTGTGTACCTATATTTTATGAACGGAATTATCAAAGTAAAGGGAAGTTTGTCTGGAGTCCACCTCATAGCTTAGGCATGAGAGGAAATTTCAAGGATGAAATTTTCTTTAAAGGTGGGGGATTTGTCACACGTAGGTTTCTTTTAAGCACTCGAATTTAAAAATACATTGGTAGATAATTGAGCAAATTAGTGATTCGGTGGACTCTATTGGGAATTTTTAAAAATATTGTGGTCTTCGGGCAAATAGTTAGGTTTCAATCCTGGTTTGGTTAGGTTTGAACCGACTAGTTTGTTACTAGGGGAAAAATAATTTGTGATTGATGGCTAAGATGGACTATGGAGACTGTGCTAGATTAATATATATTTGTGTAAGGGAGAAAGGAACTCTCTTCAATTAGTTCATAACTTTCTTCTTCCTTACATCGTGTTCTTCAGTTGTTTCGAGGAAAAGAAAAGTTTAGGAGAGCCCTGCATGGAGCAATGGTTGTGAGAATCGAGGTTTAGAAGTAAAGAAATTGAGAAAATGGTAAGCTTTTTTTAATTTTTTGTACTCATCGATTAGAGGAATGGTGTGAGTAAGGATTTCCTACTAGGTTTTTGTAAAGCTGGTGAGGATAAAGGAAGTACAGTGAGTTGCTATGATCCATCTTTGGGTGATCGATGACATTGATCTGCTGGAATGATATGTCTTTGTGTCTATTTTGTGTTGTCGAAAACCATAATTGTATATGAACATGGTGATTGAGTACGCTTGCATGTATGTATGTTGGGTGTCAATTAGTTATGAATTGAAATATTAATTGGTGGCGTACTATATGCTATAGGAATAAATGAAATTAATTACGTAAAATTCTTGTACATATATGATATGAAGTAAGAAGGGACATACCTTGACCGGGTAGATGAAGATAAGAAAAATTGGTGTAATGGAGAAATAGGCAGATTGAAATGGGATTTAAAAGAGTTAGGCAACATTGTGGAATGGTATTGACTGGCTCACTAGAGCGACACCGTGAAAATAGTCTATCAACTCTATGGAGTGACACCGCGATGGCGGTTATCAATAAGTCCTTCTGAGCGAAACCTCGGAAGAGGTTTAGTGATTTCTCAGAATTAGGAGTATGTTCGGACAGTAAACATGGGATCATAATATGTAATACCATAGTTAGGCTATTGTAAGAAATAGAGTTCGTCAGGACATTAAACATGGGTTACTAATTTCTAAGACCATAGCTAGGCTATGAAAAAATATGGAGTCTGCTAGGGCATTAAACATGGGTTCATACTGTGTAAGGCCATAGTTGGGCTATGAAAATAGAAAAGGTCCGTTAGGATGGTGAACCAAGTAGCTGACAAGGCAAGAAAAAAGAGATCATCGTATGACCCTCACAGCGAGTAGCATGATCGAATGAATATGGTGCGTCTGAAAACGTGAATAGATGAGAATGTAAGAGAAACCGCCAAATTTCAAAGATAAGAGAAGCTAGTAAAAGTGTCTAAGAATGCAGGAAATCCTGTAAATAAGGGAGTCTGCCAAATTGTTAAAGAGAAAGGAGTTAGTATATGTGATCTTAACAAGGCAAAGGAAATAGAAGGGGTCTAAAAGTTCATCGAGGCCATATTGCATAGGAAAAACCAAGTGAGAATACTAAAGGTGGAAACGGTCCAAGGATACCTAGGCTGGAGATAGTCCACTGGAAACTATCCATTTATTTGAGTTTCTTAAAAGATTAGACTAAAGTGAACAAGTATTTTGGGGTGACACCGTGACATGTGTTCACCCGGAACAAAGGGGTGTTGTTTAATTAGAATAGCATCATATTTAAGTCTACGAAAAAGGATATTATGAAGAGACCTTTTTCAGGTAAGAGATCAAGGTATGGGTACACAATTTTGGCGAATACTTGGTTAAATGCTAATAGTTGTTGCCATGTCGCAATGGCAAATATGGGTATTGGTAATGAGGCATACCAGGAAGGTCTAGAGTAATGATAAACAGGGTCAAGACCCTTAAGAGAATAATTCTAAACGGACCATGGTTATGATCAAACTTGTGGTTATGTTTTCCAAAAGTTGACTAATAGAGAACAAGGCTCTGGCTACGCCACAAAATTTTTGAATTCTTCTATGAAATCCAAGAAGTTCTAGTACTGCACAAAAAATCTCATATTCCTAATTTTCTTTTATGAATTCTTTCATTGTTACCAATGTACATATCTCACTAGGCTCTTTTGAAGTTACAAGATTTGCTACTTGAATGCAGGGTAGAAGAAAACTTGGGAATCGAGTGAGGGAACAAGCCAGACACCGCCAGATTTAAGAGATGGGTGTGGTAGCTGTGTTCATGTATATAGAGGGGCACCCTTAGAGGCCACGCCTCAGGGTTAAAGTTTGTTATATTCGTATTAAATTCTACATTTAAACTTTAAATAAATGCTAAGTCTAAGAAGGCACCAATCGTGTAAGAATTTTAATTCTCACATAATATAAGTTGTAGTAGGGGTTACATTATGAAATTCAATATTTTCTAAGTGCTTGACTAAATATGTTAAATAACACGAGTTTTTCTTGTGACAATTGGTACCCAGACCCAATGATTGGGTCAGGTAGAGGGGTGTTACATCGAATCAAAAACAAAAACAGACGGTGATGTTACAAAGCTCGACATCGTAATGACACAACAAACAGGGGAGATGTCCCAACAAGGAGAATTGCCACGTCTAGACATAATAAGGAAATCATGAATCCGACGTCTCTTCAGTACAACAAAAGGTTTTCGAAGACACTCCATCCCAATCAGGTACCGCTACATCTCAATTTCAAAATTATAAGTTAGCCTGGGATAGAAAAAGGCGAGAGATCAAACCACCGTAAAAATATTATGAAGGAAATCTAGTGGAATATGCTCTAAATGTTGCGGAGAGTATTGATTCAACTGACCTTTCGAATTATTCAGAGGTAGTTCTGGATTCTAATTCTAGTAAATGGCTTGTTTTTATGGAAGAAGAGATGAAGTCCCTTCATTAGAATGAGACTTGGCAACTCGTTAAATCACCGACTGGAAAGAAAATAGTTAATTGCAATTGGGTGTTCAAAAAGAAAGAAGGATTGAATTAAGATGACACTATGTATAAGGCAAGGTTGGTTGAAAAAGGCTACTACCCAGTGGAGAGAGTTTATTTCCATGATGTTTTCTCTCCTGTAACGCCCCAAAATCTCTTATATATTTTTTCGTATGTTTGTGACACACAAATTGTATGTCTGCTTCAATGGTTAGTGTTTTGGCTTCAGTGGTTAGTGTTTTGGGAAGTGTTTGAGAGGTCCCAAGCTCCAGCCCCAGCTTGGGAAATTTTTTGTTTTTAAATGAATAAGCCCCTATCTCTAATCAATATGCTTATAAATATATGTTGGTAAAATATGTCAGAATGGGCTTGCTGGTCTGGTGGCTAAGGTGTTAGTTGGCATGTGGGAGGTCTGAAATTCAAGTCTCTGCACTAGCAAGGGGGATATATTTTTGCTAGTGGTGCAGTAAAGAGTTTGAGTAGAACTAAAATGCCAATGTGGTAGAGGTGTAGTAGGAAGTGAGGAGACAAAAATTAAGAGATTTTGGATAGGGAGAGAGAGTGGTGGATGGTTTTGGGGTGTTTGAGTTGTAGTGGAGGAGTATGGGAGTAGATTGAGGGATTGAGGGGTTATCTGGTTTAGTTCAGATTTTTTTCTCTCGTTTTGGAAAATTTATTTTCTCTCTCCCCAATTCCAAATTCTGATTTTTTTGTGTCACCTTGTACATTGCCGAAATTCTCTGATCTCCCTCTTCAGTCTTGTTTTTCTTTTGTTTCACTTTTGTAGAAATTCTCCTTGAATCCTCTCTAGCCAACTTTCATTTTTTTCTTTTCGTTTGCTATCGAATGCTTGTTGAATTTTTTCTTCTCTTCTCTCTGCTTTAGTTTCACCATTAGTCCATTCCTTCTTTAATCTTTGTTGCCGCATTTTGTCATCTCTGATTTGCTTTCGTGCGTTGGTGGTAAGTTTCGTAACTGTAGTGTATTTTGATTTATGGATTTTTGTTAAATCGGTCGATCGTTTCTTTGTTGAAGGTTAAGGGCTGGAGCAATTCGATTAGCGTTGGAGCGGTGTGGTTCCACTGTTACTCGTTTAGTAGGTAATATGGTTATGGTTTGTGAATTTGGGGAAGTTTTTCTATTCTCTTGATTATGAATATGTGAATTATTGTTAACATTAGGTCTTTTTGAATTGTCAGTAGCGAATTGTGGGAGTGGTGACCTATCTTGCTCGGATTCGTAGTTGGGGGTTGCTCGGTTTTGAAGGTGTTGGTGGCCTCAGAAGTACTTTTAAGTGAGATACGAACTAGGTGTGTAAACATAACTCTAGAAAAGAAAATCAGCGAAAAGCCAAAAAATGTGATTGTCGACGCTACACGGGCGTGCGGCCGCCCGTGTGGTAGGCCGTGTGATCAAACGTGAACATGCAATCGACGAGGCTAGCCATGTGCGATTCATGGGCCGAGCTCAATTAGGCCGTGTGGGCCAGAAGGGCACGTGGGCCCCACACAGGTGAACCACATGGGCTTGTGGGAATATTGAGCCAGGCCGTGAGATCCATACGGCCAAGGCCATTTTCGACCGTGTAGGCCATACGGGTGTGTGGGCCCACATGGGCCGTGGGCCCATTTTCATTGTTAGATTGCTAAGGTTGCACGGGTCACCCAAGTTGACTGTGAACGTACTGTAGGGTGGGTAAGTTTACCTAGACCCCTAATTGACTAAAATGATTGAAAGACTATTATATGCCTATATAAGATAGCTATGTATGTCTGTATGTTTAGCATGCTATATACACTATACTGATTATACATGATACCATGACATGTTTGTATGATGCATTGCATTGGTTGAGAATTGATATTGATTGGAGGAAGTGTACTGAAAGGCTTCAAGCCTAACTTACTGGCAGCTCAGTTGCAACTATTGTCTAGTGCCGCATTCGGTACTATTTGGAGTGTAGGGATGGGTGGGTTGATTATATCGCCACATGGAGTGTAGGGTTGGACGGAGATAGAGTGTAGAGGCTGGTTGGGTTGGATTTTATAACTGTATAACTGTCACTGTTACTGTACTATGATAGGCTAAGGCCTTAATGCTTAGTGTTACTGAAATGGGCTAAGGCCTAAACTGATACTGATATTGAAAAGGGCTTAGGCCCAAACCGAGATTATCTGTTATTGTCTATTCGTTTGCATGAGGATTATACAATGAGTTTTCATAAACTCACCTTTTTTGTTTAATCTGTACAGGTAATCCCAGGCATAGGTGGATCGGTGCGACGAAGGACTCAGCGGTGAACACACGACCCCTTTTTTCTATTTGATACTTATTTACGATTTTAAGTTTTATTTTGGGGTATTTTTTTGTAAGAATGGTTTCTAAGGATTTTTACCTAATATTTGGATTTTATACTGTTTTCTGGTTACATCTGCTAGAAATAGGTAAAAATCGGGTTTCCAAAAGAGATGAATGTTTTATCAAAATACCATGCACACGCAAACTATTTTAAAAACTTTCGCATAGAATAAACGTTTCGAAAATTTTTGACTGATTAATTAACATGAATTTAGAATTAATAAGTAATACTTCAAAGTTTCTAAATGGAAATTGTTTTAAGCAAAGTTACGGTTTTCTAACACAACCTATGGTTTTCAAACACACTACCATGTGACATCACTAGATTCGGCCATAACGTCTAGGCCGAGTTTGGGGTGTTACATCTCCAGTTGTTAAGCATATGTCCATTCGGGCATTTCTAGCTCTTGTTGTATCATACAACATAGAATTGGAAAACGTAGATGTAAAGACTGCATTCCTGCACGAGGATTTGGATAAGAATATTTATATGCAACAACCTGAAGCCTTCAGGGCTGAAGGAAAGGAATATCATGTTTCTCTTCTTCAGAAATCATTAGACGACCTAAAATAGTATCCTCGGCAGTGGTATAAGAAGTTCGATTCCTCCATGTTAAGTACTGGTTTCGTTCGGTACAAGTATGACATTTGTGTGTATTTACAATATTTAGATGATGGATCAATTATTTATTTGCTTTTTTATGCTGATGATATGTTAATTCCGGCTAAGGATCCATAAAAAATAAATCGACTTAAAACCATGCTTAACTTTAAGTTCGAGATGAAGGAGCTTGGTCTAGCCAAGAAAATTTTTGGGATGGAAAATTCGAGAGATAGGACTCTGAAAGCTATTTTTGTCACAACAGACATACATCAAAAGAATGCTCGAGCGATTTGGAATGCAAGATTCTAAACCAATTAGTACTTCCTTAGTTGCACACTTTATACTTTCGGCTTTAGAATCACTACAACTGAAGACGAAGAAAGGTACATGTCCTTGATTCCTTAATCTAGTGAAGTCGAAAGTTTAATGTATCCAATGGTTTGTATTTGTCGTGATATTTCACATGTTGTTAGTGTAGTAAGTAGATACATGGTCAAACCTGACAAATTGCATTGGCAAGCTGTTAACTGACTGTTAGATATTTGAGGAGGACATCCAATACTTGTTTGGAATTCAGAAGATGTTCAGAAGGCCTAGTTGGCTATGTAGACTTGGATTATGCAGGAGAATTAGACAAAAGAAGAAATTTCATAGGTTATCTATTCACTTTCGACAATTGCACTATTAGCTGGAAAGCCACCCTATAAGCCATTGTGGCATTATCAACTATAGAGGTAGAATATATGGTTGTCATAGAGGCTGTGAAAGAGGCCATTTGATTGAGAGGTCTATTCAAGGAGCTGGTTCATAAAAACGAAAAGACTATTGTATATTGCAATAATCAAAGTGTATACATCTCACTAAATATCAGATGCATCATGAAAGAACAAAGCACATAGCTATTCAGTATCACTTTTTTTGAGAGGTGGTTGTTCAAGGACATGTTCAAATTCACAAAATCAACATGAAAAATAATCTAGCTGATATGATGACCCAAAGCCTTCCAGTTTCCAAGTTCAAACATTGTTTGGACTTGGTCAGCATTCTACAAAGATAGAGCTGGGCCCTAGATATGGCTCAACAAAGAAGGCGTTGTGGAAATACAAGTCAAGGTGGAGATTTTTGGAGTGTGCCTTGCATTATGGCCAAAATGGATTCGACGTCGTGATGACAATGAGCCAAAGTCTCGACGACGAGACACACAATGTACTGACAAAAGGAACCCATCGTCCTAATGACACGACATTTGACGTCTTGACGAGCAGATGGTGACATCATGACGTAGTGATGTGTTACCTACTAAATTGGGTTTCTTCTCCTAGTTAAACTTTGCTAACTTTTCTCAGTTGAACTATAATAACTCAAGGATATTTTAATTAGATTAGCCCACGAATTTTAGTCTATAAATAGGGCTTTTAGCAACACTAGAGAGTTGGATTCAACAATATAATTAAGAGAGACTTTTGTAGGAATTTCGAGAGAACTTTGTATTTTGAGTTTGATTAATTAAAGAATTTTTTGGACTATTTTATTTTGCAAGATTCAATTCTTGTTTTTATTAAGAACATTTTTTTTACTTAATATTGTTCATGATTTTGAGGGAAGTTCTTCAAACCCCGAGTTCCTAAGAACTCATTCTTAGGGGTGAACGTTCGATTGAATCAAGTGAAAAAAATTTCGAGTTTATGAGTCCTATTTTATCATCCTAACACAGTTTGAAATTTTTTTGGAATCGCATCGACTTGAATCGAGTGAAATTGTTCGAGTTGAATTAAAAAAATTAAACATGTAAATTAAAATCTTCATACCGTATAACTGATTCCCTGTTAAAGTACATAAATTTGAAAACATATATATTTGAAAACTTTTTTAAAGCAAAATAATAATAAAAAGACTTTAGTATGATAAACTTGAATCATTAATAACTTATTTAGGTCCCAAAATTATTATTCTAGAATTTTTTTAATTTTAACTTTCTTTATATATTTTTTAGAATTTTTTAGAATTTTTATAGTTTTTTTAAAAAATAAATTTTGAAATTTTTATAAATATTTTGAATTTTTAATATTATTTTAATTTTTTGTAATTTTTGTTGAGAGAGATCGATTTTCTCATTTTCAAAATTGAAAAGGACCAAAGGGATATTTATAACAATTTGCTATTTGAATTATTTAAATGATTTGAATTGTTAAAATTTAACTCGACTTGAACTTGAACCCAAACTCGAAACTTAGATAACTCGATTCAATTAACTCGAAATTCAATTTTTTTAAGTTTTTTTCTTAATCAAATCGAGTATTGCTCATCCCTGCTCATTCTTGATGAGTTTATTAGAGACATTTATTGAGTTTTTTAGAAAATCTTTCTCGAAAGGTTCAATCGGACACTTATCCTTGTCATCATATCCATCAATCTATCTTTTTGTCTTTCCATCAATTTCATTTTCCTTATATTCTAAATTACTTATTTTATTTTTTCTTGAATTTTTCTAACTTTGACTATCAAATTTCAAATTCAAGAAAGCACATCTAAGCACTCGGATGACCTTAGGAAAACTTCAGCTCTATTCGAACTCCATCTTTTCTTCCTAAGTCAATTCTTTTGTTTCTTTTTTTTTTAAATTTTCCTTCATTTTTCTATTTGATTTCCATTGTTTAGTTTTCTTTCTTTATTTTTCCTATCTTTTTCAAGTCTAGCATTGTTTCTTGCTACCCAAGTCATTCTCCAAAGCATCTTTAAGATCAATTTAGAGCTTCCCTATTCTATTCAATTTATTTCTTACCATCAAAACAACTTCGTATACTTTTGGGAGTTTGTGGATACTACCCCTTTATCATCGACTAAACATTTTGTAGCTCAACAATTATTTTACAAGTTTAGACAACCTAATTTTGTTCAAGCATTTCAATTTCGAATTTACTTGGCCTTGATTTTATTAAAATGGGGTCTTATTTGAAACTTTTGAGTTAAATATACTTTTTCATCTAATTTTAGAATTGAATTATTTTTTAATTTGGTTTTAGAATTAAGATTAAAGGTGCAATTTTAATTTATGGGCTAAACCAAATGTTTTTTCCAAGTTTTGAGAATAAACTTAGTGTTTGATTGTAATGCCCCTTACCCGACCCGATCATCAGGTCCGAACTACAGGATGATAAATTTGTTGTTGGAGCGAAAACAGTCAATTATGCATCATACAATCATTTACACATGCAATTAAGTATACCTGATATGCATACAGTGCTACATAATCATTTTCGTATCCCATATGAGATTACAAAAGCTCTTTTACAAAATCGGAGCCAAATTAAGACCAGATTTAGGTCAATGTCGCGACATTGTCAACTTAGAGAGTTACGCCCTGACTTCAAGCATCTTGACGTCGTGATGTCACTCACTGTCAGACTATGATGTGATGTCGAGGACTTCTGGTCGACAATGTTTTCCCTGTTTTTGGAAAAAATCACATTTGGTACCTATTCATTTTTTTCCAGTCAAAACATTTTATTTCACTTAATCACATACCAATTCACCTATATCAAAACATGTCAATTCATTCTAAAAAAAGTTCATAATATTTGAAATCAACCAATATAGCATACAATACATGATCATCACTTAGTTTGAACTAAGCCTTTTGTCTACCTAACCAGGTCAAACTACGTCATTCAAATCCAACACATAGATACCTATACAATTTATGGATTAAAAACTTAAATAACCTTGGCATGAACCAAAACAAAACATATACTAATTATATTTCAAGCATGACATTCAATCATGACATTCTTAAACCATTTATCAACTTACCTACCTTAATCACCTCATTTGTAACCTTTAACATGCCAATTCATACAAGATTATAAGCATCACTCATACTAACATTAGACATGACCAATATCATGCATCAACCAAGTCACAAGGAAACCTTTTTACACAAGATCAACCATGCTCCATTGCCATATAACTAAACATTTAAAAGACCATTTGCACACTGTGGTTCCCTTATATACATGCCTTACATACATGCCATAATATTTAGACTTAAAATGAACACAATTTTAACACCCAACATTGGGCGGGTTCTGGTTTTGGCAGGTAAATTGAAAGTAACCTGAGTGGCATAGTGTTATCCACCTAATTATTGTTTTCGTGTATAGATTGGACGCATAGTATGTATCAAATTATTAAGTGAGGGTTGTTCCTAAAATGTATTAAGTTATAAAGAAGAAGAGATTTGGTAAGAGTGTTGAGAGCCTTATAAGTAGGGGATTACTGCCAAAGGCAGTGTACGCCTAGTTTAGCAAGTTGTTGTGTAACACCCCAAATTCGGTCTAAACGTTATGACCAAATCTGGAGATGTCACATTGTAACACCCTTTACCCGTATTCGACGTCGAAATAGGGTACGAGGCATTACCAAAACACATACACTTATAAACATGTTAAACCGAGTTATAAAATTTCATTCAAATTTAAACTCTTCAAATTTTTAACATGCTTTTATAAATCTTCACGTTATAACTTCAAAATACTATATTTGTAACAAATAGGGCTTTTGAGACCCAATACATACTCATGCAATTCAGTACTTCATTTCCATTTCATTTAATTCACGATTCTCATTTTCACGATTCAATTCAATTTCTCAATCCAATATACATTTCAATACCACAATAATTCATTTAATTCAAATCATATCATTTGCAATTTCCATTTAATTCACGTACAATTCAATTTCATTAAGTTCAATACTAATACATATTTATCGTTTAACTTAACGTCCCCTTTTTGCATCATTTTACACTTCAAGCATGAACCTAGTATTTCATTTCCTTTGCACTCTCGTTTCCTATGCATATCACACAAGATATAAACATTACACTAAACCGTAGTCGCAAGCTAGCCTTTTTGAAGACTAACCACATGATAAACCATTTTAATAAAGATTACAAACTTTAAACCTTACCACCCTTTTATGATCACAAGCATATTTTCATCTAGACATTTACCATCTCAATGCATAATTTTATAAATTTAATGTGGCGTAATCCAGCCACAACTTGGCCAAATCCTAAGCATACACACCAAACATGCTAGCCAAATAAACATATAGTTTAAGCATTATAAGCATGGATAAGCACCACATTTATTTATGTATCAAACTTATCAACATGAGTTAATTCATAAACCATTTCTGGCATTACTACATACCAAATCATATACCAAGTATACCACATACACATACTATGAAACTTTATTTTCTCACATGAACTTTAACTATAACTAATAATGCACAATTATAAATATCATTTCTTTTTAACCGTTTACCGATTATAATCGAGCATATGACCAATTATACACAAATCATTCATATGTTCTTCCAATTTTTCTCCTCCTCCTCTCCATTCCACGTCCTTAATGTGTATAACACACTTAAACAACATTAACTACAATTTCACTATTCACTCACATGTATATTCAAAGCTGTCTATTTGAGTCAGAGTCACTAAATTATTTTTACCTAGAGATACAGAACTCCAAATTAAGATCCGTAAATTTTATCCAAAACTAGATTTACATATCCTCTTACCATAAATTTTTCAGAATTTTTTATTTATCCAAATAGTACAGTTTATTATTTAAAGTTCCCCTATTTTACTGTTTGACAGTTCTGACCTCTCTTCACTAAAAATTAATTATCTCATTGTACAGAATTCGGATATTGTTTCTGTTTGTTTCTCTTGAAAATAGATTCATTTAGTATTCTAAAAATATAAAATTTATCACATAATTATTTTTGTAAAACTTTTGACAATTTTCCAAAGTCAAAACAGGGGATTCCGAACTCATTCTGACCCTGTCCAACTAAACTTCAAATATCTCAAAATATATAACCTTTTGCTTGCTCTGTTTCTTTTATGTGAAAATAGATTCATTCAGATTCAATTTCATAATTATTCAGCCTCTAATTCAATCTCCACCATTTTTGGTGATTTTTCAAAATCACACAACTGTTGCTTTCTAAACTGTTTTATTGCTAAATGTACTCTTTCATAATTTCACTTTTTCACTTTCAATCACAATTCAATTCAAAATTCACTTTTCCATTTCTAAGTCGATATTCAATTCAATTCCACACCTATATTCATTATTCATTTACACTTATTCAATTTCCCGATGAACACTTTGGAATAATAATAGATACTCGGTGGATTCATCACATAGCAACCACCTTATTAATCAATGATGTATGGTGGAATCAGCACATAGCAACCACCTTACTAATCAATGATGTTCGATTCACATAGTAGTCTGCACATAGTACTACACATGTGACCATTACCATCCGATAGACGTAGTAGCCTACACATAGTACTACACACGTGATCGAAACTATCTGGTACGCATAGTAGCCTGCACATAGTACTACACATGCGACCTATCATTTTGGTACACGTAGTAGCCTGCACATAGTACTACACACGTGACCATCACTTTCACTTTTACATAGTGGCCTACACACAATCCGTGCCTCACATGTGATCATTTATGTCACTTCATTCGTATCCATTTTTATTTTAAAGGTTCATTTGGGAATTTTTCACTTTTTCTCACTTTTCTTTTTCTCAATCAATTTCAATTTCTCGTCTTTCTTTATTTATAACAATACATTTAACTTATATAACCTTCACACTATTCATTCCAGTCAAAAAATCATACTTTTGCAAAATTACATTTTTGCCCCTAAAGTTTTACAAATTATGATTTTTCCCCTAGGCTCGTAAAATAATTTTATTCAATTTCCTTGCATTTTAGGCCTAGCTGAACCACTTTCATAACTATAGCAGTCCACAATACTCACTTATTCACACACTTGTCACATATTTTATAACTTTGACAAATTAATCCTTTTAGGCATTTTCATCGAAAATTACTTAGTACAAATCGTTTATCACACTCCAAACTTCATATTCTTCCATAAAACATCAAAATACATGCATATCATTCATGGGTAAATTTCTAAACACAAACCCTAGTTCAAAAAAATGGTAAATATAGGTAAATCTTGTTACGAGGATTTTAAAAACGTAAAAATCATTAAAAACGGGGATAGAACGAACTTACAATCGAGCTTGGAAGCTTGAAAAACCCTAGCCATGGTTTCTCCATGCAATTTTTGGCCTAGGGGTTGAAGATGGACAAAAATTGGCTTTTAATTTTGTTTTTAATTCATTTTAATAACTAAATAACCAAAATGGCCTTAATGAAAAACTTTGGAAACATGCCTAACCATACCCATTTTTGTCCACCAACTTAACTAATGGTCCAATTACCATATAAAGACCTCCAATTTAAATTTCATAACAATTGGACACCTCGAACATATAGAACTCAACTTTTGCACTTTTTACAATTTAGTGCTTTTGACTAAATTGAGTGCCCAAACGTCAAAATTTTCGAACGAAATTTTCACGAAATCATTTTTTGAAATAGTATACATAAGAATATAATGAAAATAAATTTTTTTCTCGTCGAATTTGTGGTCCCGAAACCACTATTCTAGCTAGCCCCAAATTCGGGCTGTTACATGTTGTGCTAGTCGGTAGGCCCAATAGAAACCTCATCTGTTTGAGGATGACCTTCAGGATTTTGCTCCGCATCTACTAAGCTTCCCTGGTTATCTTCAACTCCTGGCGTATTGGGAATAGAAAAGACAACTTATTGTGCCAACTCACTCTAAAAGGCTTCCCACTCCTCGCATTCAAGATGGTAGATGTTAGATTTGAGTGACTCTATAGAGATATCCTTTAGATAATCAAAGTCTATTTTGCTAAGATCAAGAGTTCTAGAGGCCACTTTGGCATGCAGAATCAGATTTGATATCCATTCTGGCTGCGCCTTAATGAGATTCCTTTGAGTATCCTCTTCATACTTTCTAAAGGTCTCATCGTAGGATTGGCATAGCCTTTCCTACTTTTCCTTGTGGCCTTGTTCTTGTGTCTTGAGATTCTCCTCTAAGATAAAATTTTCATTCTTTAAGTGGATGATCTCATCTTTCAACTGATTATATTTTTTTCCGAACATGCCCATGCTTGCTCTTCAAAGTTATGATCTGTGTAGACTACCTTGCGATCAAGTTTCTTAAATATTGATATTTCTGGCAAAATTCAACCAAAGTATCTTTGCCAGATTTCATATATTTTTCTAAATCTACTATTTTTGTTGCTGTAACGCGTACTAGCCTCTTTGATAGCCCTACTCCAAAGAAAATGTTTGAGAGATGTGATCTTTGAGATTTGAGCCAGGAGAGATAGAAGATGCTTTAAATAATTAGATGCAAGGTAAGAGGAGAAAGCTTATTTTAACTATTGGGGCAACAAGCTTAGTTGTTGTTGAAAGATAAGAACTGAGAGATGTGGAAGATGGCATTGTTTCTATTAGACCACGCTAAGAAAATTTGCCACCTAATTCAGTGGGGGATGCAACTTATGCTTGATAAGGAAGGACAATTGATTGGGTTGAGGGTTGTCCTCCATGGGATTCTTTGATGGTGAGAGATCAGAAGCACACCTGAGAAAGCCTATTTGAGGGGTGGAGCCATCAGGCGTTGAAGGAATCTCGGGAAGGACTAGAACTGGGGATGAGTGAGTGATTTTAAAAATAGGCTCATTGTTTGACATATGCCTCACTAATGGAAGGCATTCACTGCTCTCAGATTCTTAGGTACCCACATTTGATCTGGCTCTTTTCTTGGTGATATTTGCTATTTTTTACATGGTAGAATAGCAATGGTCTTCTCTATTCCTCGAGCTCCCTTAAGAATTGAGTAAATGTCCATGTCTTGATGATGGGGATGTGATGAGGATCCTGCACCACCAACAAGAGAGTTAGGTTGACCTAAAGATTTAATCTTCCAATTTCTTAGGCATATATTACAAATAATATAAAAGTATGATGGCGGCTCTTTCATACGTCCTAAAAAGATATGTGTCAGTTTATTGTTTAAGTTATATGGCCACGTCTTGAAGGCGGACAACACAGAAGGATTGATTGTTTTAGTGGTGGAAAATGTTGGATTGTAACCATTTGGACTTAGAAATTTAGAGCAATGTTGAAATAAATTTCTGACCGGAACCAATCCACTAAATTAAGTTTGCGTGTAACAACCCGTTTTTCAATGGTATCTGAAATAGTGGTTTTGGGGCCAAAATTTTGACATATGAGTCCATAAATATTAATTATTTAATATTTACGAGATCATTAGTGTCGTATTAAAATTTGGTTAAGAAATTGTAATGTTTAGATAATTAAGTAAAAAGGACTAAATAGTAAAAGCTTAAAAAGTTAATCGCTATTTGTTTATTTATGTTAAATGGTTATGAAATTATAAATTGTGGGCCTTAATAGGTAATTAGACCATAATTGTCATGGTGGACGGTTTATACACTGGGGTTTAATAATATTATATGTTATATTATGTTAAATGTTATTATAATAAGGTTATTATAATGTTAAAAGTAAAAATAGGAAAAATAGGAAAAATATTATATGTTATATTATGTTATATTATGTTAAATGTTTTATAATAAGCTTGAAGGTTTGGTCACAAATACCTCTTGCATGTAAGTCCATTTTTGAGCCATTTGTTGTGAATTTTATGTTTTTTCTGATCGTTGTCAAGGCCTTTAACTAGTTTAGGGACTATTTTGTGAAACTGTAAAAGTTTAGAAAACTTTACCATTGGTGTTCATGAAGTTTTCTTGATGTGCATGCTTGGGTTGGAAGCTTAATGTTGATTTTGAGTTAATTTGTAAAGTAAATTGGTATAATTTTTATGCCTAGGGATTTAATTGAAAATAATAAAAATATGACCTATTTTTTGTGAAATATTTAGCATGGAAGGACTGATCTGGAGTAGTTATAAGTTTGGCTCAAGGGGTAAAGGGATTAATTGTGAAAATAATCATGTTTTGGTCTTAAGGACCAAATTGAATAAAATGTAAAAGTTTGGGGCAAATGTGAAAATTTTTAAATAGAAGGTCATATGCATTAAATTGAATATTATATGATATTGACGGTAATAAGTTTAAATAAACTATTTTATAGATCAAGAACAAGTAGATAAATCAGGGAAAATGAAAAGATACTAATTAGTCCCTAGACTTTTACTATCTCTGATAAGTTCATTCGGTTTAGTTTAGTATAATTTGAAATGTTATATTGATTGTGAAATTGGTTGTTGAATATTTTTGGTATAATTGATTTGTCATAAACTGTTGTGAATTGAGAAAGAAATTGTTTTAAACATTGTTAATCGATGATATGTTTTAAGCCGGATGAACGTAGGATAAAGTACCACTAAATATATCGAAGTTAAGCATTTGTTGCAGACTATTGCATATGGGGAATCTGCAAGTTACCGGGGGCAGATGTAAAGCCTTTGGGCTTGGCACTTGGTGCCTAGATGTGTTTTCATAGGGATGATAGCCTATAGGCTAGGCACTTGGTACAAAGGCATGTTTTTGGTTGGACTGGCTCGTTTTAGCTTTGTGGCATGTTTCAGGTGGATGACCATGTACTCATATCTATTATATCGTTTATCTGGTAAAATTTCCAATGATAAATTACTTGGTACTCAATTGTATAATGGATTGCATGATTTTCTGATATTATCATGACTTGATATTGAATGATCTCATGTGATTGAATATATTATGCAATTGGTAATGTATATGTATATGTATATGTATAAACTCATTTGCTGAACGACTGTGGTTGACAAGATTTATTATTTGTTAATATTGTTAACGTAATTGCTATATTTATACGGTAAGTTTTATCGTTTTAACAGTTGAACTTACTAAGCTTTATAGAAGCTTACTCGTGTCATTTTCTTATTTTCTTGTAGATAACATCTTGTGGAATCTGGCGGTTGAATCAACCTGAAGATCACACTATCTGGAGATCTATTAGTATATCTTGACAAGTTTATCTATAGGTTATATGGCATATAATAAATGTCTTGTTGTGTTTTGGATACTTATTACTTGTGATGCATTTTGTACTTGGATGATGTTGTTTTAACTTGGGTTTTGGCTCACTTGTATATGTGTTTATCTTTTGGTTTGTAAAGGTCCATATATAAAAGTTTTGGTCATTTTGGTTTATAATACTTGTGATTGAATAGGTTATGGTAGAAGTAGATATGAATGGTATGGATGAATTGTAAGTTTGGTATGTACTTAAAGTAAATACTTGTGATCTTTGAATGTGATTTGGTTGGTGTATGAAAATGTGGTGCCATTAAGGGCATATTGGTTAGTCATATAGGTTTTCTAGGCATGTAAATGAATGGTTTTGGTTTGGCTTGTCACCTTAGAAATGGGTAGTGTTGTGGCTTGTTTTAGAAATCATATTAAGTGGACACAACGAAGGAGACGGGCTATCACACGGACGTGCACCATACACGGTCTCTTTACATGGTTGTGTGTCATTTTGAGTTTAAGTGTAGGATTTTCCACACGGCATCAAGTTGTTACACGACTTAGAGACACGACCGTGTGATCTTATTTCAAATACTCACATGATCTAGAACATGACATGCAACACGACCGTGTGACCTTATATCGATTTGTACACGAGCGAGCACACAGGTTGTGACACAACCGTGTGACCCAAACTTCAAATTGTACACGGTTTGACCACACCGCTATGTTACTGAACCACACGGTCATGTGACCCTTATTTTAAAAGTTTTAAAAATTTTCCATATTTTTCTTTTTTATTTCAAACAAGTCCTGAATTATTTTAAAACTATTTTTAAGGTCTCGTAAACTCGATTTAAGACTTGTAAGTGTATATATGCTATGTTGAATGTGTGGATTGGATATTAATATTTGATTATTTTATGATGTCATTTAATTGAATGTATTTTTTAATACTCTGTAACCTTAATCCAATAATGTAGACGGGTTTGGGGTGTTACATTTAGTGGTATCAGAGCTACGGTTTAGTCGATTATCGAATTGAGAGTAGCATGTTAAACTCTAGAAATTACATGCCATATAAACCTACGATAGTGTGATAATAATAGATCCGATCTAACCCCTATTTTTCTTATAGATTAAAAGATGTCGATAGAATCTGATCGTGCTGACAGTGATGAAGTAAATAACAATGTTCCGACTTCCGAATAGGAAGTCGTAGTTTATCGATTCCGCAAATGCCTGAAAATAAAGTTAAAAATGTCTTCTTTGGTTTAATGGGTCAGTAGTTCACGAAGTTTATGCGAACCAACCCTGTGGTTCAACGACCTCCACCTCCAGCACCTCCACCTCCTCAAATGACTGAAATGGGTCAATGGATTCCTATTGATAAAATTAAAAAATATGGTGCTGAAGAGTTTCGAGGTAGAACAAAAGATGATCTAGCTAAGGCTGAGTATTGGCTTGAAAATATTTAGCGAGTCTTTGATGAAATAGCCTATTCTCCTAGTGATTACCTCAAATGTGTCATGTCATTATTTAGAGATGAAGCTTATAGTTAGTGGTAGACATTAAGAGCGGTGGTATCGAGAGATAATCTTAATTGGGACTTCTTCAAATTTGAGTTTAAAAAGAAGTATGTTATCAAATGATATATGGATCGGAAAAAGAAAAAATTACTTAAATTGAAGCAGGGAAATAAATTAGTAGCTGAATACGATAGAGAGTTTGTGCATCTCAGCAAGTATGCTTGTGAAATTGTGTCGAATGAGGAAGAAATGTGCATTCATTTTGAAGATGGACTAAATGATGAAATTAAAATGCTAATTAGAGGGACGAAAATCTGAGAGTTCACTGTTTTATCATATCAGGCACAAAAGATAAATGAAGTTTATAACCTTAAGAAACAAAGGGAAAAGAAGGCTTGAGAATTTGGTAAAAGAAGTTTCTTTAAGTCGTTTTCTGCACTACCATCAATGAAATCAAAAGATGATTTTAATCGCGTCACTTCACCATCTAGGTTTTTGGGTAAAAATAAATTGTGGCAATATGATTCAAAATATGAGGTTAAACCTGCTAATAGTGTGGAAAGTCTTTGTAGTGCCCTAAGAACGATGTGTAAACATTGTGGAAAACTTCATGCAGGTGAATGTAGGACTAAATTGGGTACGTGTTATAGATGCGATTTGATAGATCATTTCGTGCAAAATTGTATGAGAATAGCTGGGGATAATGATGAGTGAAGTGATAAACAAGTGTCTACACCTCATAAAGGTAGACGTCTTGGTCGGAGCAGTAATACTAGAGCAAATTGTAGTGGGACCAAAGATATAGCTGTTAGATATGAACCTAGAGCACCTTCACGAGGATATATTATCAGAGATAGGGAGGAAGCTACAACATCTGATGTTATTGCTAGTACATTCTATCTCTTTGATGTTACTGTGTATGCATTGATTGACCCTGGGTCAACTCATTTGTATATTTGCACTGCGTTAGTAACGGATAAGAATTTATCTATTGAGTCAACTAAATTTGATGTTCAAGTTACAAATCCATTGGGTCAGAGTGTGATAGTTAACTTAATATGTTGTAATGTCCACTGCGAATTCAAGGCTGTCACTTTCATGCTGATTTGATGTTGTTACCCTTTCACGACTTCAATATCATTCTAGGAATGGATTGGTTGACATTACATGATGTTGTGGTGAACTGTAGATTGAAACAGATTGATTTGAGATGTCAGATGAGTGAAATGATTACAGTTGAGTCTAATATATCGAAGAGTATTACCAAAGCTATTTAATCTATTTCGGTACAAAAATTGATTCATAAAGGTTGTGAGGCATTTCTGGCTTATAAACTAGATACTCGGGAATCAGAATCAAAGCTTGATCAAGTACCGATTGTAAATGACTTTACTGATGTGTTCCCTGAAGAGTTACCGGGATTACCTCTAGAACGTGAAGTTGAATTTGTGATTGAATTAATGCCTAGGACTGCTCTAGTATTGATTGCGCCGTATTGAATGGCACCGGCTAAGTAGAAAGAACTTAAAGCACAGTTGCAAGAGCTGTCAGATAGAGGTTTTATTCAGCTGAGTGTACCTCCCTTGGTGCACCTATGTTGTTCGCGAAAAAGAAAGACGGGTTGATCTACAGACAACTAAAAAAAGTTACGATAAAGAATAAATATCATTTGCCTCGTATCGAAAATTTGTTTGATCAATTGAAAGGTGCGACGGTGTTCTCAAAAATAGATATTAGATTGGGTTATTATTAGTGTTGAGTTAAAGATGTCGACTTGACAAAAAAAATACTTTCCAAACTTGTTATGGTCATTATGAATTTCTAGTGACACCGTTCAGATTAACCAATGCCCCTGCTGCTTTTATGGATCTAATGAATTAGTTTTTTTAGCCTCTTTTGGATAGATTTTTGGTTGTGTTTATCCATGATATACTAATATATTCTAAAACAGAATTTGAACATGCTCAACATTTAAGAATTGTTTTATAGATTTTGTGCTAGAAATAATTGTTCATGAAATTTAGTAAATGCGAGTTCTGGCTCAGAGAGGTTGGATTTCTTGGTCACGTAGTTTCAGCGGATGCGTTTCGTGTTGATTTGAGCAAAATTTCTACAATTTTTAATTGGAAAGCTCCGAAGACTGTTTCAGAGGTATGTAGGTTTCTAGGCTTAGCTGGTTATTATTGTCGATTTGTTAAGAACTTCTCGATAATTGATTTACCGATGGCCAAGTTGTTACAGAAAAATGTTGAGTTTGTTTCATAAATTATGTGATAGTAGAGTTTTAATCAACTGAAATCACTATTGACAGAAGCTCCAGTACTGACTCAGCGTAAATCCAAGAAGGAATATGTTGTTTACAGTGATGTGTCACTTAGTTGATTAGGTTGTGTGTTGATGCAGGCCAGACAAGTTATAGCGTACGCTTCTCGACAGTTAAAGTCACACGAGAGGAATTACCCAACTCACAATCTAGAATTGGTCATGATTGTTTTCTCTTTGAAGATTTGGCGATATTATTTATACAGTGAGAAATGTCACATATTTACTTATCACAAAAGCCTGAAATATTTAATGACTCAAAATGAATTGAACCTGAGGCAGCGACGGTGGCTCGAATTATTGAAAGATTATGATCTAGTTATTGAATATCATTCGGGCAAGGCTAATACGGTCGTAGACGCGTTAAGTTGAAAACAATTTTTGCCTTGAGAGTGTTAAATGCTCAATTGAACTTGAATTTTGATGGTTCTGTTTTAGCGGAATGAAACCTAGACCGTTGTTTCTTCAGAGAATTCGGGAGTTGCAAAATGATGAGCTAAAATTATTAGCTAAATGAATGCAGATTCAGAGTGATCAATCTACGAATTTCAAAGTTTATACTGATGGTATGTTGTACTTTCGTAACAAATTGTGTGTTCCGAATAATCTGGAGCTAAAATAAGACATTTTATTTGAGTCTCATAGTAGTACGTACTCTATTCATCTGTGTAATACTAAAATTTTTGGGGATTTGAAACAAATGTATTGGTGGCCGAGTATGAAATGTGAAATTTAAGAATTTGTGGCTAAATGTCTAGTTTGCCAATAGGTGAAAGTCGAGCATCAAGTTTCGTCTGGGTTATTACAGCCTATTGTGATTCCTGAGTGGAAATGAGAGCGAGTTATGATGGATTTTGTATCGGGATTGCCTGTGACACCAAGAAATAAAGATTGATCAGGGTTATTGTTGATAGATTAACGAAATAGGCTAATTTTATTTCAGTCCACCAATTATTCGCTCGAAAGATTAGCCGAGTTGTATGTGTCCGAGATTCTTAGGTTGTATGGAGTATCGATATCTATTATCTCTGATCGAGCCCTGACATTCACTTCTAGATTTTGAGGTAAACTTCACGAGGCTCTGGGTACTAAACTCAATTTTAGTATGACATTTCATTTGCAGACAGAAGGATAGTCAAAACTAATAATACAGATCTGGAAGATATGTTACGATGTTGCATTCTCGAGTTTGAAGTTAGTTGAGAAAATTATTTATCGTTGGCTAGATTTGATTATAATAATAGTTAACATTCGAATATTAAAATGGCCTTGTTTGAAGCTAAAGACTGTTATACTCTTATACTGGTCAGAGTTGAGTCAATCCAAGTTAGTTGGAACCGACTTGATTCATAAAACTAAAGACAAAGTTTGTATTATTTGTGATTGCCAGAAAGCCGTATCAGATCATCAAAAATCGTACGTAGACTTGAAAATAAAATATATAGAATTTGTCGTTTGTGATCAAGTGTTTTTGAAAGTTTCACCCTGGAAAAAGGTGCTACGATTTGGAAACAAAGGAAAACTAAGTTCGAGGTTCATCCGGTCGTATGAGATTACTGAAAAAATCAGTCTTTTAGCTTACAGATTAGCTCTACCTCCTGAACTGGAAAAGGTTCACAACGTTTTTCTTGTTTTGATGCAAAGGCAGTAAAGATCAAATCCTTATCATGTGATTACTTCCAACAAGATTGAATTACAACCTCATCTGTCATATTCTGAAGAGTCGATAAGAAATTTAGCTCATGAGGTAAAAGAACTTCAGAATAAATGGGTACCTTTAGTAAAATTTTTGTGACATCGGCATGGTATCGAGGAAGCTACCTTGGAAATCGAGGAGTCGATTAAATCGCAATATCCAAACTTATTCTGAGGAAAGAATTTCGAGGACAAAATTTCCTAAGAGAGAGAGTTTTAACAGGCTTTTCTAGTGATGTCAAAAATAGTAGCTTCAAGACCATAATTCTAATGTGTGAGTCCATAAATATTAATTATTTAATATTTACAATATCATTAGTGTCTATTAAAATTTGGTTCAGAAATTTTAAAATTTAGATAGAAAATTAAGTAAAAAGGACTAAATAGTAAAAGCTTAAAAAGTTAACTGCTATTAGTTTATTTATGTTAAATGGTTAGGAAATTATAAATTGTGGGAGTTAATAGGTAATTAGACCATAATTGTCATGGTGGCCGGTTTATACATAATGGTTTAATAATATTATATGTTATATTATGTTAATTATTATTATTATAATAATGTTCAAAGTAAAAATAGGAAAAACATGATGGTTTTCTTCTTCATTTTATTTTGTTCATTACCGCAACCCCAGAACGCTTGAAGGTTTGGTCACAAATACCTCTGGCATGTAAGTCCGTTTTTGAGCCATTTCTTGTGAATTTTATGTTTTTCTAATCGTTGTAAAGGTCTCTAGCTAGTTTAGGGACTATTTTTTGAAATTATCAAAGTTTAGAAAATTTTACCATTGGTGTTCATGAATTTTTCTTGATGTGCATGCTTGGGTTGGAAGCTTAATGGTGATTTTGAGTTAATTTGTAAAGTAAATTGGTATAATTTTTATGGTTGGGGATTTAATTGAAAATAATAAAAATATGACATGTTTTTCTTGTGAAATATTTATCAAGCAAGGGTTTATTTGGAGTAGTTATAAATTTGGTTCAAGGGGTATAGGGATTAATTATGAAAATAATCATATTTTGGTCTTAAAGACCAAATTGAATAAAAGATAAAAGTTTGGAGCAAATGTGAAAATTTGTAAATAGAAAGTCGTATGCATTAAATTGAATATTATATGAGATTGACGCTAATAATAAACTATTTTATAGATCAAGAACAAGTAGAAAGTTGGGGAAAATGGAAAGATATTGATTAGTCCCTTGACTTTTACTATCTCTGATAAGTTCATTCGGTTTAGTTTAGTATAATTTGAAATGTTATATTGATTGTGAAATTGGTTGTTGAATATTTTTGGTATAATTGATTTGTTATAAACTGTTGTGAATTGAGAAAGAAATTGTTTTAAACATTGTTAATCGATTATATGTTTTGAGCTGGATGAACATAGGATAAAGTACCACTAAATATACCGAAGTTCAACATTTGTTGTAGACTATCGTGTTATATTTACAGGGAATCTGGCGTGTTACCAGGGGCTGATGTAAAGCTTTTGGGCTTGGCACTTGATGCCCAGATGTATTTTCGTAGGGATGATAGCCTATAGGTTAGGAACATGGCACCAAGGTGTGTTTTTGGTTGGATTGGCTCGTTTTAGCTTTTTGGCATGTTTCAAGTGGATGACCATGTACTCGTATATATTATATCATTTATCGGGTAAAATTTCCAGTGATAAATCACTTGCTATTGAATTGTATAATGGATTGCATGATTTTCTGGTATTATCATGACTTGATATTGAATGATCTCATGTGATTGAATATATTATGCAACTGGTATATGTATATGTGTAAACTCTCTTGCTGAATGACTATGGCTGACAAGATTTATTATTTGTTAATCTTGTTAATGTAATTGCTATGTTTATACGATAAGTTTTATCGTTTTAACGTTGAACTTACTAAGCTCTATAGAAGCTTGCTCGTGCCATTTTCTTGTTTCCTTGTAGATAACATCTTGTGGAATCAGGCGATCGAATCAACTTGAAGATTACACCATCCGGATATCTATTAGTATATCTTGACAAGTTTATCAATAGGTTATATGGCATGTAATAAATGTCTTGTATGTGTTTTGGATACTTATTACATGTGATGCATTTTGTACTAAGACGATGTTGTTTTAACTTGGTTTTTAGCTCACTTGTATATGTGTTTATCTTTGGTTTGTAAAGGTCCATATATAAAAGTTTTGGTCATTTTGGTTTATGATACTTGTGAATGAATAGGTTATGGTAGAAGTAGATATGAATGGTATGGATGAATTGTAAGTTTGGTATGTGTTTAAAATAAATACTTATGATCTTTCAATGTGATTTGGTTGGTGTATGAAAATGTGGTGCCATTGAGGGCATATTTAGGCATTTAGGTTGAATAATTTGGCATGTTTTAAGCTTGTTTAAATGTGTTTTGTTGACATCTAAATGAATGATTTTGGCCTGGCTTGTCACCTAAGATATGGGTAGTGTTTTGGCTTGTTTAGAAGTCATTTTATGTGCGCGTGGCCTAGGACACGGGCTGTCACACGGCCGTGTGCCATACACGGTCTCCTCACACGGTCGTGTGTCATTATGATTTTAAGTGTAGGTTTTTCCACATAGCATCAAGCTATTACACGACCTAGAGACATGACCGTGTGACCTTATTTTGAATACTCATATGGTTTGGAACACGGCCTGCGGCACAACGTGTAACCTTATTTCGATTTGTGCACAATTTGAATACTCACACAGGCTGCAACACGATCGTGAGACCCAAACTTTGAATTGTACACGATTTGGCCACGCTGCCATGTTACTAAGCGACGTTGTCTGTTTTCAAAATTTTCCATATTTTTCTATTTTGTTTCAAACAAGTCCTAGATTGTTTTCAAATTATTTTTAAGGTCCTGTAAGCTCAATTTAAGACTTGTAAGTTTATATATGCTATGTTGATTGTATGGATTGGATATTCATATTAGATTAATTTATGATATCAGTAAATTGAATGTATATCGTAATACTTTGTAACCCTAATCTGGTAACAGAGAAAAGTTAGGGGTGTTACAGTGTGACTCCTTTTCAACCTTTGGTATTTCCTTTCAACAAGGTGGGCATCCTCTGACTGGTTTTTAGTGCAGATGCTTTTCAGAGGAAGGGACGATTTAGTTTGGAAACCAAAACCAGAATTCAACTTACTGACCACCCTTATTAACTTATCATTTGTTAGATGAAGGTTTGAGATATTGTTCTTAATAAGAGGTTCATATCCTTTTCTCGCACTAAAATGTGCACTGCCAATCGAAGCTCCAGTTCTCTATATCTTGAGTTGGTAAATTTTATGGAAAACACCAAACAGTGGTCATTTGCGGTGTATACAACAGTCAATGTAGAAAGCCACTAATGTTCACCAAGATAGAGTTGATAATGTCTTGGTGCAATGCCATAACTTTTGAATGTAGCACAAAAGATGGGGTTGAGGGGAAGTTGGAAACCTGCCTCCAACAAAATAAGCGGGAAGATGAAACCCATAGAACTATCACTAGGACGACAATGTTGGGAAGTTGGAAATCGTAGGAAAAGTTTTGTTGCAGAGACCATGAGCCCCTAAGTATCGATTCATTTCTTCTCTGGTGGTGATGCAATCGCACATCTCAGTCTCCATGCATGGTGAAGTTTCATGAGTGACGGTACAAATATTCTGGTCACGACCCCTCTCTCCGATACTAGCTCTTCTCATAACTAGAAATAAAAATTTGAAAGAAGAAAAGGATACCTTTGAAAAATTAGAGATAGAAGATGAAGGATGCAAAAAGGTTAAGGTTTCAATTGACTTTTCAAGGTAACTAATAAAGTATTTGAATACCTATTTTATAGAAATAAACTTGTGCGAGAAGTTTATTTTAAAGGAAACTATTTGGATTCTCCAATGTAAGGTGGACATTTTTCATAAACTTGTAAGTCTGACGTTAGAAATTGTGGCGATGATTAGAATTTGAGATTTGCTCAACCTTGAGTATGCACTTGGCGCAGATGGTCAGTTATTAGTAGATATTTCTATTCTAAGAGAATAGAAAATTTTGAGGACAATTTTTTTTAAGAGGAGGAGAGTTGTAACACCCAGCTTTGGCCTAGTTCTTGATTTGACGGGTAAAACGAAAGTAACCTGAATGGCATAGTGTTATTAAGTTGTAAAGAATAATAGATACAATAAGAGTGTTGAGAACCTTATAAGTAGGGGATTACTTCCAAAGGTATTGTAAGTCTAGTTTAGTGAGTTGTCGTAACACATTATACCCGGTCTGGTCACCTGACCCAAGCTATAAGGTATTACAACTGTAAAACATTAACATTGTTCACTAACTAGACAAAAATATCCAAATAGATCATTTCATAATTAAATTACAATCATTTCCTTACTAATCAATCATATCTGGACTTAAATTGAGCATATGAAGAATTTAAAATAAATCAGGAAAAATTCTGGACTAAAATGAAACCTTTACAACAATTTAGAAAAAAAAGTGAAATTAGGGGTCACACGGCCATATGAAGAAGTACAATAATTTGTGCCTGTGTAATTCAGGGTCACACGATCGTGTCCCCAGGCTATGTAACTCCTTGTGACCGTGTGGATAAACCTGTACTAAAATCAAATAGGCCACATGGTCGTGTCATGCAAGTGTGTGAGTGGAAACACGAAAATATACACTTTTTCATGCCCTTTTAACTCAAATTCATGGAGTTTCGGTAAAATTCTTATTGAAAAATAAGTAATTATTGTAAAATAATTAAATAGTACTTTAATTATTAATATGTTTAATTTTAATTAATTTTTATTAATTTTGATTATATTCGACAGATTTGCAAAAAGCACGAAAAGCAGCTTGACAGACACTGCTAGAAGCACAAAACCGAGAAGCAATTTTGAAGCATCAAGGTGAATTATATTTTCAGCCGAATATGGTCTACATTATGAATATTAATTCATAATATAATTAATTTTAATTTTAATCCAATTTAATTGGGTTAAATATATTATTGTTAATTAATTATGAAAAGGGGTCCAATTGAGCTGAACCGAGAAAACCGATCCAACCGAGCACTAGGCAGCCCAAAACCGTCCCATATGCTGACCCAATCAGCTTGTTTGGCTGATTATTTGGCTTGCAAAATGGACCTTGAAGACTCCTTCAATTTTCATTCAAACCCCTCAACTATTTATGCCTTTCAAGATTTGCCCCTACCTAAAAATAAAATGTTTGAAATCTTCAAACATGCCACATGTGTGGCTGGCCATGGGGGGGAATCTTTGACTACTGATTTTGGCTATTTTTAGCAGCATTTTCAACCTATAAATACCACCCCCTTGGCTGCTCACTTCAAACACATCTCAAATCCATTCATTTCTTCACTTCTCTCTCACTTTTCTCTCTTCATTCCCTTTCATTGTTCATCATTTTCTTCCCCTATTCCTTTGCCAATTTCATCTCTTGAGAAAGAGTCATTCAACCACCATTTGGAGCAGCATTCAAGTGTTAGTGGAAGCCTCGGTTTAACAAGAACAAGCGGAGAAGGAGGAGTGGAACGAACTAGTTAAGCCTCAGAGAAACACCAGATTTGATTCTTGTTCCCTATCCTTTTAATTTTGTTGTTGCTATGATGAACATATCTATGAATACTTGTGATTTTGGTATTTTTAATTTAATTAATATGAATTAAATTTAATTCGTGTTAGGTTGATTTCATTTAGTCTACTTGAGTTATTAAAATTATATTTGTGTTGTTATAGGCCTCGGTAAGATGTTTGATTAAGTAAAGCCATGACTAAGTTATTTTTGCATTACAATTGTAAGGTAACTAATGAATTAATTATTTAAATGGATTGAAATTGTAATTAATTGACACAATACTTAATCAGTGCATGTTTAATCACCTAAGGTAGCTGAGGGTTAAATTAGCAACGGTATCTAACGATACATTAGCCTTGCATAACTTGCAAGATTATTGTTGTAATGCCTAATTTTTACCCGACCCTTAATAAACAACAATAATAACAAGTCCAGTGTTTTTTTACAAAGCCAAATCCAAAACAAAACAGTTGGCCCAGAATACATGGCCCAAAATAAAATAGAGGCCCGAATCCAGTGGCCCAAAACAGTTGCAAAAACCCTAGAGTTTCAAAGGAGATCATCAGCGCCGCTGCCCCGCACGAGCCGAATCTCCACCTACAAGAAATAAACAACATATGGCAAGAAAATCAAGGATTTGCAAATCAAGTAGATATCAAACAGATTTGCTTCTTTATATTTTATTTTATTATGGCTATAAAAAGCCATTGAGATACTGTAAAAAAAAAAAGAGGATCAGAAAATCAATGAAAAAAGGCAGCATTTCACAAAAAGAGCAACTGAAAACACCAATAGAGAATCAATCATAAACGCGAAGGTTAATATTTTTTCTTCGTTTTATATACGTTTTCTTTTATCTTTTACATACGAAAATAAAATAAAATAAAGGCGAAGAAACTTACCCCCATTCGATTCTGAAACGCCACTAGGACGGCCGAGGAAGTTGTCTCCGAGGACAGACAACCGGAAGCCGAAGGGTTTCACGGGCTTTTGGGGTGTTTTGTTTATTTTTGAAAGGGGTCGAACTCAGATCTGGGCTTGGAAGGGTCGAGAGAGCCGCAAGGGTCATTTTCCCTTTTTCGGCCACCGCAGACGGTAGTACAGTCGTCGGAGAATGGCGGCCAGTACGGTGGCTGACGACCGGCCGATGCTCGGACCCCTGGCCGGACGAACTGGGGGGAGAGTTTTTTTTAAAATTTTTTTGGTTTTTTTTTAAATTGGCTTTGAAATGATTTTTTTTGGAAAGATTGGGGCTTTTATAGGGTACCAAAACGGTACCATTTTGGAGAGGCCCTAGATGCCCAAAACAGCGTCATTTTGGAAAGGCCGACCTAAATCTAACCCGATCCGACCTAGGATCCGCGTGTTTTTATGCAGAGGGGTAAATTGCACTTTTAGCCCCTCCGCCTTTTAATGTTTTTGCAATTGAGGTTTTTTTTTATTTTTAAAATTTACCCCTTAAATTTATTTTTTATTTCAATTTGATTCTATTTGAACGACGCCGTTTAGAGGAGAAAGGAAAATTTCCTTTCCAACCCCTCTGTATTATGGGCGTGTTTAATAGGGTCCTTTATCTTCACTTATTTGCAGATTTCTCCCCAGATTTTCATCTCCAATTTAATTTAGTCCTTTTTTTTTAATTAATTAATTTCAATAATGTAATTATTATTTCTATTTTTATAATTTATATATGTAATTATCTTTTTATATGTTCATGTGTATATGTATATATTTTTTAACGAATATTATATGTGTATATATCTATTTTTTATTTATTTTTCGAAAATGCTTAAATACATATATTTTTTAACACATATTTTATAATTTATATATATATACATTTTTATATATTTTTCTTTATTTTCATAAATGCATTATATATTTTGTTATATAAATTCTATAATCCAAAATTTTATATGTAAATCCATGTGTATGTTTATTCTTCATAATTTCAATGTATATATTATGTACCTTTTATTCTTTATATTTTTTTGTTTATTTCCTTCATTTGTTTATTGATTTATGTTTTCATTTATAATTTTAAAAGAATGTTTTTTTTTATTTTGCTCATTTATTTGATACTTTGCATGTCATTGATTTTTATTTATTCATTCATTTGTTTATATTATTTCTATACCATCGTTGTATTTATTATTGTTATTTGTTAAAGCTGCATTTATTCATGCATCAAATGTAGCATTACACCGATTTTTTTTACTCGAATTCTTAAAAATAGAAAACTTTGAAAAGTAAAGACAATACTCGTATTTAGGATCTTCGAAAGGATTGAGCCCTAGCGTATTCGGTTCCAATTTTCTTCGTTGAATCTAATTATCGAGAATGATCTTTAATCAAACAAAATAAAAGCTTGCTATCAAGAATTCAGCATGTCGTGTCCTAACGTATTGGATGTGACGCATTGATTTCTCGAGATGAAGAATTTTTTTTCTAAAAAAATAATAATAAAGGAAATATTCAATGTTTAGAATTTTGAGAAATTGTGCCCTAATGTATTGGGCCGCGATTTCTTTATAAATCTTTAAAAAATGAATATTTTTTAAAATTTTTATTACACGAGTATTTTTGACAAACTCATTTTGAGGAAGTAGAATATTGTGCCCTAACGCATTGGGTGTGACATTTTCTTTCTCCGAAATGAGAAGAGTCTTAATAAGTAATGTATTTTTTTTCTAAGTTTTCACTAAGGATCATATTTTTCAACTCTCAACATTAAGACACTAATTAATCAACTAGAGACCATTTTTTTGGGTATTACGAGGGTGCTAATCCTTCCTTGTACGTAACCGACTTCCGGATCCATTTTTCTAAAACTCGTAGACCAAAGTCATTTTTTTAGGTGATCCAATCACACCTTAATAAAAGATTGGTGGCGACTCCCAAACTCCAATTTTCATCAATTACTTTTTTTTTGGTTTTTAAAAAAAAATAGAAATGGTTTCGACAGCTTGGCGACTCCGCTGGGGACTGATTTTGAGAGTCGAGCCAAAAAGTTGATTAATTTCTGTTTTATGGTCGAAGAGATGAAATTTGTTTTAAAGATCCTTTTGCATTCATTATTTTTGTGCTTAATTGATCTAAGTACTTTAGTTGTTTTTTGCATTGTACATTACATGTGTTGGATAATTTTACCCTTTAAGTGGGAGTGAGAAACTATTTCTTCGTGAGGTTTTCACCTCCGTATAGGATAGTGGATCGCTTTCAGGATACATCTGTACCTATGCCTTCGGGAGATTTTCATCTCCGTATAGTCATAGGGAAATGTATTCCCCTGAACTAAACTTGATCTATATGAGCCTATAATGGGTGAAGATCGAGGAATCTGCTAGTTTGGGTACCTTTGCCCTAGAAGTTGAACTTCATATAATGAACCTTAGGAATCCGCCTTAGGTAGAACTACGTTAAACCCTAGTAGATATCCGAATAGGTGTTTTACTATTTCTTGATTATATTCTATGATACTGACTTTTTGTGTTTTATTTTGATTGCATGACATGGCATTTCATTTCATTATAGAAGGCATCGATTCATATTCAGTTGCTAGATAGAAAGCTTATCATGGAAAAAGGGTTTCTTGATAAAGTGGAGGATAATCCGGCTATCCAAACTTGGTCTGAAACAACACAGCAAGAGAAAGGCGATAGTTTGGATGATGGATATGTATCGGAATTATGGGACTTTACTCGCATCAGTGTAACTCAAAACAATTTGCAAGAGTTGAAGGAAATCTGGGACCAGTGGAATGACGAGGTTAGATAGCTATTTTATAATAATTATGGGGATTTGCCTTATTTGATTGATGTGAAGGTAGACAAGCATTTGTTTCGAGCCCTCGTCCAGTTTTGGAATCCTGCTTACAACTGCTTCACATTTGGGAAGGTCGATTTGGTGCCTGCGATAGAAAAATATGTGGCTTTACTTCGATGCTCAAAGTTTCAAATAGATAAAGTCTACTCGAGAGCTGTAAATGTGCCAACCTTTGCGAAGAAGTTGATGAATATAACGGGTATGAGTGAGTAGTGGGTTGCTGCATGGATTAATCAAAAGGGGGATAGCAAGTGCATTCCTTGGAGGAGTTTAAAAGATTTAATTCTAACACACCCAGATGTGAGGAAGAGGGTAGACGTCTTTGCTTTGATTATATATGGATTAGTTGTCTTCCCCGAAGCTTTGGGACATGTTGATGAAGCAGTCACCGATTTATTTGACCAGCTTGATAAGATGGTTACACCAATTCTGGCAATTTTGGCACAAACATTCATGTCATTGAGTGTATGTTGGAAAGCGGGAGAGGGTAGATTCATTGGATGTGCATAGCTCCTACTCGCATGGTTTCACAGTCACTTTTGGAAGGTTGATAGCGTTTCATATCGGGTTTTCTCCAAAAATTATTTGCCACTAAAGGAGATTGTAGCCACACCGAGCAGAGACGACATTTCGGAGGAGAAGTGGATGGCAATTCTTCAGAATCTTCAAGAAGAGGACATCGAGTGGAGAGCCCCTTGGTTGCTTCCGGATGAGATCCTGTATAAATGTGGTAATTTTGATTGAGTTCCTCTGCTTGGAATTTGGGGAGCTGTTGGATATGTTCCATTGCTAGTGCTAAGGCAGTATAGGTCAAGGCAATTCATACCTGCGACCTAAGGAATAGCTGATTGCGAATTTTCATACAGGGATGATGGTTATAAAAAAAGATTCAGGAGATATCTAGTGCATGGAAGCAAACTCGCTGAATGAAGAGGTTAGCTGTGAGTCCGATGACAACTCCTGAGTATAATGAATGGTGGGTTAGGAGAATCAATGATAATATACCCAAGTCAAATCAGGAAAATAGCCAGTTAATAGAGGAAGATTTGCGGGTTGTGCCTTCTGAGTTGGAAATCATAAGACAAGATTTTGAAAGAAGAAATGCGGATTTAAAAAAGAAGATAGAACGAATGGAGGAAGAAAAGATGAACTTAAGATTAGACATAGACGTTCAAAAGCTCGAAACTGAGAAATTGAGAAAAGGGAAAAATAAGGCTGAGGAGGAGTTGGATAGTTTGAAGGCAAATTATAAAAAGTTGCATCTTTCAATGAGAACTGTCGGGCTGAGAAAAACTTCAGAACAGTGGCGAGCAAAAATTCGATAAGAAAAGGACAAAGTCGATAGATGGGAACAGAAATTCCAAGAGGTTCAGACACGAAATGAGGCTTTAGAGAAGAGTTTGTCAAAAAGCCAAAAAGAAAAGGTCGAGTTAAATGACAGGGTGATCGAGTTGGAAAGATCTCTGCGTCAGTATCGAAATCGAAACTTTGTAATAGAATTGAGAGCAAGCTTGAGCAAGATTGAGGAAATGAAGAAAAGAATAGAAGAGTTAGAAACAACATTGCGAAATTGTGAGATCCGGATTGAATGCTTGGAAGCAATTGAAATTCGTAATAATGAACAGCTTCACTACTTTCAGAATCAAGTTAGGAGCAGAGATCATATTATGGAGGAAGCTGTGATCCAGATTCAAGAAGTAGCTGATCACATACAGACTTTAGCAGTACAGGCTGACATACTGAGTGTGAAGTATGAATTAGAATCAGATCGGGGGCAAGAGCTAGCTTTGTTATTTAGGAAGATTAGAATTCTGAGTAATAGGGCAAAACTTTATTTGTAATTCACTTTATGTAAAGAAATTTATTTTCTAGTAAAGTTTTCTTAAATGGAATTGAATCAAAATTGACGCCTTTTTTGCATTCATTTCATGCATTGCATTGCTTCATATGCATTAAAAAATATTAAAAGATTCTAATTGATATAAATCATTCCTCAGTTAATCTGGAAACAAACCAACCTACCAAACACCGCTACGGTACTCGAGCAAAAACTAAAGACATGGACCAAAGGATAGAAAGGCTAGAACAGTTCCAAAAAGAAATGCAAGATCAACATCAACAACAAAGGAAAGAGCAGCTCGAGAAGATTCAGCAGAATATGATGGACAAAATTATGGAATCTCAGGGGAAAATGATCACTCAGTTAACTCAGTTGTTGACTGGAGAAGTTGATAAAGGAAAGGGCTCTGTGCTCAATGTTGAAGAAGGAGACAGTGAGGGACCTATTTATCCTTCAGGCTTTACTCCTCAGCATGTTGAGGTATATCCGCACAAATCATCTGTTACCATCAAGCCTCAACAGTTTCAGGCTGGTGCTTCAATACCAATGAATTTTCAAGTTGGATCAGGCTCTAACCCTGGAGACAACCTTGTTAATCCTGCTATCCTTGACTTCAATGAAACAGCTGGAAAAGGAAAAATGAAGGATGAATTGCCAAAACAGGTAGAAGAAAAGTATAAATGGTTGGAAGAAAAATTTAGAGCGATGGAAAGTACTGAGAGCTACCATGGGATTGATGCTAAATAATTGAGCTTGGTTTCGGATTTAGTACTCCCTTACAAGTTCAAAATGCCAGAGTTTGAGAAGTACAATGGGACTAGTGGCCCCGAAGCTCATATTATCATGTTTTGTAGATGGATGATTGGGTATGTTAATAACGACCAACTACTGATACATTGTTTCTAGGATAGCCTCACAGGGGCAGCATCCAAGTGGTACAATCAATTGAGCCGTACCAAGATTAATTCATGGAGAGATTTAGCACAGGCATTCATAAAGCAGTATAGTCATGTGACCGACATGGTACCTGATAGAATCACTCTACAGAATATGGAAAAGAAACCCGGTGAAAGTTTTAGGCAATATGCATAGAGGTGGAAGGAGGTTGTCGTCCAAGTTCAGCTATCTCTTCTAGAAAGAGAGATGACCATGCTTTTCGTTAACACATTGAAAGCCTCATTTATCACACATATGTTAGGAAGTGCCACAAAAAGCTTATCTGACATAGTTATGAATGGTGAAATGATAGAAAATGCTATCAGAAGTGGGAAGATAGATGCTAGAGAAAGTAGCAGAAGGTCGGCCTCGAAGAAGAAAGAAAATGAGATCAACAACACAAGCTCATATAGCAAGGGTTATTCAAAGATGATTACGGTGAATCAGCCGAGAAAAGTGGCTGTTAATCAACAAGATTCATCAAAACCGGGATTCAACACAAGACAAAACACGAAAAAGCTTCAATTTACGCCAATTCCAATGTCTTATAGGGAGCTGTATCAAAATATATTTGATGTACATGTTGTTTCCCCTTACTACTTAAAACCTCTACAGCCTCCGTACCCCAAATGGTACGATGCAAATACACAATACGATTATCACGCGGGAATCGTGGGGCATTTTATAGAACATTGTACGGTGTTAAAAAAGCTAGTTGAAAGACTCATAGGCATGGGCGTTGTTAAATTGGATGATTCGCCCAGTACAGAGAATTCGTTACCTAATCATAATGATAATGGAGTGAACATGATAGGTGGGAACATGGGTAGAAAAATCAAGGAAGATATCGTAGAAGTGAAAATTCGTGTAAGATGGGTTTGGAAGAAGATGGTAGAAAGGGGGTTGTTTGTCTTGGATTCTGAAAGAAGCTTTGGAAGGGTAAAAAACTACTGTGAGTTCCATCACGATGAGAGACACGAGATTCAAGAGTGTATAGAATTTAGAGCCTTAGTTCAAGGCATGATGGATGACAATGAGGTGGAGTTCTACGAAGAAGTTAAGGAAGAAGGAAGTATATGCGCATCTGAATCAATGAAGGTTCCAAAAGTAACTCATCTTGTAGTCATTATCTCGCGATCAAAGAATGATGAAGTGAGAACACCAGCAATGCCAAAGATCATAATTAAGAAACCAACAACCTTTCTTACCAAGTTAGTAGGAAAGTTTCGTGGAACTACGAGTGTAATACAACTGTCCCTGGAAAGGAGATTATAGAGGGTCAAGGTATAGGTCATTATCCAGAACCTGTGAAAGGAAGGGCCATAACAGTGGAAGAAAAGAAGGGGAAAACAGTTGAGCCTGTGTTACCTATCAACGAGCCAGTGAAAGAGGAAGAAGTTGTGGAATTCCTCAAATTTTTGTAGCACAGTGAGTATAATGTCGTCAAACAGTCGCATAAATAACTGGCTCGTATATCCGTACTAGCCTTACTCTTGAATTCAGAAATATACCGAAGTGCATTGATGAATGTGCTGAACGAAACCTATGTGGCCAATGATATTTCTGTCAACAAGTCAGATCGGTTGGCTAACAATATCAGTGCTGATAATTTCATTTTCTTCGATGATGATGAAATACCACCTGGGGGCATGGGGTCTACTAAGGCTTTGCATATTACTACACGATGCAAGGGGTATACCTTGCCAAGAGTGTTGATTGACAATGGATCAGCATTGAACGGGTTGCCATTATCCACACTTAGCAGACTTCCCGTAGACAGCTCGCACATGAAAACATGCCTAAATATAGTAAGGGCATTTGACGGTACAGAAAGAAAGGTCATGGGAAGAATTGAGATACCCTTACTGATTGTCCCAACAGTTTACGAGGTGGATTTTCTTGTGATGGACATCAAACCCTCCTACAATTGCTTATTAGGGAGACCATGGATATATTTGGCAGGGGCTGTACCATCATCGTTGCATCAGGGGTTGAAGCTAGTGTCAGAAAGTCGACTAGTGACAATAAACGCTGAAGATGATATTATAGCGGCTGTATCCCATGATACGCCGTATGTGGAAACTAATGACGAGTCAGTGGAATGCTCCTTTCCATGCATTGCATTGCTTCATAAGGACTGGAACATTTATTCCTTAAGGGAGCAAAATATTAGTGCCCAAAATATCCAAAACTACAGAGATGGGTTTGCAATTGTTGGTAGGAAAATGAGCTTTACCCAGAAGAGGATTAGGGAGATATCTTTAAGGGAAAACTGAGGTTCAAGTGCTGAAAGAAAAACAAGATCACTTTGGCTTAGGATACAAGCCAGACAGAGGACAAAGAAAGAAGGAGTTAGAAAAAAATGCAGGAAAGAAGGAGGGCGCGTCTAAGTGGGGAGGAAACTTAATGGGAGCCAATGATAATTCCCTAAATATCTAAAACTTTCGTATCCGGAGGGGTCATTCATTCTGAGAGAAGGATACCAGTTTAGGAAAGCATCGAAGAGACGTTGGAAAATATGTACATCAATGCCCTATATGAGGATGCAAATGAAGAAGGGAGCTTGTTAGACATTTATCCTTATGAGCTAGGGAGTGTTCTAAAAATTCGACCGCGGAAGAAATATCTGAAGTCTTTAGAACTTTCTCAGAGTAATATTCGGAACAAACTTGTTGTTTTAGCCTAGAGACAATAAGAACTCTTTTGTGAAATAGGCTTATGTTCAAACATCATTATTTTAATAAAATACATCTTTGCAATTTTTTTGAGCAAATATTCTTTCATTCTTTCCATACCAGTAAATATATTAAATTATTCTTTAATTTATAATCACATTTACACAAATAATTGTGCATAAATTCATACATTCTTTTGTAACCATATTAGGTCCCTATATATCAATGACGTGAATGACTGCTACAAACTCAGAGTTTCCTTTTGAACGAAACATGTGTTTCGCATGACTTTGAAGGTGCGTAGATTATGGTTTATCTTTAGACTTGTTGAGGATGGTAGAATAGGAAGAAAAACAAACCCTACCTCACAAGGAATCAATAGAAATTGTGAGCTTGGAAGAAGTAAAAGATGTGAAAATTGGAACTAAGATTTCCGCAGAGACAAGATGAGACCTCATTGAATTACTCCAAGAATTTGAAGATGTCTTCGCATTGTCATACCAGGATATGCCCGGATTGAGCACTGACATTGTAGTGCATCACCTACCTTTAAGGGAGGATTGCAAGCCAGTACAATAGAAGCTCAGAAGAATGAGGCCTGATATTGTGCTTAAAATAAAAGAGAAAGTCAATAAGAAGTTTGATGTTGGGTTTTTACAGGAGGTCAAATATTCTGAATGGGTGGCCAACATCGTTCCAGTCCCTAAAAAAGACGAAAAATTACAAATGTGCGTCGATTACAGAGATTTGAACAAAGCAAGCCCAAAAGACAATTTCCCATTGCCATATTTTGATACTTTGGTGGATAATACGGCGAGATATTCGATGTTTTCTTTCCTGGATGGTTTCTCAGGATATAATCAGATAAAGATGCATCCTGAAGATATGAGAAAGACTATATTCATTACTTTGTGGGGCATATTTTGCTATAAAGTGATGCCATTCGGATTAAAGAATGCGGGAGCAACATATCAGAGAGCCATGGTAGCCTTGTTTCATGACATGATGCACAAGGAGATTGAGATTTATGTTGATGATATGATTGACAAATCCAGAACAGAGGAGAAACATGTACAGGTCCTAAGGAAATTGTTCTTAAGACTAAGAAAGTTTCATCTCAAGCTTAATCCAACAAAGTGCACTTTGGGAGCCAGGTCAAGAAAGTTGTTGGGCTTCATAGTCAGTGAAAAAGGAATCGAGATTGACCACAGCAAAGTCAAGGCAATACGAGATTTACCGCCACCACGTACTAAAAAAGAAGTTCAAGGTTTCTTAGGAAAATTGAATTATATTGCTCGGTTCATTTCACAGTTGACCGAGAAATGTGACCCCATATTTTGTCTTTTGAAGAAACATAATCCAGGTGTCTGGAATGAAGAGTGCCAGGAAGCTTTTGAAAAGATAAAACAATACTTATCAAATACTCCATTGCTGTCGCCACCTAGCCTGGATAGACTATTGATTTTGTATTTAACGGTGTTTGACAATTCAATGGGATGTGTGTTGGGTCAGCATGATGCAACTGGGAAGAAAGAAAACACGATATACAATCTCAGTAAAAATTCACTGATTGTGAAATGAGATATTCATCTATTGAAAAATTATGTTGTGCCCTGATTTGGACGACAAATAGATTGAGGCAATACTTGCTCTACCATATGACTTGGCTAATTTCAAAATTAGACCCTTTAAGGTATATGATGGAATCAACTGCGTTGAATGGGAGGATGGCTAGATGGCAAAATTTTCTCTCCGAGTTTGATATAGTATATGTAAGTCAGAAGGCCATCAAAGGGAGTACGATAGTAGATTTCTTGGCTAGTAGAGCTTTAGAAGACTATGAAGCTTTGGACTTTGATTTCCCGAATGAAAACTTGATGTGTGTAGCAAATACTGAAGAGGATTCTCAAGAAAATCATTCTTGGAGGTTAAATTTTGACGAAGCTTCGAATGTGGTAGGTAATGGGATTGGGGCAATCCTGGTATCTCCAAATGGAGATTATTATCCTTTCACCAGTAAGTTGGACTTTGATTGCACCAATAACATGGCTGAATATGAAGCTTGCATCATGGGTATCCAGGAAGCCATAGAGCGGAATATTAAGATGCTAGAAGTATATGGAGACTCGGCATTGGTAATATACCAACTAAAAGGGGAATGGGAAACGAGAGATCCCAAGTTAATTCGTTATCAGAGATTGGTTCTGGAATTGATTGAAGAGTTGGACAACATTACCTTTTGTTATCTCCCACGAGAAGAAAATCAGATGGCTGATGCTCTTGCTACATTAGCTTCCATGGGTAAAGTGAACAAATTAGAAGGCATGAAGCCCATTCAAATTAGTATTTATGAAATCGCGGCCCACTACTACAGTATTGAAGAAGTGGAGAATGATAATCGTCCTTGGTACCAAAATATATTGCTATATGTGAAGAATCGCGCTTATCCTGATCAGGAGCGGAGAATGATAAGAGGACATTGAGGATACTAGCTATTGACTATGTCTTAGATGGAGAGATTCTATACAAAAGGGAAAGGATCGAGTACTGTTGAAATGCGTGGATGCTATAGAAGCTAAAGAAAATTTGAAAGAAGTTCATGAGGGTGTTTGTGGAACGCTCGCCAATGGATTCACCATGGCTAGACAGATCATGAGATTCGGATATTACTGGTCCACCATGGAAAAAGATTGCATCAATTATGCCAAGAAGTGCCATAAATGCCAAATTTATGGGGATAAAATGCATGCGCACCCTTCACCTCTTCATGTTATGACTTTTCCATGGCCTTTCTCTATGTGGGGAATGGATGTCATTGGGCCAATATCGCCAAAGGCTTCTAATGGACATCGTTTAATTTTCGTGGTTATTGACTACTTCACTAAGTGGGTAGAAGCAGCCTCATATGCTAATGTCACGAAGTTAGCAGTCAGTAAGTTCTTTAAAAAAGAAATCATATGTCGATATGGAATGCCTGAAAGAATCATATCTGACAATACGCTGAATTTAAATAACAGCACAATAGCGGAAGTCTGTAGTCAATTCAATATTAGACACCATAATTCATCACCATATCACCCAAAAATGAATGGTGTAGTGGAGGCGGCAAACAAAAATATCAAGAAAATTATGGGGAAAATGGCTGAAACTTACAAGGACTGGCATGAGAAGCTACCGTTCGCTCTTCTTGCTTATAGAACATCTATCAAGACTTCTACTGGGGCAACGCCTTTTTCTTTGGTTTATGGGATGGAGGCAGTTTTACCCATTGAACTTGAAATCTCTTCTCTCCGGGCATTGGCTGTGTTAAAGTTGGATGAGGCCGAATGGATCCAATCTCGGTATGATCAGTTGAACCTGATAGAAGAAAAAAGACTAAAAGCTGTTCGTCACGGTCAAATGTACCAGAAACAAATGGTGCGAGCTTATAACGAAAAGGTTCGTCCCAGAGAATTTCATGAGGGGGACTTGGTGTTGAAAAAGATCCTTCCTTTACAAAAGGATTTTAGAGGGAAATGGATGCCAAACTGGGAAGGACCTTATGTTGTAAAAAAGGCTTTTTGGAGGTGCTTTGATTTTAAGTGAAATGGATGGTAAAAATTTGCTAAATCCTGTAAATTCAGATTCAGTCAAGAAATATTTCACTTGAAAGAGGGATCAAAGTGAAAACCTGCAAAGGGCGCTTTGACTCAAAAAAAAGGAGAGGCCAAGGTGAAAACCCGCAACGGGCGCCTTGAGACCAAAGGGGATTTGAGTTGAAAACCAAAAAAGGGCAGCTCAGATATTGATCAGATTGGGGCATGTGGTGATCTGGCCATACCTAAATCAACAGGAAAGGATACGCGACATCTTGGGGGCATCGACGAAGTACTGTAGATCTCCTAAACACATTTTAAATTCAATATGATTCTTAGTTTGCACGGAGAAGTTCAGGTTGCGATATCCGAGGCATCTACTCTTTATATTACTTGTACTGAATTTTTTTGTTCTTGCAATACTTTATTCTTTGCTGTTCTTGAATACTTTTTTTTCAAGAAACTTGCTATCAATAATTTTTTTTTTAAAATTTCGAGCTATGCCCTGAATTAATTCATTTCTTAGTCAGTATTTTGATCTTTGTGCAAGCATGTTGCATTAGAATAATGATTAATGAACTAATAAACTTTCACAAAGGAAGTTTTGCTTATTACTCTGGAAGTTTCTACATAATACAGTAACCTGAAACAGGACTATTGTTTAGAACATGCCAAGTTTAAAAGTTGAAATGTCTAAGATTTTGTCAAGATATCTTGTTGGTGACAAAGCTTTAATGAACAAACAAACAGTGATCATGAAGGGATAAGAAGAAGTTCCCTTTAAAAAGAAAATTATTCGTTTGTGCATAAGAATTTGATATGACACCCTGGGAATGGTGTAAAGGACCAAAAGAGTTTTAGGATCTGCATCATTGAATTATGATAGGAGATAATTGAGGAAAAGCTAGATTTTTCTACCTTTGGGTCACAACAAAAGAAAGATGATACAAATTTTGCATCCCAGTGGATTAAACTTTGAAGGTTACAGTGGGGCAATCTGACTAAGTGTTTCATGGGAGATGCCAGCTGAGAAAAAAAGTGTTGTAGCACGTCAGCGATAAGACCTTAATAAACTTTGAGTAATGACAACCTAAGTGATAAAGAAGGATCACTCTCGAAAAAATGTCATTCTGCATTCATTCAAATGTCATTCATACATGTCTAGTTAGGAGCATTTGATTCATTTTGATCATGACATCCTAATCACTAGGCATAATTAAGTTCATAAAATGAATTTTTACAGGTCATGTTCCCCAGAGAACAGATCAGTGAAACCATAATCCTATCTCCTTGAAGTTGCAGTGGAGCGGATTAAAGTAATAGGTCTTATCTCTCTGAAGATGCAGAGAGCAGACCGCATCTAGTCTTATCTCCCTGAAGTTGCAGTGGAGCAGATTAAAGTGATAGATCTTATCTCTCTGAAGTTGTAGAGAGCAGATCATATCAGGTCTTATCTCCCTGAAGTTACAGTGGAGCAGACCTAAGATGGCGAATCTTACCTCCCTAAAGTTGCAATGGAGCAGATTAAAGCCAATAATCCTATCTCCCTGAGGTTACAGTGGAGCGGATTAAAGTGATAGATCTTATCTCTCTAAAGTTGCAGAGAGCAGATCGTATCTAGTCTTATCTCCCTGAAGTTGCAGTGGAGCAGACCCGAATAAGCAAGTCTTATCCCCCTAAAATTGCAGTGGGGCAGACTGAATAAACAAATCCTATCTCCCTAAAGTTGTAGTGGAGTGGATTAGAATGATGAATCTTATCTCTCTGAAATTACAGTAGAGCAGATCGCATCAAATTTATCTTTAAGTTGCAGCGGATCCTGTTGAAGCTATAAGTTTTATCTCCCTGAAGTTGCAGTGGAGCAGATTAAAGATAGCAAATTTTGTTCTCTTGAGAAACTACAACATACAAATCCTATTTCCCTGGCATTGCAGTGGAGTAGATTGAAGCACTAGTTCCTATACCTCTGAAGATGCAGTAGGAAGAAATGAGGCTACTTGAAGAAGAAGAGTACCAAGGTCCAGCACGACCGAGCAAAATTGAGCATTTTTGAAGTCTTTGCTCTGTTCCTGTTACACGATAACGAGCAAAGACGGGCAGCTGTAATGCCTAATTTTTACCCAGTCCTTAATAAACAAAAATAATAATAATAAGTCCAATGTTTTTTACAAAGCCAAATCCAAAACAAAACAGTTGGCCCAGGATACATTGCCCAATATAAAACAGAGGCCCAAAGCCAGTGGCCCAAAATAGTTGTAGAAACCCTAGGGTTTCTAAGGAGATCATCAGCACCGCTGCCCCGCACGAGCCGAATCTCCACCTGCAAGAAATAAACAACATATGGCAAGAATATCAAGGATTTGCAAATCAAGTAGATATCAAACAGATTTGCTTCTTTATATTTTATTTTATATGGCTATAAAAAGCCATTGAGATACTGTAAAAAAAGAGGATCGGAAAATCAATAAAAAAGGCAGTATTTCACAAAAAGAGCAACTAAAAACACCAACAGAGAATCAATCATAAACGCTGGGACGGCCGAGGAAGTTGTCTCCGAGGACAAACAACCGGAAGCCACAGGGTTTAACGGGCTTTTGGGGTGTTTTTGTTTATTTTTGAAAGAGGTCAAACTCAGATCTGGGCTTGGAAGGGTCGAGAGAGCCGAAAGGGTCATTTTCCCTTTTTTCGGCCACCGCAAAGAGCGATGCTGTCGCTGGAGATCGGCAACTAACGCGGTGGCCGACGATCGGCCGATGCCCAGACCCCTGGCCGGACGAATTGGGGGGAGAGTTTTGTTTAAAAGGTTTTGGTTTTTTTTTTAAATTGGCTTTGAAATGATTTTTTTTGGAAAGATTAGGGCTTTTATAGGGTACCAAAATGGTACCGTTTTGGAGAGGCCCCAGACGCCCAAAACGGCGTCATTTTGGAAAGGCCGACCCGAATCTGACCCAATCCGGCCTAGGATCCGCGTGTTTTTATGCAGAGGGGTAAATTGCGCTTTTAGCCCCTCCGCCTTTTAATTTTTTTTGCAATTGAGTTTTATTTATTTTTAAAATTTACCCCTTAAATTTATTTTTGATTTCAATTTGATTCTATTTGAACGACGCCGTTTAAAGTAGAAATGAAAATTTCCTTTCCAGGCCCTCTGCATTTATTCATGCATCAAATGTAGCATTACACCGATTTTTTTTACTCGAATTCTGAAAAATAGAAAACTTTGAAAAGTAAAGGCATTACTCGTATTTAGGATCTTCGAATGGATTAAGCCCTAACGTATTGGGTTCCAATTTTCTTCGTTGAATCTAATTATCGAGAATGCTCTTTAATCAAACAAAATAAAAGCTTGCTATTGAGCATTCAACATGTCGTGTCCTAACGTATTGGATGTGACGCGTTGATTTCTCGAGATGAAGATTTTTTTTCTAAAAAAATAATACTAAAGGAAATATTCAATGTTTAGAATTTTGAGAAATTGTGCCCTAATGTATTGGGCCGTGATTTCTTTATAAATCTTAAACAAATGAATATTTTTTTTAAAATTTTTATTACACGAGTATTTTTGACAAACTCATTTTGAGGAAGTAGAATATTGTGCCCTAACGCATTGTGTGTGACATTTTCTTTCTCCAAAATGAGAAGAGTCTTAATAAGTAATGTATTTTTTTTCTAAGTTTTCACTAAGGATCATATTTTTCAACTCTCGACATTAAGACACTAATTAATCAACTAGGTACCAATTTTTTGGGCGTTACGAGGGTGTTAATCCTTCCTTGTACGTAACGGACTCCCGGATCCATTTTTCTAAAACTCGTAGACCAAAGCCGTTTTTTTAGGTGATCCAATCACACCTTAATAAAAGATTGGTGGCGACTCCCAAACTCCAATTTTCATCAATTACTTTTTTTTGGTTTTTTTTTAAAAATAGAAATGGTTTCGACAATTGTGATTAAGTATTTTCAAGGTAGAAATACATTGTTACCTCACGTAATCTTTTATATGCTTATGAGATTGAATTAATTATTTGAATTGACATAGAGATATGTGCAAGAGATTATTTTAATCTCATAAGTATGTATGTGCATTAACACATTTGCTTATTAAAAATTGTTTAACCGGTTCAATTGACATAGAGATATTGTCAAGAGATAAATGGATTTTGGTAGGTAAGTATGTTCATAAGTTAGCAAATTACTGAGTTGCGGTGAATTTATTCATGTCAACATGAACACAAGTTTAATAATTCAAAATTAAGATATGTAATTAATCTAACACAATTATGTCATCTTGATTAAAATCATCTTTTGAAATCGTGCATTGGAACTTTTATTTTATTTTTATTTATTTTACTTAGTTAAAATCCTAGTTTTTAATCACCTTTTCAAATCAAAATATTTTTCTTCACCAAAGTGTTTTTAAATTGCATTCATAAATAATTCTTTTCACAGTCGCTATGGGTATGATAACTCGGCATTTACTTGTCACTTTATTACTTGTTACAGTTGTGTAACTTGCACATTTCCGTCGTTCCAAGTTTTTGGCGTCATTGCCATGGATTGTTTTTAAAATTCATTATTTGTGAATTTGTTAAATTTGCATTTTGGTTTATTTTTCTATTCAATTTTAACTTAATTAATTTTTTTATATTTGTTTCAGGTGTTTATGAGTATTGATGGAATCATCAATTTACTCCTCGTAGACCTTGAAGTTGAAAGAACTTTTCGACAGCGAAAAGGACAAGCAAGTAAGAGAATGACTGAAGAGATGAACTTCAAAAATCTGAATCAAGGAAACAGAGCAAACCCTGCTCCAAATTCTATCCTTATTAATGATGATAGTGATAGAGCTCTAAGACAGTATGCCATGCCAGTGTTTCATGATCTTAATTTGGGTATTAGGGGACCTTGAATCGAGGCACAACAGTTTGAGCTGAAGCCAGTCATGTTCCAGATGCTTCAAGCAGTGGGCCAATTTAGTGGAATGCCTATCGAAGATCCTCAACTGCACTTAAGACTATTCATGGACGTGAGCGATTCATTCAAGTTAGCTGGAGTACCGAAGATGCACTACGATTGTAGTTGTTCCCATATTCGCTAAGGGACACAGCTCGAGCCTGGTTGAACTCATTGCCCCTAAATTCAATTTCCATATGGCAAGAGTTAGCAGAAAGATTCTTCATGAAGTATTTCTCGCCTAGCAAGAATGATAAGTTAAGGAATGAGATCACTGCTTTCTAAAAAATGGATGATGAGTCCTTGTATGAGGCATGGGAAAGGTATAAAGAATTATTATGAAATTGCCCTTATCACGAAATCCCACATTGCATCAAACTTGAGATGTATTATGTGTTTCCAATGCTCACACGAAGATGGTAGTGGACACTTCTGCTAATGGTGCTCTCCTTTCTAAGTCTTATAATGAGGCTTATGAAATCATTAAGAGGATTGCCAGCAACTATTATCAATGGCAAACCAATCGAGCAGCGTCAGGAAGACGAGTCGTTGGAATACATGAAGTAGATGCTCTCACTTCACTCGCATCTCAGGTATCTTCGATTTCCTCAATGCTTAAAAATTTTACAACTAATGGGTTTAAAAGTTTTACAGCACAACCATCGAATCAATTTGAAAATGTAGCCTATGTCTATTGTGGGAAGGACATATTTTCAAAGAATGTCCATCGAACCAGAATCCGTGTATAACATGGGTAACCAGAACCAGAAATGATGAAGGCAAGGACTACAATCCAATTCCTATAACCCATCGTGGCGAAACCACCCTAATTTCTCCTGGAGTAACCAAAGGGCTGGACCTAGTAACACAGACGCCCAACCTAGACCGACCCAACCACCTATTTTTACCCAACAAGTTCAGAAACAACCTCACTTGAACCATCCAATAGCTTAGAAAATTTGTTGAAGGCATACATAGCCAAGAATGATGCCTTAATCCAAAGCCAAGCAGCTACATTGAAAAACTTGGAAAACCAAATCGGCCAGCTTGCAACTGAACTTAGAAACCGACCGCAAGGTGCTTTACCTAGTGATACAGAGAATCTGAGCAATCCAAAGAAAGTGCATTGTAAAGTGTTAACATTGAAGATTGGAAAGAAAGTAGAGCCCAACACTGTTGAAGTTGAAGAGGAGCCAACTGATGCTCCAGACTCGGAGGAAGTTCAACAGGGTGTTGAAATTTCAGTTTCACTGGAACCTAAATCTGTAAAATCTGATAAGGTAACTTCTGAACTAGATAATTTTGATAAACTAACAACTTTGTTAGATGCAAAATTACCATAGAAGACAAATCAACAAGTTCCAGTAAAAAAGCCTTCACTACCCTACCCTCAAAGACTTCAGAAACAGAAGTAGGAAATTCAATTCAAGAAGTTCCTAGAGTACTAAAGCAACTTTATATCAACATTCCGTTGTTTGAAGAATTTGAACAAATGATGAACTATGTCAAATTCATGAACGATATCCTGTCAAAAAAATGAAAACTTGGAGAATTTAATATGGTAGCCCTGACAAAGAATGCAGTGCATATCTTAAAGACAAAATACCTCCAAATTTAAAGGATCCTGGATGTTTTACCATACCTTGCAACATTAGAGCAACATATTGTGGTAATGCACTATCTGATTTGGGTGTGAGTATCAACTTGATGCCCATGTCAATATTTAGGATGTTGGGGATAGGTGAAGTTAGACCTACTACGGTTACAGTTCAATTAGCAGATCGATCCTTAGCACATCCAGAAGGAAAAATTGAGGACGTATTGGTACGTGTAGATAAATTTATTTTTCCTACTGACTTTGTTATTCTAGACTTTGAAGTAGACAAAGAAGTGCCAATCATCCTATGAAGGCCTTTCCTAGCAACTGGAATGACCTTTATTGATGTGTAGAAGGGCGAGCTTACTATGCGTGCTCAAGACGATCAGGTAACATTTAATGTTTTTAAGTCTATGCGATTTCCTGACACAATTGATGATTGTTCTGCGGTGTCTGATTTAGACGAATTAATCATGGAAAAGGAACTCAACTATGTTGAGGACCCATTGGTACAAATTTTGACATCGGACCTTCCAAATGATGAAGAGGATGATGAATACTTAGCTTTGCTAAAAGCTAATCAAATGGGATTTAATTTGTAACCTCGCTTTGAGTCTTTGGAGTTAGAGAACAGAGATTATGCCCAACCAAAAGCATCAATCGAGGAGCCACCTAAATTAGAACTGAAGGTACTTCCCTCACGTTTAAAATATGTTCATTTAGGTAACGCTTCTACTTTGCTTGTGATTGTTTCAGTAGAGTTAACCGTTGAGCAAAAAGAGAAACTCATCCTATTATTGAAACAATTCAATAAGGCTATCAGATTGACTATAGCTGATGTTCACGGCATTAGTCCATCTATATGCATGCACAAGATCATCTTGGAAGATGGTGAGAAAGGGACGGTTGATGGACAACAAAGACTGAACCCTATCATGTAGGACGTGGTAAAGAAAGAAATCATCAAGTGGTTAGATGCGGGTATAATTTACCCCATCTCAGACAGTTCATGGGTAAGTCCAGTCCAGTGCGTGCCAAAGAAAGGAGGTATTACGGTCATTGAAAAATAGAAGAATGAGTTGATACCGACTAGAACGGTTACGGGATAGAGAATTTGTATTGATTATCGGAAGCTGAACAAGGCAACTATTAAAGATCACTTTCCATTGCCATTTTTGGACTGGATACTGGATAGACTCGTGGGGCGAGACTAGTACTATTTTCTTGATGGATAATCGAGGTATAATCAGATTACAGTAGCACCGAAAGATCAACACAAGACAACATTTACCTGCCCGTACGTATTCGGAGATACATATGATGATTGCCTAGCCAATCTAGCCAAGGTACTAAGGTGATGCGAAGAAACAAACCTTGCACTCAACTGGGAAAAATGTCATTTCATGGTACGAGAAGGTATTGTTCTAGGGCATCGGATAACGAGACATGGAATCGAGGTAGATAAAGTAGAGGTAGACGTTATTGAGAAACTCCCACCTCTAACATCTATAAAGAGTGTTATGAGCTTTTTGTGCCACCCAGTTTCTATCAAAGATTTATCAAGGACTTCTCCAAAATTGCTAAACCCTTATGCAAATTATTGGAGGAGGACACGACGTTCAAATTTGATGAGGAGTGCTTAAGAGCTTTCAAAGATTTAAAGAGTCGGTTAGTTTTGGCACCCATAATCGTCACACAAGACTAGGATTTGCCATTTGAATTGTTGTGTGATGCAAGTGACTTCACGATAAGAGCTGTCATGGGCCAGTGAAGGAACAAAGTTTTTAATCCCATCTACTACACAAGTCGGACTCTAACAGGAGCTCTTCTAAATTATATGGTAACAGAAAAAGAGTTATTAGCTATTGTGTTTGCTTTTTGACAAGTTTCGATCCTATCTTGTAGGTATCAAAGTGACTGTCTATACGAACACCATTCGACAATTAAGTATTTACTTGCCAAGAAAGACGATAAGGCGAAACTAATCTGACAGGTACTTCTACTTCAAGAGTTCGATCTAGAAATTCAAGATCGAAAGGGAGTAGAAAACCAAGTAGTAGACCACTTGTCCAAATTGGAGCCGCAAGAAGGGAATTCTCCACTTATACCCATTTAGGAGAGATTTCTAGATGAACAGATACTGAAGGTAAATCATGTCCATAGTACCCTTTGGTTTGCTGATATTGATAACTATTTAGCTTGTGGTTTGATGCCGATTGATAAGATGTATCATCAAAAGAAAAATTTTATTCACACCGTGAAGTACTATTTCTGGGAAGAACCATACTTGTTTAAAATGTGTGCAGATCAAATGATCAGGAGATGCATGGCAGAAAATTTGATCCAAGTTTTAATTGCAACTCAATTTTTGAATTTCCTTTAAGTTTACGTACTTAATTGAACTATTTTCAAAATTTGGTTATTTTTTTGTAAATATTAAAAATTAAATGTCTCTGTTTGTAAATATTTTCAAAAGACATCTAGAATAGATGTTTTTAATTTAATATAATAAAGAAGATGATAATAACTAGTATATAATTATATTTATTATAATATATATTAATTATTATCAACTTTGCAGAGAATTAGAATTAGTTTAAATTTGATCATATTTTATTTAATAAGTTTTTATTTTAATAAATTAATAGCAAATAATAATTTGTTCTAAGAATTCTAATTAAACTCCTACTCCCTTCACTATAAATTTTACCCACCTTTTTCCTTTTTTTTCATTCATCCCTCTATCAATCCTAGCATCCAAAACCCACCAAGTACCTAATCACTCATCCCTCCACACGCATGCACCCAGCAGCTCACGCTGCTACTGCCGCTCGCGCTGGACCTACTCTCACGCACCTGTTCATGTTCGCCAACGCATCAGCTTTTCTGCTCGACCAATAGTGCCGCCTGCTGCCCGCACATCTGCTTACACCATGCCTTGCTACTCGGACCACACCATCAGGACACCCTAGAACCATCCCTAAACCAACCTCTTTTGCTTTATATTTATTTTCTTTAAAACCTTAACTTCTATAAAAAGGTGGTAAGATAAATTTTTCTCTCAAATTTCAATTTTATTTAATTATTTAATTTTTCAATTTATTAAATTATTAATATTTTATACGAATTAAATTTTTGAGAAAAAAATTTGTTTCCATCTTATGCTAAGGTTAATCATGCCTAGCAAAAGAACTCGTGCCTCTGCCCAAATTTACAAATCACAAAAGAAATTACACTATAAAGAAGCCAAAGCAAGATACGAAAGCGTTTTCAAGAATCAACAGATGCACCTAGAAATAGGCTTTACGCTGAAAGAAAGCAACTATATCGATTTCATGGTGTGCATTCAACAAATTGCTGAAGCTCTTAATTGGGAGTTATTTTTGTGAGAAAAGACCTAGTGCAGATGAGGAGTTAGTTCGCGAATTCTAAGTGAATTTGACCTCAACTGAATTGACGAAAGTTTCTGTTTGTGGAACCAAGGTACAAATAACCTCAAACTCTATAATGAATTCTTTGAATTACCTAACTTCGAAGATGACGAATATGTTTCCTTGATGAGCAATATTTAGTCTAAAAATCTATAAGAAAATCTTGAGGAACTTACAATTCCAAGTTCTGAGTGGACTGTGTCAAAGCAAGGAATTCACACCTGTCGCAGAGAATATTTGACACCACTAGCGAAGGTATAGTTCTATTTCATTCGATTCAGCCTTACACCTATTTAACATGGGACTACAATTTCATTAGAGCGAATGGTCTTATTATACTCGATTTTAACTGGAATGACCATTGATGTGGGAAGAATCATCCTGAGAGAAATGTGGAATTGTGCCACTAGATGTTGTAGCCCAACTTACTTTCCCTTTATGATAACAATTTTGTGCTTGAAAGCTAAAATTCTTGCAAACGTAAAGAAGACAGGTTATAGTCAGGGCACAATCATAGATTGGGACTTCTACCGAATTGCCAGAAACTCTGTTCTACAAAACAAGTTAAAGAAAGTGAGGATCCCGAAGAAGAAGAAGAAGAAGAAGATCCCACAGAGATCGAATCAGTGCAATCAGCTGAAATCCCTGATAAGGCAGAACCAATGTAACCAGTAACTGAACCTGATGTCACAAGTTCAATGTTCAGGACTCAATCACCTCGCCCAGATCTTCGAGATGACCTGTCCAAGTTTATAGACATAATGCAATATATGCAATGGCAACAACAAGCTTACTGGAAATATTCAAAAATACGGGATGACTCAATGAGTAAGGCTCTTACGAAACTATTCAATGACCAATTTATTTTTGTGCCTGAGTTTCTAGATTTCATATTTGAACCATGGAGTCCACTATCAAAGAGAGAGCGAAGCGATTCATGCAGAAACAAAGACGATGGAGCAAAAGATGAGTCAAATTCGGAGGGATCTGCAAATAAATAAAAAGGGGCGATCTTGACTATATTTTATTTCTGTTATTAGGTTAATAGGATTAGGTTTTATTAGGAATTTTTATTTTCGCATAATAAAACAAGTGGTGGAAATCACAAATAAAAATAAACAGGTTGCAAAGTATAAAGTGTGGCAATATATATACATGTTTAGGATTGGATCTTAAAAGAGCTTGGTACTTAAGTAGTCAAATTAACTCACCTCCTCTTTTATAGAATCCTACCTGGTGTATAGTATCTATTCACTTCTAAAAATGAGTACATTGTTCATCTTAAGTAGGGGGACCGAAAAATTGAAATTATTTCCACTCAAAATAAAATTTTCTTTCAGTTATGATTAGGTTATATTTTGTTTAAAAATTTGAAATTTTGTTAAGTATGCTAAACTTCAGTATGAATAAAGTTTGATTATTTCAATAATTTTTATGTTAACTAAAATATGACATAAATGTATTTTTAATAAAGCACACAAATCATACCATAAAATTCTTAGTTCCTTAGGAAAGTTAGGCATGCATGAAAGTTTAAGTATCTAGAATTGACTTAGTAGTTTCTTGAGGCAAAATCCTAGGAAGCATGGAATGTTGAAAATGATTTAGGCAACTTTTGTTTGGACCGTTTGAGCCTTCCAAGCCAACCTTGATGAATTTTTATCCCTTGAAACTATATGGCCTAATTTTATTCAAACCCTTGCAATATTTAGGCATCACTTTTCTCTTAATTTGCAATATTTAGCCATCACTTTTCTCTTAATCATCTGTAAAATTATCCCAAACACTAGACTCAGTATTATTCAAAACATTCTTTGAAAATAAGTTTGAGGTAGTTGAAAAGAAGTATCAAATGCTCAAAAAATTGTAGTACATACAACAAAATGCTCATGAAAAAAAAGAAAAGAAAACAAAATGAAAAAAAAGAGAAGAGCATACATACTTGAAAGAAAATAGATGTACATATGAGCATGTGAGAGCAAAATAAGTTGGTGTATTGAAGCTAAATATTCCAAAGGTTCGATTGAAGCTGTGTCCAGGGTTTTAAGCCTAAATTTATCTATCTTTTACCTACCCCTAGCCTAGCCACGTTACAACCTATTTAAAAGACCTATTGATTCAAGTTTCTATGCTACCTACATTAGTGGAGAGAAATTGCTATGCTCAACATATGAAGGCATAAATTAAACTTGATGATTGCAACTTAATCTTGAATAAGGGAATAAAATCAAATTGGTAGGAATTTAGCATGTCTTTATTGAGAAAGCATTTAGTCTATTTTTGCTATCATAAGAATAATTGAGATTAATTTGAATGATATGTATACATAAGTAGCCTAAATATCAAATTTCTTGTTTTTGAGCATAAGTATACTAAAATCATAATTTTGAGAAAAATGTTGTTCTGAAATAATTTTTCAAAGGTGTTCCCGAGAAATTCTTTTCAACTTTGTACATTACTCGGGACGAGCAATGAATTTAGTTTGGGGGTCTGGAAACACAAAAATATACACACTTTTTAATGCCCTTTTAACTCAAATTCATACAGTTTCGGTAAAATTCTTGTCAAAAAATAAATAATTATTATAAAATAATTAAATTGTACATAAATTATTAACATGTTGAATTTTAATTAATTTTGATTATTTTTGATAGATTTGCATAAAAGGGCGAAAAATGGCTTGGCAGACACTACTAGAAGCACAATACTGAGAAGCAATTTTGAAGCGTCAAGGTGAATTATATTTTTAGACGAAGACGGTCCAAATTATGAATATTAATTCATAATATCATTAATTTTAATTTTAATCCAATTTAATTGGGTTAAATAAATTATTGTTAATTAATTATGAAAAGGGGCCTAGTTGAGCTGAACCGAGAAAACTGATCCAACTGAGCATCGAGCAGCCTAAAACTGTCCCTCATTCTGACCCAATCAGCTTTTTTGGCTGATTATTTTTCTTGAAAAATGGCCCTTGAAGACTCCTTCAATTTGTATTCAAACCCCTCAACTATTCATGCCTTTCAAGATTTGCCCCTACCTAAAAATAGCATGTTTGAAATCATCAAACATGCCACATGTATGGCTGGCCATGGGGGGAGTCTTTGGCTGCTGATTTTGGCTATTTTTAGTAGCTTTCTCAACTTTTAAATACCCCCCTTGGCTGCTCACTTCAAACACATCTCAAACCCATTCATTTCTTCAATTCTCTATCACCTTTCTCTCTTCATTCCCTTCCATTGTTCTTCATTTTCTTCCCCTATTCCTTTGCCGATTTCACCTCTTGAAAAGGAGTCATTAAACCACCATTTGGAGCAGCATTCAAGTGTTTGTGAAAGCCTCAGTTTAATTTTGTTAAGACTCAGAGAAACACCGGATTTGATTCTTGTTCCGTATCCCTTTAATTTTGTTGTTGTTGTGATGAACATGTCTATGAATATTTGTGATGTTGATATGTTTAATTTAATTAATATAGATTAAATTTAATTTTTGTTAAGTTGATTACATTTCGTCTACTTGAGTTATTAAAATTGTGTTTGTGTTGTTATAGGCCTCGGTACGATGTTTGATTAAGTAAAATCATGACTGAGTTATTCTTGCATTACAATTGTAAGGTAACTAATGAATTAATTATTTAAACGGATTGAAATTGTAATTAATTGACACAATACTTAATCAGTGCATGTTTAATCATCTAAGATAGCTGAGGGTTAAATTAGCAACAGTATCTAATGATACATTAGCCTTCCATAACTTGCAAGATTGTTGTGATTTAACTATTTCAGGGTAGAAATACATTGTTACCTCAAGTAATCTTTTATGCGTTAATGAGATATGTACAAGAGATTATTTTAATCTCATAAATATGTATGGTCATTAACACATTTGCTTATTAAAATTTGTTTAATCGGTTGAGTTGACATAGAGATATAATCAAGAGATAAATGGAATTTGGTAGGTAAGTATGTTCATAAGTTAGAAAATTACCGAGTTGCCATGAATTTATCCGTAACAACATGAACATGAGTTTAATAATTAAAAATTAAGAAATGTAATTAATCTAACACAATAATGTCATCTTGATTAAAATCATATTTTGAAATCGTGCATTGGAGCTTTTATTTTATTTTTATTTATTTTACTTAGTTAAAATCCTAGTTTTTAATCACCTTTTCAAATCAAAATATTTTTCTTCACCAAAGTGTTTTCAAATTGCATTCATAAATAATTCTTTTCATAGTCCCTATGGGTACGATAACTCGACATTTACTTGTCACTTATTACTTATTGCGATTGTGTACACTTGCACATTTCCATCGTTCCAGTGAGGCACAAGGTCATGTGGCAAACCATGTCACAAGTTGTGTGCACTCAAAAATACCTTCAAACACAAACCTTTTCACCTACACTTCCTTAGGTACCAAGCCATGTAATTATCATTACTTAAACCTATTCAAAATGTATAAAAACATGCCAAATAACATTCAACTTAAGTGCTTAACCAATATGCTCTCATTGGCACCACAATTCAAGTATAAACTTTAACCATCCAAAGTAAAACATAGCTAACTTGGCATGTTTATATATTCATCTTCTAAACCACAAGTAACATGTGCTAAAATCATCCATACAAAATGTCCCCTTTCATATATATATTTCCATAAACCATTTCATATAACCATTCTAATTTACTCATTTTTCACTCAATGAACCAAAATGAAATAAAGTTGGATACGTGGGAACAATGCTCACACAAGTTGTAATTGTAAATGCTTACACAAGCTGTGCGTCGGGATGTTAAGCTACACGATGCTACTCACAAAAGCTGTGAAGAATCCACAACAAATGTAGGATCTTAGTGTTGGATCGTCGGCACCCCTACGGCGCAGTGGAAAAATTTAATAATCGGCGACCCTAACCACGGATCCATATGTGAGGAACGAATTGGGGTGAAAAGGGTTACGAAATTACCTAATGCTGTTCTGAGTAGACATCAACTTCTCAACAACGCGTAGTCTGATCTACAGTCGAACTAAGCCGCAATCTATCGAGACTCCGACCTCTACGTGATCCACCCAGTTGACTACGAACGGAAGAAATCCCCAAAATAGTTTTCAGAGTGAATTTTCTTTGACGGCTGCTAGACCAAAAATAAAGAAAAATGGGATACTTATATCCTTATTATTTAATTTTTAGGGTTTTTATTTATGAATTAAAATAAATATAATAATATTTTAAACCGAAAATTATAATTACATTAATTATAATATAATTTCAGTAAACTATATATTCATTTGAATTCATATGCTAACCTCATTATGTGTACAACAACCTTGTACATAATGTTTTGGAAATCGAATTAAATTAATTCTATAATTAATTTAATTCAAGTGACACCTAAAAACAATATCAACTATGGTTTATTCCGTTCATTTTAACTATAGGGTATGACCCTGTAGGTTCTTGTAACGTTAGCAGTAATACTAGAATGATTCCAATGTTACAAACAATGAGTGGCATCTAGCAATGCATCATTGCTACCTAAGTCACAAGAGATCATGATTCGACATAACCTTTTATGATTAACATTTTATGCAATAATCCTTAAGTCCTTTATCTCTGGATTGGACACAAGTCATGGAATAGTCACACTTGTATAGTCCATTCCATGTTCCTTGATATTTTAAGCAGACTACGATATACAAATAAGTATGACATCTCATATCAACTTATTTGAGCATGGCCATGCATTTCTAGTCCCACTTAATCAAGTGGCCTAAGATATTACTCCCATTATGTAGGAGGGACTTATTCTATATCGACCAACCATATCCCTCTACATCGATTGTGGTATATCCAACACCAGCCTTTATAGAACAACCAGTTACGGTGTACGTTTGACTATATCAAAATATACTACTCACGATGTTGGGATTATGATGATCTCAAGTCTGAGGATCTTATACATATTAATCACTATGAGTAATGTCGTGACAATTACATAATAATCCAAGAAACATACTCATAATGGGTCAGTCCAATATGTTGTTCTCTAACACACATATTCATGCATCGATTCTGATATTCCATATCAATGATAACTCTTTATCATCAATCAACTACATGTTAGTCTTAGTGCATTATTGTTGTCCTATCCAACAATAATACTTGACTAAGGATCTTTTAAGAATAATCATATTATTCTTAGGACATTATTAGAAAACAGTTTATTTATACACACAGAAAAAAAACTGAAATAATAATGGTAACGCCTTATATTAATAAACATGATAAATCAAGTATGTTATTACAACCATCTCATGATTGATCTTTAGGCATACTCTAACAATCTCCCACTAGCACTAAGACTAATCACTTATATATCTAATACCAAGTGACTTAGTGTGACGATCATGCTTCTGCTGTGTCAGAGGCTTGGTCAAGGGATCAGCAATGTTATCATCTGTAGGTACTCTACATATCTCTACATCCCCTCGATCGATAATATCTCGAATAAGATGATAGCACCTAAGTATATGTTTGGATCGCTGGTGAGATCTAGGTTCTTTAGCTTGTGCAATGGCTCCATTGTTATCACATCGGAGTTCTATAGCATCCGATATGCTAGGCACAACCCCTAGTTCAGAAATAAACTTTTTGATCCAAACAGCTTCTTTTGCTGCCTCACTGGCTGCAATATACTCGGCCTCTATTGTAGAATCGGCTACTGTACTTTGCTTTGAACTCTTCCAGCTCACAGCACCACCATTAAGGCAAAACACAAAACCTGGTTGTGATCGAGAATCGTCCTTATCGGTTTGGAAGCTAGCATCAGTGTAACCTTTTACACTTAACTCTTCCTCACCTCCATATATTAGAAAAGTATCCTTAGTCCTTCTCAAGTACTTAAGGATATTCTTGACTGTGGTCCAGTGACATTCACCGGGATCTACTTGGTATCTGCTCGTCATACTTAAGGCATATGAGACATCTGGACGGGTACATAACATGGCATACATGTTAGATCCAATAGCGGAAGCATATGGAATTTTACTCATGCGTTCTCTCTCTTGTGGAGTTGAAGGACACATTTCCTTCGAGAGTGAAATACCATGTCTCATAGGTAGGAATCCTCTCTTAGATTCTTCCATACTGACCTTTTCAGTACTTTATCTATGTATATACTTTGGCTTAGACCTAATAGTCGTCTTGATCTATCTCTATAGATCTTTACTCCTAAGATGTAAGTGGCTTCGCCCAAGTCCTTCATGGAAAAACAACTTCCTAACCAAGTCTTAATAGACTGCAGGGTAGGTATGTCATTTCCTATGATAAGTATGTCATCCACATACAGTACCAAGAATGTAATAGTGCTCCTACTAACTTTCTTGTAAACACATGGCTCATCTTCATTTTTGATAAAACCAAACTCTTTGATTGCATCATTAAAACGAAGATTCCAACTTCGAGAAGCTTGCTTTAATCCATAAATGGATCTTTGTAGCTTACATACCTTTCCAGCATCTTTTGGATTGTCAAAACCTTCAGGTTGTGTCATGTACACATCCTCTTCAAGTTTCCCATTAAGGAAAGCTGTTTTGACATCCATCTGCCAGATTTCATAGTCATGAAATGCAGCTATAGCAAGCAAGATCCTGATGAATTTAAACATAGCTACAGGAGAAAAAGTTTCATCATAGTCAACACCATGAACTTGGCGAAACCCTTTAGCGACTAATCGCACCTTGTATATTTGTACATTACCATCCATGTCTGTTTTCTTTTTGAAAACCCACTTGCACCCTATGGGCTTAACCCCTTCGGGTTGGTCAACCAAAGTCCATACTTGGTTTTCATACATGGAATCCATCTCAAATCTCATGGCTTCAAGCCATTTCTTAGAGTCTGGGCTCGTCACCGCTTCTTGATAAGTCCTAGGCTCATCTTGATCTATAAGTAGAACGTCACCATGCGTTGTAATGAGAAATCCATATCTCTCGGGTGCTTGGCGTTCTCTTAAAGATCTACACGGTGGTTGTGTTCCTACAGCAATTACTTGTTCCTCAATCCCTTGTGGAACTTGCTATTGTTCTATCTCTGGTTCAGTGGTATTTTGCGATTCTTGAACTTCATCAAGTTCAATCTTTTTCCCACTTCCTTGTCTAGAAACAAATTCTCTCTCTAAGAAGACACCAGTCCGAGCAACAAGTATTTTATTCTCAGTGGGATTAAAGAAATAATATCCTTTGGTTTCTTTTGGATACCCCACAAAAACACATTTTTCAGATTTGGGTTCAAGCTTAGTAGACGTCTGACATTTAACATAAGCTTCACAACCCCAAATTTTCATAAAAGAAATACTGGGACATTTCCCAGTCCACATCTCATATGGTGTCTTTTGAACCGATTTAGATGGAACACGATTTAGTGTGAAAGCAGCTGTCTCAAGTGCATGTCCCCAAAATGAAGTCGGCAGATCAGCATGACTCATCATGGATCGAACCATGTCTGACAAAGTTCGATTTCTTCTTTCAGAAACTCCATTCCATTGAGGAGTACCAGGAGGAGTAAGTTGTGAGACAATCCCACATTGCTTCAAAAGATTATCAAACTCTAAGCTCATATACTCCCCACCTCGATCAGATCGAAGTGTCTTGATAGTTTTTCCTAGTTGATTTTGTACTTCATTTTTGAATTCCTTGAACTTTTCAAGGGATTCAGACTTATGGCGCATGAGATAGACATACCCATATCTACTAAAATCATCAGTGCAAGTAATGAAGTAGTGAAATCCTCCTCTAGCCTGTGTATTTATTGGCCCACATACATCAGAATGTATTAAGCCCAATAAATCACTAGCTCGTTCACTTTTACCAGTAAAAGGAGATTTAGTCATTTTTCCCAATAAGCAAGATTCACATACATCAATTTGTTCAAGAACAAATGAATCCAAGAGACCATCTTTATGGAGCTTGGATATGCGTTCCTCACTTATGTGGCCCAAACGACAATGCCATAGATAAGTTTGATTTGAGTCATTTATTTTTGGTCTTTTAGTATTTATGTTGTAGATGGGATTTGTTTGATCTAAAATATAGAGGCCATTAATCAATTGTGCCGAACCATAGTAAACATTATTGAGATAAAAGGAACAACAATTATTCTTAATAATTATCTCAAAACCAATTTTGTCTAAACAAGAAATTGAAATAATGTTTTTAGTCAAACTGGGCACATAATAACAATCCTCTAAACATAAGCCAAGTCCACTAGGCAAAGATAAATTATATGTTCCTACAGCTAATGCAGCAACTTTTGCTCCATTTCCAACTCGTAGGTCCACATCTCCTCTAGCCAAATTCTTACTCCTTTGCAGTCCCTGTACAGAAGTACAAATGTGAGAACCACAACCAGTATCTAATACCCATGAAGTAGTAGTTGATAAATTAATATCAATAACATAAATACCTGAAGTAGACGTTCCACTTATTTTGGCCTTCTTGACTTCCTCAAGATAGATAGGGCAGTTCTGCTTCCAATGTCCAGTCACACCACAATGAAAACAGTTTCCTTCCTTAGCCACCCCTCCTTTAGGTTTCAATACAGCCTTAACTTTTCCAGGCTTGGGCCTACCTTTTCCCTTGGGCTTTGTCTAAACTTTGGCCTTTCCCTTGCCCTTATTATTACGGACCATCAGTATAGGCTTGGGTCCAACCTTTTTCATGTTGCCTTCAGCAGTTCGTAACATACTGAGCAACTGTGGCAGAGTCTTATCAATTTCATTCATATTGAAATTGAGGACAAACTGACTATAGCTATTTGGCAACGATTGTAGAATAACATCAGTGGCCAACTCTTGGCTCAATGGAAACCCAAGCTTAGACATGCTTTCAATATAGCCAATCATCTTAAGGACATGAGGTCCTACTGGGATTCTTTCAGCCAGCTTACATTGGAATAGGGCCTTAGAGATATCGAACCTCTCTTGCCGTGCTTGCCCCTGATAAAGTTCTTTCAGGTGCTCAATCATTTCATAAGCAACCATGTCCTCATGTTGCTTCTGAAGCTCAGGATTCATAGTGGCAAGCATAAGACATCCAACGTCTACCATGTCATCGAGATGCTTCCTGTAAGCATCTCTATCAGCCCTCGAGGAATTAGCGGGTGGTTCGTTAAGAACTGGTTGTTCAATGACATATAATTTTCGTTCTTGTTTGAGGACAATCCTCAAGTTACGGAACCAGTCAAGAAAATTTAAACCATTCAACTTGTCCTTCTCAAGGACCGATCGTAATGATAGTGTATTTGTGTTTGCAGCCATAATATATCTACAACAATGAAATTATGCGTGTAAAAATTTATCAAATTTATATCAATCATTAAAAGGACTTAATTAAATGATGTTCCCACTATTTTATTACAAAACTAATACCCTCATAGGTTAGTTTCGGAAAGACTTTCTCGAAAAGTATTTCAAGTGGGTTAATGATCCATATTTCATCTCCTCTTAAGTCAGCTTTGGCTTTACTCTCAAGATTACGGTTATCTAGGTAAGCAACACTTTGCTAATTACATCATATGTAATTCCTAAAATTTGGTAAACAACTCTTGTTCTAATCATCTTATGATTTATCCAAATTACTCGCCTCTAGGTTTCTAATCCTATTAGAATAACCTAGTTAAATCATTAACCAATTTTAACCAGCAAATATCACTTGTTTATTCTTCGCGTTTAACCAAGATAAATACTAGTACTTTGCTTTAGCAGAACCTACACAGTATTGATCGAGGCCTTAACGAGGGCAAAATTGGAAGGCTATGTTGACTTAATATTTTGATAGAGGGATTTTATTAAGATCATTCCATCCTTCCAATTATGGTTTACTTTAGTCCATTTAGCCATTTAATTGATCTCATCAATTAATGTGGTTTAATATTATCAAATTTTAACATGCTTAAAATTTGGCATACTTTTGACATCCATAGCATCTCATACATGAATAAAGCAATAAATAAATGCGATAGTTATAGCCCATAAACTAAGGTGGCACAACCCAAGCCAATGGGTGAACCAAAAGGAAACCTAAAGGTGTAAGCCGGTTTTCAAGCTATCAATCCACACTTGTTGGCCCATCTTCTTTCTCGGCTAGCCCACAGCAACTCTTGCAGATTACAATATGTAGAAACTCGTTTTACATACGAGGGAGTAAGATGAGAAGAGAAATACAAGAGAATAGTAGCAAGGCACGACACGCAGGCTGTATTTATAAAATTACAACCTTTTTATCAAATGGGCTGTCGGGCTATAACTATGCATTTCAAACAGCGTGCATATCAAAAATAGCATACATAAATAAACACTTTTTTTAAGGTGTATTAAAACATATCCTTTCAACTTTTATGGCCCGTCAATTTTTATTTATTCAAAAAAAATACTTTAAGAAGATAGGGGCTGAGGCGAGGGGTGCGGGGGCAGAGCCCCCGCGGTATGGACCAACGGTGCGGGGCGGAGCCCCCGCGGTACGAACCGCATACCCCATTCAAACCTCATGATTCGATAACTGTTACCGACAAAATCGTGTTTTCGGGATTTTAATCCCTGAGGTTTCATGCCGGAACAACCCTTGTTCCGCTAACCAGTTAACTCTTACTGGAAACTGTCAACACCACCATCAAACCATCATAGACCTATTAACACTTAACAGTAATAACATAAAACCGATTAGGCTATAACATCATGATTAACAATTAATCCATTGTCAAATGGAACGATTATCTGGTTACTGTTAAACGATTTAAACAGTCAGAAAATTAATAAAATTGAAGAATGCATCTCATACAATTGCATCACCCAAGTATTTAAACCCGAGTCTGTGTCACACAAGTGGCTCTGATACCACTGTTGGATCGCCGGAACCCCTACGGCACAGCGGAAAAATTTAATAATCGGAGACCCTAACCACGGATCCATATGTGAGGAACGAATCGGGGTGAAAAGGGTTACGAAATTACCTAATGCTGTTCTGAGTAGACATCAACTTCTCAACAACGTGTAGTCTGATTTACAGTTGAACTAAGCTGCAATCTATCGAGACTCCGACCTCTACGTGATCCACCTAGTTGACTACGAACGGAAGAAATCCCTAAAACAGTTTTGAGAGTGAATTTTCTTTGACGGCTGCTAGACCAAAAACAAAGAAAAACGGGATACTTATATCCTTATTATTTATTTTTTAGGGTTTTTATTTATGAATTAAAATAAATATAATAATATTTTAAACTGAAAATTATAATTACATTAATTATAATATAATTTCCGTAAACCATATATTCATTTGAATTCATATGCTAACCTCATTATGTGTACAACAACCTTGTACATAATGTGTTGGAAATCGAATTAAATTAATTCTATAATTAATTTAATTCAAGTGACACCTAAAACAATACCAACTATGGTTTATTCCGTTCATTTTAACTATAGGGTGTGACCTTGTAGGTTCTTGTAACGTTAGCAGTAATACTAGAACGATTCCAATGTTACAAACAATGAGTGGCATCTAGCAATGCATCATTGCTACCTAAGTCACAAGAGATCATGATTCGACATAACCTTTTATGATTAACCTTTTATGCAATAATCCTTAAGTCCTTTATCTCTGGATTGGACACAAGTCATGGAATAGTCACACTTGTATAGTCCATTCCATGTTCCTTGATATTTTAAGCAGACTACGATATACAAATAAGTATGACATCTCATATCAACTTATTTGAGCATGGCCATGCATTTCTAGTCTCACTTAATCAAGTGGCCTAAGATATTACTCCCATTATGTAGGAGGGACTTATTCTATATCGACCAACCAAATCCCTCTACATCGATTGTGGTATATCCAACACCAGCCTTTATAGAACAACCAGTTATGGTGTACATTTGACTGTATCAAAATATACTACTCACGATGTTGGGATTATGATAATCTCAAGTCTTAGGATCATATACATATTAATCACTATGAGTGATGTCGTGACAATTACATAATAATCCAAGTAACATACTCATAATGGGTCAGTCTAATATGTTGTTCTCTAACACACATATTCATGCATCGATTCTGATATTCCATATCAATGATAACTCTTTATCATCAATCAACTACATGTTAGTCTTAATGCATTATTGTTATCCTATCCAACAATAATACTTGACTAAGGATCTTTTAAGAATAATCATATTATTCTTAGGACATTATTAGAAAACAGTTTATTTATACACACAGAAAAGAAACTGAAATAATAATGGTAACGCCTTATATTAATAAACATGATAAATCAAGTATGTTATTACAACCATCTCATGATTGATCTTTAGGCATACTCTAACACTTAGGAATCGGTAGGACATCTAAGACCAACACCCGAAATAGTAAAACCCTAATGACATGTCATTTATATCCTAAGTATTCACAAGGTTCATACGGACCATGTTTCATATCTATATCATTTAATGATATACATATTGTCGAAACCGTTTTTTTGAAAAATAAAAAATTTTAGATTGTCGACTTTAAAAAATGAAAATTGGGAGTCGCCACCAATCTTTTATTAAGGTGTGATTGAGTCATCTAAAAACGACTTTGGTCTACGAATTTTAGAAAAACGGGTCTGGGAGTCAGTTACGTACGAGGAAGGATTAGCACCCTCGTAACACCCAAAATTGGTACCTGGTTAATTAATTAGTGTCTTAAGGTCGAAAATTTTAAAAATATAATCTTTAAAAACTTAAAACGTTTTGTATTAAGACCCTTATCATTTCAAAGAAAAAAAATGCCACACCCAATGCGTTAGGGCACAACATTCTTATTTCCTCAAGAATGAATTGGGCCAAAATACTCGTGTAATAAAAATTTAAAAGAATATCCATTTATTCAAGATTTAAGAAATCGCGTCCCAGTACGTTAGGGCAGAATTCCTCTAAAATCCCAAACTCGGAATATTTCCTTCATTATGTTTTAGAAAAAAATCTTCATTTCGAGAAATCAATGCGTCACATCCAATACGTTAGGACACAACGTGTTGAATTCCCAATAATGAGTTCTTATTTTGTTGATTAAAGAGAAATGCTTGATCGTTAGATTTAACGAAGAAAATCGGAACCCAATACGTTAGGGCTCAATTTCCTTGAAAATCCTAAATACGAGCATTATCTCGAGTTTGAAATTTTTCTATTGTTAAATTTGAGTAAAAGATGATGTAACGTTATATTGTACGTACAAATGCTATAATAATAAATACAACAATAATAAATACATCAATGACATAAAAATAATATAAACAAATGAATAAACGAAATAAAAAAAACAATAATCCATGACATGCAAAATATTAAATGTAAACACAATTATACAATGAATGAGGAAAGCAAACAAAATAAATAAAGATCAGAAGACATATAATATACACATGGAAATTATGAAGATTAAAAAAACATATAATTTACAAATAAAATTTTGAGTTATAGAATTTATATATAAATACAATACATAATATATTTATGAAAATAAAGAAAAATATATAATTATACGTACATATAAAAGGAATATTTATAGATAAAAAAATTAAATAATGAGTACATTATCAAAATTAATTGTTTTTTAAAAAATAAACATACGTATATATACATATATATATATAAAAATATGAGAAAAATATTAGCTGAAAAAAAAGTATGTTCATAAAAATATACGTATATGGATTTTTAAAAAAATAAAAAATAATAATTACACTATTAATTAATAAAATAAATAAAAAGAACATAAAAAAACTAAATTGAATTGCAATTAAAAATCTGGGATAAATCCGTAAATAAATAAAAGTAAAAGGACTAATTTGAACGCACGAATTACAGAGAGGGGCTGGAAGGGAAATTTCCCCTTCTCCTCTAAAACGACGCCGTTCAACTTAGACCCAATTGAAATAAAAATAAATAAAAGGGTAAATTAAGGGAAAAAATGTAATTACAAAAACATTAAAAGGTAGGAGTCGGGTCGGGTCGGAGTCGGGTCGGCCTCCCAAAACGACGTCGTTTTGGACGTCTGGAGGCCTTCCAAAACGGTACCATTTTGGTACCGTATAAAAGCCTCCATTCCTTCAAAAAACTTCATTTTAAAGCATTTCTAAAAAACACAAAAAAAAACTTTTAAAAACTCTCTCTAAACCCCCTGTCCTCCGGCCATTGGCCGGCCATCGGACGATCGCCAGCCACCGCGTCGGTCGTCGATATCCGGCGCCGACACCGCCATATACGGTGGCCGGAAAAGAGAAAAACTCCTTATTCAGCTCCTACAACCTGCCCAGGTACAGATCGGGGCTCAAAAATCTCAAAATCTGGCAGAATACGCGGGGAAAATGCGAAAACCTTTCGGTTCTCGGCCACCAATCCTCGAGGGTGGTTCTCTCTACCGCTTCGGCCTCATCTCAGAACTAAGACGGTCATTTTTTTCCCTTTTTACCCTTATTTATCCTATTTATTTATGTATAGAAAAATAACAGGAAAGAAAAAAATGCAAATAACCACCTTTAATCGATTTTTGCTCTTGGTATTGCTGTTTTTGATTGTGGAATATGGCTCTTTATTGATTGTGAATTCTGGATCCTTTACAACGTCCCGTAAATGGCTTTTTATAGCCATAATATATAAAATATAGAAATAAAATCCTTTTTACATTGATTTGATTCTCAATCTCTTGATTTCTTTCCATATACTATTTTACTTTCTTTCCTTATTGTGCAGATAAAGATCGGGACTGGGATTCGGGGCTGCGGTGCTTAAGGATTTCCCTAGAACCCCTAGGGTTTCTGACTATCGTTTTTGGCATTTGGGCCACGTATAATTGGGCCACTGTTCTTTAACCGAAATTGGGTCTGGGGTTTAGGCTCTTTTTGTTGTAATTGAACTGTTTTATTTGATCAGAAAGATAAGATCTGAGATTTTAATCCGCTCCACCGCAAGTTCAGGGTGATAGGATTGTTGGTTTTAATCTGTTCCACTGCAACTTCAGGGAGATAAGATTTGTTATCTTCAGTCTGCCTCACTGCAACTTCAGGAGGATAAGACTTGCTTACTTAGTCTGCTCCACTGCAACTTCAGGGAGATAAGACTAAATGCGATCTGCTCTCTGTAACTTCAGAGAGATAAGATCTGAGATTTTAATCCGCTCCACTGCAACTTCAGGGAGATAGGATCCCAGCCACTAATCTGTTCTTATGACCTGTAAAAATCTATGAACTTAGTTATGCCTAGTGATTAGGATGTTATGATCAAAATAAATTCGATGCTCTTATCTAAGCATGCATGAATCAATGCAAAATGTCATTTTTCACGAATTATCATTTCTCAAAGTTTATTAAGGTTTTGTCGCGGACGCCTTTTGCTTGGCTGATATCTCTGAAGAAATACTTTAATCAAATTGCCCCCATTGTGTACTTCAAAGCTCACCCCTGTAAGACGTAGAATTTGTACCATATTCCTTCCACCGCGACTTAAGAGTAGGAAAATTTTGACTCTTCTCAATCTTCTCCTATCGTAATTCAAGGATACGAATTATGAAATTTGTTCACCACTCTCAGGGTGTCCTACCAAATATTCATGCCCAAATGAGGAGCTTCCTTTCTATAGGGGACTTCTTCCAACCCCATCAAGACTTCTTGCTGTCTCATTCGACATTTAGACAACCAAATCCGAAAAAGCAGTCTTAATTTGGACTTTTCCTTCTTAGGCTCTTTAATCTTTGAACTTGGGTGTTCTAAACAATAGCTCTATTTTAGGTTACTAAATTATTTAGAAACTCCCAAAGTAATATACAAAACTTCTGTTGTGAAAGTTTATTAGTCCATCAATCATTATTCTAATGTGACATACTTGCACAAAAATAAAAAATACTAAGTAAGAGATGAATTAATTCAAGAATTTATTGATAGTAAGTGTCCTGAAAAGAAAAAGTATTCAAGAACAGCAAAGAATGAAGTTTTTACAAGAACCAACAAATTTGGTACAAATATTATGGAGACTAGGTGCTTTGGATATCGCCGCTTGAACTTCTCCGTGCAAGCCAAGAACCATTCTGAATTTAACATGTGTTTAGGGGATCTACAGTACTTTATCAATGCCCCCAAGACGTCGTACATCCTTTTATTGTTGACTTTAGCGAAGCAAGATCACCATATGCCCCAATCTGACAATGTTTGAGCCGTCCTTTTCGAATTTTCAACTCAAACCCCCTTTGGTCTCAAGGCGCCCTTTTCGGGTTTTCACCTTGGCCTCTCCCTTTTTTTTTGAAAATCAGAACGGCCTTTGCGGGTTTTCACTTTGATTCCTCCCTTTCTTCAAGTGAAATATTTCTTAACCGAGTCTAAATTTACAGGATTCAGAAGATTTTTGCCATCCATTTCACTTAAGATCAAAGCTCCTCCGAAAAAAGCCTTTTTCACAACATAAGGTCCTTCCCAGTTTGGCATCCATTTCCCTCTGAAATCCTTTTGTAAAGGAAGGATCTTTTTCAGAACCAAATCCCCTTCATGAAATTCTCTGGGACGAACCCTTCTTATTATAAGCTCGCATCATTCGCTTCTGATACATTTGGCCATGACGAATGGCTTTTAACCTTTTCTCTTCAATCAGGTTCAGTTGATCATACCGAGATTGGATCCATTCGGCCTCATCCAATTTTAACTGGGCCAAAACTCGGAGAGAAGGAATTTCAACCTCAATGGGTAAACTGCCTCCATTCCATAAACCAATGAGAAAGGTGTTGCCCCAGTAGAGGTCCTGATCGACGTTGCGAATGGTAACTTCCCATGCCAATCCTTATAAGTTTCAGACATTTTCGCCACAATGTTCTTAATATTTTTGTTGGCCACCTCAACTGCACCATCATTTTTGGACGATATGGTGACGAATCATGGTGTCTAATATTGAACTGTTCACAGACTTCTGATATCGTACTGTTATTCAAATTTAGCGCATTGTTAGATATGATCCTTTTAGGCATTCCATATCGACATATGATCTCTTTCTTTAAAAACTTACTGACTGTTGATTTCGTGACATTAGCATATGAGGCTACCTCTACCCACTTATTGAAGTAGTCAATAACCACAAAAATGAAACAATGTCCATTAGAAGCCTTCGGTGATATTGGTCCAATGACGTCCATACCCCACATGGAGAAAGGCCATGGAGAAGTCATAACATGAAGAGGAGAATGAGGCGCGTGCATTTTATCCCTATAAATTTGGCATTATGGCATTTCTTGGCATGATTGATGCAATCTCCTTCCATGGTGGACCAGTAATACCCGAATCTCATAATCTGTCTAGCCATGGTGAATCCAATAGCATGCGTTCCACAAACACCCTCATGGACTTCTTCTAAAATTTCCTTGGCCTCTACAGCATCCACACATCTCAACAGTACTCGATCCTTTCCCCTTTTGTATAGGATCTCCCCATCTAAGACATAGTCAATAGCTAGTCTCCTCAATGTCCTCTTATCATTCTCCGTTGCCTGATCAGGATATTCGAGATTCTTCACGTATAGCAATATATCTTGATACCAAGGACTATCATCCTTTTCCACTTCTTCAATGCTATAACAGTGGGTTGGGATCTCATAAATACTAATTTGAATGGGCTTCATGTCATCTAATTGATTCACCTTAATCATGGAAGCTAAAGTAGCAAGAGCATCCGCCATTTGATTTTCTTCTCGTGGGAGATAACAGAAGGTAATGTTGTCAAACTCTTTGATCAATTCCAAAACCAATCTCCGATAACGGATCAATTTAGGGTCCCTTGTCTCACATTGCCCTCTTAGCTGGTATGTTACCAATGCTGAGTCTCCGTACACCTCTAATGTCTTGATTTTCTGCTCTATGGCTGCCCGTATACCCATGATGCAAGCTTCATACTCAACCATGTTATTAGTGCAATCAAAGTCTAATTTACTGGTGAAAGAATGATAATCTCCTTTTTTATACACCAGGACTGCCCCAATCCCATTGCCTAATGCATTCGATGCTCCGTCAAAGTTTAATCTCCAAGAATGATTCTCTTGGGGATTCTCTTCAGCATTTGCCACATACATCAAATCTTCATTCGGGAAATCAAAGTCTAGAGGCTCATAATCTTCCAGAGCCCTGCTAGCCAAGAAATCTGCTATCTCACTTCCCTTGATAGCCTTCTGACTTACGTATACGATATCAAACTCAGAGAGCAAGATCTGCCATCTAGCCATTCTTCCATTCAATGCTGTTGACTCAATCATATACTTCAAAGGGTCTAATTTTGAAATTAGCCAAGTCGTATGATACAGTAAGTATTGCCTTAACCTCTTGGTTGTCCAAATCAAGGCGCAACACAATTTTTCAATAGGCGAATATCTCATCTCACAATCAGTGAATTTCTTACTAAGATAGTAAATCGCCTTTTCCTTCTTTCCAGTCGCATCTTGTTGACCCAGCACGCATCCCATGGAGTTGTTGAACACCGTTAAATACAAAATCAAGGGTCTATCTGGGCTGGGTGGTGACATAATTGGGGTATTGGATAAGTATTGCTTTATCTTTTCAAATGCCTTTTGACATTCTTCATTCCAGACATTAGGATTATGTTTCTTCAAAAGGCGAAATATGGGATCACATTTCTCGGTCAACTGTGAAATGAACCGAGCAATGTAATTCAGTCTTCCCAAGAAATCTCAAACATCTTTCTGGGTACGTAGTGGCGATAAATCTCGTATTTCCTTAACTTTGTCTGGATCAATCTCAATTCCTTTTTCACTAACTACGAAGCCCAATAATTTTCCTGACCTGGCTCTGAAAGTGCATTTTGTCAGATTAAGGTTGAGCTGAAACTTCCTTAATCTTAAGAACAATATTCTCAGGACCTGCACATGTCCCTCCTCTGTTCTGGATTTGGCAATCATATCATCAGCATACACCTCGATTTCTTTGTGCATCATGTCATGAAACAAGGCTACCATGGCTCTCTGATATGTTGCTCCCGTGTTCTTCAATCCGAATGGCATCACCTTATAGCAAAATGTTCCCGATAAAGTAATGAACGTACTCTTTCCCATATCTTCCAGATGCATCTTTATCTGATTATATCCTGAGAACCCATCCATAAAAGAAAACAGCGAAAATCCTACCGTATTATCCACCAGAGTATCAATATGTGGCAATGGGAAGTTGTCCTTTGGGCTTGCTTTGTTCAAATCCCTGTAATCTACGCACATTCGTACTTTTTCATCTTTTTTAGGGACTGGGACGATATTGGCTACCCACTCAGAATATTTGACCTCCTGTAAAAAACCAGCATCAAACTGTTTCTTAACTTCCTCTTTTATTTTGAGCACAATATCAGGCCTCATTCTTCTGAGCTTCTGTTGAACTGGTTTGCAATCCTCTTTTATAGGTAGGCGATGCACTCCAATGTCAGCACTCAATCCAGGCATATCCTGGTATGACCATGCGAAGACATATTTGAATTCTTGGAGTAATTCAATGAGGTCTCGTCTTATCTTTGCAAGAATTTCAGTTCCAATTTTCACCTCCTTCCCTTCTTCCAAGCTCACCACTTCTACTGACTCTTTGTGAGGTAGGATTTGCTTTTCCTCTTGTTCCACCATCCTCAACAAGTCCAAAGATAAACTACCCTCTTCATCACCTTCAAAGTTGCGCGATCCCTCTACACACACGTTTCGTTCAAAAGGGCACTCTGAGCTCGTAGCAGTGTCATTCACGTCATTGATACACAGAGACCTATTATGGTTACCAAAGAATGTATGAATTTATGTACAGTTATTTATGTAATGAAAGAATATATTTAGAATATTTCCTCAAAACAATTGCGAAGATGTATTTTATTAAAATAATGATTTTTAAACATAAGCCTATTTCACAAAAGAATTATTGTTATTTCTAGGCTAAAACAACAAGTTTGTTCTGAATATTACTCTGAGACAGTTCTAAAGACTTTAGGTATTTCTTTCGCAGTCCAATTGTCTAGAACACTCCCAGGCTCATAAGGACAAATGTCTAGCCAACTTCTCTCTCCATTCCCAAACTCATGAATGGCATTAATGTGCATATTTCCCAATGTATCCTCGATGCTTTCCTCAACTGATTTCTTTCTCTCCTGATAAATAACTCATCTAGATACGAAAGTTTTGGATATGTTGGGAATTATCATTGGCTCCCACTTAGCTTCTTCCCTATTTAAACGCGCCATTCTTCTTTCCTGCCTTTTCTCTATCTCTTTCCTTCTTTGTCCTCTATCTGGCTTGTATCCTAAGCCAAAATTATCTTACTTTTCTTTCAACATTGGAACCTCAGTTCTCCCTTGAAGATATCTCCCTAGCCCTCTTCCGGGTAAAGCTCCTTTTCCCACTAACAACTATAAACCCATATCTGTAGTTTTGGATAATTTTGGCACCAAAATTTTGCTCCCTTCAGGAACAAATGCCGCATTTACAAACTCCAAAGATCGAAATGAGCACTCTATTGACTCGTCATTGGTTTCTACGTATGGCGTTTCATTGGATACAACTGCTATTATATCCTCTTCGACTTTTATTGTCACTAGCCGACCATCTGACACTATCTTCAACATCTGATGCAATGAAGACGGTACTGCCCCTGCCGAATGTATCCATGGCCTTCTTAATAAACAATTATAGGAAGGTTTAATGTCCATCACAATAAAATCTACCTCATAGACGGTTGGGCCAATCAGTAGGGGTATCTCAATTCTTCCCATAACATTCCTTTCTGTACCGTCAAATGCCCTCACTACATTTTGACACGTTTTCATGTGCGAACTGTCTATGGGTAGCCTATTAAGTGTGAATAATGGTAGTACGTTCAAAGCTGATCCATTGTCAATCAATACTCCTGGCAAAATATGCCCCTTGCATCGTGCAGTAATATGCAAAGCTTTGGTAGATCCCATGCCCCTAGAAGGTATCTCGTCATCATTGAAAAATATGAAATTATCAGCACTAATATTATTGACCAACCAATCTAGCTTGCTGACAGAAATATCTTTGGACACATAGGTCTCATTTAGCATCTTCATCAATGCATTTCGATGTACTTCTGAATTCAAGAGTAAGGACAGTACAGATATGCGAGCCGGTTGTTTATGCAACTGCTCAACGGCATTATCCTCACTATGCTTTAAAAATTTGAGGAATTCCACAGCTTCTTCCTCCTTCACTGGCTCAGCTATTTTCCTTTTTTGCTCCTCTATTATGGCTTCTTTCATAAATTCTGGATTGGCCCTCACACACTGGCTCTTTGCAGTCTCTTTTCCTGGGACAGTTGTATTGCACTCGTAGCTCCATGGAACCTTCTTGTTGTCTTGGTAAGGAAAGGTTGCAGGTTTCTTTATTATGACCCTTGGAATTGCTGGTGTTCTCACCTCATCCTTCTTGGGTCGCGAGATAATGACCATAGGCTGCACTACTCTTGGAACCTTCGAAGCCTCTGATGTACAAATGCTCCCCTCCTCCTTAACTTCTTCATAAAATTCCATCTCCTTATTATCCATCAGGTCTTGAACCAAGGCTCTGAAATCTGCGCATTCCTGGATTTCATGTCCCTCCTCGTGATGGAACTCACAGTAATTTTCCACCCTTTCGAAGCTTCTCTCTGAACTCGGGACGATCAATCCCCTTCTTACCATATTTTTCCAGACCCACCTTAAAGGAATTTTCACCTCTGATATGTCTTCCTTGATCTTTCTACCCATGCTCCCACCTACCATGTTCACTCCTTTATGATCAGGTAACGGATTTTCTGTATTGGGTGAATCGTCCAATTTAACCACGCCCAAGCTTATAAGTTTTTCTACCAACTTTTTGAACGTCGTACAATGTTCTATAGAATGCCCCTCAATTCCCGCGTGATAGTCACACCGTGCATTTGCATCGTACCACTTGGGGTATGGAGGCTGCATAGGTTTCAAGTGGAAAGGGGCAACTACGTGTGCATTGAATAGATTCTGGTATAGCTCCCTATACGTCATTGGAATTTGCGTAAATTGAATTTTCTCTATATTTTGTCTTGTATCAGATCTCTGCTTTGATGATCCTTGCTGATTAACAGCCACTTTTCCCGGCTGATTCACTGTAACTGTCTTTGAATATGAACTTGTGTTGTTGACCTCATTCTCTTTCTTCTTTGAGGCCGCCCTTCTGCTACTTTCTCCAGCATCTATTTTCCCTCTTCTGATAGCATTTTCTATCATTTCACCATTCATAACTATGTCGGAAAAACTTTAGTAGCGCTTCCTAACATATGTGTAATAAATGGTGCCTTCAATGTGTTGACGAAAAGCATTGTCATCTCTCTTTCTAGAAGAGATGGCTAAACTTGGACAGCAACCTCCCTCCATCTCTGTGCGTACTGCCTGAAACTTTCACCAGGCTTTTTCTCCATGTTCTGCAGAGTAATTCTATCAGGTACCATATCAGTCACATGGCTGTACTATTTTAAGAATGCATGTGCTAGATCTCTCCATGAATTAATCTGGGTACGGCTCAGTTGATTGTACCATTTGGATGCAGCCCTTGCGAGGCTATCCTGGAAGCAATGTATCAGCAACTGGTCATTATTAACATATCCAGTCATCCTCCCGCAGAACATAGTGATATGGGCTTCGGGGCTACTAGTCCCGTTGTACTTCTCGAATTCTGGCATTTTGAACTTGTGAGGAAGTACCAGACCTGGAACTAGGCTCAATTTTCTAGCATCAATTCCATGGTATCTTTCAGTAATTTCTATCGCTCTAAGTTTTTCCTCCCGCCATTTATACTTTTCCTCGAGCTGTTTCGGCAATTCACCATTCATTTTCTCGATTGTCTCGTCGAAGTCAGGGATAACAGGATTATCAAGATTGTCTCCAGGGTTGGAGCCTAATCTAGCTTGAAAGTTTATTGGTGTTTCAGTACCGTCTTGAGACTTGATAGTGACGGAGGATTTGCGCGGATATATCCCCGCTTGTTGAGAAGTAAGTCCTGAGGAATAAACAGGTCCCTCATTGTCTTCTTCTTCAATATTGAGCACTGAGCCCTTCCCTTTGTCAACTCTTCCAGTCAGTAACTGAGTCAACTTAACCATCATACTCCCCTGAGATTCTATTATTTTATCCATCATATTTTGTTGAATCTTCTCAAGTTGCTCGTTCATTTGCTCTTGCATTTCCTTCTAGAACTGTTCTAGCCTTTGGTCCATGTCTCTAGTTTTCGATCGAGTACCGTAGCAGTGTTTGGTAGGTTGACTGGTTTCCAGATTAACTGAGGAGTGATTTGAATTAATTAGAATCATTTAATGTTTTTAAATGCATATGAAATAATGTAATGCATGAATGCAAAAAGACATCAATTTTGATTCAATCCATATAAGAAAACCTTACTAGAAAGAAAATTTCTTTACATTAAGCGAATTACAAATAAGACTTTGCCCTAGTACCCGGAACTCTAATCTTTCTAAGTAACAAAGCTAATTCTTGCCCCCGATCCGACTCTAATTCATACTTCACACTCAGCGTGTCAGCCTGTACTGCTAAAGTCTGTATATGATCAGCTACTTCTCGATTCTGAACCACAGCTTCCTTGATAAGGTGATCTCTGCTTCTAACTTGACTCTGGAAGTGGTGAAGCTATTCATTATTATGACTTTCGTTTGCTTTCAAGTGCTTGATCTGAATCTCATAATTTTGCAGCGTCGTTTCTAGCTCTTCGATTCTTTTCTTCATTTCGTCAATCTTGCTCAAGCTTGCTTTCAACTCTATTGTAGAGTTTCAGCTTCGATACTGACGAAGAGATCTTTCCAACACAATCACCCTATCCTTTAACTCGCCCTTTCTGACAAACTCTTTTCTAAAGCCTCATTTTGCCTTTGCATATCTTGAAATTTCTGTTCCCATCTATCGGCATTGTCGTTTTCTTCTTGAATTTCTGCTCGCCACTGTTCTGACTTCTTTTCCAGCCCAGCAGTTCTTATTGACAAACGCAACTTTTTATAATCCGTCCTTAGACTGCCCAGTTCCTCATCGGCCTTGTTTTTCTCTTTCTTCAACCTATCATTCTCAAGCTTCTGAACGTCTATGTCCAATCTCAAGTTCATCTTTTCCGCCTCCATTTGCTCTATCCTTTTCTCCAAATCCGCGTTTTTCCTCTCAAAATCTTGTCTTACAATTTCTAATTCCGAAGGGATGACTCACAAATGCTCTTCTATTGACTGGCCGTCCTCATGATTTATCTTGGGTGTGTTATCATTAATCCTCCTATCCCACCATCCATAATACTCAGAAGTTGTCATTGGCCCCACAGCTAACCTCTTCATACGGCGAGTCTGTTTCCATGCATTGGACATTTCTTGAATCTTCTTTCTATAACCATCATCTTTGTATGAAAATTCACAATCAGCTATCCCTTGAATCGCAGGTATAAACTGCCTTGACCTATATTGCCTTAGCACCAATAATGGGGCATATCCGACAGCGCCCCAAATACCCAATAAAGGTACCCAATCGAAATTTCCAGACCTATATAAGATCTCATCTGGTAGTAACCAAGGAGCTCTCCACTCAACATCTTCTTCTTGAAGATTTTGAAGAATGGCCATCCATTTTTCCTCTGAAATGTCATCTCTCCTCGGCGTAGCGACCGTCTCCTTTAGTGGTGAATAATTCTCAGAGAAAACTCGATACGAAGCTTTATCCACCTTCCAAAAGTGACTGTGAAACCATGCGAGTAGAAGCTGCGCACATCCAATAAATCTACCCTCACCTGTCTTTCGGCATGCACTCAATGACCTGAAGGTTTCCGCCAAAATTTTTGGAATCGGTGTAACCCTCTTATCAAGCCGATCAAATAAATCGGTGATTGCTTCGTCCACATGCCCCAAGGCTTTAGGGAAGACAACCAAGCCGTATATACTTAAAGCAAAGATATCTAACCTCTTTCTTATGTCTGGGTGGGTGAGGATTGCATCCTTCAAGCTCCTCCAAGGAATGCACTTGCTGTCCCCCTTTTGCTTAACTCGTGCAGTGACCCACTGCTCGCTCATCCCTGTTATTCCTATCAGCTTCTTTGAAAAGGTTGGCACATTCACCGCTCTCGAGTAGACCCTATCCACTTGAAACTTTGAACATCGGAGTAAAGCCACATACTCCTCTATCGTAGGTACCAAATCAACATTCCCAAACGTGAAGCAACTGTAAGCAGGATTCCAAAACTGGGCGAGGGCTCAAAACAAATATTTCTCTATCTCCACATCAAGCAAATAAGGCAAGTCCCCATAATTGTCGTAAAATGACTACCTAACCTCATTATTCCACTGTTCCCAAATTTCTTTCAACTCTTGCAAATTGTTTTGAACCATACTGATGCGAGTAAAATCCCATAATTCTGATATATACCCATCGGCCAGGCTATCACCCTTTTCTTGCTGCGTTGTTTCAGACCAAGTTCGGATAGCCGCATTGTCCTCCACTTTATCAAGAAACCCTTTTTCCATGTTAAGCTTTCTATCTAGCAACCAAATCTGAACTGACGCCTTTTATGATGAAATGAAATGCCATGTCATGCAAACAAAATAAAACACAAGAGTCAGTATCCAATACAAGCATATAATCAAGGAAGAGTAAAACGTCTATTAAGACATCTACTAGGGTTTAGTGTAGTTCTACCTAAGGCAAGCTTCTAAGGCTCATTATATGGGGTTTGGCTCTAAAGTAAAGGTACCCGAACCAGTAGATTCCTTGATCCTCACCCATTATAGGCTCATATAGATCAAGTTCGGTTCAGGGGGACACATTTTTCCTATGACTATACGGAGATGAAAATCTCACGGAGGCATAGGTACCGATGTATCCCGAAAGCGATCCACTATCCTATATGGAGGTGAAAACCTCACGAAGGCATAGCTTCTCAGTCCCACTTAAAAGGGTAAAATTGTTCAACTCATGAAATGTAAAATGCAAACAATATTTAAACACGAGGATAATGAATGCAAAAGGATGTCATGAGTTTGTTTTTTACAAATTTTCTCGAACATAAGACAAAAATTAATTAACTTTGTGGCTCGACTTTCTTATTTTTTTAAAAATTCCCCAGTGGAGTCGCCAAGCTGTCGAAACTGTTTTTTTGAAAAATAAAAAATTTTAGATTGTCGACTTTAAAAAATGAAAATTGGGAGTCACCACCAATCTTTTATTAAGGTGTGATTGAGTCACCTAAAAACGACTTTGGTCTACGAATTTTAGAAAAACGGGTCTGGGAGTCAGTTACGTACGAGGAAGGATTAGCACCCTCGTAACGCCCAAAATTCGTACCTGGTTAATTAATTAGTGTCTTAAGGTCGAAAATTTTAAAAATATAATCTTTAAAAACTTAAAACGTTTTGTATTAAGACCCTTATCATTTCAAAGAAAAAAAATGCCACACCCAATGCGTTAGGGCACAACATTCTTATTTCCTCAAGAATGAATTAGGCCAAAATACTCGTGTAATAAAAATTTAAAAGAATATCCATTTATTCAAGATTTAAGAAATCGCGTCCCAATACGTTAGGGCAGAATTCCTCTAAAATCACAAACTCGGAATATCTCCTTCATTATTTTTTAGAAAAAAATCTTCATTTCGAGAAATCAATGCGTCACATCCAATACGTTAGGACACAACGTGTTGAATTCCCAATAATGAGTTCTTATTTTGTTGATTAAAGAGAAATGCTCGATCGTTAGATTTAACGAAGAAAATCGGAACCCAATACGTTAGGGCTCAATTTCCTTGAAAATCCTAAATACGAGCATTATCTCAAGTTTGAAATTTTTCTATTTTTAAATTTGAGTAAAAGATGATGTAATGTTATATTGTACGTACAAATGCTATAATAATAAATACAACAATAATAAATACATCAATGACATAAAAATAATATAAACAAATGAATAAACGAAATAAAAAAGCAATAATACATGACATGCAAAATATTAAATGTAAACACAATTATACAATGAATGGGGAAAGCAAACAAAATAAATAAAGATCAGAAGACATATAATATACACATGTAAATTATGAAGATTAAAAAAAACATATAATTTACAAATAAAATTTTGAGTTATAGAATTTATATATAAATACAATACATAATATACTTATGAAAATAAAGAAAAATATATAATTATACGTACATATAAAAGGAATATTTATAGATAATACATATAAAAGGAATATTTATAGATAAAAAATTAAATAATGAGTACATTATCAAAATTAATTTTTTTAAAAAAATAAACATACGTATATATATAAATATGAGAAAAATATTAGCTGAAAAAAAAGTATGTTCATAAAAATATACGTATATGGATTTTTAAAAAAAATAAAAAATAATAATTACACTATTAATTAATAAAATAAATAAAAAGAACATAAAAAAATAAATTGAATTGCAATTAAAAATCTGGGATAAATCCGCAAATAAATAAAAGTAAAAGGACTAATTTGAACGCACAAATTACATAGAGGGGCTAGAAGGGAAATTTTCCCTTTTTCTCTAAAACGACGCCGTTCAACTTAGACCCAATTGAAATAAAAATAAATAAAAGGGTAAATTAAGGGAAAAAAATTTTAATTACAAAAACATTAAAAGGCGAAGGGGCTAAAAATGCAATTTGCCCCTCCAAATAAAACGCGCGGATCCTAAGCCGGGTCGGGTCAGGGTCGGGTCAGCCTCCCAAAACGACGTCGTTTTGGACATCTGGAGGCCTTCCAAAACAGTACCGTTTTGGTACCGTGTAAAAGCCTCCATTCCTTCAAAAAACTTCATTTTAAAGCATTTCTAAAAAACACACAAAAAAAACTTTTAAAAACTCTCTCTCAACCCCCTGTCCTCCGGCCATTGGCCGGTCATCGGATGATCGCCGGCCACCGCGCTGGTCGCCGATCTCCGGTGCCGGCACTGCCGTATGCGGTGGCCGGAAAAGAGAAAAACTCCTTATTCGGCTCTTACAACCTGCCCAGGTACAGATCGAGGCTCGAAAATCTCAAAATCCGACAGAATACGCGGGGAAAATGCGAAAACCTTTCGGTTCTCGGCCACCAATCCTCGAGGGTGGTTCTCTCTACCGCTTCGGCCTCGTATCAGAACCAAGACGGTCGTTTCTTTCCCTTTTTACCCTTATTTATCCTATTTATTTATGTATAGAAAAATAACAGGAAAGAAAAAAATGCAAATAACCACCTTTAATCGATTTTTGCTCTTGGTATTGCTGTTTTTGATTGTGGAATATGGCTCTTTATTGATTGTGATTCCGGATCCTTTACAACGTCTCGTAAATGGCTTTTTATAGCCATAATATATAAAATATAGAAATAAAATCCTATTTACATTGGTTTGATTCTCAATCTCTTGATTTCTTTCCATATACTGTTTTGCTTTCTTTCCTTGTTGTGCAGATGAAGATCGGGACTGGGATTCGGGCCTACGGCGCTTGAGGATTTCCCTAGAACCCGTAGGGTTTCTGACTATCGTTTTTGGCATTTGGGCCACATATAATTGGGCCACTATTCTTTAACCGAAATTGGGTCTGGGGTTTGGGCTCTTTTTGTTCTAATTGAACTGTTTTATTTGGGCCTCTGTTGTATTTTAGATTTGGGTCATTTAGGCCAATTGTAATTTGGGCCCTTTTAAGCCCGAGCAAAATCTGGCATGTACACACATTAATTCATATAAAAATTTTATCCATGTAGTTTCACATTTTCAAACATGACTTTTAACTTAATTAACATTGCAACTTAATCCATTTCATCACTTACCATTTATCAAGAAAATAAACTCAATCACAACATACATAAATAAGTACTAAATAAAAAAATCAATTTACTAGTTCAACCAATTTATGAACTTACCAAAACACAGTAGTTACCGGCACCTCGGTGGTGACTACTCAACGACTTTTTCTTTCTAGTGATTATGATCCAATTGATCCATTTCTTGATCATGCATAAGAAACAAGCTTTGGCTGAAGCTTTGGTTTCTCAAAACTGGTTATTGGTTGAAGAAGGTAAGAATAAAATGGCCACATTATTCTTATTTTTATTTTATTAACTGTTAACTTTATTAAATGATAATAAAACATATAATTTTTATACTTAAACCATTCATTAATTGGCCAACTTAAGTAAATATGACATATTTTCCAGTTAAAACCTTCCAACAACTAATTTAAACCCATTTAGCCCTTATAGACCAATAGTGATTAACTTTTGCAGCTTTTACGATTTAATCCTTTTTTCTTAATTAACTATCTAAACGTCAAAATTTCTGGACCAAATTTCAATACACTTATATATTCACTTAGGAAACTATTTAATAAAAATATTTACAGGCTCGATTTACAAAAATGATCTCCCGATACCTCATTTTCTAAAATAACATAACTTTAGGGATAAACCACTTGTACAAAACTATTCATTCAATTAGCAAAGTTTATCATATTAAAAATTGAATATAATACTATATTTGACTTATAAATATTAAATAATAATATCTAAAAAATCACTTGTAAGATTTGTGGTTCTGAAACCACTATTTTTGACATAACTAAAAAAACTCACTTGTCAGATTTGTGGTTCTGAAAATTTTGTCCTCAAAATTTCTCACCTGAAAAATAATTTTGGTTACTGTGTTATCATAGACTCTTCATTTTTCCATGTTAAATTTGTCCCAACTAACTTGTTCTCACTCAATTCTGATCAGTATAACAAGGTTTTGCATTTCTATTCATAAAAAGCTTTAAACGATACCATTTTAATACATGACTGATAGATGTAAACGAATTCAACCAACGGTAAATATTTTCCCAGTTACCCTTGAACTCAATGATACAAAACTGTAATATGTCTTCAAGAATCTGAATTACCTATTTCGACTATCCATATGATTGTGCCATAGCTTCGTGAAGTTTACTCCGGAATCTAGAGGTGAATCTTGGACACATATAACTCATCTAGCTTTTCAAGTAGTAATTCGTTCTGAATGAAATAAAATGAGACAATTTCATCAGTCTGACAGTAATAACTCAGATCGAGTCTTTCTTTCTTAACGTCAAAGGTAGACTAGATACAAAATTCATCGTGTCTCGTTCTCATTTCCATTCGGAAAACATAATAGGCCATAATAACTTAGGCAAAACTTGATATTCAACTTTGACCTGTTAACATACCAAACACTTAGTACAAACTCTAAAATATCACATTTTATTCCTGAACACCGGTAACTCTGTTTCAAGTCATTGCACATTTTTTCGTTGCCTGGTTTAAATCAAATGGACGTTGTTATGAACCTTGCGTAACATGTCTCGTATAATCTCAAAATTTTTTAGCACACATATTTGATTTCAGGAATATAGTCTATATTCACAATCCATATTGAAATTAGTGATCTAGTCATTCTGAATATGTTCCTGTTTAGCTAAAAAATTTGAATATTTTCTTTGCATATCACAAATTCTCTAAATAATTAATGATTTAACTCTCAACTCTGTAATAATCGAACCACCATAATTCAATATCATCTGAGTGAAGCACTACTATAAACAATTAATTTCTTCCTGGATTTAAGCTAATTAGTATAAGAGCTTTTGTCAATAAAGTTTTCAACTAGTCAAAACTCTGCTGGCACTTGTATGAACAAACAAATTCAATGTTTTCCTATAATAGCTTCATCACTGACAATGCAGTTATCAAGAAATTCTTAATAAATCATCAATAATACAAATTTTTAAATGCTGAGCACGCTCTGAATCAACTTTATAACATATCAATATATAATCAATAAAAACAACAACGAACCTATCGAGATGTGGCTAAAAATCCCCATTCGTCATATCCATAAATGTTGTGAGAGTATTAGTCAATCTGAAAGGTATAACTAGAAACTCGTAATCTTTGTAATGGTTTTGAATTTTTTTTCGGTACATCTATGTCTTTAGCTCACAACTGATAGTAACCAGATTGGAGATCTATCTTCAAGAACAGTATAACACCTTTCAACTGATCGAATAAATCGTCAATATAAAGCAACAAATATTTTCTCTTTATCATGAATTTATTCAATTTCCAATAATCTATATACAATCTCATTGACTTGTCTTTCTTTTACACAAATAGTATAGGTGCACCCCAAGGTGATACACTCGGTTGGATAAAACCTTTGTAGATCAATTCTTTCAATTTAGCTTTTAATTCTTTTAATTATGTTAGAGCCATTTTGTACAAAGCAATCGAGATAAAAGCAATCACTGGCACTAATCCTATAGCAACTTGACTTCTCGTTCTAGCTATACCTGACAATTCCTCAGGAAAAATATCTATAAACTCGTAAACTGTCAATACCTAATTAACTTTCATTCAGATACTCTAGAATCCAAGATATAAGCTAAAATGTATTACAACCTTTCTGAATCAATTATGTGCGGATATTGTTGAAATCATATTTGAAACACAATCAAACTTAACATATTCAACAGAAACTACTTCACCATTCTGACAGCTCAATTCAATTCTTTTTTTTTTTTGCAATTCACTACAGTATCATATACAATTAGCCAATCCATCCCTTGAATAATGTCAAATTTATTAAAAGACAGTAACATCAAATCAACAGGAAAGTCATAACCCTAAATTATTAGTGGACACTGTTTGCAAACTATATTAACTATGACATTTTGGCCTAAAGAGTTCATTACTTTAACAACAAATTCAATTGACTCAACCGATAAACTCTTTTCTATTACAACAATAACATCAAGAGTTGAGGCCTCCTCTCGCACACGATTCGCATAAGCTCTAGTGGGAGCTCGAGCTTTAGGTTAAACTATTGTATCTTTGGTCCTACTTCTACTGACTCTAGCTGTGCCACTATTTCCTGGCCATCTACCCTAGTGGAAGTAACAACAGGTTTTGCATTCTAATCTCTATTTAATTAAGCTCAATTCAGGCAAATCTCTATTTAATTAAGCTCAATTCAGGCAATCTTCCATAAAATGATCGGAAGATCCACAAATAAATCAGGACCCATTTTTCAATCAACACACTTGAGAGTGATTTCAGCCACAATGGCTGCATTCAACTCTATTTACATTTCAAACACTATCCACACTGACTACTGAAGGTGTCGCTGATCTCATAGTCTTTTGTTTCATTCGATCTCTACTTGAAAACCCTAGTGGCACTGAAAAATGGCTACCCGATTCTTTTATTTTCTTCTGCAGGAAAGCAAAAAATGTTTTGGGTGTGATACATTTACTGAAGTCACGAGCTTTCGTTTCATTATATTTCTTGTGGTTGTAAACTTCTTCTATTTTTTGAGCTCGATCGGACAAAACTATGAAATCTCAAATTTCTATTGCACCAACCAGTAGCTTGATCTCGTATTTTAATCCATCTTCAAAATGAATATACATTTCTTCCTTTGTAGATAAAATTTCACAGGCATTTTTACTAAGCTGAGCAAACTCGCGCTCGTAATTCGCAACTGATCTATTTCTCAGTTTTAATTCGAGGAATTCCTTCTACTTCTTATCAAGGTATTGTTTACCGATGTGTTTCTTTCAAACTTCAGTTTTAAAAAATTTTCAGTTAACCCGTTCTTTTAGCACAACCACAATTAAAGTCGACCACCAGTAAAAAGCCTCATATTTTAACAGGGACATGGAACATCTCAAAAAATCTTCCAGGGAACATAACCCACCTTACCATAAAAGTCTAACTAGTATTTGGCATTGGCTAGATCATCACCCACCTTACCATAAAAGTCTTCAACTCCGCATTTTTGAACATTATCAATAGAAATCCGATGAATATTTCTTTGTTTAGGGCTTTGAGGACAAGGAGTTAGAGATTTTTGAGTTGTGGAAATGGCTCTCATATATGCAAAAAACATGTCATACATCATACGGGAAAAGGCACTATTAGCCTCTGATAACTCTTGAAATGAGTTATAATTCATACTTTTAGACTTAGTTAATTGCTTTTACTTAAGTAAAATTAGTTTCATTTTAGGTAATTGCATGATTATTTTCAGTTAACCCGTTCTTTTAGCACAACCACAATTAAAGTCGACCACCAGTAAAAAGCCTCATCTTTTAACAGGGACATGGAACATCTCAAAAAATCTTCCAGGGAACATAACCCACCTTACCATAAAAGTCTAACTAGTATTTGGCATTGGCTAGATCATCACCCACCTTACCATAAAAGTCTTCAACTCCGCATTTTTGAACATTATCAATAGAAATCCGATGAATATTTCTTTGTTTAGGGCTTTGAGGACAAGGAGTTAGAGATTTTTGAGTTGTGGAAATGGCTCTCATATATGCAAAAAACATGTCATACATCATACGGGAAAAGGCACTATTAGCCTCTGATAACTCTTGAAATGAGTTATAATTCATACTTTTAGACTTAGTTAATTGCTTTTACTTAAGTAAAATTAGTTTCATTTTAGGTAATTGCATGATTATTTTTAGTTAATCGAGCATTGCATGTAAAGACTTGGAATGGTGATTCCTTTAGTACATCTGTACTTCTAAATGTTGGTGAAAATGTTTTTTGGTGGTTGAATGATAGGTTTGAGGAAGAAAGATAGCAAAGGATGGAGATTTTCTGAAGCATTATGAGAGGTTTCTATGGCAATGCTGAGGAAAAAAGTGAAAAATATCAAATCATCAATTAGAGCATTCAATAGTTGCCCTCCCCCTACATGCACGTGTAATGGAAAATATCCACCTCCAAATTAGGGAAACAACAATCATTAGCTGACGACTTTTACCCTAGAAGAGGACCTAAGTATAAAAGAAAAAGGGAGGACTGGTAGACGAAATGTAACACCCTAAACCCAGCCTAAACATTAGGGCCGAATCTGGTGATGTCACATTGTAACACCCCTTACCCGTATTCTGCGCTGGAATAGGGTACAAGGCATTACTAGAATAAATACACTTATAAACATATTAAACCGAGATATAAAATTTCATCCAAATTAAAAACTTTCAAATTATTATCTTCGAGTCGCTAATTAGGGTTTATGAGGCCCAATACATACCCATTCATATGCTCAATATATCTGTTAAATCAATCTAATATTGAAGACTCCACTTTAAGTCAGAATCAATATTAATCACAATCATAAATCTTTTCATGTTATTTTCATATATCAATAACTGAACTTCGAATGTCAATTTATGAATATGTAATTCACTAACACATTCTGGTATACACAATGTTTAATTGATGAAATCATTTAATTGAGCTAAATTTCATATTCACTCCAAATTTTCTTCTATATCCATAAATGCTTTCACTTACCATTTACCTAACCAATTTCTCGAACCAAGCTATCACACAACAATAATACATCACCTGTGCTTCATGAATTCAATGTTCGAATCTTATCACCATCAAATCCATGTCTTTCGAATACTTAAAGTTTAGTCAAGCATATATTATTACGTTTCATATACCACGTATATGTCAAAATTACGAATACGTAATCAATTCATTTGTCATTTATTTGACTAGAAAATTAATCTCAAAATTCATAACATTCCATTACTTAAGATATGCCATAAAACACTCCTTTAACATAAACTAGCACCATGGCTGAAATTTCAGTATGTTATTTATTCCCTTTTCTCCGAATCACATAGCAAAATATTACAAATATGTATATATTTGAATACTATAATTATGCATCATCTTACCAACATGAGTTAATTCATGAGGCACTCATGACATCATTTCATGCCAAATTTACCACACGCATATGCTATGAAACTTTATTTTCTCTCATGAGCTTACCATGACCAGTAATGGACCAATATAAGCATCACTCATATTTCAACATTTGTCGATTATAATCAGACATTTAACCAATTATACACAATTCATTCATATAATTTATTTTCCTCCTCCTCCTCTCCATCCCACATCCTTTATGTATATAACATGCTTAAATAGCATTATACATAATTTCACTATTCACTTGTATTTAAATTCAAAGCTGTCTAGTCGAGTTATAGTCACTAAATTACTTTTATCCGAAGACACAGAGCTCCAAATTAAGTTATGTTAATTTTCCCTGAAGCTAAACTCACATATCTTCTTACCATACAATTTTCTGAATTTTTGGCTTACCCAATCTATTTCACTGCTCACCATCTCTGCCCTCTCTTCACTAAAAATAAATTATCTCATTGTACAAAATTCAGATGATATTTCTGTTTATTTCCTTTGAAAATAGACTCATTAATGATTCTAAGCATATAAATTATAACTCATAATTATTGTTTTACTATTTGTAATTATTTTCCAAATTCATAACAGGGGATTCCAAAATCAATCCGACCATACCTCACTAAAATTCAAATATCTCAAAATATATAACTGTTTTGCTTGATATGTTTCTTTTATGTAAAAATAGACTCATTAAGCTTTCATTTCATATCTTATTAACTCTCTAATTCAATTTTAACCATTTTTGGTGATTTTTCAAAGTCACACTACTGTCACTATCCAAAACTGTTTTGTTGCTAATTTTACTTTTTCATAATTTCACTTTTTCACTTTCAATCATTATTCAATTCAATTCCACACATATATTCATCATTCAATCACACTTAATCGTTACATGATCTCATGTATTTTCACTTAGTCAATTTCCCGATGAACACTTCGGAATAATAACAGATACATGGTGGATTCAGCACACAGCAACCACCCTTTGTAATCATGATATCCGGTGGGATCAACACATAGCAACCACCTTATAATTAATGATACCGGTTCACATAGTAGCTTGCACATAGTACTACACATGTGACCATCACTATTCGATAAACGTAAAGTACATTAAAAATGGGGTTTGGAATTACTTACTATGGAGCTTGGAAGCTTGAAAACCCTAAATATGACTTCCCCCTTGCTGATTTCGTTCACCATGGAGAAGATGGAAAATTTTTTGGCTATTTTGGCCTTTTTAATTCTTTTAATTACTAAATGACCAAAATGCCCCCAACTTAAAAATTTCCTATTTCACTTATCTCTTGTCCATTTTTGTCCAACAAGTTAACCGATGGTCTAATTACCATTTAAGGACCTCCAATTTAAAAATTCACAACAATTGGACACTTCTAACATGTAGAACTCAACTTTTGCACTTTTTACAATTTAGTCCTTTTGGCTAAATTGAGTGCCCAAACGTCAAGATTTTTGAACAAAATTTTCACGAAATCATTCTGTGAAATTTTAGACCATAAAAATATAATAAAAAATAAATTTTCCCTCGTCAGATTTGTGGTCCCAAAACCACTATTCTGACTAATACGTTTAATGAGTTCAATCAAAATATATGTTTCCTTAAACTAATACGGTTAAAGGATCTTTGGTTTGCATGATAAAAGAATGTTGAAAGATTGTGTGTTTGAGTTGTGTCCTCAGCATGAAGAAAATAGTATCTTGATATGTTAATGTTTGATAGTTGAAATCAATACAGTTGTTTTATTAAAGTGAATTGAATTATCGAGATGTGATTTGAGTTATATATAACTAAACATGGCCTCAGCTAAGAAAATAAATTTGGTGCACTTATGAGTATGAAGATAGATAGTCGAAATGAAAACAAAAAGTTCTATATTTCAGAAAGTATGAAAAGAGATAATCATAAGTTAAAAAAAAGAGCTTATATTGTGATAAGCTCATCCAAGTATGTTGGTGATTATATGATGCTATGTGCTCAACATATTTGATTAAGTGAATATGGTAAGCGAATTTACATAAATAGATGGAATGTGTGTTTATGTATATCTGTTAGAATAAGTGAAATCAGTACGTGCATATGGTAGAATCTTATGTTTAATTTTTAAGTTAAAGATAATAAGATATTTTGTTTTATGTCTTTACTATTAAACCATGAATATTATAATAGTATGAAAATTGAATTGGAAGATTAAATTGAGTAGAATGCAAGAATGAGTACTTTCGTTTAGTGATATGTGATGAATTAACGAAAATGACCATGGTTGGACCATGGCAACATGTTATATGTGATTTTCGTATAAGACCATATCTAGGTTATGGCATCAGTGTGATATGTGCTACTGTGTAAGACCATAGCTGGGTTATGGCATCAATATGTAAATATGTGTAAGACCATAGTTGGACTATGGCATAGAGAAAATGAAATACTCAGTTCTGTAAGACATTCTCTAATTGAATAAATGCCGGTAAGTAAAATAGAAGCTAAGTATCAAAATTTAAATAGATATTAATATTGAGCTTGAGTAAGTAAATTCATTGTGTGAAATTGTGGGTGACAGAAAATATTCATAATAAATAGATATGTTAATTTGTTTGGAATGAACTACGTGGTTATGATGGTATTACATTGATGATGAATGCAAAGTCATATATATATGTGTATCTATGAGAGTAAGTTAAAAGCTTTATGTCCTCACCATCACCCCCTCATCAATATTGTTTTATGACGAAAATAATCTTGATGAGACAAATATGTTTTCAACTGAATTAATTCTGACAGTATAGAAGTAAACACTTAAATGTTTGAGTTAAAATGTATTGATTATGAGTTGAAACTGATAAAGGCATGGATCAAAGAGTACAACATTTTGTTATTGATAAATGTTATAATTATATGAGCACATGAGTTATGATATTTGGATTATGATGCTATATAGAAATTTCGATTGTGAATAGTGATTTGAGTTGGAATATGAATTATGTGTTGAGACCAAAAGTGATTAAAAGCAAATGTTTATTAAATGATTTGAGAATGTGAAATTAGTAATGAATGGCTATTTGTGATAATATGTGTTATGCGCATTTATGTGTAAGAGAAATTTGAGGCTTTACTACACTCACCCCCATATTAGTAAAATGTTACAATGAAATTTGTAAGATTTTGGTTGAATAACCTTATGAGTGCAGTGTTACAGAAATTTGTGTACGGAAGATTAGTAATGTGGTCAGAAAAGTGAATGAATTAGCAAATGAAGACAATATAAAAAGAGAGAGATATTGGATAGTTCTGAAAACTACTCAAATTATGTAAAGCTACTGTCACAAAAGAAGTTAAATCCGATTAAATGATTTATTCAGGTATGTTATTTAAAGAAAGAATTAACCGAAAGTTTGTCGGGATCGATTTCTGTTAGTAAAGAGATAATGTGAAAATTCTGCGTGTACAATTATCGTCAGAAATATATGTGACTGTTTAGTTTCAAAAAGAATTCTTATCGTATGAGAACATTAGCTAAACATATTAATAGATGAAAGAATTATTGGTTTGTTTGGGTTATGTTCGACATTGCCATGTTTTTTTTATTGTATTTATTCCCTTGTGTGAATATGAAAATCGACGATAAAGTCTGAGTGAGGCTAATATTTTGTTTTTACTGGTTATTATTCTATTGAATATACGTGAAGATTATATTACTTCTGTTACTTTGGATTCCATTAATTATGAGTGACATTGATCTTTCTAGACATTTTTTTTATCATAGGAATGGATATCATTCTATATGGATTGTAATTTTTCGATACTTTGTGTAGCTTCAAATGCTGAAATATCGCTATCCTGATTTTCTTATGAATTTATGTCATTATCTGTAAAAGATATGAAAATAAAAAAATCATGACTGAAATTGAAATGTACTGTGTGGAAACAAATCATTAATCTACTATCTGGTAAGATTTTCGGGGACGAAAATCCCTAAACGTTAGCTCGATTTTAGGCCTAGTCGGAACAGTAGTTTCGGGACCACAAATCTGACAAGGAAAAAATTATTTTTATTATATTTTTATGGTATACAATTTCACGGAATGATCTCGTGAAAATTTCGTTAAAAAATTTTGACGTTTGGGCACTCAATTTAGCCAAAAGGACTAAATTGTAAAAAGTGCAAAAGTTGAGTTCTACATGTTAGAAGCGTCCAATTGTTATGAAATTTTAAATTGGAGGTCCTTAAATGGTAATTAGACCATTGGTTAACTTGTTGGAAAAAAATGGACAAGAGATAAGTAAAATAAGCCAAAATAGCCAAAAATTTGTTCATCTTCTCCATGGTGAACGAAATCAGCAAGGGGGGAAGTAATATTTAGGGTTTTCAAGCTTCCAAGCTCCACAGTAAGTGATTCCAAACCCCGTTTTTAATGTTCTTTACGTTTTTAAAGTCCCGGTAACTTGATTTAGCTTATTCTAGCAATAATTTAACCTAAGATTCATATTTTGAGCTAAATTCATATTTGAATTTTAGTGAGGCAGGGTCAGATTGATTTCAGAATCCCCTATTCTAACTTTAGAAAATAATTATGAGCTATAATTTATATTCTTAGAATCCTTAATGAGTCTATTTTCAAAGGAAATAAACGGAAATATCATCTGAATTCTGTATGATGAGATAATTTATTTTTAGTGAAGAGAGGTCAGAGATGTTGAGCAGTGAAATAGGGGTGGCTTTAAAGAATAAACTGTACTAATTGGCTAAGCTAAAAATTCTGAAATTTTTATGGTAAGAAGATATGTGAGTCTAATTTCGGGGAAAATTAACTGAACTTAATTTGAAGCTCTGTAGCTCTAGATAAAAATAATTTAGTGACTATAACTCGACTAGATAGCTTTGAATTTAAATATAAGTGAATAGTGAAATTATGTATAATGCTATTTAAGTATGTTATATACATAAAGGATGTGGGATGGAGAGGAGGAGGAGGACAATAAAGTATATGAATGAATTGTGTATAATTGGTAAAATGTCTGATTATAATCGATTAGTGTTGAAATAGGAGTGATGCTTATCTTGGTGCATTACTGGTCATAGTAAGCTCATGAGAGAAAATAAAGTTTCATAGCATATGCATGTGGTATATTTGGCATGAAACGGTGTCATGAGTGGCTCATGAATTAACTCATGTTGGTAAGTTGATGCATAATTATAGTATTCAAATATATACATATTTGTAATATTTTGCTATGTGATTCGGAAAAAAGGGAATAAATAGCATACTAAAAATTCGGCCATGGTGCTAGTTTATGTTAAAGGAGTGTTTTATGGCATATCTTAAGTAATGGAATGTTATGAATTTTGAGATTAATTTGCTAGTCAAATAAATGACAAATGAATTGATTGCGTATTCATAATTTTGACATATGCTTGGTATATGAAACGTAATAATATATGCTTGACTAAACTTTAAGTATTCGAAAGACATGGATTTGATGGTGATAAGATTCGAACATTGAATTCATGAAGCACAGGTGATGTATTATTGTTGTGTGATAGCTTGGTTCGAGAAATTGGTTAGGTAAATGGTAAGTGAAAGCATTTATGGATATAGAAGAAAATTTGGAGTGAATATGAAATTTAGCTCAATTAAATGATTTCATCAATTAAACATTGTGTATACCAGAATGTGTTAGTGAATTACATATTCATAAATTGACATTTGAATTTCAGTTACTGATATATGAAAATAACATGAAAAGATTTATGATTGTGATTAATATTGATTCTGACTTAAAGTGGATTCTTCAATATTGGATTGATTTAACGGATATATTGAGCATATGAATGGGTATGTATTGGGCCTCGTAAACCCTAATTAGCGACTCGAAGATAATAATTTGAAAGTTTTTAATTTGGATGGAATTTTATAACTCGGTTTAATATGTTTATAAGTGTATTTATTCTAGTAATGCCTTGTACCCTATTCCAGTGTAGAATACGGGTAAGGGGTGTTAAATGTGACATCACTAGATTCGGCCCTAATGTTTAGGCCGGGTTTGGGGTGTTACACGAAAAGAGAGGTCTGCCATTAATGAAAGCTGAAGGTACAATTGATTGCAAATACGGAGCTTTGAAAGAGGTCTTTTTGTGATAAGGAGGGTAGTTTGAGCTATTGGGAGTTTGGGTGAATACATGCACCAGACGCCAAGTTGGGGGAATTCGTGTTCTAGACCCAGATTTCTTCCTTTGCAATTTGTTCTAAATATGCTTATTTAAATTGTTATTTTGGGATGTAGATGATATTAAAATACTTGAATTTGCATAGACTAGGCATGAACTAACTTAGAACAACTTGGGATTACTTTTGATGATGTTTTAACTCTGATGATTGTTTATGGATGAATATGATTTAGTTTACTACTTTACCCAATGTTTATTTCTATTTATATGCTTATTAGGGTATTGATAAATGCTTGATAAGTCTGAAAGTAGCTTAATTCGACAAAGTTAGGTTGCTTGGACCAAAATTGGGTAATATAATAGAACATTGAGTGAAATGCTCATGTAAACTATAGATATAGAGCTTTACCTTATAAAATTTATAGGATTTTGCTTCAGTCATGGTTGCTAATTCTTAGCCTATAAATGTATAGTTTCTTAGGAGTGAGTAGCTTTAGGTTTTGTTTTTGACAGAGGTAGACCACATAAGTACCCAACCAAGCAGTAGATTATCATATTTTTTCCATGGCATTGTTCCTGGGTTATTACTAATTCATTACTAATCCCAACCTTTTCAATCAATATCCAATCTTGCTAGAATCTTTAGTGCTTTTATTCAATTTGTTGCAATTGCAATCTACGATAGTACATTTTATTACTTTCATTTTAGTGTATTAATTGCATTATTATTTCTAAAATTATCATTCGATTCATTTATCTTTTCTACTCAATTGTGATAATTTAGACAAAGAATACTAACCCAATCCTCATGGGAATGATACTCACTCATCACTTTATTACTTGATTCGACATGTAGACTTGCACAATTTGCACATCATATTAACACACGATAAGTTTTTGGCACTATTACCGGGTATTGGTTGCGATTGGAAACTTTAGTTTTTGTTATTACAATTTTTATATTTTTAGGTTTTAATTTTTTTATCTGTTACTAGTTGTATGCGTAAAGGCATTCCTGTTGAAGAACTCTATCCCTTAGATCCAGAAATTGAAAGGACCTTGCAACGAAGGAGAACAAAACAATAAGCAATGAATCAAAGTGGTAACAATCAACCTCGTTTGAAAGAGCTACTTAATCCAGGAGCTGGCAATGGTAATCCTTAGGTTTCTTAGATGTTTGATGATTGGGATAGACCAATTCGAGATCATATAATTCCTATATTAGACAACCTGAATCCTAGAATAGTCAGACCAAAAATTCAAGCCCCCTACTTTGAGCTGAAACCTGTAATGTTTTAGATGCTTCAATCAATTGGTCAGTTTGGTGATTTGCCAACTGAAGACCCTAGATTGCACGTAAGACTTTTCTTGGAGGTCTACGATTCTTTCAGATTGTCTTAAAACTCAAGCTCTTTCCCTATTCTTTAAGAGATCGTGCTAGAACATGGCTCAACACTTTTCCATCTAGAACAGTAAAATCATGGAATGATCTCTATCAAAGACTCATGCTACGATATAACCTACCTAATATGAATGCTAAACTGAGAAATGGCATCCTTCAGGCAACTAGAGTCTGAAACACTGTATGAATCATGAGAAAGGTTAAAAGATCTGCTTAGGAAATGTCCTATGCATGGATTTCAACGTTGGACCCAAATGGAGATGTTCTATAATGTTTTGAATGCACAGACATGGATGGTGGTTGACGCCTCAACTAATGGAACTCTGTTGGACAAGTCCTAGAATGAAGTATATGAGATTTTAGAGAGAATTGTAATAACGATTATCGATACCCCACAACAAGAGTTGGAACTAGTAGGACAGTAGTTGGATCATTTGAATTGGATGCAATTACATCGCTTACTGCTCAGGTATCTTTTATAAACAGCATGATAAAGACCATACAGAAGCCTAGTGAGGTGAAAGAGCTAAAATTAGATGGGTTATCTTGTGTTTACTGTAGTGAGGATCACGTATTTGAAGAGTGTGCCTCAAACCCAACATCTGTCTACTATATGGGCAACTTCAATAAGAACAACAAATCTTATTCCAACACATATAACCCTAGTTGGAAGCAACACCCAAATTTTAGGTGAAACAATCAAAGAGTTGGAAATTCCAACATAACTGTCAGGCCCAATATCTAAATGTCCCACTTGGTTTCCATCAATCTATACTGCTTCAACAACGAATTCAACAAGGGAAGACATCATCTTCTTTCTCATTTATTGAATCTCTATTGAAGGAGTATATGGCCAATTACGATGTTGTGATCCAAAGCCAAGTTTCATCTTTACGAGTTTTAAAGAACCAAGTAGGATAGATAGCTAGTACTTTGAACTCAAGAAAACAACGAAATTTACCTAGTGATACCCGGAAAGCAAAACCACATGGGAAAATATTGTAAAGCAATCACTCTTAGAAGTGGCACACAGCTAGATAGAGCTGGCAAGAGTGTTGTTGTTGAAACAGCAAATTCAAAATCTGATCAAAGAAAAATTTTTGAACAACACAATAAGAGTACCATAAGTGAGAAAACTAGACCAAGAAATGCTAAAGAAAACTCAAATACCATTTCTGAACACAAAGCTCAGGGAAAAACAATTACTGCAACCTGAAGTTCACCCACCCCCATTATTTCCTGAACGATTTTAGAACCACAGACAAGACCAACAATTAAGGAAATTCTTGGATTTCCTTAAGCAACTTTGCACTCACTAAAGGGTGTACTGCTATGCTGACAAATAAATTGCCTTCAAAGTTGAAGGACCCAGGAAGCTTCACAATACATTGATCAATTGGTAACCAATATGTTGGGTAGGCCTTGTCCGATTTAGGAGTGAGTATAAACCTTATGCCCATGTCTGTGATCAAAAAGCTGGGAATTAGTGAAGCAAGACCTACCACTGCAACCTTGCAATTGGCAGATCGATCATATGGACACCCACAAGGAAAAATCGAAGATGTCCTGGTAAGGGTAGATAAATTCATTTTCCCTAATGATTTCATTGTTTAGACTGTGAAGTTGACAAAGATGTGCCTATTATTCTGGGTAAACCTTTTCTTGCAACAGGTAGGACTGTGATTGATGCTCAAAAGGGTGAATTAACTATGAGTTTGAAGGATTAACAAATTACTTTTAATGTTTTCCAGACTCTGAAATGTGCTGATAATATAGAAGAGTGTCATGCTGTCAGTTTGTTAGACTCTGTTGTGGAAGAGGAATTTAAAAAAAAACATACCATGATAAAGAGCATAGTGAATTTGGATTCAATTGATATTGATGATAAATGGCCATTAGGACACCACAAGTAGTTGCTGACATTCAAACCAATTTTCAAAAGACCTGGAAAGAGGTTTGAAACATTAGATTTATATGCTCGAACCTTCAGCCCTACTAAACTATCCATAGAAGAACCACCTACGTTAGAGTTGAAACCTCTACCTGCACAATTAAAGTACGCTTATTTAAGGAAGGATAATACACTGCCTATGGTTGTGCGGAGCTGACTTATGAGCGAGAGGTTCAATTGTTAGCTGTAATTAAGAAATTCAAAAAAGCATTAGGATGAAAAATTGCAGATATTAAAGGAATCAGCCCCACAATCTGCATGCACAAAATTTTGCTGGAAAATTGCCATGGCAGTTTTATTGAGCAGCAAAGGAGGTTGAACCCCATTATGAAGGAGGTGGTGAAAAATGAGGTAATCAAATGGTTGGATGCTGGCATTATCTACCCAATCTCAAAGAGTTCTTAGGTGAGTCCAGTCCAATGTGCGCCAAAGAAGGCAGGTGTCACCGTGGTCAGTAACGATAATAATGAGCTTATACCTACACGAACTGTCACAAGATGGCAAGTCTGCATGGACTATTGCAAGCTCAACAAAGCCACAAGGAAAGGACATTTTCTACTGCCTTTCATTGATCAAAAGTTAGATCGATTAGCTGGTAAGGATTTCTATTGCTTCTTAAATGGATATTCTGTGTACAATCAAATTGCAATTGCCCTAAAGGATCAAGAAAAAACAAGATTCACCTATCCATATGGTACATTTTTCTTCAGAAGAATGTCCTTTGTTTTGTGTAATACACCGTCAACATTCCAACGATGCATGATGTCAATATTCTCAAATATGGTTGAGAAGTTTCTCGAAGTGTTTATGGATGATTTCTCTGTATTTGGGAATGATTTTGAAGGTTTTTTGCACAAATTAAATCTGGTACTTCAACATTGTGCGGAGACTAACCTTGTTTTAAACTGGAGAAGTGTTATTTTGTGGGATAAAAGGCATTTTCCTAGGGCATAAGGTCTCTCATAAAGGAATCGAAGTTGACAAGGAAAAAATCAAAATGATTGAGAAGCTCCCACCTCCAAAGAGTGTTAAGGGAATTAGGAGCTTCTTAGGGCATGTTGGATTCTACAGGAGATTTATCAAAGACTTTTTTAAGATCTCTAAGCCCTTGTGTACCTTGTTGGAACAAAATAAACCTTTCCTTTTTTATGATGCTTGGTTGTCTGCTTTCGAGAAGTTGAAGAAGTGACTGGTGGTTGCTCTAATAGTAATGGCCCCAAATTGGTCACTACCATTTGAGCTTATCTACGATGCGATTGATTTTGTTGTTGGAGCAGTGCTTAGGCAACTGACAGATAAGATTTTCCACACTATTTACTATGTCAATTACACTCTAACAGAAGCACAACTTAATTACACTACCATTGAGAATGAATTATTGGTTGTTGTGTTTGCATTTAATAAGTTTAGATCATATCTAGTAGGAACTTGGGTCATAGTGTATACCGATCACTCTGTAATTAAATACTTAGTAGCCAAAAGAGACGGAAAAATGGGACTGATCAAGTGGATTCTTTTGCTACAAGAATTTAATCTAGAAATTTAAGATAGAAAAGAAACAGAGAATCAAGTAGCAAACCATCTATCTAGGTTAGAAGCTAGAAATGAGGATGTAAATGTCAAGCTTATTAAGGAAGACTTTCCAGACAAGAAACTGTTAGCCGCCACGACATTATCTTAGTATGCTAATATAGTGAAATTCTTACTAAATGGTCTATTGCAACCTGATCTTAGCAGCCAAACAAAAAGGAAATTCCTTCATGATAAAAGATGTTATTACTGGGATGAACCCTTCCTATTCAAGCAGTGTGCTGATCAGATAATTAGGAAGTGTGTCCCTGATGATGAAATACACAACATTTTGCAACATTTCCATTTAGTCCTTTATAGAGGACACTTTGGAGGAATGAGAACTGCTGCGAAAGTACTTCAATCAGGATTTTATTGGTCAAGTCTATTCAAGGATACCCATAGCTTTTATAAAGCATGTGATCAATTTCAAAGAACTGGTAATATTTTAAGAAGACATGAAATGTCATTGCAAAACATTCTAGAGGTTGAATTGTTTGATGTATGGAGAACAACCTTTATGGGTCCATTTCCACTCTCATTTGGGAACCTATACTTACTACTGGCAATTGACTACATCTCCAGGTGGGTAGAAGTTGTAGCCCTTCCTACCAATGATGCCAAGTCGGTGATGAAGTTCTTTCACAAGAACATCCTAATGAGATTTGGTACGCCTCGAGCCATCATCAGTGATGAGGTGTCTTATTTTGATTGCAAACTTGTTAGTAATACTTTGCACAGGTATGGGGTGAAGCACAAACTTGCCACAACATATCACCCACAAAAAAATGGACAAGCTAAGATTTCTAACAAGAAGATTAAGCAAATTCTGGAAAAGGTGGTGAAAGCAACTTGAAAGGATTGATCCTTGAGATTGGATGAAACCTAGTGAGCTTATCATACTGCCTTTAAAACACCGTTAGGAATGTTGACTTTTCATATTGTTTATGGTAAGCCATTTAATTTTCCTATTGAGTAAGAGCACAAGGAATTTTGAGCCATTAAAAAGTTGAATATGGATTTGATAACCGCCAGACATAAAAGATTTTTTAAGTTGAATGAAATGAAATAATTTAGAGCCCAAGCTTATGAGAACGCTAAGTTCTATAAGGAAAAGATCAAGCGATGGCATGACAAGAGGATCATGCCAAGATAATTTGAACAGGGGCAACAAGTGTTGCTATTTAACTCAAGATTGAAACTGTTCCCTGGTAAGTTGAAATCGCGATGGTCAAGGCCTTTTGATGTGATCAAGGCATATCCTCATGGTGCAGTGGACATCAAAGATGCCAAGACTGGGTAATTTTTAAATTCAATTGTCAGCGTTTAAAGCACTACTGGAGCGCTCATATGGATTGAGACAAACAATCCATTGACCTTCGAGATGTTTGAGCGCAAAATCTTTTCTATCTTTATTTTCTTTAGTTACTTTACTTTAATTTCATTTTTTATAGTTTTTCTCTTTAATTAATTAATGTTATTTTCATTTTTGGATATATCTTTTTAATTAATGTACAGCTTTAGCAAGAATTGTAGGGAAAGAATGAAGGTGCAAGCTTGGTAGATGTAGTACCAAGAGGTGTTTGCCCCAACATTTTGGAAAAGAATTACGCCACGACAAACTGGGGTATTGGATATTGAAGCAAGAAAAAATGAGGGTTGACAAGAAAGAACGGTTCAAGGAAGAGATTTTGGACAACTGGGCCCATTCTTCTAATTAGGTAGACCATGAAGAAAATGCCAAACGTGTTGCTTTAGGGCTAGATCATTCTAGAGTTCCCTCCAAAACATTTTTATTTTTCCTCTTTCATTCCACAAAACTTACTCTGCAAGCTTTTCTGAACTTTCAACACCAGTACCCCCATTGACTTCTCTTCAACTTCCCACGCCTCTTTCATTTTCAATAATTCCTTTGTGTTTACCATTTCTTTTTCTGAAACCTCTCTGGCCTGTCTTCTTGCACTTTCAACTTCATTTAACTTCTCTTGATTAGTGTTATTTTCGCGTCTAACCTAGACCACATTCTCAAAGATTTGTCAACATTCTTCAATGGCAAGAGTAAAAACCACTTCCAAAGGTGTTGAATTTTCACAAGTAGGTACTGCCCAACCTAAAACCTTCTTTAACAGTGCTGCTGCTGCGAAGTACAACAACAACATCTCCAAGCGACCATTTTGCTTCGAACAAGGTTTTGTATTCAAAGATAAGCCTTAAATGGGATATGATGAGTCAATTTCCTCTATTGTTGAGAAGCATAGATGGCAAATTTTCTGGTTACATCTTGATGATGTTTTAGGGAAAGTCGTTTGCGAGTTCTATGTGCATATCACTTTTCTTGACAATCCTTTTATCTATGTTCGCTGAACCTCAGTCCCATTTGATGAAGACCACATTAATGCCCAATTTGGGTTAATTGATGTTCAAGACAAACATACTCCATTTATCGAAACCATCGCTATCGATGACTTAAATCAAGTATTAGATGATTTTTGTATTGTAGGCACTCGATAGACCATCTCTAGCCAAGAATACCATACAATTGAAAGGGCTTCCCTAAAGCCCATAGGTAAAGTTTGGTACCACTTCCTCAAAAGTCGACTAATGCCATCCACCCACAACACCACAATGTCAAAGGAACGAATACAATTGTTGCAAAAAACTCGAAAGCTTGACAATGGAGGAATTATGGTATTTTGGGGTGTTTTTCTTGGTCTTTTATAGAGGTTTAAGGTTCAAGGGTGATAGAAATCAAAGAGAATTAGGAATTGGAGTTCAAAATTGATTAGAATAGCAAGAGACTCAAAGGATGGCAAACACAAATTTTAGGGAAAAATTGACGTCAAAATTGTAGGTGGGAAGGAAGAAATAGGTTGGTTTTTAAAAATTGGTTTAATTTCTTTATAAAGACTCACAATTTTGAGCCTTTTACAAATCAATCCTATTTTCAAAATTAAAGGTATTTAAAACTCATTTTCAGAAATTGATTTAATTTTCTTAAAAACCATAATTAAAAACATTACCGATATGTCATGTCATAAAATTTCGAACACTTGAAGGTTAAAATTCTTAAAATACCTTTAAAACTCCTAGGCCCTATTTTGAGGTGTTACACAACTAGTAGGATAAATAAGAAAATTAAAAATTATAGATACGATTTCTTTTTTTTTCTATTTTTAATATTTATTAGGTTTAATCTTTTTTATTATTTTCTGTCTTTGATTTCAGTTTATGACTCGAAGTGGAAGCACTCCAATCGAGTCATATCCTGATTTAGAACAATTTCTAAGACGATGGCAACAATCATTAGGCAAACTTGGTACGATACAAGTTGGTTAAAACCTATAATTGCTAAACTAGTTATTATCAAATCCTAGTTTGAAATCAATCTTGCATTGCTGACTTGGGTGACCATGAACTTGCAATTTTGTGATTATACTGACATGGATCCAGTGGCATTTTTGAGACACTTTGAACAGATACGGTAGGGTATGCTAGAATTTCAGATGAAGCAGTTAAATTACTTTTGATTGCTTTCTCACTTGGTGGCCAAATCAGAGAATGCTTAGAGGCATTACTTCCAAACAGTATCACATGCTAGGAAGAATTCATCCAATCATTTTTACATAGGCTCATACCAAGACCGTCTGTGCTAAAAACTCAAGTCAAAATACTTGAATTCAAGCAAGAACCAACTAAAACATTGGGACAAGCTTGGGACAAGTTCAAGTTAATTTTTCAAAAAATACTTGGAGGCGACATTGATCTTGTAACACCACTTACTCAGTCTGATCGTCAAACTTGAGTAATAGGATGCTACAAGCAAATACAAACAATTATTTTATAAATTCTATTCATATACTATACAATGTAATAATTTAAAGTTTAGAAAAACTTAATTGTGAAATTCATGCATGACATAAGATTGAATTGTAAAATTTCAAAGTTTTAAAGTTGGTATCGATAAATTATAGTTGACTACTGATATTGTATAGATACCTTATTAAATAACGATACTAAATCATGATTTTGTTTGTTATGGAAAAATAAAGGTATCAATATTTATTTTCTAGTATCGATAGTTATGAAAAAGTATCGATACTCATATAAAAATCGATACCATTTTGGCATTATGTTTGTCTTAAAATAGTTCAAATGGTCAAGTATCAATACCAAATGCCAAAATATCTATACTTGAGCTCAAAAATGGTGAAATCTTATCTATAAAATGTTAATTTCATGCCCAAATCACCTACAACTCAAATGGTAACCATAGCTATAATTATAGACCAGAAAAACATTTAACAAGAGCATACCAATATGCCTCATAAGGCACTCCAAAATAATCAAGCCAAACATGTATACATTCAACCATTCAATCATTTCACATTTGATTTTATAATAGCCTTACCACCTAAGTACTAGAACTACCAAATGTTTTCAAGCAAAGCATAGTTATAAACATCAAACTTACCAAATCATTTCTAAGGCATAACCTAAGCATACTATCCATCATATTATTTCCAAGCATCAATCAAAACACATCACATAAAATGATATTTTCTCAACCATTAGACCATTAGGTATATAACCCAAGTAACCTATTAAGACATCAACAACATAACTATTACTATCAGATATATATATGATCTGCCACAAAATGATGTGGAAAATTAGGCTTTCCTGGTATATTTAATAAGCTTATTCTTGAGCAAAATAGCATCTTTTGCATAATTTTATTGTTATTTTTAGATTTTTAGTTAATACGTGAAAATGTCTCATTTGTGCCCATTTTCTGACCCAATTTGGCAAATAGAGCCACTGGGAGGACTAACATGTGATTGAATGTTGTAGGGACATGTTGGAGGTCGAAAATGAGTGAGAACAATACCAAAGGCAAGGGTATCGCGATATCAACACCTTGAAATTACGATACCTCCAACAATATGGAAGATTAGAGACACCCTTCAATGGTATCGCGATATCCACCTTTCCAAGAAGATACCAAGGCTTGACATTGCCCAAGGTATCGCGATATCAACTTTTAGGTATCACGACATCGACATTGTCAGGGGGACAAAATTGGACAAAAAGGGTAGTCTTTGTACACCCAATCCACCAATCACCAAAAGCTCTTGTAAGGACATTTTTGGCAACGAAAATTCATCAGAAGACAGCCTAAAATAGTCAAAATTGGCTAAGAAGGAGAGACACACACACATTAGCTTAGTTTTAGGTTTAGTTTTCTCCAGGTTTTCTCTTAGTTTTTTTTTTTTTGCACTTTTTCTAAGGATTTCATTTTCTCTTCTTCTTTCTTAGTTCAAAGTTTATTTTTTTGAATTTAGTTTTTGTTCTTGATGTTCTTAGTGTTAGTTAAGTTAGTTATCACTGTAGCTTAGGTTTATTTACACTTTCAGTCCTTGTACCTTGGTTGCAAGACATTTTTAGCTTTAGTTTAATGTATTTTAGTTTCTTTTACTTTAAATATGTTGCCAATTATCACTCAATCAGCATCTCATTTAGGTTTGATCCTTGGAATAATCTAGTGTTCCATTGTAACACTATAAATATTACAACTGATTTGTACGCTTATAGTAAAAACGTGCTTTAAAAGTTGTCTTCTAAAATCATTATCTTATGCGCGCACACGAGAAGGTGATCAATATATACACTTATATACCTAATATCCAAAATACCAACAAGATACAAAACGATCATAATAATCAAAAGAATTCATAGGTACATGCCAAGACCCAAAATGATCACATCACCAACACTTGAGTCCAGGATTTTCGCTGGATGCTGAGTCGATGATCAAATCGCTAAGTACCTAACCTGGACATGGGAAAACAAAATTATATGCTCAGTATAACTCAGTGGTATTTTTATAATCCGAATAGTTAAGCATAATAGAGATCATTAAGAAGAAAATTTTAAATTGAGTAATGACATGCAATATAACCATTCTTTAATACCAATTCACCAATTCTAACCAATTCATCATTTTAATATCATTCCATGGAAATTATATCTCATATTGCATATGATAAATCTATTCATTCATGGACATATTCCATCTAAACTTTCAATTTCGTATGCATTCATTAATCACCATCATCATTCATTATTGATTATTCACATTTCCATCCACCATTTCGTTTTCTATTTCACATTTCAATTCAATTTCTCATAAGTTACCATTTCAATAACAATATCTCGATTTTACCATTTATTTTCCTATCAACATGACTTGGACTCTAATGGATACACAGATCCAACCAACACACTAGTTTGGCACCCAGTTCCTCATGAACAAATTCGAAGCAAATAGTTGCACCTAGCGCTATCAATAAGTTGACACCTAATGTCTTATCGGTTAAACCAAAGCAAATTGGCACTCAGTGCCTCATCAACTCGTAGTCGAAGTAACCCTGAATTTTTTCTATCCTATGACATGCCAACTATATTTGACTTTGCTTAAACAGTTAATTGGGTTTCCATTTCATGTTTGATTATTAACAAATATCTCAATTCACTCTTATTTTCATCATAAACAAATTTGTTCAACATATGGTAACGATAGATCACCACAATTTCATACTCAATTTCACATTTGAATAAATGTATGCACTTCTCATTAATATTCAATTTAGTCCTTAGATATATCAATCAATTAAATTCAATCCAATTCATTTCACTATCACAAATGACTCACCTCATATGCTCACCACACACAAATAGTTCTGAATGCAACAATTTACGAGTAGTTCAGATTATAGAAACAAAAACTGTAAACTCCAAACTATTTTTCGACAACTTTGTCTTTTCCTTTCTTTTTCGAGGAATTCAGGTTGACATCAACTACAGATTAAAAGAAACAAAGTATTTCATCAATATTCAACTATTTTCACATTAAACTTTAGAATTATGTAACTTTTGCATTTTATTTAATATAGTACCTAAAATCGAGACTATAAACTTTCACATTTAGCCCTCTAATTTTATGTCGAATTCACTAAAGTCCTTATAAGACTTCCTAATTTTCAATTGTACCACAAATTTAACAATTTGTGCATTTTAGTCCCTATTGCACAAAATCATCAATTGGCTTTACAATTTAGTCCATTTTCAATACTACACTAAAATTCTAACAAAATAACACCTCAAGCTTCAATTAACCAACAATGGTGACATCTTAATTCTTTAATAGTATAAAAAATTATGACATGGGTCGACTAGCCTGAACTACCGGGATTCTAAAAACTTAGAAATTATAAGAAAAAAACTAAATTGAACTAACCAATTTGAGCTTGAAAATTTGAAACCCTAAGTCGTGCGTTGAGGTTGCTTGTCTCTTTTGGTTTTGGTTTGTTGAAGATGAAATGGATGAAAATAAATTTGATGTTTACATTATCTTTATTTTATTATAATTTATGTTTTATTTTATTTATTAACAATTATAATTATAACAATTTTTTTAACATTTAACTTATATACTACCATCCAATATCAAAAATTAAAAGGTTTAATTTCCTTATAAGCCTCTTAATCATGTTTTACATTATGATTTAATTATAATTCAAATTTTGATATTTTTACGATTTAGCCCCTATACCATAATTAAGCACTAAATCGACAAATTTACTTGACTGCAATTCAATTTAAATCTAATATAATTTTGTAAAAATATAATAAAAGTATTTATGATTTCGGCTTACAAAATCGGGGTTCCGAAACCATACTATCTGACACCATTAACTTTTGGGTCATTACAATTCTCCCCTAAAGAAATTTCGTCCCCAAAATTTACCTAAAAAGAGGTGGGGATATTGGGATCTCATCATCTCTTCCAGTTCTCAGGTTGCTTCCTCGACACTGTAGTTATGCCAAAAAAACTTTCACTAGTAGAACTCATTTGATAGGCAATTCTTTAACCTCACAAGCTAGAATTTCAACTGGTCCTTCCTCATAAGACAAGTCGTGTACCGCCCTCACCCGACCCGGCTCACCTAGTTTGGGTTTTAGGTATTACTACACAGAAAACTTATCAAAATTCTCAAAAAAATTGAAAAAAACTCTTTACTGAAGACATTTCTTATATAATTTGATTAAAAACTCTGTATCAAAAGAAAAAAGGAAGTATTTGCAATAACATATTGTAACGGTCTTACTAATTTACATTTTTTTTATTACAACTTATAAGTGTCATAAGGCAAACTTTAAACGCGTAGTCTTTCTAAATATCAATTATTCCTACACGCCAACTTTATGCATAGTATCCCCACTGGCTACTGCTCTGGCACATTCCTGGCATCGTCTCCTCAAGTACTTACACTGACATAGCAATACCTAAAACATAAATATAAGACCAGTAAGTTCAGATGAACTTAGTGAGTTATGAACACAACTTACCATTTTAACTTTTCTTTATAAGTTTTTCATTTTGAATATTTGGACTTTCCACATTTGTCTTTGGCTAATACCTTCACACTGTTAGTTGTACACTATCGTAATTACACACCACTTACCATTCGTACAATATTCTCACTCATTCAACTACTTGGCTGACTTTAGGTCTTGAAGTTGAAACTACCTTCTCTTTCTTTTCAAATAACTTCCAACAACGAATCTCGAATAGAAAATCATATACACTATCCTTGGCGGTTACCACTTACTATCTGATCTTACTAAGTCGAATTATAATTTAGACCATACCCTAATTTAACTTAAGACATTCTCATATAATGAACAGATCAAATTCCATCAGAACCCGGAACAATAGGTAATGTTATACCAATACAATGCTATGCCCATGTACTAATCTGAAAAATAACCATGATGAATACCCCTCTTCTAATATGTTGAATCATACTTTTTTTTCAAGAACTTTTCTTAATTGATTTTATCACAAGACCATTCACATTAGAGCTTTAGTCAGATCATATCCTTATCATAGACTTACCCAAATTCGTCATTAAGGCCAAACAGAGTACACCACAAAGGCGACATACAAATTACAACATAAAACTGACAAAATGCCATAGAGGCCATATCAGAATACCACAAAGGTTAGCAAAATGCCACAAAGGCCATATTAGAATACACCTAAAGGCTAACAAAATGCCACAAAGGCCAACAGAATGCCACAAAGGCCATATTAAAATACACTACAAAGGCTAGATTAGTGTACGTTGTAAAGGCCAAATCAGATTACGCCATAAAAGCTAGTAGAATGCCACCCAGGCACCCCATAAATGTCGTGTTTACAATATGGATTTTCTTAACTCACATCGCGTGAGGTTTGCCCATCGTCTCCCTTGGACATGCAGAGAACGCCAGTCGATAAATGCGTCTTATTTGCCCTTTTCAAAATGTGCCATGGCCATGGACTTTCTTCCAAACTTGAATTTCAGAATTTGTGTTTACTGTCTCATCGAACTTCAACGTATACCACCACGGTGACCAACCTACAACTCAACCTCACCACACTTAGATTCACCCCCATTTTCCAAACACTTACCAATTAGATATTACACATTCAAAGTAAACACACGTTCAGATTGACTAACTCATTTCTTTATCCAAAGCATACTTCGTTACATGCTTCACACATATAACCATGGTTATATCTCACAGCATACATCCCAAGCACATACTCTTAATTGCTAATCAAAATTGCATACAGTTATTGTGATTGTGTACACTTGCATATTTTCATCGTTCCAAGTTTTTGTTGTCGTTTCCAGAGACTATTTTTAAAGATATTATTTGTGAAATTGTTAATTTTGCACTTTGGTTTATTTTTCTGTTTAATTTTAATTTAATTTTTTCTGTGATTAATTCAGGTGTTTATGAGTACTGGTTGAATTATTGACTTACCCATCGTAGATCCTAAAATAGAAAAGATTTTTTGACAAAAAAGAAGACAAGCAACTTATAAAAGGTCCGAAGAGATGAACCTTGAGAACCAAAACCAGGGAAATGGAAACAAGGATCGAGTCTTGAGACAGTATCTCGTGCCATTGTTTCATAGGATTAATTTGGGGATTAAGAGACCTGAAATCGAGGCACAATAATTTAAGCATGAAACAATGGGACGAGATACATAAAAACTTTACTACTAATGGGTTTAATAATTTTGCTTAAAAACTTTACTCGAATACATAAAGTGGACGCTCTGACTTCACTCGAATCTCAAGTATCTTTGATATCCTTATTCCTTAAAAAATTTACTACTAATGGGTTTAATAATTTTGCTTAAAAAATTTACTCAGATACATAAAGTGGATGCTCTGACTTCACTCGAATCTCAAGTATCTTTGATATCCTTATTCCTTAAAAAATTTACTACTAATGTAGCATGTTTTTATTGTGGGGAAAGATACTTGTTTGAAGAATGCCCATCAAATCCAGAATTTGTGTACTACATGGGTAAGTAGAACCAAAACTGAGGTGGGCAGGGACCGCATTCTAATTTTTATAACCCATCTTGGCAAAATCACCCAAATTTCTTTTGCAGTAACCAAGAGACTGGACCTAGTAACACTTACTCACAACCCAAACCAACCCAGCACTCTGGATTTACCCAAAAAATTTAGAAATAAAGTCAAGCTAAACCTTCCAATAGCTTAGAAAACCTGTTGAATGCATACATAGCGAAAAATGATTCCTTGATCTAAAGTCAAGCAGCCATATTGAAAAACCTGGAAAACCAAATGGGCTAGCTTGCAATTCAACTTAGGAACAGACCACAAGGTGCTCTTCCTAGTGATATGGAGAATCAAAGAAATTTAGGGAAAAAACACTACAAAGCAGTAACACTAAGAAGTGAAAAGATGACACAACCCAACATTGTCGAAGTCGAAGAAGAGCCAGCTGATGTTCAAGATGCAGTGGAAGTTCAACCAAGTTCAACCAGAATTTGCAACATCTGATAAGGTAACTTCTGACCCAGTCAATTCTGATAAACTAACACCTTTGTTAGATGCAGAAGCACCACAGTAGACAAAGTGCCCAGTTCAAGTTAAGAATCCTCCACCAACCTATCCTCAAAGATTTCAGAAGTAGAAACAAGAAGTCTAGTTGAAGAAATTTCTAGACTTACTCAAGTAACTTATTATTAACATCCTATTGGTAGAAGCTCTTGAGCATATGCCAAACTACGTCAAATTCATGAAAGATATCTTGTCCATGAAATGAAGAATTGGAGAATTTGAAATAGGAGCTCTGATGAAGAAATGTAATGCATATCTACAAGGTAAACTACCCCAAAAAATGAAAGACCCTAGATGTTTTACCATACCTTGCCACATTGGAGCATCTTATTATGGTAAGATACTCTGTGATTTGGGTGCGAGCATCAGCTTGATATCCATGTCCATATTCAAAAAGTTAGGGATAGGTGAGGTTAGACCAACTATGGTTACGCTTCAGTTAGCAGATCAATCATTAACACATCTAAAATGAAAAATTGAGGAAGTATTGGTACGTGTACATAAATTTATTTTTCTTGCTAACTTTTTGATCTTAGACTTTAAAGCAAATAAAAAGGTGTCAATCATCCTAGGAAGGCCTTTCTTAGCAACTGGAAGGACCCTTATTAATGTGCAGAAGGGAGAGCTTACCATGCACATTTTGGACGATCAGGTAACATTCAATGTTTTTAAATCCATACGATTTCCTAATGCAATTGATGAGTGGTCTATAGTATTTGAGTTAGAAGATTTATCTGTAGAGTGGGAACTCAATTCTATTGAGGACCCATTGGAAAAGGTATTGATGTCAAACCCTCCAAGTGATAAGGAGGGAGAGGAATATTTATTTTTGCTAAAAGTTATCCAAATGGGATTTAATCCGTAATCCCACTTTCAATCTTTGGAATTATAGAGTAGAGATTATGTCCAAACAAAAGCATCAATCAATGAGCCACCTAAATTGGAACTAAAGGTACTTCCCTCACACTTAAAATATGTTTATCTAGGTAACACTTCTATTTTGTCTGTGATTATTTCAGTGCAGTTAACTAAAGAGCAGGAAGAAAAACTTATTTTAGTGCTGAAACAATTCAAGAAAGCTATCAGATGGACTATAGCCAATATCCGTGGTATTAGTCCATCCATGTGCAAGCACAAGATCATCTTAGAAGATGGTGAGAAAGGGAGAATTGATGGACAATGGAGATTGAACCCTATTATGAAAGATGTTGTAAAGAAAGAAATAATTAAGTGGTTAGATGCATATATAATTTTCCCCAACTTAGATAGTTCATGGGTAAGTCCAGTCTACTGCGTGCCAAAGAAATGAGGCATTACGGTCATGGGTAAGAAAAATAACGAGTTAATACTGACTTGAACAGTTATGAGATGGAGAATTTGCATAGATTATCGAAAATTAAAAAGGGAACTAGGAAAGATCACTTTTCTTTGCCATTCTTGGATCAAATGCTGGATAGACTCGTGAGGTAAGACTATTACTATTTTCTTAATGGATACTTAGGGTACAACCAAATCATGGTAGAATTAGAAGACTAGCACAAAACAACATTCATATGCCTATACGGTACATTTGCCTTTAGACGTATGCCATTTGGTTTATGTAATGCACATGCTACATTTCAAAGATATATGATGGTGATTTTACTAACATGGTGTAAAAGTGCTTGAAAGTTTTTATACACGATTTTTCAATGTTTGGAGACAGTTACGATGATTTCTTAGCTAATCTATCCAAGGTACTAAGGCGGTGCGAAGAAACAAACCTTGTACTCAATTGGGAAAAATGTCATTTCATGGTACGAGAAGGTATTATTTTGGAACACTGAATAACAAGACAATGGATCAATGTAGATAAAGCAAAGTAGATGTCATTGAGAAACTCCCACCTCCAACATTTTTAAAGGGTGTTAGGAGATTTCTGGGACATGTCAAATTCTATCAGAGATTTATCAAAGACTTCTCCAAAATTGTGAAAGCCTTATGCAAATTAATGGATAAGGATACAACATTCAAATTTGAAGAAAAATGTTTGAGAGCTTTTAATGATTTGAAGAATCGGCTAGTTTCAACACCAATTATCGTCACACTAGATTAGGAATTTTCATTTGAATTAATGTGTGACGCAAGTGACTTCGCAACAGGAGCTGTGATAGGCTAGCAAAGGAACAAAATTTTTCATCCCATTTACTATGCAAGTCGAACTCTGATGGGAGCTCAACTGAATTATATGGTAACAGAAAGCTACTTGCTATTGTATTTGCTGTTGACAAGTTTCGATCTTATCTTTTAGGTACCAAAGGGACTATCTATACAGATCATTCAATAATTAAATATTTACTTTCGAAGAAAGATACCAAACCAAGATTGATCTGATGGATACTTCTACTTTAAGGGTTCGATCTAGAAATTCAAGATCGAAAAGGTGTAGAAAACCAAGTAGCAGATCACTTATCCAGATTGGAGCCATAAGAGGGAACTTATCCTCTAGTACCCATCCAGGAGACATTTTCGGATGAGCACATACTTAAGGTAAATCACATCTATAACACCCCTTGGTTTGCTGATTTTGCTAACTATTTAGCTTGTGGTTTAATGCCACTTGATAAGACCTATCAACAAAGGAAAAAATTTCTTCATGATGTGAAGTACTATTTTTGGGAATAGTCATGCCTGCTCAAAAAGTGTACAGATCAAATGATCAAGAGATGCGTGGCAGAAAATGAGATACATAAGATTTTATATCATTGTCACACAGCTCTAAGTGGGGGACACTTCGAAGGTCCACGTGCTACGGCCAAAGTATTGCAAGTTGGATTCTTTTGCCAACTCTATTGAAATATGTGTATACCTACGTAAAGTGTTGTGATCGATGCCAGAGGGTTGGAAACATCACCAATAGAAATGAGATGTCCCGAATAAACATTATTAAGGTAGAATTATTCAATGTTTGGGGTATTTACTTTCTTGGTCCTTTCTCTCATTCCTTTAGTCACAAGTATATACTGGTAGTAGCAGACTACGTATCAAAGTGGGTTGAGACCGAGGCATATTCAGCGAATGATGTCAAGATAGTGAAGAAGTTTTTATAGAAACATGTGTTCACAAGGTTTGGAACTCCTAGGGCGATCATCAGTGGTAAGGGGCCCCATTTTGTGAATAAATGGTTGAAATGGTTGCTTGATAGTCATGGAGTGAAGAACAAAGTTGCCAGAGCTTACCATCTGCAGACAAATAGGCAAGCTCAACAGGAAAATAAGGAGATAAAAGGTATACTCGAGAAAGTAGTTTGTCCTAATCGACGAGACTACTCCAAATGATTGGATTATGCTTTATGGGCCTACAGGACAACATACAAAACACCTTTAGGGATGTCTCCCTATCGATTGGTTTTCGGGAAAGCCTGTGATTTGCCCTTGGAGTTAGAATATAAAACTTACTAGGCTCTCCAACAACTCAATTTGGATCTCAAGCTTGCTAAAGAGAAACAGATGCTTCAACTTAACGAGTTAGAAGAATTTTGAATGTTCTCATATGAAAATGTCAAATTATTCAAGGAAAGATTGTAAAGATGGCATGACAAGCACATCTGAGTTCGAGAATTTGAAGCATGTCAGCAAGTCTTGTTGTTCAATTCCAGATTAAAGTTCTTTCTAGGTAAGTTAAAATCACGTTGGTCAGGTCCATTCACTATTCATCAAATTTTCCCATACGAGGTTGTTCAACTTCACAATAAGAGAGGTAATTTTAGCGTTAACGCTTAACGCTTGAAACATTACTAGAGAGATAAAATTGAGCAGGATAAAACCTCATTCATTTTATCGGATTCCTAAACTTTTTTCCAATTTTCTTTTTAAATAAATGACCTAGGCTCTATTTTCTGGATTAGTATGTTAAAATAAATCCTATCTAGGAGATTGGAACTTAAGCGAGACCGCTTGTGACCCCTCCAATCTTTCCTGGAAATTGATTTTAACATAGTCTTTCAAGAAATTGTATCCTAAGTGATAAAATAAATTTTTAATTTGTTGAATAAAAAGGTCGATTTTTGTCCAAGTTTTAGTTTTCTACTCAATTTTCAAATTATCTTTAAGTCTAGATACTTAATTGAATTATTTGCAATAATTAGCTGTCTTTTTTGTAAATATTAAAATTAACTTCTTTTTTGTAAATAGTTTTAAAAAGCTAAAATAAAGGTTTTTAATTTTTATTTTTAATAAATAGGATAATAACAACTAATAATAATTATATTTTATATAATATATATTAATTGTTATTAACCTTGTATAGGATTAGGATTATTCATTATTTTATCATTATTTTACCTAAGTGTTTTTATTTTTAAATAAATAAGATAACAACAAATAATATATTAATATGTTTTTTATTATTTATATAACATTAGGAGTAGTACTATTTTATTATTTTTTTCTTTAGAATTTTAGAAAAACTCATTTCTTTCAATTTAAATACCACCACCTTTCTTATAACACCCCAAACCCAACCTAGGAGTTATGGCCGAATCTGGCGGTGTCACATTGAGGTGTTTAGCGAAAATTGAACTCGTTGGTAAAAATTCATTTCTAGGTTTAAAAACCCCTGTATTATTATTTAACAAATCTAGTCAAAAACGTTTACCTTGTTATCTGCTATTGTTATAAAAGGTTGATCTAAAATCGTGGAAGCTTTTGAAAACTCTAATGTTTAAATTTCGTGTACTTGAAAACAGTAATTATTTTGAAAATTCGTCTTCTGCTAAACTAGCAGTTTCAAAATAAGTAAGCAAAAGCCCAATTAAAAATTTAAACAAACATAAATAGCCTTATTACATAAACAAAACCCAACACAAACTTTAATTTTAAATAAAAGCAAGTGTACAACAGCTGCAGTTGTGTGGCCACCTCCGAGTCCCTCGCAGCACTGACCTGCCTACAATCTGGAATTACCTGTACAGTTAAATAGAGGGGTGAGTTTACGAAAACTCAGTGTGTAATCCCTTAATAAGTAAACAATCAATTAAACAGTAGATAAATACAGTTTGCACCTGAGCCTGTTACAGTAACAGTCCAATTCAATGTGGGCCTAAGCCCTTTCCTGTAACAGTAAACGATTGGGCTTGAGCCCATCAAAATGCCAGTAATCAGTAGGGCATTTTCCCAATTTTAGTAATATTATCAATGGGGCCTTGGGTCATAATAGTAACAAATATCAGTCATGTAGTGAACAATATGTAATATTATTAATCGATGCAGTAACAGTACAAAATCATTAATCAGTGCTGATATGCAGTTAGAAATCCTACCAAATCCAGCCGCTACACACCACTCTGTCCCCCCAAACACACCATGTGGGGATAAAATTGACCCACCCACCCAGACACACCAAGATTAGCACTGGTTGCGGCACTAAACAGTATTACAGAAAAGTTGCCAGTAAAATAAACGGCGTATAGCCATCAATAGGTCCACAGTCGTCTTGGGCGACCCGTGCAACCTTATCAGTACGTGACATAACAACCCATCCTCACGCAATATATCGTGACATAACAACCCATCCTCACGCAATATATCGTGACATAACATCGTACGTGACATAACATCCTCACGTAAATTAGTCATACATAACATAAAGCCATAACAGTCATTTCATCTCCTAGGGGTATGACAGTCATTTTACCCTATGGGGGTATTTCGATCATTTTACCCTATGGGGGTATTTCAGTCATTTTACCCTATGGGGGTATTTTTGTCATTCTACCCTATAAGGGTATTTCGGTTATTTAACCCTATGGGAGTATTTCGGTCATTTTACCCTATGGGGTTATTTCGATCAATTTACCCTATGGAGGTATTTCGGTCATTTTACCCTATGGGGTATTTCGATCATTCTACCATATGGGGGTATTTCGGTCATTCTACCTTATAGGGGTATTTCGGTCATTTTACCCTATAGGGGTATTTCAGTCATTTATCGACCTCTCGTAAGGTTTGCAATCACCTCGACCGGCTCGGGTAATCTAAATGGTCATAACAGTGTAAATGGGCCTGTTACTCGGCCCAAGTGGGCCCAACGCTCGTGCGGCCCGTTCAGCCCAGATTTCGCCATGGCTATGAGATCTACACAGCCCAGTCCAGTATTTGCCAGAAGTCATGGCTTTCATCCATCTAGGGCCCACGAGCCCCTTTGAGCCCACACGGCCCATCTCAGCCCAACATGGCCCATTACGGCCCAAGCCCATGATTCGCGAATTGGGCTTACCACACGAGCGATCGCACGCCTGTGTGGTTTCAAACACTCCTAAATCACTTAACCACTAAAGCAGACATTCATTTATGGCACTTCCTTGCACAACTAAATATTTATGTGCAGTCTCCTAACTGTTCCTTTGTTCAAAACCTATTTCTTTTAGGCCCAAAATTTGGGGTGTTACATTGACATCACTTTCAGCTCCATCTTTCTTCTCTTTTTCCATTGACATACACTATACCTCCCAACCTTATAAAGTCATTGGCCACCCTTCAACCAGTAGCAGCCGTGCACCCAAGCACTCACCAACAATCGCGAGCCCCAATTGATAGTACTAGCAGTTTTACGTGTGTAACGTACTTAGCCAACCTGCATGAGCCCTTGCTCATGCAACACCAACCTTCCACCCTGCTCCTTTGTGCGATGCTACACCTTGCTCCCTAGCCCTCGCACACCCTTGCTCGCACACACCAGCTTGCATGGCCCTACTCCTTTGCAACATGCCACCGCCACAACCTTCAAGCACCCAATCGAACACCTTCCACCAACACCTAAGGTAGCATCAAAATTCCCTTCAACCAACCGTAACCCAACACAAATTGTTCAACCTCTCCTAATTTTCTTGAGTTTTTACCTGGTGAATTAAAAATGTGGCACATAATTAATTTTCAATTTATTGAATTGCTGATCTTTTATTTCTAATTAAATTTTGGGAAATAATTATTTGTTTCCATCTTGTGTAATATTCAAGTTATATGATGCCTCACAAAAGAACTCATGCCTCTGTCCAAGTTGAAGAATCACAAAATGAATTCCATTATGAAGAAGCCAAAGCAAATACAACAGCATCTTCAAAAATCAATAAATGCTCCCAGAGAAAGGTTTTACGTTGAAAGAAAACAACTACACTAATTTCGTGGCGAGTATTCATAAAGTTGCTGAAGCTTTAAATTATGAAGTGTTTTGTGAGAAAACACCTAGTGTAGATGAAGAGTTAGTTCGAAAATTTTATGCAAATCTAACCTCAAGCAAATTAATAGAAGTCTCAAACCAAGGAATCAAGGTACCAATAAACTCAAATACTATTAATGAATTCTTTGATTTACCTAATTTCGAAGACAATGAATATTCTTTCTTAATGAAAAATATTGAAGCAGAGAAATTGCAATAAATTTTAGAGGAACTTACAATTTTGGGTTCTAAATGGACTGTGTCAAAGGATGGAACTCACACTTATCGTAGAGAATATTTGACACCATTAGAGAAGGTATGATTTTATTTTATTCGGTCCAGTCTTATACCTATCTCACATGGGACTACGATTTCAGTAGAACGAATGGTCTTGCTATATTGAATTATCATAATAAAGACCATTGATGTTGGAAAGATCATTCTAAGAGAGATTAGAAATTGTGCCACCAAACGTTCTGGTCCATCCTACATTCCTTTTACAATAACAGTTTTGTGTTTGAAAGCTAAAATAATTGCAAACATACTGAAGACAGGGTATAGCCAAGGCACAATCACAGATTGGGACCTTTTTTAAGTAACAGGAAATTCTATTCTATAACAGAAAGTTGAATAAATTAATGAAACTTTAGAAGAAATAGTTCCTACAGAGACAGAACCAATGCAGCTAGTTGAAATTCCTGATTTGGCAGAGCCAAATAAACCAATCTCTGAACTTGACATGGCTACCCTAAAGATTAGAACTCGTTTGCCTCCCCCAGATCTTCGTAATGAGCTGTCAATGTAACCTCCCTAACCTGGCCTAGATGTTATGGCTAGATTGAGAAGGCTACATTAGCCACCGAAATGGCTAAGCTAACTTACGTTACTTTTGAAGACCTTTAATAAACTCATTTTAGAGAAAAATTGTAGTTGTCCTTTGCATTAGTTTAAAAACATTCATTTAATAGGTCATTTGTACTTAAGATTCATTTTATTATTGACAGTGTTGTTTTAGAAAAATCAATTGTTCGCCCCTTTACTTTGTAAAAACTTGATGTTAACTAATGCAGCAAAAAAAATCATTATTGATGTAACTTTGGAAATCTAATTGCCTTATCAAATTTTTTCTCAAACATAGTTTCTTTGCAATGCAACAAATATTAGGGAACAATGTCAAATTTTACTTAAGCCAAATATCATGCATTTTTCGGTTATTAAGCTTAAGTAATCCATGCATGCAAAAATCCCCAAATGAAAAGTTACCAAGCCACAGACCAGAAATAATTAAAAATTACAAACCAAAACCACTATAGACTTAATAATACTTATTAAAAATAGTCTGAGGTCCAAGGTGATTCTCTGTGTGCCGGGTTCAGTCTTAGTTTTGAGGTTTGCCTGAAAAGTTAAACACTATGAGGGTGAGCTTATGAAAGCTCAGCCTGAGTCGAACAATATTTTTAACAAACATAAAAGACAAATACAGTGAAACATATTAGCATTAACAGAAGAACACATAACCGTTGTTGGAATTCCATATCATTACATAGCCATTAATGAATCGATGACAACTGGTGTATAAGCATGGCCATCATTCATTCGATTAACAATCATTAATTTCGATACCATTCAATATAACACAATACAATATGTAGCATACATCAATAACATTCGAGTATGTCGTGAGCATGATGCAATTCAAAATCGTTCCTACCCCAACCATCTGTTACACACAATGTGCTCCCCAGGACCCATCTGCCAAACTCCAACGAATATGAGCAAAGCTCGATGTGGTAAAACCACCGAATAATCATAAATGCGCAAAATCTGTCGAATAATGAATAATGCGATAAAATTGCCAATCTCTTAAATACTTCAGGTGTAATGCACTGACTACAAATAAATATGACCTAATATGCCGTCAATACTCCATGAAACTTCTCCGTCAACCACAATAATAACCCACCCAATGCACATGCAACATGTCATACAATCTCAAACATAGTCATAATTCAATACTTTTATAATTTATTGGCATGTTCAACATGCCCATGAATTATCAAATACTTTTAGTGAAGAGGATCATTGATCCAACTTTAAATTTACCATCAAGGTGGTATCATTTAACAAATCACAATTTTATGTGTTCTTACAAATTTTTCTATTTGTATGTATAGCAGTCTTTCAAAAATTACATAACAAATTATTCATACCAATCTATCATACATAAGCATTATTTTCATTCAAAATCAAGCTATACAACAACCAATCATACTTCACATTAACTAACCATTGACAACAATATCAATAATGCAACCATTCAGTCAATTTAGCCACTTTGCTAACATGCCCAACAGTTAGGGCTCGAAACGTACCTGGTTCGGCCTCTTACAATTTTAATTACTTAACTATTTAGCCAAGCCCGATCAGCAAACTAAATCATCAATTATATCAATAGAATCATTATTATCGATCATGTTTTTGAGTTAGGACCCACACCTTATTTTACGCTTTACTGCATCACACTTGCGAATCTCGCGGTTTTTCCTTAAGACTTTAAAACAAACCTAAATTAAAAATCATCATCTAATTAAATGAATATGGCACTTAAAAATACCCCAAACACCTTTTACGGGTTCAATCCAATCATCACAATTATAACAATTTTTTAGATCCAACCTAGTTATGTTTCTTACACTGATTTGATACGTATCATATGCACGAACGTCTAATGGCTTCACTATTGATTTGGGGCATTTAGTCGGCACCTAACAGATTTAAATACTGAACAATAAGTAGTTAATCCTGGAATAAAATATTCAATTTGAACAATTAAAAATTTCCCCAACATCTAAACCTAAAATACACAGTAGTTCATAATCAACTACAATTATGCTTCCCGAACTGTCAAATCTGAGTTACCGATTGATCAAGATTGATTTTTTTCCTAATTACACATGATTAAAGGTTGATTAGGAAGGATTCAAGAAACTAAGATGTTTTTGGAAATAAATGGAAAAAAATAAAGAAACAACAACCTCTTTTCTTGAGCCTTAGGCATTCGCACCATCACCAATGGTGGCCAATTTGGGGTTGATTTAACAGCACATTTAAAAACACTTGAAAGGATGAAAAAATACCCTTTAAATATTTAATAATCACCCAAATTCAAGATCTATTATTTTTTGGTATTTAACTTACAAGATTAATCAGGAAATTGAAAGAAAACAAGAACTTACACAAGCTAAGTGAAAGGGGCGGCAATGGCTCTTCTTGGCAACAACGAGAATCGTTCTTGGATGTCCAAAACTTCATATTTTGGGTTGGAAAATTAAGGGGAAAATTGTAGCAAGATTGAGGGAAGGATGGTGCAAGATCTTGTTGAAAAAGAAAAGAAAAATAGATAGTGGTGCAGGGGGTTTGGACGGTGGCAACAAAGGAGAAAGAAAGAAAAAAATTGAAAAGAAAAGAGGAGAGAAAGAGGATGAACGCCTAGGGTAGGGAAAAATTAACTTATAGGCTGAAAAATATAAGAAAAATTTGTATTTATACCTAGGGTTCAAGGCTTGGGTAGCACAAAATAAGGAGAAACAAAAATTTTAGCAAAAATTAAACTATTTATTTCCATGCTTCCTTATTTTTTCTTTAACCACTAAGTTATTCCCTCATTCTTGAAATAACCTTAAAATATTTATTTTATAAAACAAGGTGTATCACATACTAGGGTTTGATGCAAAATTTATAAAATAATAAAAATGGTGCGAAAGAAGGGATTTGAACTTGGGTTTCAATGATAGTTCCACTAACACTTAACCAATAGACCAGTAACTCATTTATTTCCTAAAAACACACAAACAATCTAAAAAATTAGGGCATGGCCACTCTCCCTCGGTTCACAAACCCGATTCTACTAACCTCAAATTTTTGGGATGTGTAAGTCAAAGTTAATGGACATAATGCAATAGATGCAGTGGTTGTAAGAAGCTTATTGGAGATACTCAAAAATACGGGATGACGCAATGAGAGGTTCTTTTACGAAAATATTTCATGACCAATTTTTTTTTTGTGCTTGAATTTTCAGACTTCATATTTGATACATGGACTCCAATGATGAGGAAGGAATGAGACAGTTCAAGAAAAAACAAGGATAATGAAGCCAAAGATGGATCGGATTCTGAGGGGTCTACAAATAAATAAAAAGGTGGGGGTCTTGTCTTTACTTTATTTTATTTTATTTCTTAGGATATTTTAAGTTTTTAGGATTAGGTTCTTTTAGGATATTTCTATTTCTCGCATAATAAAATAAGAGAAAAAACCATAAATAAAAGTGAACAATTTGCGAAATAAGAAGTGTGACAATAGATATGTACATGTCTAGGATTGGATCTTCCTAAGAAATGTTTGGTATTTAAACAGTCAAACTTGACTCACCTCTTTTTCCCGGGATCCTACTTGGTGTACAGTATCTATTCGCTTTTATATTTTTGTTTTCTCTGTTATTTTTAACAATGGTGACATTGTTCATCTTAAGAAGGGGGGCCAAAAATTGATATTGTTCTTTTTCATAATACATTTTTCTTATAATTATGATTAAGTTATATTTTGTTCAAAACTTTGAATTTTTGTTAATTATGCTAAACCTTAGTATAAATAAAAGTTCTATTATCCCAATAATTGTTATGTTAGTTGAATTATGACATAAATTTTACTTTTAATAAAGTACGTAAATCAAACCATGAAATATTTAATTCCTTAGGAAAGCTAAGCATGCATGAAAATTTAAGTCTCTAGAATTGACTTAGTAATTTCTTGAGGCGAAATCTTAGGAAGCATGGAATTTTGAAAATGATTTAGGCAAACCATTTTATTTGAACCTTGCAATAATAAGTCATCCCATCTCTCATAATTATCTTTAAATTGTCCCAAACACTAGAATCAGTCGATCTAGAATATTCCTTGAAAATAAGTTTGGGGGAGTTGAGAAGAAGTATCAAATACTCAAAAAAACAGAGAGAAAGAAAATGAAAAGGAGAAAGCATATGTACTCGAAAAAATAGATGTACAAGGAGCATGTGTACTCAAATACAAAATTAGATGGTGAATTTGAAGGTATTCATTCCAAAGGTTCGATGCAAGCTGAGTCTAAGGTTTTTAGCTTAAAATTATCTATCTTTTACCTACCCCTAGCCAAGCCATGTTACAACCTGTTTAAAAGAACCTATTGATTCAAATTTTTGTGTTCGCTACATTAGTGGAGAGAAATTGTTAAGTTCAACATATGAATACATAAATTAAACATAGTGATTGCAATTTAGTCTTAAATGAGGAAATAAAAATTAATTAGTAAAATTTTAGCATATATTTATTGAGAAAGCATTTATCCTATTCTTATTATCATGATAATAATTGAAGATAATTCAAATATTATGTATACTTGAATTGCATAATTTCAAAATTCTTGTTATTGAGCATAATTACACTAAACTCATAATTATGGGGAGAAATGATTTCTGAAGAAAATTTTCAAATGTGATTTCAAGAAACTTCTTTTACAATTTGTGCATTACTCGGGACGAGTAATGTAAGTTTAGGGGTGTGGAAACAGAAAAATATATAGACTTTTTCAACTCCTTTTCAACTCTAATTCCTGCAATTTCGTAGTACTTTTTGTCAAAATTCATATTTTAATTATAAAATAATCAAATGAAACTAAAATTATAAACATATTGAATTTTAATTATTATTATAATAAATTTACACAAATTTGATTTATTTTCGACAGTTTTGCAAAAAAGCTAAAAATCGGCTCGGCAGTCACTTTGAGAAGCTTGAACCGTTGAGGCAATTATTGTATCAAGTGATCCAAGAGTGAAGCTAATTATTTTTCCAGTGCCATGGACGCTCCAATAACAATTATTTGACATATTTTATAATTAATTTTAATCCAAAAAAAATTGGGTTAAAATTAATTACAAGCCTGATGAAGAGAAAATGTGGTCCAATTATGCTAGGTGAAGAGGATTGATCCACTAATAAATTGCCAGCCCAAGCCGTCCCATGTAGCTAACTCAATAAGCTATTGTAGCTGATTTTTATAATTTCAAATCAGCCCTTGAACTTGTCTTTAATTCCATTCAAACCCCTCCCATTTTCAAGCTTGTTATTTTTAGCCACAGGCTAAAAATAGCAAATTCAAGTCAAACCATCCCTCCTACAATGCATGGCTAGCCAAGGGAAGAGGGAATGGCTGCTACTTATAGAAACCATCTCCACCAATAAAAATCCACCTTCACTCCCTCATTTCTCATCCCTCACTTCACACATCTCTCTCCCTCACATTTTCTCTATTTTTACTTTCTAGTTGCCTTTCAATTCCCTTCTTCCCTTACCAATTTCCCTTCTTGAAAAAGAGCTTACACATCTCTTGGAGTAGTAGCAATCAAGTGTTCATGAAGGCCTTGGATCAATAGAATGAGCAAAGAAGAGAGGAACGCACTAGTCTGCCTTCGGAAAACCTCCGAGATTTGTTCTTCTAGTTCCATTCTCTTAAACTTTGTTTTAAGTTTTTTTTTATCATGGACATGAATATTTGTTTTTTTGTTCTTAAATTAATTAAAATGACTTAAATTCCTTTCATGTTAGATGAATTGCATTATGTTTGCTTAGATTATTTAAAATGTGCTTGTGTTGTTATTAAGTCTCAGTAAATTGTTCAATTAAATAAAATCATGATTATGTTATGCTTGCATTTTAATTGTAAGGTAAAAATTGAATTAATTATTTAAATGGATTGAAATTGTAATTAATGGACACAATATTTAATTGGTGTATGTTTAATCTTCTAAGGTAGCTAAGGGATAAATTAGCGATGGTATTAAACAATACATTAGCCTTGCATAACTGGCAAGATTATTGTGATTAAATTGTTCCTATATAGAGATATATTGTTACTTCACTTAATCTTTTACTTGCTTATTAAAATTCGATTAACTGGTTGAATTGACATAGAGATATGGTCAAGAGATTAATAGGTTATAATAGGTAACTATGTGCATTAGTTAACAATTCACTGAGTTGTCGTGAAATTATTCATAACAACATGAACACAACTTTAATTATTTGAAGTTAAAGAATAAAATTGATCTAACACATTTATTTCATATTGACCCATAATTTAGTTTTTACAAAACCTCTTTAAACCAATATATTTTCCAACACCAAATTGTTTAATTTTGCATTTCATAAATATTTTCTTTCACAATCCCTGTGGGTACGATAAGTCGACGTCACTTTATTACTTGTTGCAATTGTGTACACTTGCACATTTCCCTCATTCCACAACACTTCCCCACTTAACAAAATTTCGTCATCAAAAATTTTTAATTTGAAACAATTTTACTACAAAATTTAAAATTGACCGTTTGCGCCAAGCGTAAACCTCCCATTTGGCAAACTATTCTTTGTACCTACCTCAATTTCTATTCACATGGGCTCATTCATGACTTAGTGGCTACTTGTAAAATTTTAAATGTCTCATAACCTAATCTATGACAGATGTCATTTTTACATTACAGAATCTGAACAATTACAATGAATTCAACTTCTTGCACTTGTTTGTTTCTCTATACAATAGACATTTAAACACTTTTTCCGAACAATTTGCTAAAACAACTAAAATCCTAATTTCTTCTCTGGTCAGTCCTTCTTGATCTTCATCTTCAGCCTCTCTAATTCTCAAAGGTAATTTTTTTTCCTTCGTTTTCTTTTCTTTCATTTCCTTGCACACAAAATGGTTCGAACCACTATCAGAGGGAGGGGTCGTGGCCAAGCTAATCAAAACTCTAACCCCAGAAATCCAATCACATTTGGACCTCAAGGTCTCAAAGATACTCCACCACAGGCAGAGGCTCAGATGCTCAACTGTAGTACTACCCAGGATAAAATTAATTGATATTAAGGAGTCCGAGGCATTTAAGCCCTAAACTTTACTTATGAATTCTAGCGACCCTATGGATGCCGTCTATGTGATAATTCCACAGGTTTTATTTTACCCCTGATTTTGTTGGAAGTTGATTTCCATATGCCACTCAACCCTTTCCTTTGTGCTATACTTAACGAATATGTCATTGCACCAAGGCAGCTATCAACCTTATCCTGGTGGACATTGGTGGCTTTTTATATTGACTGTTGCATTTACAACAAGCCACCACTGATGGGCGATTTTTAAAAATTTTACCAACTAAAAGTAATGGGGAAAGGAACTTCTGCTGGCAATGCTCATTTTAGTGTTCGTCTAGGCTGTGAGCCCACGTAACACCCTTAACTCATCTTTATCGCTGGGTTAGGGTTATGAACTATTACAGTACATATCAAAACAAATTACAACATTAATCATTCATTTATTAAAATAAATAAAAACATTCATATCTACATTTCATTCATAGAAAAATCACATTTATAGGCCTTAAAACGAGCTTACGGGGGCCCTAAAAATAGTTTGGAAACAATCAGGGACTAATTTGAATCAAAATAGAAAAATATGGAAAAACTTGAAAATTTTAGAACAGGGGTCACACGGCCGTGTGACCAAGCTATGTGATAAAGCCGAGACCATTTGGCATAGAGACATGGCCGTGTGGCCAAACCGTGTACAATTTGAAATATGGGTCACACGACCGTGTCTCAGCTTATGTGTCCGACCGTGTGAATATTCAAAATAAAGTCACACGGCTATGACCGTGTGCCAAATCATGTGTGTATTCAAAATAAGGTCACACTATCGTGCCACAGATCGTGTGGCACACGGCCGTGTGTACCTAAAATTGCTTCCAAAACAAGGTAAATCAACGCCAATTCCTTAGGTGCCAAGACAAAACCAAATCAGCCATAAACATGCTTCCAAAACACCTATAGTAAAGTCTAAAACATACCAAATTCATACAACTTATGTGTCTAACAGAATGCCCTCATTGACAGCACAAATTTTATGCATATACAACAAGCAATTCACGTAAGATATCATCTTCATATACATGTTATTCAATCAACAAAATCTTTCCAAATATCACATACCAAAACCACATACCAAAGATAATTCATATATGTCCATTATCATGAATTACCTACCAAATTCGCCATACCATATTTTAATCATCATTAAAGATTCCAAACCAAAACAATGCCTAAAACAAGTGCAAAAAACATTACCATACAAAATGAGATCAACATGGGACATAATTTATCACCTCATAATCACATAAATATTACAAATTCAACTAACATATTAACCTTGAAAAGTTCAAATCCTATATACATGCCACCAACTAAAATAATCCAAATGAAAAGCTACCGAGAAAGGAGTCTGGATAGTGTAAGCTTGGAGTTGATCCGTCCTACCAATTTTACAAAACATTTACTACAGAAAACAAGAAAAAAATCAAGTAATCTTACTAAGCTTAGTAAGTTCATAGCTAAAATTCAAATTAACTTACCTCGAAAAACATTTGAATACAAAAAGAAATAAATTATTTAACCCTCACAACCATTTACAAACCATATAACATTAGTACTGGACATTTCATCATATAATCGATATCTCACAATGGTTCAAACCAAATCCATTCACATATATATAAACATTACTATTTTTCATCACATCAATACTATAAAGAAACATACTGTAACGATTATTTTTGATACATCAATATAATGAATATATTCCAAATCTATTAAATAGTTTTAACCTTAATCATATAATTTCTTAGCCCGATGAACTATAACAAAATGACTCGGATACTCGGGTTTCTGAAACCACACTAGAGGCACCGAAGTGCAATCTCGTACAAGCACGTGATCTAACCCTATTGGCATGCCAATCGTATCCTAATCATTTACTACGTTCAAACAAGAATTTATACTGAATTCATCACATTAACAAAACAGAGGCAGTTCCACAATATTTGTACACATATCGTATATTCATTTCATCCATTCCGAGATAATATCATTCACATTTCACTACCATTTCTCAACTTCCATATAGTATAATTTTAATTTATACTTAATTATAAACATTTTATAATTAAAATTTTCATTACTAAATATTCAACCACAACTCAATTTAAACAATTAGAAAAAAAACATAATTTATAAACATATATCCCTATTCAATAATGCTATGAAATTACCTAGAATATGCTAACGGTTGACTCATAGGGACTAATCCATGATTTTCCCTTTTCCTTGATTATCCTCCGTATGATTCAATTCTTGATCTATAATTATTAAATTCAATTTATCAAATACAAATACATAGTCAAAATCATTTCTATGGATACAACCCTTAAGTTTTTATTTATTCATATTTTCCCTAATCTTTTACATTTATTTCAATTTAGTCCCTAAAGTCGAAACTATTAAAAATTTCACATTTAAACCCTAATATCCATAATTGAATTTAACAGCACCCCTATAAAGCCTTTAATCATTTGAAAATATAAAATTTAATAGGCTAAATTTTACAAATTTTCATATTCGTCCCTATGTTCAAAACTAACAAAAATTCCTTTACAAAATAGTCATAAACAACGATCAAGATCATAAATATTTCATCTAACATAAGAAAAAACTAAAATTAATTAATGGAGAAATCCAAAATCTTTAATAGTTTTGAAAATGAAATACAGGTTCAATGGACCTAGTTGCAACAATCTCGAAAATATAAAAATTATAAGAAACAGGTGAAAAATTACTTACCATGCAAAGAACTTAGCTTGAATGAAGCTCCCAAGGTATGGTGGTTTAGTTATGGAAATGAAGAAATGAAGAATATGGAAACATGTGCTTACTTTTTGTTTTATTAATTTATTAATTTTATCACTTTAATAATTAAACTAAAACATAAAACATATAAAATATGAAAAAACTTAATTTTCAACCGTCCATGTTGATTTATTAAGGTCTAAATACCATATAAGTCCTCCCTCAACCACTAATTAAGGTATTTAATTAATAAAATTCAATAGCGATTAAGTTTTACATCTTTTACGATTTAGTCTTTTTTTCTTAATTAACTAACCAAACATTAAAATTTATAAACCAAACCTTCATATACTAATATAATAACTCTATAAATATTTAATAAAAATATTCACAAGCTCCGTTTACAGAAACGATGTCTCAATACCTTATTTTTCGAAACCACTTGACTTTCGGGACAACCATTTATACTTAGTTATTTATTTAATTAGCTTAAATTCATCAAATCAAAATTTAGTATAAAATTATATTTGACTCATATAATTTAAATAATAATTATTATGGACTTATTCATAAGATTTGTGGTATCGAAACGAATCTTTCTGACACCACTGAAAAATGGGATGTTATAGCCCATTATCCATAATAGAATTTCAAATTTTCATCAAAGGAAATACAAATACATAAGAGTTATTTGGAAGCTTGAATCCGGGTTTGGTTTTCTAATAAGATGGTCCTTTCCTCATGAGAGTATCTGTGCACATAATCAACCAGTAGACTGTCAAATTGTTGAGAAACAATATAAATGAATGAGAATGGGGCATATATTTGATTTGGTGGAACTTGTTTCCGTTAGAAATGTAGTCCAATATTGTTTACAAGAATTAAGTCAAAATGGTTGTCGGTTGAATAATACTACAAAGTGGTTGGGTGATCTCATTGTGCCTTCTACTTTTGAAGCTTGGCCTTATAACTCAAATAGTAAATTGGCACACATCTTAGTGGGGCATAAAAGTGAACCTCCCTTCTATTTTTACAGTATTTTTGGTCTTTGCCCACTCAACTGGAAAATCATATGTAATCCTATTACAGCTTCTACTTCTTCTTCAAACCAAGCTAAATCTCTTGTTGTAGGCGTAGGACCCTCATCATATTCACACTTTGCACATGTCTTAATTCATAATATGGACATTACAACCATCCTTAAAGAAGCTTGGTCAAAGGAGAAGACTACAACTGCTCAATCAAGAAAGACAACGGCAAAGAAATCTAAGAAAAGGACCATACTAGAGGAGAGTACTTAAGAGACTGGGAGTATTGAATGTCCTCCCTTAACACGACATAGACCAGATAAAGAACCTGTCATTACTGTTTCTCACATTTCTTCAACTCCTACTTTGCCCAAATTTCTAGTACAACCCATTGGGTTCTCTCGTGAAGTAAACTCTCAAATTCATATCTCTGATCCTCTCTTGACAAAGAATTCTATAGAAATAATACCTTTAACTCAGTTAGTAGTTTCTTCTATTAATCTTCCACACAATGCTCCTTCAGTTGAAGCAGAAAAGATTTTTCCTTGGCGCAATCTATTGGAGTCAGTACAAGCTTCAGTCTCACTCGGTTCTATTTTTCAGCAGTGACAAAATTTAGTGCCCTAACAGTTAAAAAAGGTATTTTCCTCATACCTTACTTCCAACCCAAATGAGTCCCCTTTTTCCCTCATGGAAAAAGCTTCACAAGCCTTATTCTTAGAGCATGGGATTTGGAGTTCGGCCCTCCAAGATACCAATGACCAATACAATGTTAAGGTTGAAAATTTAAAGAAAACTGTAAAAATTGTTGAAGACTCTATGACTAAATTACACCAGGATCATCAAGAGTCTAACAATTTGATTGGAAGACTTGATACCAGAGTCATAACTTTGAATGGAAAATATAACGAGGCCCACATAGAGTGTGAGCATTTAAAAGAGGAGATCAATCAGTTGAAAAATAAGGAATCTATTTTAGAGGAGAAACTCAAAGCTGAAGAGGAACATCATAAAGAAGAGTTGGAGAGTCTATGCCAAACCAATAAGGAGGTCTTCAGAAAATTCCAGAAGGATACCAAGAAGAATCTAAATAAGGCTCTGTCAAAATGGAGGTCCAACTAATTCTACACGCCTAAGAGGCTTCAGGTCCTCTTAATGTAGTCAAATAGATTTAAATTACCTAAGTAACATTTCTATTGAGACACTAAATTTTTGTGTTTACCACCTTGAGGGTGAAGAATGGGAAAACTTTCAAATGGAGTGGAAACAATCAATTGACTTATTCATTCCTACTATGCCTAAAGCTAAAGATGATGAGGAGGACGTAGCAGATGTAGAACAAAATCTTGAAGATCATCCCCCAACAGAAAATATTCCAACTGAATCCATAAATCAACCTACCAAAGGAGATAATTAAATATTTCTTTTGTCTTACCTTGTGCTTCTTTTTCTTTCTTTCCTGAAATACCCTCCCTAATCTATTTATGAAACTATCATTTTGCTCATTTATCATCCTTCTTACTACAATATCTTAAGCATAGAAAAACATGATTCATACATAAAAAATTTTAACGTACCTGAGAGACTAAGCCAAGTTCGACATACTACGCATATAGGGCTCCTTTTCACGTTAACTGCCAGAGGACCAACTGAATCAGGCTCTGATTCATCAAGTTCCACATACTATGCATATACCAACTTGTAATGCCCTCACCTGACCCGATTCATCAAGTCCAGCTTTCAGGCATTACTACATAGAAAACTTAACAAAATTCTCAAAAAATTTGACAAAAACTCCTTAACAAAGACATTTCTTATATAAATTGATTAAAAATTTTGTATCTAAAGAAAAAGGGAAGTATTTGCAGTAACATATTGTAACGGTCTTGCTAATTTAAATTTTTTTATTACAACTTGTAAGTGACATAAGATAGACACTAAAGTCGTAGTCTTTCTAAACATCAATTATTTCTACACGCCCACTGTATGTATAGTATCCCTACTTGCTATTGCTCTAGCACATTCGTAGCATCATTTCCTCAAGCACTTATACTGATGTATCAATACCTAAAACATAAATATAACACTAGTAAATTCAGAGGAACTTAGTGAGTTATGAACACAACTTACTTGCTACAAAGGACTCGTTACAACCATATCTACTTTCGACGTCTTAGACTCTATACTCCTCGATTTAACCATTTTAGCATTTATATAATAATGTGAGGATCAAAGTCTATCAAAGCATACACAGACATAAAGAATAGTAGAAAAATACCTACTACAAATTCGATAGCGTCAACTTCCTCGCGAGTCCGTATGACATATGCTCGAATTGGTGCTCTAGCCTCTAGCTGATAAACAACAACTTCACTCCCATTTCTTGCACCACCTCTAGAAATAGAACCACCACAACTAATTCCACAAACCTTAACCACAAGTGCAAACCTATGAGGTGAGACAGGAGTAACATTATCACTTATTCCACACTCTGGAGCAAAATGCTCTAAATATCCACAACAAAAATAGGCTTGTGACAATTTCCAGCATTCTCCTTGATGCTTTTTCCTGCAATGCTTGCGGTTTGGAACATCAAATCTTGAGCCAAACCTCACACACTACCTACTGACACAGATGGTTTGTCTCTCTCAATTTTTTAGATCTGTCAGACTTCAATGTCGATCCCCAATTACCACGAGAATCCCTAATTTGCTTTGATAGTGAATGCAAATCTCTAATCCAACTCTTTTTTTTTACCCAAAGCTTGCTTTACCATTTTCACTCGTTCAACAAGATTGGAAAATTCTGAGATTTAGTGTGATACAAGTTGTACTCTGAGTTCATCATGTAAACCATGCAGGAAACATTTACAACTTTCAGCTTTGGTAGGTACAAGCTCTAAGGCATATTTATGGAATCACAAAAACTCACATTTGTAATTAGCCACTGACATTTCATTATGTTTCAATAACAAAAACTCTTATTTTCAATCCTCTTAATACAATTCTTTGACGTACTTATTTTGAAAGAACTCCCAATCGACTCACTCATCAAGTACGTGATGTATTACTATCTGCCACCACGTATCCACTTCTTCTTGCAATATAGAAATGAAACAAATTACACATTCATGTGGGGGCACTCAAGTTGCAGAATTCGTTTAGTCGATCCTAACCAAACATTGGTAGTTGAGGGATCAACCCCTTTCAAACCCAAAAACTTGGTAGCACCATAATTTCGTAATTCTGTAATTGGAGCTTGTCGAACAACAGACACAATTACTATCGTAGGAGCAGCTCTCGCCACTCGCTAAAGCTTCAGCAATAGCTTGAAGTAGGGTCGAATCACCTTATCCCTCATTTCTGTCTTTGTTAATCCTAGATGGTTGAGCACTAACTGAATCAGCACTCAGTGCCACTGATTTGATCCTAATCCCATTCTCAATGGAGTGACCGTTACTATGGATACTTTATTCAACTTCATTCCTGGATTCTCCTGATATCGTTCACTATAAAACAGAAAGAATATAATCAGCATCCAAATATCGACTCAGACTAGACTTAAATTGGTATGTACCTCTAGACTCGACTTAAATTGGCATGTACCTCTAGACTCGACTTAAATTGGCATGTACCTCTAGACTCGATTCTAAGCTGGATTTAGTCTGCGAATCAACTAAACGTATAACTCTGACACCAATAATTGTAAAACCCCTTACCTCCGGTCTGGTCGCCGAACATGAGTAATAGGATGCTACAAGCAAGTACAAACAATTAATTATAAGTTCCATTCACATACTATGAAATGTAATAATTTAAATTTTATAAGGAGTTAATTGTGAAATTCATGCATGACATAAGATTGAGTTATAAGATTTCAAAGTTTTAGAGTTGGTATCGATAAATTATAGCTGAGTATCGATACTGTATCGATACCTTATTAAATAATGATACCAAATTATGATTTTGTTTATTATGGAAAAATAAGGTATCGATCTATATGAAAAAGTATTGATACTCATATAAAAATTAGAACCATTTTGGCATTCTATTTGTCTTAAAACTGTTCATATGATCAAGTATCGATACCAAATGACAAACTATCGATACTTGAGCTCAGAAATGGTAAAATCTTATCTTTAAAATATCAATTTCATGCCCAAATCACCTACAACTCAAATACTAACCATAGCTATAATTGTAGATCTAAAAACATTTAACAAGAGCATACCAATATGCCTCATAATGCACTCCAAAATAATTAAGCCAAAAATGTATGGATTCAATTATTCAATCATTTCACATTTGATTTCATATTAGCCTTATAACCTAAGTACTAGAACTACCAAATCTTTTCAAGCAAAGCATAGGTATGAACATCAAACGAACCAAATCATTTCTAAGGCATAACCTAAGCATACTATCCATCATACTATTTCCAAGCATCAATTAAAACAGATCACATAGCATGATATTTTCTCAACCATTAGATCATTAGGTATATAACCCAAACAACCTATCAAGACATCAACAACATAACTATTAGTATCACATATATAAACACTTATATACCTAATATCCAAAATACCAACAAGATACAAAACATCATTATAATCAAAAGAATTCCTAGGTACATGCCAATACAAAAAATGATCACATCACCAACACTTGAGTCTGGGATTGTCGCTGGATGCTGAGTCGATGATCAACGAAAAAACAAAACTGTACACTGAGTATAAGTCAGTGGTATTTCTATAATCCGAATAATTAAGCATAATAGAGATTATTAATATGCAAAATTTAAATTGAGTAATGACATTAATGCGAATTTATCAATTCTTTGATCACAACCAATTCATCATTTTAATATCATTACATGACAATTATATCTCATATTACATATGATAAATCTATTCATACATGGACATATTCCATCTAAACTTTCAATTCATATACATTCATTGATCTTCATCATTCATTATTCACATTTCCATCCACCATTTCGTTTCCTATTTCACATTTCAATTCCAATTCTCATATTCTTAACATTCACAAACAGTTCTAACTGCAACTATTTAAGAGTAGTTCAGATTATAGAAACACAAACCGTAAACTCCAAGCTATTTGTCGATGACTTTGTCTTTCCCTTTCTTTTTCGAGAATTCGAGCCAACATTAGATACAGATTAAAACAAACAAATTATTTCATCAGTATTCAACTATTTTCACATTCAAATTAGAAATTATGCAAATTTTTCATTTTATTCAATTTAGTCCCTAAAATCGGGACTAACATAAATTTCGCATTTGGCCCTCTAATTTTATGCCAAATTCACTAGCTTCTCACTAGGACTTTCTATTTTTCAATTGTACCAAAAAGTTCATAATTTGTACATTTTAGTCCCTATTACACAATTGAACCAAACTGAGCTTGAAACTTTGAAACCCTGAGTCGTGTGCTGAAGTTTCTTTTCTCTTTTGGTTTTGATTTTTTGAAGATGGAATGGATGAAAATAATTCGCGTAAACTACCAAAATAGGCACTTTTGCTTTCCTTGAGTTATATTTTAGTCAATTATGTTTGAAATGTTACGTTTTAGCCACTTACGTCATCATGTTGTAACACTTTAGTCACTAAACTGTTAATTATCGTTAGTGGTGTAACGAAAAGCTGATGTGCCACGTTAAATCATCATTTCAATCAAAAAATTTAGGTTAAATTATATAATTGGTCCCTATATTATTTTTCATTTTGAGAAATTTAATTTTTTTCTTTCATGTTCTTCTAACGTTCCTCTTTTTTCTTTATTTTCCATTCTCTTTTGCTTGTCCCTCTATTTTCCTCTCTTCTTCATTTCTTTTAACGTAAATTTTCTATGTTTTACATTTTTTAAAACTAGTCCACAAGCTTGCCTTGCTCGAAAAAGTTAAATTGTTTAAAAAAAGAAGTATCGGGATTAGTTTTAACAAATTAAAAACATAGAAAAACTACGTTAAAAGAATGGAGAAGAGAGGAAAACAGAGGGAGAAGCAGAAGACAATGGAAAATAAAAAAGGAAAGTTAAAAGAACATAAAAGAAAAAAACTTAAATTACTGAAAACAAAAAAATATGGGGATTGACTGTATAAATTAACCTAAAATTTTTATTTGAACTGATGATTTAACGTGCCATGTCAGCTTATCGTTACACCGTTAACGAAAATTAACAGCTCAGTAACTAAAATGTTACAATGCGATAACCTAAGTGACTAAAATGTAACCTAAGGTAAACAAAAGTAACTATTTTGGTAGTTTACCCAAATAATTTTGATGTTTCCACTATCTTTATTTTGTTATAATTTATGTTTTATTTTATATATTAACTATTATATTTATAACATATTTTTTTTAACATTTAACCTATACAACTATCGTAGACTATCAAAAATTCAAAGGTTTAATTGTCTTATAAGCCCTTTAATCATATTCTACATTATGATTTAATTATAATTTGACTTTTTGCATTTTTACGGTTTAATTCTTGTACCATAATTAAGCATTAAATCAACAAATTTACCTGATCAAATTTCAATTCACTTCTAATATAACTTCATAATTTTTTTTATTAAAGTCAGATAATCCTAAGGATTTGAGAATGGAAGTAGTAATTTGAATTTAAAATTTGAAAATTTGAAACTTAATTTGAAAGAGTGGAAATATTTTAAAAACTTAAGTTCTGAAAGCTAAAATTTGGAGAAACAAATTTTTGATCTCTCTATTGGGGATTTGAAGTTGTGCCTTTTATTTTCAAACTGAGAGTCTTTTATAGAGGGGCTCTTTTCTTTTGACAATCTCTTTCTTTGAGGGATCTTATCCCTTACATCATGTCCTAAAATTACATATTGCTACTTTTCAGAGAATATATTCTCTTATTACAAACGCAAACTACAAACTTTTTTTTCAAAGAATATTTACTGTTCACGCCAGAGAATATTTACTATTCACATCAGAGAATATTTATTGTTCATTCGTCTTTTCTTACAGGGAATTTTCTCTGTTCATCTTCATTGATCTCTTATCTTTGCATCATTTTTTTCTTAGTTCTCGTAATAATTACTAAGGTGGTATTGTCTGCAAGATCCACTGTTTTGATTGAAGACGTTGAAGATTTCTTGTCTTCTAATCCAGAATCCATTGAGCTAAGCATTTCAACCATGAGTTTTTGGTATTCCTTCTTGGTCTTGGCCTGAGCTAACATTGGACTAATTGTTGGTTTTGCTTGAATAAATTTTGTTGTGGTTTGATTTGGGGCTGCGAACTTACATAATCTTGGATTCTTGTTGAAAAAATTATCCAAATATTTTGAATCATATTTTTCATCATTAAATTTTTCTCACCATTTAGTTTTGAAGTTTCAAACTAATAATGAAATTCCAACACATGGATCCTGGTTATAAAAGTAATTCCAGTAAACAATCCAAGAAATGCACAATTTTGAGAAAAATGGATTATTCTGTAGATGTGCTTTTGGTCTAGTTCGGGCTGAAATTTGTCAAAGAATTTGAGCCATAAGTTTTGAATCTTTTCTGGTAGGATATCAAGATGATGGTCCATACCAATTCCACCATTCTTGGAACCAATATAGGAATTTGAGGTACCATATTTGAAATATATAAGCCAAGAATGTCTCATATGTTGATTGTTCATTAGGAAAGCATTGTACCAGGCCATTTGGTAATCCCAATATGTGAAATATGGGTGGTGGTCTATTTTGGGGGTAAATTTACCTTGAAATTTCTTTGAATATTTTGGGTTTTCACCCCAAACTCTTGGTCGAAGAATTTTTAGTATTTGCGTTGTTGAATGGGTGATAAAATTTGGGTCTTTTGAGTCTGTGTAGTGTTTGAACAATACTGATCCATTTTGAACCAGTATATATTTTTAGTATATATTCGTCATCCATTGAAAAGTTCTTTTGCAAGTATATGTGGAGGTTTTTCTGCAAATTCTTCATCCATCATAATTTTTTTCAAAACACTTGTTTGGAAAATATTGTGAGGATTTTTGTGTAGCAGTCTATGAAGACACTACTACTTCTTTTGGAAAAACATACTGGAGAGATGTTTCTTTTAAAATATTTTTGAGAGATTTTGGTTTCTGTAAAACAATCTCTCTATTTTTTAAAATCTTTGTTGCTTCACCAGCAATTTGTTCGAGAGGAGTTTCCTCTTTCATTTGAGAAAAGGCTAACTCCACTTCTGGAGATTAAAAAAGGGATTCGATCCATTTTTTGATTTGTGAACCAAATTTATTTGGATCCTATGCATCCTGAAGGTATGCATTTTTTGAGGATTTTGATGAGGATGACGATCTCTCATTTTCTTCTTCAAGGTAGATTTCATACCAAGACTTAATTGATTTTGAGAAACTTTGGGTTTTGGGTGGTTCTCCTATTTTTCCTTTTCATTTGTGTCGAAGTTTGGGTGACATTTTTTAAGAAAATCTCTGGTGAGAAAATCAGGCAAAGAATTAGTTTTTCCTTTAATGTATTCAATATCAAAATCAAATATGCTCAAAATAGTCTGTCATCTTGTAACAATATGTTTTGAGGCAATATTTTGAACATCTTGTGAAAATCAAATATGCTCAAAAGAAATTTTTTATTTAATAAATCACTGTGAAATTTTGTAATGTATAAAACAAATGATAAAAATTCTTTTTTAATAGTATTATAATTTTTCTGAGTTGGATTCCAGTGTTGGGAGGTAGATTTGACTATTTACTCTTTTCCTCCCTTAACTTCTTTTAGAATCCCACCATACCCTATTTTAGAAGCATCTGCTTCTACTATCTTGGGGGCATTCGGATTAGCTAAATATAAGCAAGAAAGTTTAGTAATTGTTTTTTTTTTAATTTGGGTGATAATATTAGTGTGGTCATTTGTCCAAGGTTGTGGATTCTTTGTGAGCCTATCATATAAGGGCTTACATAATTTGCTAAGACCTGGAAAAAAGTTTATGACATAGTTTAGGCTTCTTGAGAATCTTTGTAATTGGACTTTATCAAGAATTTGGTTTGGGAATTTGCTGGCGAATTCTTTGGACATTTCCGTTGGGGTAATGGTTCCTTGGGTAATGTAATGACCTAGAAACCATACCTTGGTTTGGAACAAACTTATCTTGGATTTAGAAACTACTAAACCATTATTTTTTATGACTTTTACAAATATGGATAAATGTTTGAAGTGTTTTTTTTCTAAATTTTCAAAAAACACTAATACCTCATCAATGTATACTATTGTGAATTGAGAATATTGGTAAAAAGCAATATATCATTCATTATTCTTTGAAATTCAGATGGAGCATTTTTTTAATCCAAAAGGCATGATATTTCATTCATATTGTCCAAATAGTACAATAAATGACGTTTTGTATCTTTCTTCTTTTATTTGGATTTGACAAAGTCCTGATTTCGTGTCAAATTTTGAGAAAATATTTGCATTGCAGAGTTTTTATAATAAATCATTTTTATTTGGTATTGGGTACCTAATTTATTTTAAAGCTTGAATGAGAGGTTTGTAATTAATTACCAATCTTGGAATTCCTCTTTCGAGTCCTGGATTTTTCATTACATAAAATGCTGAACAACTTCAAGGAGAACTGCTTTTCCTAATTATTATTTTTATTAAGAAGATCTTGTATTTATTTTTTTTAAAATTCTTTCATTTCTTTGTTCATTTGTATTGGCCTTGCTGTTGTTGGTATTTGTCTTTCATCAAAATTATTTTCATATGGTAATGTTATTTCATGTTTTTTCCTATTCCAAAAAGCATTAGGAATGTCAGAACAAATTGTTGATTCTATATCTTTTTTGATTTGATTTATCCTTTTTTGGACTTCTCTTTTTTCTAATTGTTCAGTCAATTTTTTAAAACATATTACTTCTTTCAAAAAAGAGATTTGTTTCTGTTTATAATTAATTAAATTATTGATTTGCCCATTATAGATGGATAAAGATTTTAATAAGTTGATATTTCTTATTTTGGGTCTTTCTACAAAAGGAAATTTTATTTTAGTGTTTAAAACTTTGGTAGAGATTGAATTATTTGTTACTTTATATAGTTTGAGTAAGGATATGAATGACGTTCCTAATATGACATCTTAGGTATTATCTTTTACCATTAGAAAACATGTTTGATATTTTATACATTTGCAGCTTTAAGAGATTCTGATGTTTTGTCACAATACTTTGTTGAAATTATTCCTTCTCTAATACATTTTTGATATGCTCCTATATCAAAAAGGGTTATTATTTCTAATTAAAATTCATTATTTATAATAATATTTATTTTTATTAAATATCTTTGGATACATACCTCAGTGAGAACCATCATATATTCCTATGTATTTTCTTTAGGCTCGGGTTCAATTTCTAACGAACTATTTTCTGGGATTTCATGTTTTAAAGTTTGCATTTGTTTTTTCATTTCTTGTTGCTCCATTTTAAGCTGAGAAAGTTCCAATTTAATTTGTTTTATTTCTAATTGTAATTCAGAATTTGTAATTTGTCTGAGTTTTATTTTTTCATATATATTAAATATTATATCTTGTATATTGTACATTTGTGATTGACAAGAGATAATTTGTATATTATCACAATTCACACTAAAATTGGTGATCTGATCATTCTGAATCTGCTTCCATTAAACTAACAAATTGGAGTCTTTTCTTTGCATCCCACAAATTCTCTGAAGAATAATGATTTAACTTTCGAGTCTGTAGTAATCGAACTAACATAATTCGAGAACATTACTATAAATAATGAATTCTTCCCTGGCTTAAGTTGAAGTAATTAACTAACTTGACAAAAAAATTTCGATGTTTTATTGTAATAACTTCATCATCGGCAATGAAATTGTTGAGAAATTCTTAATAAATCGTATACAATACATATTTTGAAATGTTGAGCATGCTCTGAATTAGTTTTATAACAGATTACTACATCATCAATGTAGAAAATCAATGAATCCATCGAACTGTGACTGAAAAGAAACCCGATTCACCAAAATTCAAATGCTACAGGGAATTATTTAATACGAAAAATATAACTAGAAACTCGTAATGCTCATAACGAATTTTGAACACTATTTTCGATTCATTTACATCTGTAACTCACAACTGATAGTAACTAGATTGGTAATCTATGTAACAACCCAAATTTAAGGTTATCGAAACAGTGGTTTCGGGACCACAAATCCAATGAGAAAAATTTTATTTTTATTATATTTTTATGGCCTACAATTTCACGAAAAGATTTCGTGTAAATTTCGTTCAAAAATTTTGACGTTTGGGCACTCAATTTAGTCAAAAGGACTAAATTGTAAAAAGTGCAAAATTTGAGTTCTATATGTTAGAGGTGGCCAATTGTTATGAAATCTTAAATTGGAGGTCTTTATATGGTAATTAGGTCATTTATTAAGTTGGTGGACAGAAATGGACATGGTTAGGCATGTTTCCAAAGTTTTTCATTAAGGGCATTTTAGTCATTTAGTTATTAAAATGAATTAAAAAAATTAAAAGCCAATTTTTGATCATCTTCTTCATTAGGCCGAATTTAGCAAGGGGAGAAGCCATAGTTATGGTTTTCAGGCTTCCAAGCCCCATAGTAAGTGATCCCAAGCCCCGTTTTAATGTTCTTTACGTTTTCGAGATTCCGGTAGCTTAATTTATCTTATTCTAGCAATAATTTAACCTAGGGTTTATATTTGGAAAAATACCCATAGGTGAAAAGTGTTTATTTTGATGTTTTATGATAGAATATGAAGTTAGAAATTATATTAAACAACTTTTGCTAGTCGATTTTAACCGAAAACGAGTAAAACCCCAAAATCGGTAAAATACCTAATGTTCATAAATACATGTTAGAGTGGTAATTTGATGTTTTCATAGAAGATAAAAATGTTCAGCGTGTTATAAAACAGAAGAATAAGGATGAAGTTTAATTTCCGAGCCTTGGGGAAAAATGTAATTATGTAAAAGTTTAGGGGAAAATCGTAATTTTGAAAAAATTAGAGTCGAGGGCTGTTTTGATGAATGTGAGTATTAAATAAGTTAAATTTTCTATTTTAGATCAAGAAGAACGAAACTCGAGGTTAGACAAAGGGAAGAATAAAGTTGAAGACTAAGTCGGTGAATTGGGCTATATTTGGTCCCGAGGTAAGTTTACGGTAAATAAATGTAATATTTGAATAATTATTATTAATGCAGTTAATTTCCAGCAATTATATATTTATTTTATGAAATTTTTTAATGCTAACTCAAGTATGAGATGACAAAGAATCAGTGTTAAAAGGCCCCGTTGAAACATGATAAATGTATTGGATACAAATGTCATGACATTTGGTTAAAGAGATCCCATGTAAGACCATGTCTGGGACATGGCAGTGGCATCCTTGAGATCATGAGAGGTCCCATGTAAGACCATGTCTGGGACATGGCGTTGGCACTGAGATGAGAGGTCCCATGTAAGACCATGTCTGGGACATGGCGTTGGCACCGAGATGAGAGGTCCCATGTAAGACCATGTCTGGGACATGGTGTTGGCACCGAGATGAGAGGTCGCCCGTAAGACTATGTTTGGGACATGGCATGGGCACCGATATGAGAACATCCCATGTAAGACCATGTCTGGGACATGGATTTGGCATGCTATGATCAGAAGAGACCCAAGTATCCTTATTATTCCAATGTGGCTCAACGGGATAGTAAACGAATCATATACATGAAAGTTCAGTTAAAAGCAAAAATGGCAAGCTTAGATGAGTTATAAAATTTAAGAATTTATTAAATTAGCAATTGATATTCAACGATGCAACAAGAGAAGAGTAAGTTATGCACACAAGTATACTAAGTAAACAAGCAAGAGAACTAGAATGAGATTGACTAAAGAGTAAACTAGAGATATAGACACTTGAGTTTAATTATTTGTGTTTAATGTTGTTATTTATTTGCTAGTAAACTTACTAAGCTTTATGCTTACTTCTATTATTTCTCTCTCTTATAGTACTGCAAAGCTACTTCAAGGATCCTAAAGAAGTCGGAGATTGTCCACACTATCAACCACAACTACTCGGTATTTTATGATGAAACACGTTTGAGTTATGGCATGTATAAGGATTTAGTTATTTTGCATGTTTGTAATTATGATTTTTCTAAAGAATGTTGTGTAAGTATATGATGATGAATGGTTATTAAAATGGTTAAGTATGAAGGTGTTTGTTGTTATAAGAGTCTATGTAATAAATTATGCATGGAAATCATGAAAGGGGTAAAATTTTGCAAAGAAACAGAATTCAGGCAGCAGAGTGATGTGACTTTGAAAAATCACATAGGATAGTATATAATTAGTTAGAATGTGAATGATATATATATTGAAAGCTTATTTAGTCTATTTTCATGGAAAATAATGGTTTAACAAAAGAAATTTTATATTTTGAGATATGTGAATTTTAGTGAGACAGGGTCAGATCTATTTTTGGAGTCCCCTGTTCTGAGTTTAGAAAATTATGAGTTATAGTTTATATTTATAGATTCCTTATTCAGTCTATTTTCTGTAGAAAGAAGTGAGAACTTCATATGAAAATCCTACAGTGAGAAAACTTATTTTTAGTGGCAAGAGGTCAGGATAGTTAAGTGGTGAAACAGGGGTGACTTTAACTAATAAACTGTACTAATTGGCTGAACCAAAAATTCTAAAAATTTTATGGTAGGAATGTATATGAGTCTAGTTTCAGGGAAAATTTATGGAATTAAATTTTAAGTCTCGTAGCTTGAGTTATAATCAATTTAGTAACTTCTGCGCGATTGGACAGATTTGTTGTAAATAGTGAAATTAATTTTCAAAACAAGTTTTTATGCTCTAAATTAGTAAGATAAGCTAAGTAATGCCTCGTGCTCGACTTCGGCAACGGTCTCGGGTAAGGGGTGTTACAATCTATCTTTGAAACACAGCAGCACTTTTCAACTAATCGAATAGGTCTTCAATACGAAGTAACGAATGTTTATTCTCTATCGTGACTTTATTCAACCACTAATAATTTATTTACAAACTCATCGAATCGTCTTTCTTTTTCACAATATAGTACAAGCGTATTCCAAAATAATTCACTCATTCAAATAGAACCTTTGTCGATTGATTCTTGCAACTAAACTTTTAATTCTTTTAATTCGGTTGGAAACATTCTACACAAAACAATTGAGACTGGAGCAGTTCCGGGTGTTAATGTTATGACAACCTCGATGTCTTGCTCTGGCAATTGACTTTGCAATTTTGTAAGAAGAACGTATGTAAACTTGCAAACTGTTGACAACTGATCCACTTTCATTTCAGATACTCTAAACTCCAAGATATAAATTAAAACATATCACAACCTCTTCGTATAAATTTTTGTGCAAATATTGTTGAAATTTCATTTGAATCACCATCAGATTTATCGGTTTTAATGTAAATCAATTCACGACTCTGATGTCTCAAATTAATTTGTTTCTATTGGCAATTCACCACTACGTCATGAACAAACAATCAATATATTCTCTATATAACATCAAATTCGATAAATGGTAGTAGCATCAATTCAATGAGAAAATTATAGCCCTAAATTTTCAATGAACACTATTTTCAAACCATGTAACACCCTTAACCCGGCCAAGATGTTATGGCAAAATATGGGCATGTCACGAAAAAGGATTTTAAATTATAACTCTTAAGTTAAAACGAATCGTTTTATTACTTTATCCATCAGATTCTTAATAGTCGAAAAAACTTGAGTTTATAATCTTATTTGAAACCATTTTAAGTTATCAAGAATTACAGCGGAAGTTTGAAAATTGTTTTATTCAAAACCAAGCTCGTGTTCTCAAGCATCATTTGTTTGCGTAAAGTGTTTTTGTCAACATTGCAGAAAAGAAAGAAAAACCAAATCCAAATCCAAAAGTTAAAACCATGCAGTCCAGAGAGTCACACAAATTACAAACTCTCAAGAAAAAAAATATCTTAAAATAAAACTGATACTATTAAATAAAAACAGTTTTCTATCGAGTGGTCACCATTAAGCCCCCGTCACATCGACCTGCCTAAGTTTGTGGATTACCTGAACAGAACAGACAAGCAAATGTGAGTTTTATTAAATTAAATGTGTAACCCAACAGAAATAGTCATGCAACATACACAGAATTCCATATACAGCCAGATATAGATTCGGACCTAAGTCCTCAATAGTAGCAGTTATCAGAATCAGATAACAGATCAGACATAGAGAATCCTACCCTCATCCTCTACACACCATCTCCGTCCATCCCATCACACCATGTGGGGTTAAAAACACACACCCATCCCTACACACCATATAGTGTCAATGCGACACATAACAAATAATATGCAATCAAGCTGCCATAATATAGGCGAAAGGTCGTCGTACAGATCACTTCCTCAACATATCCAAATCCTACCCCAAACTAAAATACAGAATATATAATTAATAGAATAACATGCTTAAAACATGCTCGTATATAGATAACATATATATACTCAAATAGAACAGTCAGACATACATATCAGAGTCCTACTCAGATCAGACTATCAGAATATCTGATCACATGAATTAGGGTTTGGTTAGCCCATGCCGACCCTACGGTAGGTCCACAGTCGATCAGAACAACCCGTAGGACCCTTTGAAAAATTTTAGAATTCGGGGCCCACATGCACGTGTGGGCCCACACGCGCAGAATGGCCTTGCCCATGTGGCCCATACAGCCTAGCCCAAAACCCACATGCCCGTGTGGCAAGCTTGTGTGGCCCACACACCCAACCTAGCCTAGCCAATGTGGCCCACACGGCCATACTCCCACCTTTACACAGCCTTTTCAAGCGTAATGCCACACCTTCGTCGGTCACACAATCATGTCTCGCACACGGCCAACCACACGACCAGGCACACACCCTTGTGGCGTCGATAATGCCCTTTTTTTGGCTTTCGTCGAACCTCAATTTTTCATGTTTAATGTACACACCTGGTTCGATTTCAAAGTTCTTCTAAAGGTGATGATCCCAATACTTATAATCATCAATACTTTAACAATTCAAACCATATAAACTCTCGAATTAATGATTCAACAACATCAATGTTCTTAACATGATGAAAAACCCTAACAACCGTAACCATACAAAATTTGGTGGGCTCATGTACCCTTGAAGACAGCGACCCACAACAATTACTCTGCTGGAGAAACACCCACTGACTCGCAATTCTCCTCTAATCGATTATCAAAAAATAAACCAAAGGGAACAATGGTCAAAAGAAAACCCCTTAAACACACTACAACACAAACGAACCCCCAACTTATTCATCAATTTCCATAACCAAAACTTAAATAAAGTCACATACTTACCAAAAAAATAGCAATCGAACTTGCATAAAAAAGATTTCCCCAAACCAAACTTGAAATTCTTGAACAAGAAAGTAGACAAAGAAAAAACAAAAGAAAGAAAACCCAAAGAAAAAGAACATAAAAAGAACTGATTGATTTTTAGAAGAGAGAGGAAAAAGAAAAGAAAATGAAAATAATCAAAAAGATTATCCCAACTCCCCTATTATCCCACTAACTAACAAATCTCCCAAAGCCGACCCACTACTCTTATCCACTCTTAGAATTTCAACTCATCCAAATTCCACGACACGACCGATACACACAAAAGCAAAAATTACATTCTTCGCTCGCACGAGTGCTCAAACACGAAACCTTAAACAAGCTAGCACCTTACCACTTGAACCAGTAGGCTCATTCTGATATAAATTTACCAAAAATATAATATAAGCCCACCCAACAGGGATAAGGCTCGGACCAAAAATAACAAAGTTGCCAAAAGTGGGATTTGAACCCAAGACCTCATACACACACCTAAATCACTTAACCACTGAAGAAGATACATATTTGTCAGAGTTTACCAAAACCAACATAAATTATTCAAGGCATTACAAACCGAATCAACTATGAGTATATGATCTGAAGGATTTATTACTTGTCACCACATATTAAGTTGACTCAACCAATAAAATTTTTATGTTACTAACGTTTTGCTTATATGTATGAATGTGTTGTTCTAGTGTCAATTAATGCATACATGTCGCATGCAAAATAATCTGCGATTCTATGCAAGTATACACGTCTGTTCAAGTAAAAAAATGATGAGCGAGTATCGTTCCCACGAGGATCGGATTGAGGCACAAAAGTAGTCAGGTTACTATAATAAAATGCGATTAATGCTATGGAAAAGTCAATGATAAATATGCAGTGGCAAATAGTGGACTAATGATGTAAGTAATACATGGAATTAACGAATAATTGGAAATATTATGGCCAAATTGAAAGCAGAAATGTAATGGCAATAACGAGAGATTATCTTAACATAATGTAAATAGAGAAATAAACAACTAAATATGTTGTGGCAAAGATACTATGACAAAGAATAAGGATAGAGTGATGTTGATTCGGAAGGTCGGGATTACCCAGAATCGACCCTTATTGTCAATAATGCTTTGGCAAAATCGTATCTACTTTACTGCACAGAAAAGTTCTAAAGTGGTCTACCTCTCGCGAGGAAAAAACCTCAAGTTACCTTGCCCGTGTCTAGAGGATTTTTAGATATCTTGCATGGGTTCCTTCTGTATGATCATGACTGTATGTCTAGAGTCGACTATAAGTGTCTATTGAATACTTGTTCATTTCATTTAATTTTAATCCAACCAATCCAACCCTTTTGGAATTAAAATCAGTTTATAAGTATACGAACAGTCTTCTATGTCTAGAGATCATTGCAATTTAATTAAGAAATAAGAACACACAAATGAAACAATAAAGTAAATCAGATATATATTGCATCAATAAAAACAGTTTACGGTTTCATCAAAGTTAATCCCAAGCCTATGAGATTTAGCTCGTGGGATGGTAATAAAAATTCAAACCAAAATATCATCCGACATGGTGATCAACCACTATAATTCAATTGTTTGAAAGAACACTTAATGGAAATAGCGGAAGAACATCAAAAAATAGCTTTCGCATGCCCAATCGACAATTTGGAAGCATAGCATCCTATGACAGCTAAGGAGGACTGTCTTTGACTTACTTTCTTTTACGCAGTCGAACCCTTATTCACGCTTTAGGATCTCTCCCACTTTTTGTTCGTCGTTTATGAGGTCCTCTTCATCAATTTTTATAGATAGATTAGGCTAGGGTCGGCTAACAGCTCATGATTATCTTCTCCTCTTTTAAGCGGGTTTATCTGGTACAAGTTTGAATTTGAATTTGAACTGTTGTGTGAAAAATGTTAACTTGATCTTCCGGATATTGCCATGGCATCCGTGCTGGCAAGCTATCTGCACTTTGCCCTGACTAAACTTCACTCATTTATTTCCTCGTTCCAAAACCTATTCTTGTCACATCAATACAAAAAAATAACTCTACTATAAGTGATTAAAAGCATGTCATTCCACCATAGTCGAAGTCCTAATGCCATATTAAAAATGCTAACTAAAAAGTCCGAAAAATGAAACTAAATGTACTTAACTACAGGCAATTAGCTAGGTCTAAAGGCATGAAATATAACTCTTCTCAAGAGTTATCAATACACATTAACATCAGAGATAGAAAAGGTAACAACAATATCATTAAGAACTGAAGCTTCATTATGTATTCGGATCACATAAGCTTTAGCAAAATTTTGAGCTTCGGATCAAACGACTATATCTTTTATCCCACTTCTATTGACTCTAGTTGTGCTTCAATCTCCTAGCCATTTGCCTCTTCTAGAAATAACAGCAGGTCTTACATTCTGGTCTCTATTTAACTAAGTTCGATTCATGCAATCTTCCTTAAAATAATGGGGAAATCCACAAATAAAATAGAATGTGTCTTTTAAACTACACATTCTATATTTCGGCCACAATGGTTGCATTCATGTCTATTTACATTTTGAACATGACAGCATTGACTACGAAAGGGCATCAATGATCTCAAACTATTCTGTCTCATTCGATCTCTGTCAAATAACCTTGATGGTGTTGAAAAACAACTACTCAATTCTTTCATTTTCTTTTATAGAATAGTAGAAAATGTTCTGGGTGTGCTACATTTATTGAACTCACGAGCTTCTGTTACAAACTATTTCTTCTGATTGCATACTTATTCCATATGCTGAACTTGACTTGACTTGACAAAATTACAACCTCTTCAATTTCCAATATACTCAAGGCCTGATTTAATACACCAGTACGAAGCCTGCTAGGCTCAAGGCCTGATTCAATATCTCCACTATAACTCACTTGCATTAATAATTTCCATCAACATACATTATTTAATTAAAATCACCTTAAATAATAATGTAAATCAAATTTCAAATAATTTAATATATCAATATATAATATGAACTTCCCTCGACAATAACTGTTGTAAAAACGAAGTTGACAACTAGTTTGACACTTTAGTTTTTCCTCGGTTTAGATCCCTTTGTTCGTTTATTTATCTATATAATAATTTTCATTCAATTAAACCATTCAAATAAGTTAAAATAATTAATTCAACTAATCAACCTTGTCGATAAGAAATTAACAAAACTTCCACCAATTTTTACCTTTTATTCAATTTGGTCCCTAAATCCAAAATTTGCAATTTAACTATTTTTAATTAAAATTCATGCTAGCCAATTTTTACCTAGTCTTATAAAAACCCATATTTATCACCAATTAACAATATTTTCCTTGAATTTTACCATTTTCCTAAATAAATCCCTAAACCTTAAAATCATAAAAAAATTACTTAAAAAACATGTTTATTTAACAACCAAACTTAACAATCTACCATAAAACTTCAAAAACATATCAAATTCATCCATGGAATAATTTATAACATTTAACAGTTTTACAATTTGACCCTCAGGTTAGTTAGATTAAGCTAATATGAGCTCAAAAACATAAAAATTACTAAAAACGGGACAAAATCACTCACCATGCCTGAAGAATCAAGCTTGGTCAAATCTTAAGCTTTTTTCCATGGTGAATTTTGGCTAAAATTATGAAGGAAGAAGATGATACAATTGTTTTACCTTGTTTTAGTTTATTTTTAATTTAATTACCAATTTACCCTTAAAATTAACCTTTAAAATCCAACAAATTAAGGTCCAAAATCATCCATCATCTAAATATTTGATATAATTACCATATAAGCCCATTACTTTATATTTCTTTAACAATTTAACCCATTAACTAATAGAAACTTACTTTTGCAGCCTTTACGATTTAGTCCTTTTAAATTAATTAACTATTTAAACAATAAAATGTCTTAACCAAACTTTAATATGATCCTAATAATACTTCATAAATATTTACGGGATCGGTTTATAGAAACGAGATCCTGATAACTCCATTTCTAAAACCACTTGACTTTAAGGAATTACCACTTGAACCAAATTATTTGTTCAAATTATATAAATAACCAAATAAAAAGTTATTATAATATTATATTTGGTTCGCAATTATGAAATAATTCTATTTACTAACAAACTCATCAAATTTGTGGCCCCAAAACCACTATTTCTGACATGATAGAAAAATAAGTTGTTACAAAGTCTTTCCCCGATTCAGGCAAGGTTAGAATTGGCACTTCAATCAACATCTTTTTCAATTTCTCAAAACTTTCCTGGCATAGATCGCTCCAAACAAACTGAACATTCTTTTGCAATAACTTCATCATCGGCATAGCTATCTTCAAAAACTCGTTTAGGAACCTTCGGAAGTCACCAGCCAATCTAAGAAAATTGCGAACTTCTGACCCACTTCTCGGTTCTTTCCACTGTATTATAGTCTCGATCATTTTTGGATCAACCCTAATCCCATCAACTGAAATAACATGCCTAAGAAACACAACCTTGGCTAACCACTATTCTCATTTGCTAAGCTTTCCGTACAACTATTTTTCTTGTAACACTTGCAAAATGATCCAAATGTGCTGTTTGTGCTTAACTTCAGATTTCAAACAGATCAAAATGTCGTCGATGAAAACCGCCACAAACTAATCCAGATATGGTTGGAAAATGTGGTTCATGGGATCCATAAATGCTGCAGGAGCTTTTGTCAAACCGAAAGGCATCACCAAGAATTCGTAGTGGCCATAATGCATACAAAATGTCATTTTTGGTACGGCATTATCTTTCACTTTCAACTGATAGTAACCCGATCTCAAGTCAATCTTGGAAAAGACTGAAGCTCCTTTCAACAGATCGAATAAATCATCATTATGAGGTAGGGGTATCGATTCTTAACCGTCAATTTATTCAGTTGCCAATAATCTATACAAGCTGCAATGAAACGTCTTTCTTTTTAACGAACAATACTGGAGCTCCCTAGGGTGATATACTAAGGCGTATAAATCTGTGGTCTAGTAAATCTTGCAAATGAACTTTTCTTTCCTTCATCTCTGTCAATGCCATATGATAAGGGGAAATTGGCTCCGAAATCGTATTAGGGAACACTTCAATTGCGAACTCAACTTCTCGATATAGTGGTAATTCCCAGTAATGCTTCAGGAAACACGCCGAGGAATTCACAAACAGTTCGAAGCTTGTTGATCTGACTATCACCAGCATTCGATTTAATAACATAGGCTATAAATGATATGAGTTGAACCACTCGTTCTAACACCATTCAGCTCAATCATGCTACCATCGAAACTCTGAACTAGAAACTTCTTTTTATGGCAGTCCAAAATCACTCTGTGCTCGGTTAGCCAATCTATACCAAAAATTAGATCAAAATCGTGAATGGATAATCAACAATTCAACTAAAAAAGTTACGTTCTAAATATCTAACGGACATCACCTACACACTCGATCAACTAAGGATGAGTTTGGATGGGCAGTGCGTTTACCTGCGGTTAGTGTAAAAACAGCAGTGGCGGTGAGATTAGATTCTGCAACGATACTGTAGCGTGAGACAAAAAGTAAGCTAAACGCACCGCACCGCACCACACCCAATCACCCATCCAAACCTACCCTAACACTAATTGCCCCAAACGACTCGATACAACCATAGCTACTTTCAACGTCTCAGACTTTATATTCCCTAATTTAACTGGTTCAACATTATATAAGAATGTAAGGATCCAGGATTTATCAAAGTGTAAACAAACGCAAAGAACAGTAGAAGAATACTTTCTACAACATCGGTAGCGTTACCTTCCTCGCGAGTCCATACGACGTATGTTCGAGCTGGTGCTTTGACCTCTTACTGATGAACAACAGCTTCACTCCCTTTCTCACACCACCTCTAGAAACAAAACCACCACGACCCCTAACACATGTGCAGGCATTTGAGTAGAGACAAAAGTAGCATTATCACTTATTCGACACTCTAGATCGAAATGCTCTACATATCCACAACAAAAATAGACTTTCGATAATTTCCAGCATTCACTTTCATGCTTTTTCCCGCAATGCTCGCAGTTTGGTACTTCAACATCTAAAGCCAAACCTTGCATACTACCCACTGACACAGATGGTTGTCGATCTCGATTTCTATCAAACTTAAAGGTCTGTCTCCAATTACCATAAGAATCCCTAGTTCACTTTGATAGTGGATGCAAACTAGCAGCCCTTGTCCTTTTTCAGCAGCACGTGTAGTCTTAGTCTTTTTGTCGATACCCAAAGCTTGTTATACCATTTTAACTTGTTCAACAATACCTGGAAATTCTGAGATTTGGTGTGCTACAAGCTATATTCTGAGTTCATCGCACAAACTGTGTAACATTTATAACTTTCAGCTTCGATAGGTAGAAACTCTGAGGCATATTTCCTGAGTCATAGAAACTCACGTTTGTAATCAGCCACTAACGTTTCATGCTATTTTCGTAACAAAAACTTTTATTTTCAATCCTTTAAATACAATTCTCTAATGTACTTTTTCTAAAATTCATTTTTAAAAAACTCCCACTCGGGTCGCTAATCAGGTACTTAGAGTGTTACTGTTTGCCACCACGTATATGTTTCTCCTTGCAGTAGAGAAATGGCACAAATGACACATTCACGCAGGGTGCACTCAAGCTATTGTAAAATTCGTTTAGTCTATTCTAACCAAACTTCGGCTACTAAAAGATCAACCCCTTTGAAGCCCAAAAACTCAGTTGCACCATATCTTCGTAATTCCTTAATTGAAGCCCGTCAAACAACAGGCACAAGTAATGCCACAGAAGTAGCTCCCACCACCCTCTGGAGAGCATCAAAAATAGCTCGAAGAAGGGTTGAATCACCTTGCCCATCATTTTTATCTTTGTTAGTCCTAGATGGTTAAGCACCAACTAAATAGTGCTCGGTGCCACCAGTTTGATCCTAATCTTATTTTCAACAAAGTGATCGCTACTACGGATACTTTATTCAATTTCATTCCTAGATTCTCCTGACATCATTCACTATAAAACAGAAATAATATAATTTGAATTCAAATATCGACTCAGACTCGACTTAAATTGGCATGTACCTTTAGACTTTATTCTAAGCTCGATTTTGTCTGAGAATTGGCTAAACATATAGCTCTGACACCAATAATTGTAACACCCTTTACTTGGTCAGGTCACTAAACATGAGTAATAGGATGCTACAAGCAAGTACAAACAATTATATTATAAATTCCATTGACATACTATGCAATGTAACATTTTAAAGTTTATAAGAACTTAATTGTGACATTCTTGCATGATATAAGATTGAATTGTAAAATTTCAAAGTTTTAAAGTTGGTATCAATAAATTATAGCTGAGTATTGATATTGTATCGATCCATTATTAAATAATGATACCGAATCATGGTTTTGTTTGTTATGGAAAAATAAGTGTATCGATATTTATTTTCAGGTATCAGTATTTATGAAAAAGTATCGATACTCATATAAAAATCAATACCATTTTGGCATTCTGTTTATCTTAATACTGTTCATATGGTCAAGTATTGTTACCAAATGCCAAAACATCGATACTTGAGCTTAGAAATGGTAAAATATCATCTGTAAAATGTTAATTTCATGCCCAAATCACCTACAACTCAAATAGCAACCATGGCTATAATTATAGACCTGAAAAACATTTAACAAGAGCATACCAATATGCCTCATAAGGCACTCCAAAATAATCAAGCCAAACATGTATCCATTCAACCATTCAATCGTTTCACATTTGATTTCATATTAGCCTTATAACCTAAGCACTAGAACTACCAAATATTTTCAAGCAAAGCATAGGTATAAACATCAAATGTACCAAATCATTTCTAAGGCATAACCTAAGCATATTATCCATCATACTATTTCCAAGCATTAATCAAAACACATGACATAGCATGATATTTTCTCAAACATTAGATCATTAGGTATATAACCCAAACAACCTATCAAGACATCCATAACATAACTATTACTATCACATATATATACACTAATATACCTAATATCCAAAATACCAACAAGAAACAAAATGATCATAATAATCAAAAGAATTCCCAGGTACATGTCAATACCCAAAATGATCACATCACCAACACTTGAGTTTGGGATTATCCCTAGATGCTGAGTAGATGATCAAATCGCTAAGTACCTAACCTACATACGGAAAAACAAAATTGTACACTGAGAAAAATTGAGTGGTATTTTTATAATCCAAATAATTAAAAATAATAGAGATCATTAAGATGCAAAATTTAAATCCAAGAATGACATGCAATATAACCATTCATTGTTACCAAATTACCAATTATTTGATCACAACCAATTTATCATTTTAATATCATTACATGGTAATTATATCTCATATTACATATGATAAATCTATTCACACATGGAGATATTCCATCTAACCTTTCAATTTCGTATACATTCATTGATCATCATCATTCATTATTCACATTTCCATCCACTATTGCGTTTCCTATTTCACAATTCAATTCCAATTCTTATCAGCTTCCATTTCAATAACAATATCTCGATTTTACCATTTATTTATCTATTAACATGATTCAGACTCTGACGGTTACACATATCCAACCAACACTCCGGTTTGGCACCCAATGCCTCATTGGATAAATCTGAAGGAAATAGTTGCACCCAGCGCTATGAATAAGTTGACACCTAGTGCTTCATCAGTTAAACCAAAGCAAATTGGCACCTAGTGCCTCATCGACTCGTAGTCGAAGTAACCTTGAACTCTTCCTATCCTATGGCATGCCAACTATATCTACTTTTGCTCGAACAGTTAAAAGGATTTCCATTTCACATTTCATTAGTAACAAGTATCTCAATTAGCACTTATTTTCATCATAAACGTATTTATTCAACATATGGCAACAATAGATCATCACAATTTCATACTCAATTTCACATTTGTATAAATATAAGCACTTATCATAAATATTCAATGTAGTCGTTATATATATCAATCAATTTAATCCAATTCATTTCATTATCACAAATGACTCACCTCGTATTCTTAACATACACAAATAGTTCTAAATGCAACAATTTAAGAGTAATTCGAATAATAGTAACACAAATCGTAAACTCTAAGCTATTGGCCGACGACTTTGTCTTTTCCTTTCTTTTTTGAGGAATGTCGGTCAATGTTGGCTAGATTACAATAAACAAAGTATTTCATCAATATTTTACTATTTACACATTCAAATTCAAAATTATGCAAGTTTTGCATTTTATTCAATTTAGTCCCTAAAATCGAGACTAACATACGAATTTACTAGAGTCTTAATAAAACCTCTTATTTTTCAATTGTACCACAAATTTCACAATTTGTACATTTTAGTCTCTATTACATAAATTCATCAATTAGCTTTACAATTTAGTCATTTCTCAACAGTACACTTAAATTCTAACAAAATAACACCTCAAGTTTCAATTAATCAACAACGGTAACATCCTAATTCTTTAAAAGTATCAAAAATTACGACATGGGTCAGCTATCCTGAACTATTGGGATTAGGAAAACATAGAAATTACAAGAAAAAGACTAAATTGAACTAAATAAGTTGTGCTTGAAACTTTGAAACCTTAAACTGTGTGTTGAGGTTTCTTTTCTCTTTTGGTTTCAATTTTTTGAATATGAAATGGATGAAAATAATTTTGATGTTTCCACTATCTTTATTTTATTATAATTTATGTTTTATTTTATTTATTAACTATTATATTTGTAACACACTTTTTAACATTTAACCTATATACTACCGTCCGCTATCCAAAATTCAATGGTTTGATTGCCTTATAGGACCTTTAATCATTTCTTACATTATGATTTAATTATAATTCAACTTTTGACATTTTTACAATTTATTTCTTATACCATAATTCAGCACTAAATCCACTTCTAATATAACTTTGTAAATATTTAATGAATTATAGAATCGGGGTTCCAAAACCACACTATCTGACACTACTGACTTTTGGGTCGTTACAATTTTCCTCCTTCAAAAAATTATGTCCCCAAAATTTACTTGAAAAGAGGTGAGAATACTAGGATCTCATTGTCTTTTCCGATTCCCAAGTTGTTTCCTTGACACTGTGGCAACGCCACAATACTTTCACGAGTGGAATGCGTTTTTTTTTTGCAGTTCTTTTACCTTAAGAGCTAGAATTTTCAACGGTTCTTCCTTGTAAGACAAGTGGGGCTGAATTTCTATATCTTCCAACGAAATAACGTGAGACGAATCTGACTGATATCTCTCGAGCATCGGCACATGAAAAACATCGTATATTTTCTGTAACTCTTCTGGTAATGCCAACCAATACGTAACTGGTCCAACCCTTTTGATGATTTCATATGGGCCGATAAATCGAGTGTTCAGCTTACCCTTTCAACCGAATTGTAGAACTTTCTTCCATGGGGAAACCTTTAAGAACACTTCATCACCAATATTAAACTCAATGTCTCGAAATTTTATATTCGCATATGATTTTTTTTCTATCAAAAGTTGTTTTAAATCTATTTTGGATCACCTTAACTATATCATCTGTTTCTCGAATCAATTCTAGCCCAACAATTTTGCTTTCAAACAAATCCTACCAACAAACAAGTGTTCGACACCTCCGACCATATAATGCTTCAAAAGAAGCCATTTGAATGCTCAGCTGGAAACTGTTAATATATACAAATTCAGCCAAAGGTAAATAACGTGCCCAGCCTTCTTCAAAATCAATAACGCAAGCTCAAAGCATATCCTTTAAAATCTGAATAACACATTCTGATTGTATGCCCGTCTGCGGGTGAATAGAAGTGCTGAAGTTTAATTCTGTACCCAAAGATTTGTGCAACTATTTCCAGAATCTTGCAGTAAATCGAAGATCTAAATCAGAGATAACCAATATGGGTACGCCATGCAATCTAACAATTTATTGAATGTAAACTTCAACTAACTTTGGAAGTGAGCAATCAATTCTAACGACAATGAAATGAGTTGATTTCCTAAATCTATCAACTATTACCTAAATAATATTTCTTTTGCTCGGAGACAAAGGTAACCCTGTCACGAAATCCATCATTATGTGCTCCCATTTCCATTTAGGAATCGAAATAGGCTGAAAAAGTTCAGTGGGAACCTGATGTTCTGTCTTAACTTGCTAACAAGTTAAACAATTAGCCATTAACTCAACTATTTATCTTTTCATTCCATACAACTAATACAGTTCGCGCAAATCGTGATACAATTTCGTTCTGCCAGGATACATAGCGAAAGGGATATCGTGAGCTTTATGAAGTATTAACTCTTTCAAATCGATAACGTGTGCAATAAAATTTGATTACGACACCTCAAACAATTACAATCATCAATACTGAAGTTTTCTATCGAGCCATTCTAAGCCATTTCTCTTTTTCCTAACAACTTGGCATCAACTAATTGCGTTTCTCTGATTTGGTCAAACAAAATTGGTTTAACTTTAAATTCAGCCAACAAACTATCGTCATTTCTAATACTGAGTTGAGCGAATATCGCTCGCAACTCAACTGATGCCTTTCTACTCAACACGTCAACTACAACGTTAGCTTTACTAGGGTGGTACTTAATAACACAATTAGAATATTTCAACTATTCAACCCAACAACGTTGTCTTAAATTCAACTCCTTTCGGGTTAGGAGCTATTTAAGACTTTTGTGATTGGTATAAATATGAGACTTTTCACCATACAGATAGTGGTTCTAGATCTTTAGAACAAAAACCATATTTGCAAGCTCCAAATCTTGTGTCGGATAGTTGTGTTCAAGTGTTTTAAGCTAGTGGACTGTATATTCAATCACTTTCTCATCTTGCATCAAAACACAGCTTAGACCGTTCAACGAAGTGTCACTGTAAACCACGAAGTCTTTCCCCGATTCAGGCAAGGTTAGAATTGGCATTTCAATCAATATCTTTTTCAATTTCTCAAAACTTTCCTTGCACAAATCACTCCAAAAGAACTGAACATTCTTTTGAAATAACTTCGTCAATGGCATAGCTATCTTTAAAAACCCATTTAGGAAACTTCAGTAGTAACCAACTAATCCAAGACAACTGTGAACTTCTGACACATTTCTCAGTTCTTTCCACTGTATTATAGCCTTGATCTTTTTCCAATAAACCCTAATCCCATAAGCTAAAATAACATGCCCAAGAAACACAACTTCGGGTAACCAGAATTCGCATTTACTAAGCTTTTCATACAATTATTTTTCTTGTAACACGTACAAAATGATTCAGAGGTGTTGCTCGTGCTCAAATTCAAATTTCGAATAGATCAAAATGTCGTCGATGAAAACTACCATAAACTGATCTAGATAGGCCTAGAAAATATAGTTAATGAGATCCATGAATTTCGCAGGTACATTTGTGAAACCAATAGGCATCACCAAGAATTTGTATTGGTTATAACACGTACAAAACATTGTTTTCGATACGCCGTTATCTTTCACTTTCAACAGATTGTAACCCAATCTCAAGTCAATCTTGGAAAAAACTTAAGCTTATTCCAATAGATCGAATTAATCATCATTATGAGGTAGGGGGTATCAATTCCTAATTGTCAGTTTAGTCAGTTGTCGATAATCTATAAAAATTGCATCGAACCGTCTTTCTTTTGAACAAACAATACTAGAGCTCCCCAGGACGATATACTAAAGCGTACAAATACATGGTCTAATAAATCTTGCAACTGAACTTTTAGTTCCTTCAGCTCCGTCAGTGCCATACAATAAGGGGAAATTGACACCGGAACCTAACCGAAGAACACTTCAATTGTTAACTGAACTTCTCAATCCGGTGGTAATCCCAATGATACTTCGCAAAACACATCAAGGAATTTATAAACAATTCGAACCTTGCTGATCTGACTATCACCAACATTCGAGTTAACATCATAGGCTAGAAAAGCTTCATAACCTTGAGTAAGGAGTTTTTTAGCTTGAACTACTAAAATAATATGAGTTGAACCACTCATTCTAACACCATTCACCTCAATCATGCTACCATTGAAACTCTAAACCAAAAAACTTCTTTTTATGGTAGTCCAAAATCCCTTTGTGCTCAATTAGCCAATCCATTCACAAAATCAGATCAAACTCACGAATGGATAATCAGCAAGTCAATTAGAAAAGTTACGTTCTTAATATTTAAAAGACATCACCTACACACTCGATTGACTAACACTGATTACCCCAAAGGACTTGACACAACCATAGCTACTTTCGACGTCTCAAGCTCTAGATTCCTTGATTTAACCAGTTCAACATTATATAATAATGTAAGGATCCAGGGTCTATCATAGTGTAAACATGCCTAGAGAATAGTAAAAAAATATCTGCTACAACATCAATAGCATCTCCCTTATCGTGAGTTCATACAACATATGCTCAAGCCAGCGCTCTGGCCTCTGTCTAACGAACAACAGCTTCACACCCTTTCTCGCACCACCACTAGAAACAAAACCACCACCACTAATTCCAGAACCCCTAATCGCAGGAGCAAACTTTTAAGTAGAGACAGGATTAGCATTATCACTTCTTGGACACTCTCGAGGTAAATGCTTTAAAGATCCACAACAAAAATAAGCTCGCAACAATTTTCAGCATTCACCTCGATGCTTTTTCCCGCGAACCTACGAGCATGAAACGCCTACTAAGTATATGAGAAAGTTTTAGGAGCACTAAAGTGTATTTAAGACCACACCACATTCGAGTTACTGCCAAGGGTATGGTACGTTCGGTTTGCTCGAACACTGTGCAAATTGGTTTTGCGATGGGATTAGTCCAGAGTCAATTAAATGGACTTGACTAGTTAAATAGTATTTGCATCTTGATTTCCTTTTATATTTAAGAAACAATTTCAATATTCATTTAACACTTCTCAAGATACATTGAAAGGATATTGAGCATATAGAGTAGGAAGGGAACATTTCAAATGGTATTTATTTCCTTCTACTCTACGTTCTAGTTTTTCTTCCTAAACCTAAATAATATCTTCTTCTTCTTCATTAGGACTAGAAGCTAAGATTTTTTGTTTTATCATTGGATGTTTCAATCTCCTAGTAAGTTCTATAACTCTGCATGTTGAGATTTTTAATGAATAGGGATGTTATAAGGTGTAATCACAGTATAGTGTGAGTGGGAGGCCCTGCATAAGGGTCGCATGAAATTGATATGTTGGGAAAGTGTTTATAAATATATTTTTAATGGAATTTTCATGATCTTTTAAGTAGTTATTGCTGCTGGTTCTGGTAGAACTATCAGAACAAGAACTCTGAGCTAAAGTAAAGGTGAGTTTCATGTGAGTCTTTAACCTAACTCGTGCATGTTAATTTACAATGGTTGTCCGTACGTTGATGTCTTCTAGGATAATTGATAAGTGTGTGTGTGTGTAAAGTATCGTAAAGTTCTACATGTTCACAAATGAGGTATATGATGTGTTGCATGAATAAGATGATGTGTGGTATGTATTCATGTGAAATTAGGTATTAGAAAGTACGAATCTATCAGGAGTATGAATGAAATCTAAGTAAGTGCGTTCAATGTTAAATGAGAAATGGCTGACAATTATGAGTTATGTTAAAAGGTGAGAAAGAGATCCATTTGTGTTGCCTCGAATAAGGCAAGTACATTGCTAACCGGACAAGCAGATCAGTGTAAAAATGTAGATTTATTGTGTAGCCCCCGGTGGGACAGCTATAACGCTAATCGGATTGGCAAATCACGAAATAAACCTGTGGAAAGTTCATGACCATGGCACTTTCTAAAAAATCAATATGATAAGATCAATTCTGTGATGCCTTTTTGGCGTATTCTATGCTGCCTTTGTGTCGTATTCTGCGATGCCTTTGTGGTGTATTCTATGATGCCTTTGTGGCGTATTTTGTAACGTCCTTAGGGAAAAATCTGGTTAATCGCCTTTGTTGTGAGATCTGGGTAAGCTTTAAGACTTTTCTGCTAGTGGATTCTATGACAGAGGTTTGGGAAAGTTTGAAGATATCCCTGTCTAATTAGCCTTGTGGAGAAAATTGAATATGTCCTAGGGGCATTTCCTGAAAAGAGTTATCAACAATGTTTCTGAAAAGTGAATTCACCATAGTGGTTCGTCAGTACAAAAAATTTGGTGTATTCATAATTATGAGTGGTCTAAGTGCTCGCTATTACTGAGTTTGTCTATGTTATGTATAGAAGTTATCTAAATATTATGGTATCCACCAAACCTAAGTATTTTCACATTATGTATAGAGGTTATTTAGAGTTTAAGTTGTCCACCAAACATGGGCATTCTCATGATATGTAACATGGATGTCTAGGATTCCATGGGATGACTTAGAATGTTTCATCCATCAGAATAAGTTGTGGTCTGGAGTGATTTAAGATATGACCTAACTAGTATCTTGATATTTTCCAAATTCAGTATGAGAATCCACCAATGGTAGGACTAAAGTTCATCTTAAAAGATCAATTAGTAAAAGTATCTTCCAAAAATAACAACTGTGAGTATACCATCCTGGGTGAAGTGTTCAACATCCATCTAAGTGAGAATCCGCTGAAGGTAGATTCTATATGAATATCTTTCTGAGTAACACGTTTGTTTTCCAAAGAGAAAATGAGATCTACATTAAATGGTGAAATCTATAATTTTCCTAATGAGTGAATTAGCCTATATGTATACATTCGGTATTAGAAAAGTATTCGCCAAAAGACTGAAAAGAAATCCAAAATCTTCAAGTTGAGGAATTCAACAATAAATGCTCAAAGGTGACCTAGGTTAAAATTCACTAAGTTCATTTAAACTTACAAGCGTCTGTTTGTGATACAGGTTTTGATTAAAGAGTAGGTATGACAAATGGGACTAAGCCAGGAATGCACCAATGTGCAGTTCAAGTTACGATATTATGCATCATAGGACACTGTAACGCTGGGGTTAGTGCAAGTGTACCCAGTCGTTATCAAGTAATAAGTAAGTATTGAGTTATCGTCTTCACAAGGATTGTATTTGTGCTAAATCACTTACATTGTAAAATTATATTAGCAATTTGATAAATAAAAACACAATATAGATGAAAAGTGGTGATTATAATATATTAAATTAAATGCAATGATCCCTAATGCAAATGATCCTAAGGATGCAAACTATATGAATGAAATATATTTTAGTTAAATTAAACACAACTTGCAACAATTATAACATAAATAAACTAGGACAATTACTTTAATTAAACTCAATTTATTATCAACATGCTTAATAACATTCGGAAAAACATTCCATGGCAACTCGATCTTTCATGAGTTTGGAAACCACATTAGGTCCTTTCGGAATCCTTTCCTTAGTAAATACGCATTTTACTGATCCTTATTTACTAAGGGTTTCTTAGCATTTGTGTGAGGTAACAAAGACGTGTTAGGTTTGAAATAATTTAATCACACAAATCGAAAAACTATGCAGATAACAGAGCTTGGTTAGAGTTGTTATGCAACCTACAATTCAATCGGGTTAGGATCTAAATTAAGCATGCACATTTCACTTATGCATCCATTAGCCATTGTTTGGTTAGGATCGCTCAGCTAATTTAGATGCATTTCAATCACGTATGAACAAAATACAGACTTGATTTTAATTAAAAATATGATCGATTGAGGCACAAACATTATAAGCATGAATCAAATAAATATTATTTAATCAAAATAATCATCCTAGCTTAAATAAAATTAAGCTATCATTGTTGTAAACAATAAAAAATAACACGTATCAAACATCTTTAAATTAGATTTTAAAAAAATAAAGATTAAACCCAATTCAGAGTGGTTGTCACCCAAGACTCTGACTGACGAGGCTCTTTCACTTCTTTGCGTAGCTCTTTTGCTGATGGCTCTCCAAGGTGGCCGACCAAGTGTTTTTTAAGAGGCTTAATTGCTAAAATCCTTATGCAAGGATTATGAAGGGGAAATATAGCTAAAAGAGTTGAGAGAATGATGAATAAGTGAGAGATGATGGGATGAGGGATGATTGAAAAAGTGAGAAATGAGCTCTTATTTATAGGTGAGGCAATGGAGCTAGTTTGCTAAAAATAGGAGTGGTCATCCTTTGAAACTTCCTCCAAGAGTGGCCGGCCATGAATTGAGGAAAGGTGGCTGATTTTTCCATGATTTTTGGTCAATTTGAGTACCACAACAACTCAGGACTAAGACTTGGTCATCAGCAAATCTTCGGGAGAATCTCTGATTTCTTTAACTCTTCAAGGACTTTGTATAATTAAACCGAAAAATGTTTTATGACATCCATGTGCAGCCAAAAATTGGGTTGACTTGGTCCCCAATTTGGACGGTTTTACAATTAGAAGAAAATTCTCAAACCTGTCCAAAAATAATAGATAGTTTAGAGGACCAAATAATATAATTTAACGACTTTAATTAATCAATTTACTTAATTAATTAAAACCCAATTTATTAATGAATTATTAAAAATGAATTATTAAATATAACTTTATATTTTATTATTTAATTTAATCATGCATAGCCCACTTTATAGCTTAAAAATATAATATGCTCAAATTAACATAATATAAGCCATTTTATGCATGAAAACTATATAATAAAGTATAAAATCACATTTTAATAATTTCTGTCCTAATTTCATATTTTCGCATATTTCATTAATTTATTAAACAATTACTTGGTTTTAACAACAAATTTAAGTAAAAAGGTGATGAAATATATAGGAAAAATCCTATATATTTTTTAGTTTACACACCCCCTAAACTTAAATCATTGCTCGTCCCCAATAATGTTCATGCACAGCACAAGGTCTTGCTAAGGCAAATTTTGCTAAGAGCGTAAGTAGCATCAATCTTTGTCTCATAATCATGCATCAATAAATTCATGCTCATAGATCTTCTTTATTAACAAGTAACTCATATACAAACATTTTGAAAATTGTATTCTAAGTTTCAAGATATGTCAACATGAATCATAGTTTGCATGTATGTCACGGCTATAGATAATATTCTCCATTCAACACAATTTCTCATCAACCAAGCAAAACAACCATAAGGCTTATTTATGATCTTCATATGTTGAACTTAATACTTTGTCTCCACTATTGTAGGTAACATAATCATCAAATCAATAGGTCTTTTATAAGGTTGTAATGGGGCTTGGTTAAAGGTGGGGATTTTAAGAGATGGGACATTTCGGTTTCAAAATCTTAACCTTTAACTTGTCTTGTATTTCTCGAAATTCAACATTTTTCTTCAAGTGAACCTGTGGAATTCCCCCAAACTTATTTTGAACTCATACTCATACATTTTCTTTGTGGAGACTGAGCAAATTTTTCTTCACTCTTTCTTTGTCTTTGTTATTGTTTTTTTTTTAAGCATGAGCACATTCATCTTTATGAAAATTTCTCAAATGTTGATTCCCAAGACAACTTTAGTTAAGATTGGTGCACAAAATTAGGATAATTTAAAAAAGATGGTACTGGCTTATAATGTAGGTTTATTACAATGAACAGGCCTTTAAGCTCAAAATTAGAGTTTCAAGGGTCTAATATCATAAGGTGGGCTTGAAAAGGCTCAAATGATCCAAAGAAAAATGATGCATATATCATTTTAGATTTTTATGTCCCCTAGGATTTCGCCTCAAGAAATTTATTAAGTCAATTCTAAAAATATAAACCTTCATGCATGTCTAATCTCAAGAGAAACTAAGTTTTCATAGCAAACATTACCTAAGACTAAGATCATAAAAACATTCCATTTTTCATGATAACATACAATCACTCAGATAAAATCATCATTCATGCTTGCATACAAGCTATCTTATTAAAAAGAATTTCTCTAAACATTCATTAATTAAAACATACTTCTAAAAGAAATGATTTGAAACATACTTGAAAATTTTAAAAATTTTGAGCAATTATTTGCCTTACCCCCTTTAAAAACAAACAATGTCCTCATTGCGTGAATAAAGTAATGAATGAAAACTGAACACCAGGTAGGGTTGTAAAGAAAGAGAGGTGAGTCATTAAGACTGCTTAAATACCAAGTCTTTCCTAATAACCCAATCTTAGACATGTTTATTCTCATTGCCACATCACTTAATCTATTTCTTTCTAAAGAAGTATTTATTCATGCTTGCTATGTTTTATTTTGAAAAAATTAAATCCTAATTACTAAATAAATAAATTCCTAAAGACCTAAAAATAATTAAATAAATAACAAGACAAGAATCCCCCCTTTTATTTTTCTAACTTATTCCCCTTGTCTTCTTTAGCTCCGTCTTCACTTGCATCGCCAGTCTCTTCCGTCCATGTGTCAAAGATAGCATCTGAGAACTCAGGAACAAAAGTATTAGAGACATTCTTAAAAGTATTTTGAATTGAATCGTCTCTAATTTTTGCATATTTCCAGTAAGTTTGTTGCTGATTGTGCATGAATTTGCACATATCCATCAAAATTGACAACTCTGATTTCCTTGAAGTACTTGTAGAAGTCGGCATGGGAGTTGTATATTCAGGTTCAACACTTAGCTTGACTGGTTTTTCTTTTGGCTCAACCCTAGGTTCAGGTTTTTCAGCTCCTTCAACTGGTTGAGGACTATTTGGTTCCTTATTAGATTCTTCTTCTTTAGTGTTTGTAACTGAATCAGCTTCAGTTTCTATTTTATTTGTTGACTCTTCGGTTTCTAGCTCACTTGGTTCCTCTTGCTCACCTTGGTTCAACTCATGTACTCTTTCTACCAACATTTCAAGATCATGACTTGTAATACACCCTTGAACATACTGCCCCTTCAGATTTGCTTGTGTTTTAACACAACCCTTAAGCAAAGTGAAGTGATTAATGATGGGAAATAAGCACTTACTGTCTTCTTTTTAGCACAACCATGAATCTTCTTGAGGATAATTTTCCCAAAATTAATGGACTTTTTTGTCAAAATTACATATAACAAAAGCATCTGTTGCATCGAGATGGTAGAACTGTGTGAGATAGGTATAAAACTGTAGCGAACAAAATAAAACCATACCTTTGCTACTGGTTTCAAGTATTCTCTTCGACAAGAATGGCTCCCGTACTTTTTTATAATCCATTGGGGTCCTGGATTTGTCACCACATCAAGCACTTGTTGAAGAAAATCCCAATTGATATTGTTTATCATAGGGTAGTACTCATCTTCTTCAACATCAAGTAAATTAAACAAATCATTGATGGACTTAGAAGTAAGAGGTACCTTTTTCTTTCGAACAATGACTTCAGTAGCATCTTACATTGTCAAACTAGTATAAAATTCTCGAACTAGTTCATCATCGAGAAGTGAACGAGCATCACAGAATCGTTCCCATTTGAGAGCATTGATTATCTTTCTAATTGGCACAAGAACAACCATCACATCATTGCTCTTTAGATTAAAACCTTTTTTGGCATCATATGTTGATGCTTGAAAATTGAATCAAATCGCTCTTTCAGTTCTTCATCAACCACAGTCAGGTTTTAGGGAGTAGTCTTTGATGATCTAGTTCTTTTGCGAGACATGGTACTTTCCCGAAAATTCGACAGAATTTCTACACAAGAGAGAAAACGGAAATCGGCAAAGTTGGTATAACTTGCTACGGCAAATATCTTGCAACAGCAAGGATGGTGCAGCGGCGATCTCTTTGCGGTAGCAATAGGGAATTTCGGTAAAAAGAAAGAAAAGGACTAGGGTTTCTTTCGGGATTTGAGGTTGATGGCACAAAGAAGAGATTTAGGGATTTTTAGGGTGGAAGTAAATTGCTTTGAGGGATATAAAAATTAGTAGAATGAATAGGTGTTTATATAGGGAAAAATTAGGACAACATGTAGCAAAAATTTAGCTGCATTAAAGTTACTTGGGCTGCAAGTAATGGGTGTGACGGCAGGGCCTAATTTTTTCCCTCCTTTTTGTTGCCTTGGGCCTCAAACTCAGACTGTATCTTGAAAAAACTTGATTAGTACTTGGGTCAAATTTGACCCCTTTTATTAACATAAAAATTTAAAATTTAAACTGAACAAAATGAAACTTAAAAATTTTAATTAGAAAATTTCTTCTTAACAAATTACATTAAATTAATTCCCAAGAAAGGTTGAATGGGTCACAACAGTCCCGCTTAAGTTCCAATCTCCTAAGACAGAATTAATTAAATGTAATAAATTAAGAAAATAAGTTCTAATTATTTGTTTATTTACACAATGAGTTCATGAAAAATTAAGGGTCTGCTAAGATGAGTGAGGATTCAATTCGCTCAACTTCACCATCCCAGTAGTGTTTGAGACGTTGACTATTAACTTTAAACGTACCTCCATAATTATCGTATAATTCAATAGCTCTGTAAGGATAAACTTAGTAAATGGTATAAGGTCCCTTCCATCGGGATTTCAGCTTCCCAAGAAATAACTTCAGCCTTGAATTAAACAACAACACCTTCTGACCTTCTTTAAACTTGCGAAACTGTATATGAGCATCATGCCATCTCTTTGATCTTTCTTTACACATTTTGGCATTCTCATAGGAAAACAACCTCAGCTCTTCCAACCCATCCAATTGTAACATCCTTCTCTCACTGGCCTGTTTTAGATCAAAATTTAACTGCTTCAAATCCCAGTGAGCTTTATTCTCCAACTCTAATGGCAAATGGAATGCCTTTCCAAATACTAACCGATAAGTATTCATTCCTACCGGAGTCTTAAATGTTGTTCAATAGGCCCATAATGCATCACCGAGCCATTGAGGCCAATCTTTTCTACTAGGGCGTACTACCTTTTCAAGGATACCTTTGATTTCACGGTTCACTCTTTCAACTTGCCCATTGGACTAGGGGTGATAGGCAGTAGCAATCTTATGCTTCACATCATATTTTTCAAGCAACTACTTAAGCCATTTGTTCACAAAGTGAGAACCTTCATCACTAATAATAGCTCTTGGTGTCCCAAATCATGTAAACACATGCTTATGTAAGAATCGCATGACTACCTTAGGATCTAACATCTTATCCAAAAAATGGTCCTTTCGAGTGGCTTTGTTCAACTATCTGTAATCAATACTGATTCTCCAATCGGTAACAGTTCTCATTGGAATTAACTTGTTACGTTCATTTTCAACAATCGTGATTCCACCTTTCTTCGGCACACACTACACTAGACTTACCCACAAACTATCTGAAATAGGATAGATGATTCCCACTTCTAACCATTTGATCACTTCCTTTCTCACAACTTCTTAAATAATAAGATTGACCCTCCTTTGCCCATCAATCTGAGCTCTTTCACCTTCCTCTAAAATAATTTTGTGCATGCAAAAAGAAGGGCTTATACCTCGAATATCAACTATGGTCCAACCATGTGTTTTCTTAAATTTTTTTAGAATAGCAATTAGTTGCTCCTCTGGATCTTTCGTTAGTTCTGCTGAAATAATCATAGGCAAAGTAGAACAGTCACCTAAATAAACATATTTCAAATAGGAAGGAAGCACCTTTAGTTCGAGTGTAGGTGGTTCTTTGATTGACAACTTGAGTTGCAAAAATTCTCTGACTTCCAACTCCAACAGTTCAACCCGTGTGGATTGAATAAAATTTCTCAGATTGGCTTCCATTAAAGCCATGTTTTCTTCACCTTCTTCATTCTCCGAAGGTTCAAGATCTAAAGCTTTCTCCAATGGATTTTCTTCAAAAAAATTTTCCATAGAAACCAAGGTTTCTATCTCTTCCATAACTGAACACTTTTCTACCGGATCGGGAAATTTTGTTGCTTTAAGAATGTTAAAAGTTACCTGGTTGTTTTGAACTCGCATGGTGAGTTTGCCTTTCTGCACATCAATTAACGTTCTCCCCATGGCTAGAAAAGGTCTCCTAAGGATAATTGGCACTTTCTTATCTGCTTCAAAATCTAAAATAATGAAATTAGCAGGAAAAATAAATTTATCGACTCTTACGAAAACATCCTCGATCTTTCCTTTGGGATATGCTAAAGATCGATCCGCTAGCTAAAGCGTCACAGTTGTAGGTCTTACTTCACCTATCCCTAACATCTTGAAAATAGACTTAGGCATCAAGTTGATACTCGCTCCTAAGTCACACAAAGCTTTACCACAGTAAGATTCACCAATGTTACAGGGTATAGTAAAGCTTCCTAGGTCTTTCAATTTGGGTGGCAGTTTGTTTTGTAGGAACGCACTGCACTCCTTTTTCAAGGCAACAGTCTCATACTCACTCAGTCGTTTCTTCTTGGATAGTATATCCTTCATAAACTTCACATAATTCAGCATTTGTTCTAAAGCCTCCACCAAAAGAATATTGATGTGTAACTACTTTAGAACATCCAAAAACTTCTTGAATTGCATTTCTGCTTGTGTTGCTGCAATCTTTGCGGATATGGAGGTGATGGAACTTTTGGTTGAACCGGACAACTTTTTTGAGTAGGTAAATCTGCATCCAAAGAAGATGTTAAAATATCTGAATTCATTAAGTCAGGGTTTACCTAGTTAGACTTTGTAGATTCTGATTCCTTTGGTGTAGGAACTTCAACATCTGGTTGACTTTCCTCCTTTTCAACATGTTCATCTTCGACATCAATCAATCGGGGTTCCAAAGTCTTACTAGTTCGTATTTCCACTACCTTGATATGTTCTTTACCCAAATTCCTTAGATTCTCAGTATTGCTTGGCAAGGTTCCTTACGGTCTATTACGAAGCTCCGTAGCCAACTGACCTATTTGGTTTTCCAAATTTTTCAGTGTTGCTACTTGGCTTTGAATCAAAGTGTCATTCTTTGCCATGTACGCTTTCAACAAGTTCTCCAAACTGTCTGATGCATCAGCTTGATGTGGTTTTGGAGTTTGCTGATTAAACCCTTGAGATTGGTTGGGTCTTTGCTGTAACAAGTTGTTGCTCAGTCCATTTCCTTGGTTGCTTCAAGAAAATTTAGGATGATTACACCATAAAGGATTGTAGAAGTTAGACTGAGGGACTCCTATTTTGATATTGGTTCCCCACATAGTACACTGACTCGGGATTTGATAGACAATTCTTAAAAGAATGACCTTCCCCACAGTATACACAGAAAACTACTTCAAACGGACTTGGTGGCTGAGCTGCAAAATTATTAGTACTATTAGCGGTTAACTGTTTTAACATAGAGAAAATAGACGATACCTGAGCTAATAACGAAGTGAGGGAGTCAACTTCATGAACTTCGGCTATATGTCTTCCTGAAGCTGTTCGATTTGTTGGCCATTGATAGTTATTACTCGCGATCCTCTCGATGATCTCATAAGCCTCATTATAAGACTTAGACAAAATTGCACCATTCGTGGAAGCATCTACCATCAATCTTGTATGTGCATTAAGACCATTATAGAATTCTCCAACTAGATACAGTGAGAAATCCCATGATGAGGACACTTACGAAGTAAATCCTTGAATCGCTCTAAAGCCTCATACAAAGACTCGTCATCCAATTGTTGGAAAGTTGTGATCTCATTCCTCAACTTAGCGTTTTTGCTATGTGGGAAATACTTAACCAAAAATCTCTCTACTAATTCTTGCCATGTAAATATGGAACTTGGTGGCAATAAATTGAGCCATGCTCGTGCTCGATCTCGCAATGAGTACAAAAACAACTTCAACCTCAGTGCGTCTTTAGTCACATCGGCTATCTTGAATGAATCACTCACCTCCATAAACAATCGAAGGTGGAGATGTGGATCTTTCGTGGGCATACCACTAAATTGGCCCACCGTTTGTAGCATTTGAAACATCATTGGTTTCAATTCAAACTGGATTGCCACAATATCTAACCTTTTAATTCCTGGGTTTAACTTACTGAAAAGTGGCACAACATATTTTCTGATACATCAATCCCTATCATCAGCAATGAGAATAGGATTTCGTACATTATCGGCTTCATTGACTTGGTCTTAATTCTGATTTCCAAAGTCCATCTCGACTTGTCTTTGAGCTATTCAATCAAATCATCTTTTTCTGAAATTTTGCTCAATTTCAGGGTCTACAAGGAGTAAATCGATAATTTGATCTATGCTCATAAACACCTGAGATGAAAATCACAAAAATTAAAAATAATAAGTTAGTAATGTTAGAAATAAATAAAATGAAAATAAATAATTTCACGAAAAAATGACTATGGCAACAGTTAACAATCCCCGGCAATGGCGCCAAAAACTTGTAACGCTAGGGTTTGTCCAAGTGTACACAGTTGTTATCAAGTAATAAGTAAGTATCGAGTTACCGTCTCCACAGGGATTGTATTTGTGCTAAGTCACTTAATTTGTAAAATTATATTAGCAATTTGATAAATAAAAACACAATATAGATGAAAAGTGGTGATTATAATATATTAAATTAAATGCAATGATCCATAATGCAAATTATCCTAAGTATACAAACTATATGAATGAAATAGATTTTAGTAAAATTAAACACAACTTGCAACACTTATAACATAAATAAACTAGGACAATTACTTTAATTAAACTCAATTTATTATCAACATGCTTAATAACATTCGGAAAAATATTCCATGGCAATTCGATCTTTCATGAGTTTGGAAACCATATTAGGTCCTTTCGGAATCCTTTCCTTAGTAAATACGCATTTTACTGATAGCATTCGTGTGAGGTAATAGGGACGTGTTAGGTTTGAAATAATTTAATCACACAAATCTAAAAACTATGCAGATAACAGAGCTTGGTTAGAGTTGTTATGCAACCTACAATTCAATCGGGTTAGGATCTAAATTGAGCTTGCACATTTCACTTATGCGTCCATTAGCCATTGTCTGGTTAGGATCGCTCAGCTAATTCAGGTGCATTTCAATCACGTATGAACAAAATACAGACTTGATTTTAATTGAAAACATGATCGATTGAGGCACAAACATTATAAGCATAAATCAAATAAATATTATTTAGTCAAAATAATCATCCTAGCTTAAATAAAATTAAGCTATCATTGTTGTAAACAAGAACAAAGAACACATAGAAAACATCTTTAATTTAGATTTAAGGAAAAGAAAGATTAAACTCAATTCAAAGTGGCTGTCACCCAAGACTCTGACTATTGAGGCTCCTTCGCTTCTTTGCGTAGCTCCTTTGCTAATGGCTCTCCAAGGTGGCCGACCAAGTGTTCTTTAAGAGGCTTAATTGCTAAAATCCTTATGCAAGGATTATGAAGGGGAAAGATAGCTAAAAGAGTTGAGAGAATGATGAATGAGTGAGAGATGATGGGATGAGGGACGATTGAAAAAGTGAGAAATGAGCTCTTATTTATAGGTGAGACAAGGGAGCTAGTTTGCTAAAAATAGGAGTGTCCATCCTTTGAAACTTCCGCCAAGAGTAGTCTGCCATGAATTGAGGAAAGGTGGCTGATTTTTCCTTGATTTTTGGACAATTTGAGTGCCACAACAACTCAGGACTAAGACTCGGTCATCAGTAAATCTTCGGCAAAATCTCTGATTTCTTGAACTCTTCAAGGACTTTGTATAATTAAACCAAAAAATGGTTTATGACTTCCACGTGCAGCAAAAAATTAGGTTGACTTGGTCCCCAATTTGGACGGTTTTGCAATTAGAAGAAAATTCTCAAGCCTGTCCAAAAATAGTAGATAGTTTAGAGGACCAAATAATATAATTTAACCACTTTAATTAATCAATTTACTTAATTAATTAAAACCAAATTTATTAATGAATTATTAAAAATGAATTATTAAATATAAATTTATATTTTATTATTTAATTTAATCATGCATGGCCCACTTTAAAGCTTAAAAATATAATATGCTCAAATTAACATAAAATAAGCCATTTTATGCATGAAAACTATATAATAAAGTATAAAATCACATTTTAATAATTTCTATGTCCTAATTTCATATTTTCGCATATTTCATTAATTTATTAAACAATTACTTGGTTTTAACAACAAATTTAAGTAAAAAGGTGATGAATTATATAGGAAAAATCATATATATTTTTCAATTTATAGACACCATAGAGATATGGTGCTTAGTACTTTATGCCATGAAAAGAAATTGTCTTTAACAAGGTTTTAAGTTGTAACGTCATATGTTGCTTTTGAAAACTTGATGTAATTTTTAAACATTTTCTTTTCTTAATCTTTTGTTTTAAGAACAGTATATAAAGAAATAAGAAGTATGTTTTAAAATGGTTTGACGCCTGTTGAAAAAATTTTGCTAAGTGTTTAAGTTTTGTAACATCCAATATTTGGATCTGATAATTCAAGTCAGGTATAAGGTGTTACACGAACCGCTGTCGACCACAGTCGTCAGCCATCACCGTTGGCCCTTGCCATTGATCATCACCTATCAGAGCATTGGCATCCTCTGCTACTAGACTACCGTTGGTTTATTTTCGATTTTGGCTGGGTTAGGTTTGTGTCGTCTCGGTCAGCCTAGGTGTTTCTCGGTTCTCTGAGTTTCACCAAAAATTATAGGTTACAAAAGTTTTATGTCTGTTTCTGACTCACATAATTTATTCTAAAATAATAAAATCAATCCAACATGGAGGTGATGGTCCATATTCTAATTTTACATACCCGAAAATTAATAATAATTACATTCAATTTTCTAAAAATCACAAGTTTTGCAAAATTACTTTATCATATATAATAAAATAATAGCATACATTCATTCACATACATATCCATAAACATGCTAATAATTACAAAAATATCACACCTTATCAAAATAAATTATAGATGAAGAAAAGATAAAAGTTTTAGTATTAGTTTATACTATAAACATAGCACAACCTGATTCTGATACCAATTGTTGGAAAAAAATCTGGTTTGAAAACGATTTTCTTACATAGAGGAAAATTAAAATTTTGAAAACAGAGTCAGTTTGTGATATTTATAGCAATAAACTTTTTTCCGAAATTACACCCATGTTTTTAGCTAAATAGCTCCTAGTCATTCCTAGCTTTCAACTGAACGGCCTTCTTTGTTATTCTCGTACCACAAATTGCTTCGAGTGTGAGCTTGAATGAATTCGAATCAAACATAGAACAATAAATTATTTGCTTTACTTTCAGTGAGAAAGCAAAAATCTCTCTTCAATAGAAACCGATAAAATTGTTATTCCAAAAAAAAGAATTTACACTTAGAAAATAAATTCTCACTATTTTTGGGCAGAATAACAATATCTCAAGGTTTTTTCAAACTTATTATATGTTTTTTGCCCTATCAGTGCAATCTATTTATATGGAGAAGAAGTAAAACCCTTGTTGAATTAGTAGAAGTCTATTTAATAGAAAAACAACTTCCTAGTTGAACTAGAAGAAAGAAGGGTGGCAACCTTAGTTAAATATACTAGGGTTTGTCATCTCATGTATTAACATGAGCATCTTTTTGGCCTCTCCTGTATCAAGTCAATTATAAGTGCTTCTTGAACTTTTAATCGAGTACTTTATAATTCAATCCAACCCAATAAATGTTTTTCTATTTTCCAAATTAAACATCATAAATTAATTTCCAAATTAAATAGTTTTCTCAACCCGATTCTAATTCCATTAAAATCATGAAAACTTTTACCGTAAAAGAATATATGAAAAATATATTTAATATTTCTACATTCAATGGGTTCACAATTACCAATTAATTTAATTCTATTTTTAAAATTAATTAATTAATTAATTAATTAATAATTTAAAAAACCATAAATTAATTACATGACAACCAAGTGAGTATTTTTTATTTAAAAATGTGACTTCAACAAAATTGACAAAAAAAATTTAACGATGTCAACAGTTAGACTTGATTTTCAAATTTGAAAAGTAAAGGGACTAAATTCTTGAAAATAAAAGTACAAAGACTAAATTGCAAATCTGTGAAGTGTACATAGACTTATGACATATTTTAACCTTTATACTACAAAACATTTATTATTAATATATTTATAATTGTAATAAATATTTATTATTAAAACATTAATATTGAATATTTTCAATAATATGTGAATAATATTACTTAAAATTATTTTTTAAAATTTATTATTAAAATAAAATTGAAATTTTAAATAATTTATTATATGACTAAATATAAATAATTAAATATGTATGTTTAATAATATTGAAAAATATAATATTTTAATAATTTTAAATATTTTTAAAAATAAAAATAAAATTTATTATCAATATAATAATATTAAGCTTGGTTTAAGTTAATTTTTATATAAAAATAAAATTATCTATAGAGGAGCTCTTTTTCGGAAAATGACTTATGTTTTTCAAAAGAGTAAGTCATTTTACAGAAAAAATGGCTTATTTTACATTGACCTGTAAGTCATTTTCCGTTGATCAAGCCGTTTTTTATTAAACAAACACAGTAAAATGTAGAAAATATTTTCCGTAAAATCTTTTACATCTAAACAAACGGACCCTTAGTGAGAAAGCCACATTCTTTTCTGAATGTCTCTCATTTCTCTAACTTTACCATTTCTATCCATTTCTGTTCATTTGATTCAACATGGAATTTATTTTTAGTTTTAACGAGCTAGCGGAGGGACCGATTGGACATATGTAATTAGGGATCAAATTATTTATAATTTAAGTTTTGGGCTTTTGTCTATTACTTATAAACTCATTTAGTCACGGAGTCATTCTACTATAGTATCGTGACTGAGCTCTCCCTAATGATATACCATTACAAAAACAATTCGAATGCTCGTCTAATGACCTTATCATAAGTGTGTTACTCTCATAAGATATCCTTAATCTCTTTGGGATAAATCCACTCTCCTAATATGATCCTATTTTATCTCATGGTAATCATTACATCTTCCTCTATAAAAGTCGATTACTACCAAATAGTAATTAAGTCATTCATCACAAAGATGAACGACCCGTGGTCAAGTTTGCTTTTCATCTACCATGTAATGCCAATGAGATGATATCATTTACTTATGTATCGAGCTATGAATGCCACTTTGTGAATGATGTTACGTATTGTAGAAGTTGTATGCCCAATGCACCAGCTTTTGGTTCCTTATCTATTTAAACCCAAGCTTTTACTTACATCAAATTATGTGAGTCAAACATACATAGTCCATCATCCACTCAGGATTAAGGTATGTCACACTATGAATGTCACAAGTGAATAAATTCATAAACAGATTCAAGATTTATTCTTCTTGGGTCCAATATGATGTACTGTTAGTCCAATCAGTCACATATATGTCTCTATCTTCTGAGATACATCCGCTCCGATGCCCAAGATAAAGCATTTCCCCAAGTGGACTTGATAGACGACATATTATTCTTTCAACCAGTTTCCTCATTTCCAATTAGACTAAGGACGTGTTTAGGTTCATCTACTAATATAAGCAATCTTTTCGTATTACGATCCAAGCGTGTAATACCGCTTAGTATTAGTGAACCAGTGAGCTAATATTTGCTTCTAATTTACTTTGCATGCAAAAACCACATGAGGACATTATACAAAGAATGTTAATGTAATTCATGGATCATTTTATTAACCAATTTGTTTGAAAAAATTACAAGTTTACAAACAAATAGACTACACTTAGTGTACCAGATGCAACACAGACCTACCATCATCTTTTGCTGGAACATTACTTGATCTACTCCTCACTCTCACCATGATTTTCATAGAAAAAGCGCTAAAGATGCTAAAATAAAGAGTAAAAAGGAAATGTCGCACCATAAATCAAAACAAGAACTCGACGCATAAATTGAGCAAAAAACCTAGAAACCAAAAAACTTAGAAAGTAAGAACACAATTGCATATCAAGAAGAAAAAAAATGAATTTTGAAAAAATACGCAAAAGAAAAATAATTTCAATGAAAGAACAAACAAAGAATATATAGAGGTTCTTTTTAAAATGCATCATTTCATTATTTTTTAAACAACCAATAATACTTCAACACATGTCACTACAAACTAATGTTCATTGTTATCCCTATTCTCTAGGCATGGTCTCCAGATTATAATTATTGTAAACACTCTAGAAGCTTTCATAGCGACTCTTCAATTTCCATGTCAACCTACACTTGCATCTTCAACCATCTGTTGTTGCACCTTTTGTAGAAACCGCAACAACAATTTGTCTTAAGGCAGGCCACTTTATGATCTACATCTCCACTTGAGGGGGGAAAGTCTTCACTCAGCACCTACTCTTCTGTTTAGAATGTGACTCTTTAGGCCAGCAAATCTCATGTGAGCTTAATCACTCTCCACCATGGTTCAGAGTGAATGACAAAATGTTTCCCATAATGAACATATTTCCCATACATTCCACAATAATGGCATGATAACAGATCCACCACGTCAACACCACCAAACAAGGAACCTTCCCTATAAATACCCCCTAGTGAAATGAAGAAGGGATCAACCCTCAAGCATTCAAGCATCCTTATTGCCTTTAGCATATTCCATCGCAACCTTAGCCTTCTTACTCACTTTCCTCATCCGACTCTCCGCCCAGACTAGATGAATCGACCTCTACTAGCATCATCCTATCCTCCTTCATGTTTCCTCTCTTGTTGATATCCAACATCAACAAAATCAATTAAATTGAACTTTTAAATTTTAGTGAAAATCAACATGTTTAAATCTTCGTGGATAGTGAACCAATTTAATTTAAAATTTGGAGTCAAATATGAAGATGTGCTTTGGCTATAATAATAATCACTTCAAGCATTTTTATTTATTTTTTGGGGGTGGGATACCGTTGAACAATACATGGTAGAAAAGATGTTTTACTAACACAACCACCATGTAAGTAAATGAGTATTAAAATGCTAAACTCTTTATTTCGCTCTCCACAAAGGCAATGGAATCCACAAAAGCAATGAGTATTAAATATTGTAAAAAGAAGTCGGATCTTTTATCTCTTTAAAGGGTTTCCAATAAAGCAATCCCACTATTATTCCAAAGCAACCATCAAAAGTTTCCCAGCAATGTTATAGCTTCCAAATTCCGTCAATTTCAATTATTAGTCCTTATTTTTTATGTTGTAGATTTAATTTGATCAAATTTAATTCATGTATCTTTTTAAATTAGTTAGTTTTATTCTTTATATTTTTTTGAATTTTGAAATTTTAAATATAACCGAACAATAGCAATTAAATCCTTTTGGTTAAATTCTTTTATTACTCATGTACGTACTATGCATAAAGTTCTAAATTTAATCCATGTTCTTCCAATTGGATCGTTCTTAGTTCTTATACTTTTTGAAATTCAAAATTTCAATTTAGAGGCAAACAAAAATTGTTAATCTCATTAGCTAGCTTTTTTTTAAGTAATATGTAGAAATAGCAATCTGGTAAAGCATTACATATGTGATAAAACATTTTGCCACACCAAAATTTGGAAATACTTGAACTTAACTTAATTAATTTAACAACAATCATTTGGTTAGAGTTGAAATTTTAAAATTCAAAAAGTATGAAGACTAAAAATAACTATATTAAAGTACAAGGACTAATGAAAAATAACATCTAATTCCAATAATAATTGTAGGCCTAATTATAATTTCATAAATTTTATTATCTTGAAATTTAAGTTTGATTTGGTATAATTTGATTTTTCTACTTTTTATAATGTTATTGATATATTTAAATTTATAGCTTTATTAATTGTTGTTGTTAAAATGATAAATTCTTTTTCTTCATTCTCACAATTAGCATCACATGAAAATCTAATAAATTATATTCAAATTAATAATATATTTACGTATACTTTAAGTTCTTTTTTCACCATAACAATAGCAATTAATGATCTTATTTATCTATCTACACCTACTCATATACTTATAAAAATAGAGTAATTAAATTATTGTAAATTAAATCATTAAATTCCATATAGTACAGACTTAAACCAGAAGTAGACTATTAACTATATTATATATTTATTTCCATGCATGGTGTAGGCCACGTGACGTGAATAACCTTTAATTATCCTATAAGTCAAAGTCAAAAAACGAGGAAATTGATGGATTTACAAAACAAGTTAAACATGATTTAAAGCCCCAAAAATCAAAAAGAAAGTTTGTTCACCCACCTACCATAGAATAATGCAATATATACGATGCCTAATGGAGTGGCCAAGAAACATCTTAGTTTAACCAATAAATTTAGTCCCCTTTGTGGGCTCTTTCATTTCACCCTCATGTTTTAAGTTGACTTCTAGAGATCATAAAGACTTTTAGAAAGTTAAAACCAACAAAAAATAATAAAAAATATTAATTATATTTCAAAAGTAAATAAATTAAAACTCGTGTTATATTTATATCTAGCAACCTCACTTCACATCTTATTAATTTTATTGATGAATATCATAGACTAGAATCATTTTGCAAGCTAAGGACACCTACGAGCCTAAGACTTTGAAATCACAAGCCATGGGATCTCATTCTTGATACAGACAGAATACTTGCCATTCATATATCTCATTCATCCATTATTCTGATATCACAACCTATACTTATAAAAACAAGACATTCATAAATCGGTTGAGCTCCAAAAAATACAAAATCAATACAGAAAAGACACGTGACATTTTGGGAATGATGAAAGAGGCTCCTATGATCATTGAAATAGAACAACTTTTGTCTCTCCTCTTACCGTCTTTGCTATATCTCTTTTTATTCCTGTTCAACTTCAATTCTTTTGAAAATGTAAAATTTCGATTACCTTAAATTATTTACGATCTATATAGTATGAATAAATCGTCACAAACTACTATAATCTCTATCGTATGTAAATAAAGTGAATCATTTGTTAATGGATATGTTAGGTTGGCACTATTTTAAAATTAATATATAATTACATTTGTTTCAATGCCAAGTTGTATGAATTAACATATCAAAGGAATCAAATCCTCAACAAAATCCTGTAGAATGTTGCTTAGTGACACCAACTAAAGTTTTTTTATCTATATTCTCCTTCAGCATTTACTTTAATTTAATTAACCAAAGTCAAACTAATATACATATTATTTTTTTAGCTAAGAGATGCCAACTGGTATATTGTATAATTTAAAATTTGTTTAAAATAAATAAAATTATAGATATTGATCTTTGTTTTTTTTTTCAGCACAACCTTAGTTAATACCGGTCTACTTAGAGCTATTTAATTGAATTTAATTAGGCGGTTTCATATTAATAATATAAATAGTGTAAAGTTAGTGTACATCATTATTTTAGGATATTTTCATCACTCTATTTTATAAAAATTTAAAAATAAAAATTAGTTCTTCAATTTTAATTAGCTAAATTTTGATTTTTTAATTTATAAAAATTAAAAGGTTAGTTCAATATGTTAATACTGTTAAACCTTATTATTAGATTGATATCATAAAAATCAACGTTTAGAAATTTAAATACAAAATATTAGCAAAAATAATCGCGTCATGTACAAAAAATTGGTACTTGAATTTGTCCATTTATCTTAGACTGATACTTATAGGTTTTTTTTTTCAGATTGGTACCCAAACTTTTTTCCATCCGCTATATTAGTACCTGAGACTAATGACATTAATTTTTTTTCCTGACATGGCAGCGTTGGCCAATCGCGTGTTGTCATGTACTATCTTCTTGTATTTGTTTTTGTTTTTTGTTTTTACTTTTCCTCTTTTTCTTCCAATTTTTTCTTTTCTTTTTTGTTCTTTTTTTGGCTTAATCTTTCTTCTTTCTTCTTTCTTCTTTCTTTCTTCCATCAAGTACCCCAAAATTTTTCCCTCACTTTCTCACCATCCAATCACCACCAAAATCACATCTCTTAAACCCCTTTCGTTTTACTCGCCATTTTCTAGCCACCATCAACCAACCCCTACCACTTCACCTCCCATTTTCAAACTAATCCACAGGAAAGTTTTCTTTTGGGAGTCCAAATCTAACCACGATTTTTCTAGAAAGAAGAGCCCCGTAGAGTTCAAAATGATTAATAAAAGACAATCCGAATCCATGGTAACTAAACCCTTAGGGAAGAATCTAGTGATGGGCCAAGTCAAGATCCTAAAACACAGTAAACTGTTGGCCACCGCCATGGAGAAGACCGATCGTTGATGTTCCTATGGATCGAAGGGCGGCTATGAGGTTGATTTGAGCTTGGGGTCAATGAATTGATTGGGCCCAGATCTGGAAACGATGCAAAATAAAATTAAGCTCAAGGAATTCAAGAATGGCAATGGGTTTTATGGCGGCTCTTCTTCCCTCGTTTTCCTGCCGCCTAATTTGGTTCTAGTCCCTGAGTTTTTGGGAAAGAGAACGAGGGTATGTCCTTAATCGCTACGTCTAATCATTAAAACTAAACTTGGTATGATTTCAAGTGGGAAATTAAAACCTGGGTTTTTGAAATCATTGCTATTTGAATCCTATATTCTTCCTTTATTTTTTTCAAGAGGAAGAGTGAAAGAATCAATGGAAGAATATAAGGTTTGGAGTGGTTCTTCTTCCAAGGTTCTTACTATTGAAATGTGTGAAGTCCATGAATATCTTGGTTCTGATTTTAGATATTTGTTGAACGTAAAATAACTGCTAAGGATAGCCTAGAGACACTTCTGATGAGTTTAATTTTAGTAGTTCATATGTTTAATTGCTTTTTTCTCTTAATTTTTGAAAAATAAACATAGGAGAAATTGTTCAAGGGAAATGAATTGATTGCAATATTTTTCTGGTATTAGTTCAACAATTTGATAAATTAACAAAGCTTTTCAACTTAGAATTAATTTGTAACACCCCGCCCAACAAAGCCTTAATGTTTGGATGTTGTTTAGGGAAACAAGATGGATGAGATAAATTTTGAATATGTATAGTGTTAGAACTAGACTAAGTATAAGAACCCTTTAAGTATGTTTGTGACGCCTTGATGTTGGTGAACATTAGGTTGGCACATAGTGATCAAGAAGTGTCTTTAGTAAGGAAGGGTTCTCCCAAAAGCTTTGATGGCACATAGAGTGGGCAAACTCCATTATGGATAAGGGAAACGATCTTTATGATGCGATTTTATGTCAGTAGTGTAGAGTATCCTATAAGGTTGGCTTTGAGCCAATCAAAGATGGAAGGAACAATAGTCAGAAACCAACCAAACGAGAAGCGAGATAGTTAAGGACAAAAGGTAGGTACTCAATTAGTTTTCTTGGAAATTGTATATTAGGATTATACCACCCAATGACTGATGTGATGTTTAACAAGTTTCAATAAAGACTTAGGTTGAGTTAAGTGTTTAAGATAGGGTAAGAAGAAAATATATTGTCTCTTCCTTTTCTTGAGATAATAGGACTAGAAGAAAGGTGAGGTACTCCTCTAAGCTAAGTCTAACATCACGATGTTTGAATAAGATTTCCTTAAAAGTAGGGTAACACCCGGGATTTTGGTGAGCCCTGAACTTAATAAGTAAACTAAGTATTACTTCAAATGGTGAAGAGTTGTTCGCCCCATTGATGCTCTTGGCGTGTTAAGTGGGTGCATAACCAATATTGAACTATGGCAAAAAATTGCCTTTGAAAAGAATAAATCATTAGGAAGAAGAAGCCTAGTAAGGTATTAAGGAAACTCGAATAATAGGGTCATCGCCAATAAGGCGTGATGCACCAAGTGTGATTAGTTAAGATACCAGTTACGCTTTAATGTAATGACTGAGGACAATGGATGGATTAAGGCCTAAAGGTATGTTATGTAAATATATGTATTCCCGTACACATCTCTTTTGTTAAAAATTTATCTGGTGGATTGTAAGGGATAGGACATGTGTCAAATATCCATAAGGATAAAGGTAACATATCAAGGTAACCCGAGTACGAAATGGGAGACCTTTCTCCATCTTCTTCAAGAAGTAATCTTTGTTTATAAAAAGGAGAAAAATGAAGAGAATTCCTCTCATCCTTCAAGTTGAGTTGAAGATATGGATCTAGGCTCTAAGATGCCTCTTGTTAAGGGATTGCTGATATACTGTAAAGACGCAAGTTAGGTGAGTCCTTAATCCAACTCTTGCAAATGTATTATATATGTTAAAACCTTCTATGAAATGAACTAAGAATATATGATGTAATGATTTTGTGAGAAATGTATAATGCGATGATTTTGTAAAAATGTATGGTGTTTAGAGCTGAATGATTTGTATGGAATATGGTGTCATGAGTAAGTCAGATTGAATGAGTCTATCAAGTATGAGTCTGTGCGAAGTGTCTGTACCTATCTCCAGAATCATCTAAAGGGGTCCGTCAGGCTAAAAACACAAATCTCTGAAAGGAAAAGTCCATGGCACTCTGAAGACCATTTAGTGTAAGACCATGGTTGAACTATGACATCATATAGAAAAGATTTAAAGGACGGTTGGGTGAGTACCAAACGATGAGGGGAAAACTTCACGACGGTAAGGGGAAAACCTCATGGCGATGAGTTTAAGCGAATCCCTATTGTCAAAAACACTTATATTCGTAAAAGTGAGCCTTTGTGGCTATCTTTGAAAGGACGCCTTTATGACAATCTCTGTTAAAAAGACGCCCTTGTGGAAATGTTTATTAAAAGGAAGTCTTTGTGGCGATCTCTGTTAAAGGAATCCTTTGTGGTGATCTCTGTTAAAAAAATTCTTTGTAACGTTCTTTGTTAAAGGAAGCCTTTATGGCTATCTCTGTTAAAAGGATGCCTTTGTGGCTATCTCAATTAAATGAATGCCTTGTGGCAAACTCTGTTAAAAGGATGCCTTCGTGGCGAGACTCTGAAAGGAAAGCCTCTGTGGCTATCTTTGGAAATGAACGTCTTCGTGGCAAAATCTGAAGGATGAGTCTCATGATGACCATTTGAAGATAATGCCTTTGGACGGATACCGAATGGATGGTGAACCCTGTATAGTTACAAGAGATTTGGCTAGTGTGTGCCAGAGTACGTGGTGAGGCAAGGTAAGGTTATGTATTGAAAGTATGTATAGAGTGTGCACTAAAGTAAGGAAGATATAGTGCAAATTCTGAGTTAAGTATTGGGCGTAGTCTACCTCGCTTGAGAAAAATGATAAAACTAGTATGGAAAAAGATATTAAGTATGATAATAATGTAAAATTTAAGAAATGTTATAGAAAGTAAAGAAATGTTAAGTATAGTATTCTCAAGAGATGAGAATATGGTTTTGAAGAGAGAAAGATGGTAGCCTTAGTATTGTACCCACCAAAGAAGGAAGAAATGTCAAGAAATACCCCAAGGATGTGCAAAATAACATATGCAACGTAGAATGAATGAAAACAGTATTCTAAGGTTTAACTCACTAAGTTCTCACGGACTTACAAAAGTTGTTTCTGTTTTCAAGTTTTTAAAGGAATGTACACTGAGAAATGATGCCAAGGTTACGCTAAAGAAACAGCGTGTTGGGCTGTTATGCATACAAAGTAAGGCAAATGGCAAGTTCGTGTCTGCGTATAAGTTCATTAAGTAGTATCCCAAAGTATATCCAATAGACTAAGAGATAAAGTAGAAAAGTCTGAAGTTTTATTAAGTCAAATTAATAACCATACATTGTATTTTTACAAGAAACTCTATAGTAGTCATAGATAGTAGTCTGTATATAGGGGAAATGTAAATGTAACCCTACAATGTATGCCAACAATAGATTCTGATACACTCATAGAAAGACGTTTAAGTCAATGAATAAGAAAGAAAAAGTTTTAAGTTACATTTGTATAAGGCGTAACACCTGAGATTTGGATTCGGTAGATCAGGTTGAGTCAATGGCGTTACATGCTTAGATGGTGAGAAAGTGAGGGAAAATTTTTGGGGTTCTTGGAAGAAGAAAGATGAAACCAGAAAAAAGAAAAATAAAAATAAAAATAAGAAAAGAAAAGAAAAAGGGAAGAAAAATTCAATTTATTTTTAATTAAATATTTGTTAAAAATGGATAAATTTAAAATAATGACACGTAGAAATAATTTGAAATAGAAAACATAGAAAAATATTTGTTAAAAATAGAAAAATTAAAATACTATTATTTAAAATAATTTTAAATTTTTTTGGGTACATGACTGATTGATTTTTAATTTATATATTAAATAATTTCATATATATTTGTAAAAGATACGATAGTATTAATTTTAAAATATTTAATTAATTATCATTATAGTTAAGGGTTTAATATATATGGTTTAGGGTATATGGTTAATTTAAGATTTAAGGTCGGTTTAGGAGTTACAATTTTAAGGTTTATGAATTATGGAATTACGAATTATGGATTAGAGATTATGGTTTAAGGGTTGTGATTTAGGGGTTAGGGGTTAGATATTATGAGTTAGGGATTTAGGGTTTATGGATTCAGTGTTAGGTTAGGGTTTAGAGTTTAGATTAATTAGTGTTTTTTTAATTTATATATTAAATAAAGTTTAGGGGTTAGTAGTTAAAGGTTAGAGGTTAAGAGTTAGTGATTTAAGATTTAGAGATTTGGGATCGGGTTAGGGTTTAAAGTTTAGATTAATTATTTTTTTAATTTATATATTAATTAAGTTCTTATATAATTGTAAAAGAGGGGTTAAGGGTTAAGGGTTATGGGTTTAGGAGATAGGGGTTAACGGTTTAGGGTTTAGGGTTTAGATTAATTGGTGTTTCTTAATTTATATATTAAATAATTTATTATATAATTGTAAAAGAAATAATTTTAATTTTAATATATTAAAATTATGATTATAGTTTTAATTATTTAAGAGATAATAGATAAATTTTATATATATTAAATGGTTTAGGATTTAAGGTTTATTTGAGATTTGTTAAATGATAAAATTTTATACAATCAATTAATGCTTTTATATTTAAAAATATTTAATCTAAACCATTTGATATATTTAAATATTAGATTTAAAAAATATATTGATAAATAAATAAAATCACTTAACTAATAATTTTTAACAGATAAAATAAAAAATTTTTAAAAGAGCAAAACAACGTGATTTTGTTTAAAATAAAATGATTTTTGCGACGTTTTTTATAAAAACGCCGCAAAAAGGTAAGCAATAATCCACAAAATTCATTTTATCTAAAAAATTTCGTGCTGATTTTTCCCAAATTTCCCTTTAAACCCCTAACTTTGCCCAAATTTCGCGCTGATTTTTTTCCCAAATTTCTTGCTGATTATTTGTGTGTGTGTTTCATCTTGTTGTGTTCATTACTCAGATCCCTATCACTTTTTTTTCCTCTTTATTTTCTAATTTTGGGTGTTATTTATTCCATATAGATTTTTAATTATAATTTTGATCATCTTCCAAAAGAGGAAACTCGTTTTTTAAAACCCTAAGCAGAAGGAAGAAATCGAAGTGATTTGAGCCACCGCCTCTGCTCCGCCGCCAGCCATAAAGGTTCTATCTCTCAACCATGAATGTATCTTGCTTACACAAAAAAATAAGCTTTACAAAGTTTAAAATTCACAAAAAAATAAGCTTTACAAAGTTTAAAATTTAACCATGCTCCTTTTCTATTTCTTTTCGCCATACTTACAAATATTTGCACTTTCAGGTTTCTATTCTTGCTGATGAGATCTTAAAGAATGTGGAGTATGATGCCTTGAGGATTGTCTTCAACAAGTTTCACTCAGTAGTTTCATTTGTACCGACAGTCTCAACTGTATTATCACCTGAAGTGAGCAAATCTTTCAGATTGATAGTTATTTTAACCCTAATTAGTTGCTGCTCTGGTTATTCTCTGTTATTCTTTTTAATTTGGTGTTTATTTGTATAGATTGTTGAAAGGGAATCTGAATCTGGGGGAAAGCTTGGTGAACTAGACCCCTATGAAGTCGAGGGTGGTGAGACAAAGGGTGAAATACTTCAAAATCTGGCTGAGTTCCAGTTCTCTTGTGTAAGTCCCTGCTGTTTGAAAGAAATGTCCTTATTTCTTGTTATTCTGCATGAAAGTCATACCATGTAGGCATGAACTATAGGACTAAATAAATGAACCCTATTTTTCAAAATTTTGAATTTAATTGATACCCTAGGTCATTGAGAGTTGTTTTATGGTGACAAGATTAATACAAATGATTCCTATGGCACAAGCAGCCGATATTTTGTCCATGGCAAAATGCAGTAACGAGCTCCACTACTACCTGAAAGGGAAAAAAACATATAAACAGAGGGGATGCACTGGGAAGAAGAGGAAGCAAGGGACTAAGCATTTAGACGAACGGTTGGTGAACAGAAATAAGGTAGACACGATAACTGCAGATTCGTCGTCAATACCAACACACACCTATATGATGATGATGATGATGATGATGATGATGACGACGATGATGATGATGATGATGATGTTATTAGCCTTTGAAGCCCTCGGCCAACCGAACCCGAACTTAAGACTTTCACTTTCTAGTTCATGAATTACAGATATGATCCCCCCGCTTTGTTTGCCCTTTTGTTTGTTTGGGTAAGAAGACAGACATGTTTGTTAACCCATGTTTATTGTTCTACTGCCTTTAGGTCTTCGGGCACCAAGGCATTTTTTCTATTCGTAATTATTTTTTTTTTTACTTTTGATATTAAATTAGGGTTTTTTTCAAATTATTTGTGAGAAATAGTTTCTTTAAAGACAATATTCAAATAAAAAAATTACCTTTCAAATCCGTCAGTTAAATAAAATTATTTGTGAGATTAAATAAATAAATGTGCTATAGTCTCTGTAATTTGCCATCTAAGCATTCTTGTATTTCCCCCAGGTCATGTTCAATGCGGTTTTGGAGAATGCTTGTAGTGAGCAAGGAGCAAGGATGTCTGCTATGGATAGCTCAAGCAGAAATGTCGGCGACATGCTTGATCGCCTGACTCTTACATATAATAGGTCTTGTGCCTCCCTTGTTTTCATATACATTAACTTTCATATGAATTGGTTTATACACTTCATTAGTATTCTGTTGTCACTTATGTTGCATGGAACCACATTTGTTTTACCTTTTATTCCTTTTTCATAGCTGAAGTATATTGTTTTTTTGGTCATATTTGTGTTTCAGAACCCATCAAGCTTCAATCACCACGGAGTTGATTGAGATTATATCTGGAGCATCAGCACTGGAAGGTTAATTTCAAATATTTTTCACTGCTAGATTTTTCCAGACGGTAATGACATAAAATGTCAGTGCACTGTTTGTTTCTCTATAGGTTAATCCATTTTCATCAGAAAATCCCAGTCCATCCAAATTACAGGATGGTACTGAAGGAATAAATCTCAGAATTTGTGCTGCTAATGCTATATATTTTCTTAATAATATTTCAGGAAATTTTATATTTATTACATTAAAATATTGATAATTGAGGAAATAAACTCTACTGATTAATTGTGTTCATAATATTTGGAATAAAAAAGTAATTTGCATTACTACAGTATGCAATGGTAAGTAGAGTGTTTGTCGAAGTATAGACCAGTAATAGAAATCACCTTGGGGTAATCTAACTTCCTGAAATCTGAAGTTCAATAGAAGCATGTCATGACACGATAACAAACAAATTTATTATACATAATTTTTTTTCTTGATTTATTTATGTGTTCTTGTTACTGTAAAATAACATATACAGCATGAATTAGTGTAAAAAGAAAAAATGGAAGGGTTAAGAAAAGAATTACCGGCACCATCCGGTTTTGTAGAAAAACTAAAAATAAAAAAAGTTGGTCAACTGTTTTATATTAATAAAAAGGGAAGGACTACACGTGATTCCCGACTTTTAGTCAGCTTTGAGCCTGTCTTTGAAATTCTTGTTCATGTAATATTTGTTTAAATCTAACATATTTCAACTTTTTATCAACAGATTTGATTGGCTTAAGACTTTTTCAATATGAATTAAAAAAAAAAGAACTAACACTAGTGTTTCTAGATATCATCCATTCAAGTTTTGTTTTGTCTAATATGAAAATTGATTTAAATTTTGCCATTCCTTTTGAGTTTCAAGGCGAAAGGATAATATAAAAACTAAAATTGACTTCACCCATCACCTAAGAGTTCGATCAAACCTTAACCCATGCCTATAAATATTTGCATGTCAAGAAAGGAAAATTAAAATGAAGTATGATACATAACGACTCCTCTTCTCCATGCCTAAGGAGGAAAAACTCATGTACCAACTTCGAAATAAAACGAATATAAAAGAAACCTAAATTTGATTAGTAATAGCGAGAGCTTCTACTTTATATGTTCATTGTCAACGTTGTTGAGTTATTTCAAACCCCTCATTTTCTCCTTTGGACCAAAACCAAATCTTACATCACCTTGGGTCCAAAACTTCCAAGAAAAACAACAACAACACGATACAAAAGCAATTTGGTTTAATTTTGGTCTTGCTCTCTCTTCTCTTTCCTTTTAATCTAAAAAATCTACTCCAAATTAATAATTCAAGTTGAATTGATAATCATTATAAAAAATTTATCTTTAAATTGGATTACATATTAAATTTAAAATTATATTTCTTTAACACGGTTTTAAATATATATAACGAACCATAGATTTTGGGTGGCTTTATATTGGCCATAGAATCAACTTTATTTTACAAAAATGCTATATAAGCCAGTTTAATTAAAGTTTTTAGATTGCACGTCAATTATTAAATTAGAAAATAAAACTAGAGATTAAATTTAAAATGTGTAATCAGTACAGGGACTGAGAATACAATTTAGACCCAACAATTATCAAAGCTTTCTCCAAGAAATTCTTAAAATCAATCTTAGCCGTTGGACTAAAACTCCACTATGGATTCCCATCATTTCTATTACCCGGTCACCCGGTCATCGTTCAACCTTTATAATCAACCCTTGTTGCTCCCTCAGCTCTAACTCTTTGCCTTCCATCTTCTTCCCTTCCTTTTTCTCAGGCTTCAATAACTTGCTGACCTCTCAAGTTACCTTCCCTGCAAAGCTTCGTTTCTGTTTCTTTGACCTCAAAATGGCGGTGGATCTGATGAGTTTTCCGAAGATGGATGATCAGATGGCGGTACAAGAGGCTGCATCGCTAGGCTTGAAGGGCATGGAGCACCTGATCCGTCTCCTTTCTCACCAGTCCAACAACGTCGACTGCACCGACCTCGCCGATCTCACCGTCTCTAAATTCAAAAAGGTCATCTCACTTCTCAACAGAACCGGTCACGCCCGGTTCAGACGCGGGCCGATTCAACCCCTTTCTTCCTCGTCTTCCCCCTCGACATCATCCTCTGCTTCTCTGTCTGTTCCGAATTCTCAAAACAATCTAACTCTAACTTCTGCTGCGATCTCAACGCCGGCGACCATAAATACGGCGGTGGTCGGTACTTCGGTTATCAGTCCTTCTAGCTTCGTTCAATCGCAGCCGCAGAGTTTGACTCTGGACTTCACAAAACCTAATTTGTTTGGCTCCAACGGTAAAAGTACCGAGTTGGAGTTCACAAAAGAAAGCTTTAGCGTTTCCTCTAACTCTTCGTTTATGTCTTCTGCCATCACCGGAGACGGCAGCGTCTCGAACGGGAAGCAGGGATCATCTCTATTCTTGGCGCCGGCGCTGGCCGTTTCGACGGGAAAGCCGCCGCTATCGTCGACACCGTTCAAGAAGAGATGCCATGAACATGACCACTCCGATAACGTTTCCGGCAAGATATCTGGCTCCGGCAACAGCAAGTGCCATTGCTCAAAGCGAAGGTATATAATATTGTTTTCCTAGTTTTATCCTCCAATTCATGGCATATTTTAACCGTCAGTTTAGGTTTTTGACTTTTATGGGATACCGTAAACAAAATTCAAAGTCGAATAATTTAAAGTAACTTAATGAGATAACTCGAGTCGAGTTGCTTTGAAACCGGCCGAGTTTAGCTGGAATCAATATCATGTAGATCGTGGGGCGAATTATTGGTCAAAGCCTGGGGGGTTGTTGAACAGTTTAGGCATATTAAATGATAGAGCGCGCGCGGTAACCAGAAAAGCTGTAAATTTAATTGGGAGTGGCAATCAAATTTCTGAACCTCGGTGTTACAACTATTTTGTCTTATGAGATGCTTTTCAAGTTTGACTTTTCTTTTTGGTTAAATATATGGGACCATAGAACTGGCGGTGCATGATAGGGAATCCTACTCCACTTTATTTATTATTTTAGGTCAAATTATTGCTTACGGTTTGTGTATTGGTTACTTGAATAATTTTCAGGAAAAATAGGGTGAAGAAAGTAATAAGGGTTCCTGCCATAAGTTCGAAGATCGCCGATATTCCACCAGACGAGTATTCATGGAGGAAATACGGGCAAAAGCCAATCAAAGGCTCCCCATTCCCGCGGTATCCTGCTGTTCTTCCTTTTTCAATGTGCAACTTCATATCATTAGATCAAACGGTTGATAATTTGTGTTTTGACTTATTTTCTCAGAGGATATTATAAGTGCAGTAGCGTTAGAGGGTGCCCCGCGAGGAAACACGTGGAGCGAGCCCCCGATGATCCGTCAATGTTGATTGTAACGTACGAAGGGGAGCACCGACACACTCAACCCGCAATGCACGAGAATATGGCTCCTGCCGTGGGAATGGACTGGACTTCGAGTCAACGTGATAATAAGCAAATATTAATCTAAGTTAATTTATACATAAAAAAAGAGTTTAGTGGTGTTTTGTAATATTTTGGAGTAGGTTGGGGCAATTGGATGTAAATAGGTATTGTACTAATTGTAATGCCAAATTAAAAAGTAGACTGACAAAGTCGTTGAGATTATGCTTAAAGCAAAAGTTCTTTCTCTCTCTTCTCTACTGTGTGGATGCAACGAATGAGATTCTGTGACAGTGAAGATTATATATTTTGAGGCGTTAAAAATTAATAATTATCTCTATTTTTTAAAAGGGTAAATTACCTAGTAGTTGAGAAACTACGCTTTTTAAGTCAACTCTATAAGTTTATAAAAGGGTGATTTAATTATTAAAAGTTTCTTTATTTATAAAAAGATTAAAATAATTTTTTATTTTTTCTCTGATTTGCAATAAGGTGATTATTTTATAATTTTTTATAATTGGTGATAAAATTATAGTTAAGTGACTTCTATTATAGCTTATTTTTTAAAAAACTATATTTGATTTATTGATGATGCGTGGTTGTATAGATAAAAATTTATAAAATGTCCAATATTTATAGGAATGGGAGTAAAAAATAGGTAAAAGTCTCCTAGAGATTCTTGTATTAGGAGTTAAATTAGTGGTAACAAAAAATGTACTTTCAGGACTTTTTTCTAAAAATTGAACCCATAAATATTTTTATTAAATATTTACGAATTTATATATAAGTAAATTAAATTTTGGATTGGTAATTTTGCTAAATTTGGGATTAGTTAAGGTACAATGACTAAATTGTAAAAGAGGTAAAAGTTTGATTATTATGAAATTTTATTAAGTAGAGATGGAACACAGACTAAAGTGGCAATTAAACCACTTTAGAAATAATAGTGGACGGTAAGTAGGTGTTTTCATCATAATTCGGCTTAAAAATTTAAAGAAATAATAAATAAAAATAATGGAGAGTGGGGGAGCTGGTGGACAGACAAAACAAAGGAAATTTTCTTTTCTTTTTTTCTACCATGGGAGATACGACTAGTGTGAAAGTACTAAAGGGAGATACGACTGTATGGGGGTGGAAAGGAAGGAAGGAATGGAGTTATGAACAAGTTGTTGAACTCTTATACCAATTACAATGGGATACGGGGGGCAGTGGATATTATTACAAAATTACAACATAAAACTAGTAGAAAGAAAAATGTTTTTACAAAGTAAGAAATGATAGTGGATACAAGTAGATATGAAGAGAGATTGGTAGATGAGAAGTGAATGGAGAAAGGTTTTCTAAACTTTTTTCGATGCCTCTTTAGGCTTCCTTCATCTCCTTTTTATAGGAGAATTCTTGAACTCTATTTAAATTTTTTTGAATCCCGCACAGTGGTTTTGATAAGGATAATGTCTCATCATTGATTTGACATGGTTGCTTACACGTTGTGTAACACCCCAAACTCAGCCTAGACGTTAGGTCGTATCTGGCAATGTCACACGATAGTATTTTTGCAACCTCATTGTTACGTTGAAAACATTCCATATTATTATATTTAGTAAACCTTTGTTAGAACTAAGGAAGTCGTCTTTATTCATTTAAAACATTTGTTTTGAAACATCCTTCGTTGCGGAAGCTTTAATAAAACAGTCTAAGTGATCATGTGTTTAGAAACTACTTTAACTTTTTGAAAACCAAATTTCCTACGACCAATAGATATAAATCTATAAAGTAAAATAAATAAATAAAAACCCAAAATTTAAAACCAAAGTCCCAGAGGGTCCTTAAATTACAACCCAAATAATCAATAATAATTAAATTGTAAAACATAAATTGAAAACCATGAAGTCCAAAAATTTCTGTGGTCATTTCAGAGTCCTCCGTCGCACCGGTCCGTCTAAGTCTAGGGATTACCTGTGCACATTAAACAAAAAGGGCGAGTTTACGTAAACTCAGTGTGTAATCCCGCATAAACAAACAATCAATCAGTATTCGCAGTGCACAGTTGAGCAGTTTTGGGCCTAAGCCCTTTTCAGTATCAGTGACAGTTTGGGCCTTAGCTCATATTGGTACAGTGTCAAAAATGCAGTAGGGCCTTAGCCCATCACAGTATTAGTAGCAGTAATAGTTATGCAGTAGGAAGATCCTACCCATCCAACCTCTACACACCATCTCTATCCAACCCTACACTCCATGTGGGGATATAATCATCCCACCCATCCCTACACTCCAAGTAGTACCGAATGCGGAACAAAATAGTAGTTTTCAGCTAAGCTGCCAGTAAATTAGGCTTAAAACCTTTCAGTACACTTCCTCCGAATAAAAACCCCCAACCCAATGCAATGCAACATACAATGGATGATATGCTATAATGCAATTTTAGTACATATATTCGGTTTAGATATTAACATGCTCAGTACAGATATCATTCAGTCAATTTCACACATTTAGGGGTTTAAGTAACACTTATCGACCTTACAGTAGGTTCACAGTCGACTTGGATGACCCGTGCAACCTTAGAAACATTCTGGTAAAAATGGGCCCACACGCTCGTGTGTGCCTGTGTGGCCCACTCGGCCCAAATTGGCCTTAGTCGTGTGATCCATTTTTAATGTAACCCATGCTAACTAAATATTAATATATGTTTTCACTATTTACTTATATGTTTATTCAAAGTTGTCTACTTGAGTCATTGTCCCTAAATTATTTATATCTTGAGCTACAAAATTCCAAATTAAGATCCACTTGATGTATTCGAAACTAAACTCAAATACCTTACTACCATAAAGTTTTTAGATTTTATAGTTTATCAAATAAGTACAGTAAAATCTTCAAATCTATCCCGATTTTGCTGTTTGACAGCTTTAACCTTTCCTTACTAAAAATTATTTATCTCTTAGTACAGAATTCATATGATGTTTTTGTTTGTTTCTCTTGAAAATAAACTCATTAAGGATTTAAAAATATAAATTTAAGCTCCGAATTATTTTTTACAATTTTTGATAATTTTTCCAAAGTCAGAACAGGGGAACCCGAACCCATTCTGACACTGTCTCACAAAATTCATTATATCTCATAACTTACAATTTCATTGCTTACACTGTTTCTTCATGAAAAACTAGACTCAATAAAATTTAATTTCGTATTTTATTCAACCTCTAACTCAATTTCCTCTATTTTTGATAATTTTTTAAAGTTAGACTACTGCTGCTGTCCAAAACTATTTTAGTGCAGAATGTTGATTTCTAAGTTTATACCCTTATTTCCTTTCTCTACAATTTTTCGCATCATTTTCTCTTATTTCTCTTATTTCTCAACAACAAGTAATTTTAGCTTTTCGCCAAATCCCATTTTTTGCGTTTTGGGTACACACCTAGTATTATTTCTGATGCGTAAGCACTCTTAAGCCTCCAGAACCAAAAAATCGACCAACAAATCTCCAGATTAATCACTTAATTCATTTTTAATCAACCAATTTTAGAAGAAACTCGACTAAAAACCTACCAAAATCCTTACCTTGCTTGAGTAACCATGACTTCGCACAATCGGAACGTCGATTCAAAACCACTAGCCCCCTGATTAACTCCTAAACACCAAAAAGGAATCCCCCTTTCAGAGATTAACCAAGAACGATTAACAATAGAAACAACTATTATTTACCGAACGCACACAACCAACGATGAACAACCAAATCAATTGGAAAATAAAGAAAGAAACGGAAGGGGAAAAAATAATGGAAATTTCGGCAGCAACTAAGGGAAAGAATCGGCAAATGAGGGAAAAAAAGAAGAAAACGTCAGAAAAAGTTTGGATAATTGGAGAGAAAACTGAAAGTCTACTTTTTTTTCTGCAACAAAAATATAATCAGATTATTTCCTGATAACCTAAAATCACTCCTTATTAACCCACTAAAACACAACTACTCAGAATTTAGCCCAACACAACTCTTAGCTAAAATTGAATAAAAAATACTGGCTCCATTCCATCACAGAGAATTGAACACTGGACTTCCTTCACATCAACACTCCACTTATCCATCAGACCAGCAGGCCCATTCTATTAATTATTTGCCAACTTTTACTTAAAAGCCTACTAACCAAAGATAGGACTTATTCATAAAAATACCAAAATTTGCCTAAGTCCTGGCTTGAACTTGGGACCTCTCACACACCCAGGGCACTTAACCACTAAAGTAGATACACAGTTGTGTCACACCTTCGCAAGAAAAAAATAAAAATTCTAGGGCATTACACGTTGCTTCCTTTTTTGCCGACATCTAGAAGTCGTTTACCCAAGTTGTTTCCTTAGATGTCATTTTCCTACGTAGCTTCCTTTTTTGTTTACACTTGGATATAATTTTCCTAAGTTGCTTCCTTGATATTTTAATTGGTTTTTTCCAATTGGCTTTTATCCTTCCCGAATATTATCTAGATTTATTTCCTCCATTTCATCTAGATGTAATGAATCTATTGACAAACTTGGTGAGTTCCAACATTCCCATGCGTTTTTTATTTCTTCTATTATGTGTGATGGAAAATCATCAATCTCCATGTCAGCTATCTTTTTTAATAGTTGCACGGATTCTTCGTCTCTATCATCTTGAGTGTTTCCAGTATCATATGCCAATATTCTTCTTCCATCAGTCCATAGGCCATAAGTTTTTTGTTAAAGTAAATATTGAGCTTTGGTCATTAAATCTATTCCTGTTTGGATCTGATAATAACTAGGATTATTATAACACTTGTCAATATTTTTTTGTCAAGTGTCTTTTGTCTTCTTTGTCTGCTGAAAGTTTGGGACTTCCAATCATTTTTTGAATGATCCAAATTTGATATGGCTGATAAAATTTTTCTTTTTCAGCTATACCAATAAGACAACTGATTTCAAGATGAAAATAATAGTAAAAATCATCTTCATATATCATGCGTAATAATATAGATTTAATAAATGCAGAAAAATATTTTAATAAATGAAAAGAAAAATTTTGAACTGTTATTTCTTTAACAAAACCCCATTAAATACTACTTATATCAAATGGTTCATGATCAAGTCTAAATTTTATACTAGGAAATTTTTCATTTAAATCATTTGTAAAAACATAGGCTTGTAAAAAGTATTCTGAAAAAGCTTTTTGAAATTGAATTTGTTGTTTTCAAATAGCTCCATTTTTTTTTTTGTAAATATTTCCACTAGTAAAATTTTTCTAGCCTTATTATATAAACATAACCTAAACATTTTATTCATGATAGGACTATTTGTTCCTTTATTAATAAAATACTGAAATATATCAAGAAGATTGTTTATCTCTTTAATATCTAAATAACCGATTTCTAGTTCTTCCCAACCTCTATATAAAATAGATTTTAATAATAAATCATAAGCTTAATATTCTCTAGTTGTTTTTTTCAACTAGAAATTGTGAAAGTTTAGTAAGAGTTCTTTTGAAATTAGCTCTTTGTTCAGTAATATGAGTTTTCCAAATATCATTAATAAAATTATATAATTATGGTGGTAATCCTGGATTATAAAAATATTTTATTTCTTGAATTTGTTGTGGTTTCAACAAATTTTCTGACGCACAAAATTTTTCTGCTCTTTTTATAATTTCAGCATAACTTGCTTGATATGCCAAATCTGGATCTTGTGACCAAGAGAATTGACTTACCAGTTGTGGTGTAAATGATAAATGATTTCCAACTGGTTGTCTTATCATTGGATATGGACTATAATATCCTTGGTTAGGATAAAAAGATACTTGAAAGGGTATTGTCATAAATCCTTGATGAGGATTTGTTGATTTAAATGTTTCCCTTTGTTGGGTCTTTGGTGAACAGTAGTTCATTCACCGGTTTTTTCTAAAGGGTTTTACCTCTATCAATATGACCTGCTAAGATAATCAGTAATAATATTATTAGTTCCTTTTACATATAAAACTTCAAAATTAAAAGTACATAATTTATTATACCATCTAATTCTTCAAGGTACCGTTTCCAAACTTTTATTAGTAAGGAAATGTTTAACTGCCTGGTTATCAGTTTTTATAATAAACTTTTCAGGTGCTAAATATATAAGAAAGTTTTTTATTCCGTTCTTTATTGCCAATAATTCTTTTTCATATATGACATAATTAATTTCATTTAGTTTAAATTTTTCTGAACTATATCCACATATTAATTCTTCGTTATTTATTGTTCTAGCTTTTAAAATACAACCCCAAAAATTTTGTGAGGCGTCTGTTTCTAAAATTAATTTATCACATTGTTTAGGTAAATAAACTTTTGGAATTTGATTAATTTTAGATTTTAAATTTTTTTATGATTTCTGAGTCTGTTTTAGACCAGATAAAGGGTTTATCTTTTTTTAATTTTTCATATAACTTACCTATTTTTTCAGGTAAGTTGGGAAAGAAATTTCTTCCATAATTAATAATTCCTAAAAATTGTTGAACCTGTTTTTTATCTTCAATTTTTTTAGGAAATTCTTTTATTTTTACTATAATATGATCTTATAGTTTAAGACCATCTGCCGATAATTTTAATCCTAAGAATTCTATTTCTGTTTTTTCTAGCTCTATTTTCTTAGGACTTAGTATAATTACATGTTTTATAAATTCTTGAGAAATGATATTTAAATGTTTTCTATGTAATTCTAATGTGTATGAAAATATTAAAATATCATCTATATAAACTACACAAAATTTTTTATATTTATTAAATATAGAATCCATCCATCTTTGAAATATTTTTGGTGCATTACATAATCCAAATGACATTACTTTGCATTGATAATGTCCATTAGGTGCACTAAAGGCTGTCAAAGGCTTGGACTCTTCTGTTAGCATGATTTGCCAAAATCCTGATTTATAGTCAAATTTACTAAAATATTTTGCTTGTTTATCTTGATTAATTAAAACATCCTTTCTTGGAATAAAATAACCATCAAAAATAATATTTTGATTTAATATTTTTTAATTAATAACCATTCTAGCTTTTCCTCTTTTTATTTCGGTATGATTTCTAACCATAAAGGTTGGACTAGAATGTGGACTATTAGTTTTTTCTGTTAAACCTTTTTCTAATAATTCTTTAATTTGTATATCAAATTATCCATATCTTATTTAGTATAGATCATTGGTTTAACTCTAATAATTTTATTAGGATTTTCTAATTTAATTTCACAATATCTAGGGCTATTTTGCTATAATTTTAATGGTTCTTCACTAAAATTATTTTCTAATATTTTAAACAACCAATAACTTGTTTCAAGTTGTTTAATTTTTTATTTTCTTGGTGGTGTAAAGTTTTTATCACAAACAAATTTATGATTTTCTACCAATGGTGTAACAGCCCGATTTTGACCCTAATCGGACAAAGTAGTTTCAGGACCACAAATCCGAGTCAGAAAAATATTTTAAAATTATTTATGGTATTTTCAATATGTGAATTACTATGTGTGAAAATTTGATCGTTTGAGTGCTCAATTTAATAAAAAGGGCTTAATTGCGTAAAATAAAAAATTTAGGGTTTTAACTTAAAAGCATCTATTTGTGGTTTTTTTAATTATGAGGCTTAAAAGTGCAATTAACCCACTATATAGATAGTGGATGGTTATGGACTAAATTAACCTTAATGTTTATATATTATATATTTAGAAACCAAGGTTAATTAAGTAAATGGCTAAATATTAATATATATGTTAATTAAAACATAAAAATTACATTAGCCTTCATATTTTTTAGCCGAAAGTAGGAGAATAAAAAGCCATGGAAGCTTTGAAAGGTTCGGCTATGTTCATCCAAAATTAGAGGTTCGTTTTTGTTCGATTTTTGAAAAGTTTTACGTTTTTGAGACCGTTGCTTTGTATACTACAAGACCCATGCTTTAATTTTAGAATTTGGTGTTGATTTTGTGTTATGTAATTGATGAATGCTTGAGCTTTTTGTTAGTTAATAATGGGATATGAAAGATATGTGAAAGATTAACATGATTTGTCTTTGAATTTTTGGTGAAATTGAGTAATTAGGACTAAATTGTGAAATTAAATTTTTGGGGACTAAAATGTGAAATAAATGAAATGTGTGGACTTGTAGGAGTACTAGGAATATTTTTCCCTTATATAGTGTGGGCAAATTTTGTGTATTTTGTGTTTTATGTAATAGGGACTAAATTGTAAAAAGTGTAAATGTTAGGGGAAAATGGTAATTTTCCCATTTATGTGTTTTTAGACTAAATTGAATGTAATAATATTTAAACTAGCTCATTTTGAATATATTTAGATCAAGAACCAAAGAAATCGGATTTGGATCGAGGAAAAGCTAAAGTCGTCGACTAATTGTCTAGTTTTGATTTTTCACCGTCCATGGTAAGTCTATTAGCTATTTAATGTTATTAAATCAGTATGTATATAAGTATGTATGTATGTCTATTGTATTTTTGTTGAGCTATAAATAAAAGTAATTTGATTGAATAAATTGAAGTATAAATGGTATATATGTATATACAATGTTCGAATTGAGAAAAATATAATGTCGGTAATGACAATATATCGCAAAGAAAAATAGAAATAGAAAAATAAAGAACACACAAATTTTACGTGGAAACCCTTTCGGGAAAAAACCACGGGCAGAAGAGAAGAAAATTCACTATGTCGAAAACTTAATTATAAGAGGAGTAGACTATGCCTATTTATAGGCTTGTAAACCTTATTCTAATAGGAGTGAAACTCCTTATTCAAATAATATCAAATAGATGGAGTTTAATAAGGTTTAGAAACCTTATTCTAAAATAAAATAAAAGAAGTATAATTCTATAGGGATTTTACTTTTATTTTATTTTACCATAGTATTTTATTTAAATAAGGATTTGAATCACTTAATTCTAACAATCTCCACCTTGACACGAATTCTTATTGAACAAGTTCTTCATCGCGAACTCTTAACGAACAAGTTTCTCCACCTCTTCCATAAAACCCTTTAAGGGTTTATTTGCAAACAATGAACACCAACCAAGTCTAAGCAATACTCAAACTTGGTTATAGGAAGTGACTTAGTCATCATATCTGCAGGATTTTCATGAGTACTAATTTTGCTCACAACAATATCACCACGAGCAATAATATCACGAACAAAATGATACCGAACATCAATGTGTTTTGTTCTCTCATGAAACATTTGATCTTTTGTAAGGAAGATGATACTCTGACTGTCACAAAATACTGTATTGATTTAAAGGTCTTCATTGAGTTTACTAAAGAGTCCCTTCAACCATATAGCTTCTTTACAAGCCTCAGTAATCGCCATGTACTCAGCTTCAGTGGTAGACAAAGCGACTGTAGTTTGCAAAGTGGCTTTCCAACTGATTGCACAACCTCCGATTGTAAAGACATAACCGGTGAGAGATATTCTTCTATCGAGGTCCCCAGCAAAATCAGCATTAACATACCCAATGACTCCATCTCTAGTTCTTCCAAACTATAAGCAAACATCGGTAGTACCTCGTAAGTATCTTAAAACCTACTGAACTTCTTTCCAATGTTCTTTACCAGGATTCGCCATGTATCTGCTAACTGCACTAACTGCATATGATAAATCTGAACGTGAACAAACCATGACATACATGAGAGATCCCACTGCACTAGAGTATGGAACATGTGACATGTGCTCAATCTCATCATCTGATTGTGGAGACAAAGCCGATGAAAGTCTAAAATGGGCTGCTAAAGGAGTACTAACAGGCTTAGCATTCTGTATATTGAATCTAGAAAGAACTTTCTCAATGTACCCTTTCTGACTTAGATACAATTTTCTTACTTTTCTATCCCTGAGAATCTCCATACCAAGTATCTTCTTTGCTGGTCCCAAGTCTTTCATCTCAAATTCTTCACTTAGTTGGGCTTTGACCTTTCTTATCTCTCCTTTATCTTTCGCTGCTATCAACATGTCATCAACATAAATGAGTAGATACACAAAAGAACCATCACTGTTTTTCTTAAAGTAAACACAACTGTCAAAGCTACTTCTTTTAAAATCATGAGAAGTCATAAAGGAATCAAACCTCTTATACCACTGTCTTGGTGACTGTTTCAAACCGTAAAGGGACTTTTTCAGCAAGCAAACATAGTCCTCTTTTTCTGAAACTGTAAAACCCTCTGGTTGTTGCATGCAAATATCCTCCTCAAGTTCTCTATGCAAAAATGCAGTTTTTACATCTAACTGCTCAAGCTCCAAATCATGCATGGCCACAATACCAAGCAAAGCTTGGATCGAACTATGCTTCACAACTGGAGACATCTGTGAAGTCCACTCCTGGAATTTGACTGTAACCCTTTACAACAAGCCTTGCTTTATATCTGGGTTCTTCAACTCTTGGAGTCCCCTCTTTCTTTTTAAACACCCATTTACAACGAACAACCTTTTTACCTTTAGGAAGTTTCACAAGATCCCATGTTTGATTTTTGTGTAGTGATTCCATCTCCTCTTGCATAGCAAACATCCACTTTTCTGAGTCTTCACAACTAACCGCCTCAGAATAATTAGATGGCTCTTGATTTGTATCTATATCTTCAGCCACATTTAAAGCATAAGCAACTAGATGAACCTCGGCATACTTCTTTGGAGGTTTAATTTCTCTTCTAGTTCTGTTTTTGGCGATAGAGTATTGTGGTGAAGAAGCAACTCTATTTTGAATTTTTGTACTAGCTTTAGTAGTCGACTCTGTTGTAGATTCTAGATCAATCTGATGCTCCATCTGCTTTTGATTTTATTTATTGGAAGAGTCTTTAAGAGATAAGTTAGGCAGCATAGCAGTTTCATCAAAAACAACATCTCTGCTAATCACAACTTTTCTATTTTCAGGACACCATAACTTATACCCTTTTACACCAGCTTTATAACCAAGAAAAACACATTTAATAGATCTTGGTTCCAATTTTCCATTATCAACATGAGCATACGCAGGATAACCAAAGATCTTTAAATCAGAATAGTCAGCAGGATTACTAGACCATACCTCTTGTGGAGTCTTTTTCTCAGTGGCAACGAATGGAGATCGGTTGATCAAAAAACATGCAGTAGAGGCTGCTTTTGCCCAAAATGACTTTGATAAGTTGGCATTTGACAACATACATCGAACCTTCTCCATGATCGTTCTGTTCATTCGTTCTACAGCGCCGTTTTTCTGTGGAGTATGACGAACTGTCAAGTGTCTCATGATCCCTTCTGACTGGCACAGTTTATTAAATTCATCAGAACAGAATTCTAAGCCATTGTCTGTGCGGAGATATTTTATTTGCTTTCTCGACTATTTTTCAATCATGGTTTTTCAATACTTAAATGCGGAAAACACATTGCTTTTCTACTTCAAGAAGAACGCCCACACTTTTCTGGAAAAATCATCAATAAAAGTTAGCATATAATTAGCTCCACCTCTCAAAGGCACTCTGGATGGCCCCATAGATCAGAATGAATATACTCTAACGTTCCCTTCATGTTATGGATTCCTCTGGTGAATCGAACTCTCTTTTACTTCCCAAAAATGCAGTGCTCACAGAACTGCAGTTTGCAAATTCTTTGCCCATCAAGAAGTCCTCTTTTGCTCAATTCTGCCATGCCATTCTCACTCATATGCCCTAAGCGCATATGCCAAAGTTTAGTAATATCATCATCTGACAAGGAAGAGGATGACATAGCTACATCACCAGTAACAGTAGAACCCTGCAAAACATATAACTTGGCAGTCTTTCTCTGCCCTTTCATCACAATGAGGGAACCTTTGGAAATTTTCAAAATCCCATTTTCAGCTGTGTATTTGTACCCTTTTGAATCAAGAGTACTCAATGAAATTAAATTTCTCTTTAATTTTGGAACATGTCGTACGTCACTGAGTGTTCTGACAACTCCATCAAACATTTTAACTCTAATTGTTCCAACACCTGCAATTCTACATGAAACATTATTTCCCATCAACACAATACCTTTAGACACTGTTTCGTAAGTTGTAAACCAATCTCGATTGGGACTCATGTGGAAGTCGCAACCCGAATCAAGGATCCACTCCCCGCTTGCTTTGGAATTGTTGACAGAAGCGACTAGAAGTTCACCATCACTGTAATCTTCTACAAGATCAGCTTTACTAGGATTTTTAGTTGTTTTCCATTTTGATTCGTAGCCTCCCTTTTGATCTTATTCTGTAGCTTATAGCACTCAGATTTAATGTGCCCTTTCTTCTTGCAAAAGTTACAAGTTTTACCTCTGTTTGAAGACTTCGATCTACCTTTAGATTTACTGCGAGGATTTCATTCCTGTGTCCTTCCATGATCATCATCAGCATTCCGATCTTGTCTCCCACGAACAATAAGACCCTCTCCCTGAGAGTCGATTTTAACCACAAGATGCTTCATCTTATCATACGAGGTTAAAGAATCATAAACCTCATCAACTGTGAGAGACTCGCGGCTATACAAAATCGTATCTCTAAAGGTTGAATAAGACGGGGGCAACGAACAAAGTAGAATCAGCCCTAGATCTTCCTTATCATACTGAACCTCCATGGCCTCCAAGTTTGAGAGAATTTCTTTGAACACTGTTAAGTGTTCATGCACAGTTGCACCTTCTTCCAAACGATGAGCATAAAGACGCTGCTTCATATGTAGTTTTCTAGTTAGAGTTTTCGACATACATATCTGTCCCAACCTCTTCCATAATCCAGCGGCAGTCTTTTCCTTCATCATATCCTGCAAAATTTCGTTAGACAAATGCAGATGTAACTGTGTTAACGCCTTTCGATCCTTGTGCTTCTTCTCTTCTTCCGTCAAAGTTGAAGGCATCTTATCTACCCCTAGTAGGGCTTCCTCTAAGTCCATCTGTGCAAGAACTGCTTGCATCTTTATCTGCCACAATGCAAATCTGGTGTTGCAATCCAACAGCGGAATTTCGTACTTCAAAGACGTCATTACCGTGATTGAGATGAACAACCCGGAAGCTCTGATACCAATTTGAGAAAAATATAATGTCGGTAATGACAATATATCGCAAAGAAAAATAGAAATAGAAAAATAAAGAACACACAAATTTTACGTGGAAACCCTTTCGGGAAAAAACCATGGGCAGAGGAAAAGAAAATTCACTATGTCGAAAACTTAATTACAAGAGGAGTAGGCTATGCCTATTTATAGGCTTGTAAACCTTATTCTAATAGGAGTGAAACTCCTTATTCAAATAATATCAAATAGATGGAGTTTAATAAGGTTTAGAAACCTTATTCTAAAATAAAATAAAAGAAGTATAATTCTATAGGGATTTTACTTTTATTTTATTTTACCACAGTATTTTATTTAAATAAGGATTTGAGTCACTTAATTCTAACACGAATATATAGGTATATACTTATATAAATCTTTGAATTAAGTTAAAGTATGAATGGTATATAGATATATATATAATGTTTGAATATTTATATAGGTATTTATATGTATATGTTCTTAAATTTAGTTGATTGTGTGAGGGTTATATATGTATACACAAGGTTCGAATACATATATGTATATACATGTATAAATTCTTGGTTTAATTAAAGGTATGTATATTGTAATTGTATAGGTAATTTCGAATAAGTATGTATATGTGGGTTGGAATGTATATGAAAATACTTGAATAAATCTTGAATATATTTTAAGGTATGAATGTTAAGTATGCATGTGGAGTTTTGAATATGTATGAATATACATGTATATGTTTTTATATTGAACTTAGGTATGAAATTAAATATATATATGTTCTTTTCGAATAAGCGTGTATATATGCATGTAAATTTCTTGTATTGAATTTAGTTAAGTAATTATATATATACATGAATAAATTATGAACTTAGATAAAGACAAGAATGTGTATATATGTACATATAGATTCGAATATAAATGTATATACATGTATGAGTTTATGATTTTAGCTAAAGGTATAAATGTTAAATACATACATGAGAGTTCGAGTATATCTATATGTATATTAGTATATAGGTTCTTAGATTGAATTAAAGATATAAAATCTTATATTTTTATATGTGAGGTTTGATTATATATATGTTTATAAATTTATAAATACTTGAATTGAATTGAAAGTATGATTTGTAAACTCTTTTATGATTGAACATGTACTACAACGAACATGTGTTTGCTATTAAGAATTTTTTGAGGAATTATTTTGTGTATGTGAAATTGAGATTTCAGGCTTAGCGCCTAGCAGGCTTATTGCCAGTGAAACAATATCAGACTTTACGTCTAGCAGGCTTAATGTCGGTGAAATAATTTCAAACTTTATGTATAGCAGGCTTAATACTGGTGAAATAATATCAGACTTTACGTCTAGCAGACTTAATGCCGGTGAAACATTTCAGACTATATGTCTAGCAGGCTAAGTGCCGGTGTACTGAATCAGGCTTTAAGCCTAGCAGGCTAAGTGCCGGTGAATCTGTTTAAAGTATGAGATTAAGTGTACAGTTATATGATTTTGGTTATCTTTAATTGATGAACATATATACATTTGGTTAAGTGTGTTTAATGAATATGTATATATTCGATCTATGCATTTGTAAAATATACATGTATGCTTGCGATTTTTGCAGTTGATAAATGTAGATGTATAAATATTTGGTATATGTATTTGATAAGTATCTATATATGAAATTGAGATGTATATACATTTGTTTATAAGTATTTGATGGAGATGAATGCATTCGGTCATATGTATTAGATTTGTATTTGGGTATAAGTTTATCATGAGTATACATACACAATCAGATATGATATGTATTTAACATATATATATGCTTGGTTATATACATTCGGTTGTAATGTTGTTCGGTATAAATATACATATATTTAGTTAAACGCATTCAACAGGTACACATATTTGACTATAAATAAAATGGTTTGAGTACAACAAATGTATGGATATTAGTTTTATGTGTTAATTGCAATCTCAATGAATTAAATTTAAAAGTTATATTATATATATGTTTAGTTATGCTATAGACTTACTAAGCTATAAAAGCTTACTTTGTTTGTTTATGTCTTTCTATTTTATAGACTTAAAGATCAAGCTTCAAGCTCGGGGATCGTCAGCAAGATCATCACTCTATCTACTGTCTCGGTATTAAAATGTTTAAATTCTAACTATGGCATGTACAGACTAGATAAATGTTTTGAAGGTCGTAATTTGTTATATTGTATATGAATTTAATAGCCATACGAAATTGGTTTATTTCCTTATGGATTTGCTAGTTTGTAATGTCTTTGTTTTGTTTTAAATGGTCAAAAGAGAAGCTTAAATTTTGCATGTTTAATATTAGACCTAGCTTATCATATGGAACTGTTATAATTATTGAACTTTAATGAATGTTTGTTCTGAGTTGTGTTTTGATTAGTAATGCCTCTTAACCCTAATTCGGCAACGAATACGGGTTAGGGGTGTTACAAATGGTATTTCTACAGAAGTTTTTTCTATTGATAACATAATGAAATTTTTATCAATAGAAAATGGTAAATGTTGATATATAAAATTATTATATTGTATATGAACTTAATAGCCATACGAAATTGGTTTATTTCCTTATGGATTTGCTAGTTTGTAATGTCTTGGTTTTGTTTTAAATGGTCAAAAGAGAAGCTTAAAATTTTGCATGTTTAATATTAGACCTAGCTTATCATATGTAACTGTTATAATTATTGAACTTTAATGAATGTCTGTTCTGAGTTGTGTTTTGATTAGTAATGCCTCTTAACCCTAATTCGGTAACGGATAAGGGTTAGGGGTGTTACAATTGGTATTTCTACAGAATTTTTTTCTACTGATAACATAATAAAAATTTTATCAATAGAAAATGGTCAATGTTGATATATAAAATTATTATATTGTATATGAACTTAATAGCCATACGAAATTGGTTTATTTCCTTATGGATTTGCTAGTTTGTAATGTCTTTGTTTTGTTTTAAATGGTCAAAAGAGAAGCTTAAAATTTTGCATGTTTAATATTAGACCTAGCTTATCATATGTAACTGTTATAATTATTGAACTTTAATGAATGTTTGTTCTGAGTTGTGTTTTGATTAGCAATGCCTCTTAACCCTAATTAGGTAATGGATACGGGTTAGGGGTGTTACAAATGGTATTTCTACAGAAGTTTTTTCTACTGATAACATAATTTAATTTTTATCAATAGAAAATGGTAAATGTTGATATATAAAATTATTACCTAATAATATATCTCTATGCATTGTTAGAAAGCATAATATTTTAGGTATTACAAATCTTACCTTATTGATGTAGATTGGTATATTTCTAGCTTTATATTTTATGGTTTCATTATCATCTATTCCTATGACTTTTATTGGATGTTTCATAGGTTCCCATTTTTCTAAAGGAATGACATTCTTTCTGCAACTACTAGTTGTAGCTATAGTATCTTATAAAGTATGTAAAGATTATGTTTTATATTCTCTAAATTGAAATGTAATTTCAATATATGTGTAATATTTCCTGGATTGGAAATTTAAAAATGTAATTACATCACTTGTTCCAAGTTTCATTTGTTGAATTATTATCGAAGTTTGTATTTCTTCCATTCTAGTGTTTCTAGAAGATACAAAATTTCTACTTGGTTTTGTAAAAGAAATAGGAATATGAACTGTTTTCATTCCTATCAGTGTTGAAGATATAAAACTCTACTTGGATTTTCCATCTTCCTCTATTTGAGCATTTGAAGGTAAAACCAAATTATCATTTGTATTTGTTATAGTTGTATTTTTAAAATATAATTTATCACCAGACAACATATATTCTATTGTACTTATAGGTCTATAAGTACTTGCACTACTTATCCTTTCTATCATCCAATCTCCTGGTATTGATAAATCTCTTAAATATAATAATTTTGGTTGTATTTCAGTACTGATTTTATTGGGTTCAAAGAGTACAATAATTTTGTTATTAATTTATTTGATTTCTACTTCTGCTATATTCGTGTATTCATTAATAAAAGTCCAACTGATTGCTAGATTTTCTGCCAAATCATTAATTTCAGAATTTTTTATTTGAATTCTAAGACATAAACATTCTTCTATCAAAGGATCTATAATAGATATAAAATAATTTGGTTTAACTTTAAATCCTATTACTCCTGTATGTAAATTTGATTGAATTCTTCCAATAAGTGCTTTTATTGGATTTTCTAATCTTTTATCTAATAAAACTGCTATTTAGTATAACATGACCTTTTCTAAATAAAGTTCTTATAGTTATCATTATTATTCCTAAATGTATATATCTAACTTGGGGATATTTATTTTTAATCCTCTTAATTTTATCTTTATTAAATAGTGGGATTTCTGTTAATCCACCTCTAGTATCTTTCGCTACTGTATTACCACTTATTTTTTCTATATGTCTTTGACTCCATATCTTATATTTAGATATTTTATAAATTTCTTCTTTAGAAATATGATTTTTATTAATTTTTCTATCATTTCATCAGAAAAGTCTTTTTCTTCTCCGATTATATTTCCTAATTTTATGTCTTGTTGTTCTTTCTTAGGAATTTCTTCTAATTGATTAATAGAACTGCTTTCTATACTAAACATAAATATATATTCTTCTTAGTTTGTATGAGAATCTGTTTCTGATATTAATTCATATAATATTTCCTCAGAATTTATTTTCTCTTCTGAACATATTTCTAAATCTTGTTCTTCAAGTGTTTTAATCATTTTTCTTGCACTTTTTCCTTTATTAGGACAATTTGGTGCTATATGTCATTCTTCATCACATATAAAACATTTACATATTCGTTTTTAGGTTTTTTAGAAGTTTTTCTTCTAATAAATCTTTTCTTTTTATTATAACCAAAGTTTTTCTTATTTCCTGGTTTCCATCTAACTAGCTTATATCTTCTATTTTTTTTTCTTATAAGTATTAGGACTTACTGATTTACATCCAATTCCCCATTCATTTTCTAGAACTTTTGTACAATGCTTATTACTTATTTTATGCTTAACTTGTTCAGAAGCTTTACTTTGTAAACAATGCATAGTTATTCTTTCTTTTGCAAAATTAATTCTATTTCCTATAGAGTCTATACTTTCTGGTTTTACACCAACTATTTTACTATGCTTTTCTAAATAAGAATCATACTTTTTTATACAAATTTCATCCCAAGGTGGTGGTAATTTATGAAAATATTGGTTTTTCCAGAAATTTATATTTTTATTTTTTAGTTTTTGATATTCATGAAGAAATTTTTTAGAAAATTCTTCTAGGTATCTTATGTCACATAGTTTTATTTTTGACAATACATAACTAGATAGACAATCCTGATCTTTCTTATCAGTATATACACAAAATTCTATTTTTAGAATAAAAGTTAATCCTTTTAATAAATCTTTGGGAGTTCCAATTTGGTTGATTAACTGCCCTTTCTGTTCTTTTCCTTTTTCTGATTCTTCCCATCTTCATAGGAATTCTAAAACATCTCTTTGAAATGTCCCAACAAAGTAGTTTAAAATTTTTTCGTTTGACCACATGTTATTGTTAACAACTATAGTCATAGATTGTGCCCAATCATCTATGGTTTTTTCATATCTTTCTATAAAAATATTAGTTAAATCTAAATATATTCCTCACTGAGCAACATTTCTTTTGTTTAGATCATCTATTCTATGTGGGACTGGTTGAGTAGATGATTCTCCTAAATTTTCAGATTTTATATCATTTGTAGCAATATTTTCGGTTTGATGACCAAAAATTCTAGTTGTATTTTCAACTTGTTCATAGCTTTTATTAAAAGATCTTAAATAATAATCTTTTTGAAGATTTAGCTCTACTTTTCTTTTTCCATGAGGATCTGTTTGATCAATATCCATTGGATCTGGTATTTGTATATTTTCTTCCTCATCTGTTGAAGTATTTTCTTCATCAGAATTTGAACTTGTTACCTTTATGTCTTCTAAGGTATCATAATTATTAGAACTACTACTATGTCTGCAGTGTCATAATTTAACATATAATGATAATTAAATAATGTAAACAAATCTTTATGTTTTTCATAAAGTTTTTCTATTAGTTTAGATATTCTATTCTTTCATTTTTATCAGATGTCGTAGTAAATTTATTCTTCCAATGTTCTATAAGTTGTTTATAGGATTGGAAATCATATTTTTGTTGATGAGTATATCTTCTTTTCTGTTTTTTCAATTTTTTTCTGTTTTTTGTTTGTAGAAGACGATTCTTCAGAGGAAGTATCTTTTTCTTCTGATGAAGTTAATATTATATTACTATTTCCATAATATAAAGGTCCTAAATCTATTTCTTGTTCTATATTTTTATTAATAATAACTTATTCTAATTTATTATGAACTTCAGATAAGATTTCTTTAGATTCGTTGTTCAAATCTAGTTCTATAACTCCTCCTAAATTATTTACTTATTGTTCTATTTTATGCCCGTGTGCCAGCCCGTGTCGATTTCGTACTCTGCTTCTCAAATACGCGGAAAAACTTAATTTTTAGGCTTTTTGAGCATTTTAAAGACTATAAATACCAATTAGAAGAATAAAGAAAGGGAGCAATTAGAGAATATCGAAGAAAACACTCGAAAAACACCATTGGAATCAACTCGGAAGCGGATCTCCATCAAGATCAAAGAGCTCCTTTTAATTTCTTTCGAAGTTTTATTGAGTTTCTTATGACTTGTGATTATTTTGACTTTGAGATGTTTTCATTCAGAATTATTAACTAAATTCCCTAGATACCTAGGGAAGATGAAACCTATGATGAATTTAATTTGATTTCTGATTTACATGATAAATACTTGATTCTTGTTCTCAATTATGTATGCTTATTTCTTGTTTTAATATTTCTGGGATATTAATTCATGTTAATGTGCTTATTCAATGGAGTAAAAGGCCCTGTTTAAGAGTAGATGTAGCATAATTGGGTGGAGTTGCATGCAATCCTAGAAATAGGACCACATAAATCTATCAGATTAGAGTCAAATCTAATAGGAGAATCCATAGATCGAGTTAATGCAACAATAGGGGTTTTAATTAGAAAGAGATTTCAATTAATCAACCTAGAGTCAGTTGTTCTTACTCTCGAAAGAGATATTAACATAATTTAGAGATTTCTACGGATTAAGACATAAGTGAATAAATCGTTTAATTCAGGTTCATAAAAATAGGTGAAGTCTAGGTGGAATCTTTCATGGGTATTGTCTATCTCATTGGTCATCTTCGATTATTTTCCTTTTTCATTCTCTGTTTCGTTCTTAGTTAAATTAGTTTAGTAATTTTTAGATTAAAACACAATCACTCCAATTTGTCGGCTAAATAATAAGAAGACGGTAATTACTAGTACTTTTAGTCCTTATGGATACGATATTCCCTACTCACCATAGCTATACTATTGTTCGATAGGTGCGCTTGGCTTTGTCGTATTTATAGTTAGTTTAGTGACCATCAAGTTTCTGGCGCCATTGCCGAGGACTAAAATATTAGGAACACTTTATTTTTATTAATTTAGCCATTTTTTATTTGTTTTTCTTTTTAGTTTAATTTTTACATTCTAATTTATTTTCTTTTATTTGCTTCTAGGAGGGTCCTTTATTACTGAGGAGATGGGTGATAATCAGAGTAACTAACTACCACCTACAGTTCCTGCAAATCTTGTAGGCCTAGTCTTGTTCCGTGTACTATGTACGATTATGTGAAGCCCACTTTAACTGAGGCTGAATCGAGTATTGTGAGACCTATTATTGTTGTAAATAATTTTGAACTAACACCGAACACTATTTAGATGATTTAACAATTTGATCAGTTCGATGGTTTGTAAGACGAAGATCCATATACTCATTTGGCCAGCTTTCTGGAAATCTGCGATACTTTCAAAATTGATGGTGTCACTGATAACGCTATTTGCCTATGGTTGTTCCCTTTCTCATTGAGGAACAAAGTTAAGCAATGGTTGTACTCTTTACCATGAGGTTCCATCACTCCAATTTGTAGGCTAAATAATAAGAAGACGGTAATTACTAGTACTTTTAATCCTCGTGGATACGATATTCCCTACTCACCATAGCTATACTATTGCTCGATAGGTGCGCTTGCCTTTGTCGTATTTATAGTTAGTTTAGTGACCATTAAACATCGAAGCATCAGTCCTAGCTGAGATATATGCCTCTGTCCCTACTCTCCAACACATCCCGTATTGCAAGAGACTCTTTGCAGCCCAAAGAATTTCTCAAGTATAAGAAGGGTCAGTTCCAAAGGGTCGGCCAAAAGAATTTCTCAATTATAATACTTTGCTTTCAATGTGCATGATAACAATGAATCTAGTTAATACAATAATCGCCACCCTTGCTTAGCAAGTAAAGCTACATTGAATTTTGACAAACATCTAAAACTCATACCTCCATTCTCTTTTAGTGTACATAACTTGGTCCAGTCACACTAATGCATTCCACGTTTACCATAATTCTTCATCCACCAAAACTTGCAAATAATTTGCTCCATCTCCAAACAAATGAAGCTAGGAAGCATAAAACATGATATCGAGTATGTTGGATAACCTGTAAAATACATTTTATAAAAACATCTTTCCCCCTTTAGGAAAGATGTTTACAACTCCAACTATTAATCCGTTTGGTAATTCGATCTTTCAATACTTGAAAACCCAACTTCTTCCCTCGACCCACCATATTAGGTAACCCAAGATACCTTTTCGAATCATTAGAGCATCGAACATTTAAAATGCTTGTTACACACTATCGATTTTGGCTAGAAACATTTGAACTAAAGTAAAGTAGTGACTTATCAAAGTTTATACATTGACCAGAACAGTCTCCATGCTCTTGGAGGATATTCTTTAACGTATAAGCCCCCTCTCTATAGCTTCACTAAATAATATGAAATCATCAACAAATAATAAATACAAAATTGGAGGTCCATGCTGACTTACCTTTGCTCCATCTAGTAAACTCTCACGTTTAGCTAGTCTCATCAATGAAGAAAGTCCTTCACTACATAACATGAACAAGTAAGGACTTAATGGACCTCCTTGACACAAGCCTTTAATGAGTTTGATAATCTCTCTCACTTCTCCGTTGATAATTACAAAGTATGAAAAAGTGTTAATGCAATGCATTATAAAATTCACCCATGAGCTAGCAAACTCAACTTCATCATCATACTTCTCAAAAAAGACTACTCTACTTTGTTGTATGCTTTAATCATGTCAAGCTTCAAGGACAGAAAACTCTTTTTTCTCGTCCTTCAATGCTTAAAAGCATTCATAATATCATAGGCAAGAATAACGTTATCCGTTATTAACCGACCTGGTACAAAGGCACTTTGAACTTCATCAATGCATACATCTAAATGTTTTAGCAAACGATTGACAACCATTTTGGAAATGATTTTATATAACACAATACAAAGACCGATAGGAAAAAAAACTCATTAAAAAACTTGGGTGAGCTACTTTTTGTATAAGAACAATATGAGTGAGATTTATTGTTTCCAATAACCTACCTCAATTCAGAATGTCGAGGCAAAACGATCCAACATCTTGACCAACAATATACCAAAATTTCTAAAAGACTAATGTTGGTAAACCATTAGCCCCTGAGGATTTTGTTGGACCCATCTCCTTCAATGCTTAAACAATTCCCTCTATATTATATTTTGCATTCAACTGTGGATTCATGCTATCCGAAACACACTACTCTATACCTGAATGTATATGACACCTTATGTAGTGAAAAGTTTAGCGAAATAGTCATTCGCAATAGTTTTCATCTCTTGGTGGTTTGAAGCAAACTCCCTATTCTTCTTCTGTAATCCGTGAATATGATTTGCACGTTAACTTTGAGATACAAATTTATAAAAGAACTTCATATTCCGGTCCCCCATTTTCATCCAATTTGCTTTTACTCATTGTTCTCATTAGAGTTTATCCTTTTCAAATTCCAAGTTTAGGTGTAGTTTGACTTCTATTAGTTTTGCTAGGGTCTTTTCATTTCAGTCCATCCTGTCCAATTGGTCGAGGTGCTGTATGAGATTTCTTGATAAGCCAGATATTTGCTTCTTTAACTATTTTTCCCAATCCAGTAGCCCAACGCTTAATTCAACAAGCTAGTTAGGCACATCACCCGAGCTAGTTCCCCCTAGGCGTCACACCTCCAACTCACATGATTCTTTTAAACTCCACCATGCCTCAAAATGAAACCGTCTTATTCCATCTCTTTTCTATTATAAGGCCATACTTATAAATAAAGGACAATGAACAGAAAGCGAGTGTGGTAAGTGACGAAGAGAGAAACCTGGAAAAAGATTCTACCATTTATCTATCCAACCTTTCTCTAATATTAGTTTCCTGCACATTGCCCCTTTCCTAAGTAAACCATGTGCCTAGATAACCCATATCGTCCAATTGACACTCAGCTAAAACTGTCTGAAACTCCTCTATTAAACCTTCGTCCCTAGGCAAACCCCTTTTCTTCTCAAAGGAGTTTAGAATTTCAATGAAGTTAACACAGACCATCCACGGTAAAGCCTTATTTCTTCTTAACGACCTTAACATATCCCATGTTTCTACTCGATAACGAGCATCCGGAGAACCATAGAACCTTGTCATTTGCCACCTTGAGATATCCATCTTCTCTTAAATATAAACATTGATATGATTGTTGGAGTAACTTCTTAACATGACCTAGTTACCACCTCTCCAGCCAAGACTACTAAGACCACCACAGGTACCATCATTGAGTACATCAATACCATTCTAGAAACCATTACATTTGCGGACCTTTTCCATTTGAACTAAACTTAGTTTTGTCTCCATAAAGAAGATAATTTGGGGATGATACCACTTCAACAAATGCTAAATTTTTCAAATAGCCTGTGGATTCTCTAAACCATAGGCATTCCAGCATACAATTTTCATCGTAACTGGTTGACTAGCCTAATAGCAGCCGCCGATATTCTTTGAAAGCAAGCTTGATCACGCTCCTCAATGGTTTCCAAAATAATATGTATACTCAGAAATGTTCGAAACTGATTTTTCAAATCAGGCCTTTCCTTTCCATCACTGATTTCCAAAGGACTGTCCTACAAATCGTGTTCCACAATATCTTTTCCAGTCCACTAGAATATTTTGCCTCTTTCCTATCTGACACATTCAGATTTCATTCCAAATTAAATCCCAAAATAGGATTAATTGACAGTCCCGATTCTTGCCTTTGACTGTCCCACAAATTCCTCCTAAATTCTTTCATCCCCAAATTTGTTCCCAAAAAAACTTCGTTATCATCATCACAAAGCCATAAACTCATTGTGGTAGTGGCTCTTCTCAATGGTGCTTTTAACGACAAATCCCATTTTAATTCCAACTCTTTTATGGCGTGATTGAGTCGAGTGGGGCAAAAGTTATCCTCATGTCCAAGGCATACACAGAAAAAACAAAAATGTGTTAACCTTTCGTATCGGTATCTAGCATAAACAAAATTCGACGGAGAGATCAAGATCTTCCTCTATTTAAGCGGTATCCGAACATCCAATTGAACATGTACTCGCAAAAAATTCTTAAAGCCCCAATTTAACTATTTGGCATCGTAGTGCAAAAACGTACCAATGAAATCACCAAACTGCTTTGCCACACTCTCCGAGAAAAAACCCAGTGGGAGATCATGTGCTTAGACCCAAAAAGAAGCAAAAACCAGACGTACCTGCTTTCGGTCATCATTCTTCTGTAATAGCTGAAGCACCAAGAGATGATTATTGAACATCCATGGGGGCCCATTGATAACACAATCAATTAAACAAATAACATTTTCCCCCAAATCTGCAATCAAAACCCCTCTAAGGAAGTGCCAAAGATTAGCCATCGTATTCTGTATTGCTTGAAAATAGGCGACGCTCATCTTAAGGAAACATCTGACTAAAAAAAATCATACACCCATTTATGAGATTCTGATCCACTATGAAACTACCATGCCTCCTCCTTATTGTCTTCAATACTCTAGGCCGCTTATTCCTTTTCTATAGATCCAAAAGAAAATCGAACAAGCGTAAAACTCAGAAAAAGAAATGAAAAACATGCCATAGAGAGCAGACAAAACCAAAATGAAAACGTGTCACAGAGAGTAGACAATAAGTAATTTAATTTAAGACACATTTAAGTCTTTACCTTTAAAAATTATATAATTTTATACTTCTCATACTTCATTCCTTTCTCCATTTTCAACCATCAATATACTCTAAAATATTTAAATTCCTACTAAAAGTTGCCACCAACAGTCTTTTCATACCTTTCACCATCTTCTAATCCCTTTCTTCATAACTTATATCCTTTATATTCCCATTTTCCCTATCTCTCTACTATTTTATATCACCAATAAAAGTATTAGGTATTCAACATCTTCCTCACATCAAATTAAGCCCTGTTATTATTAATATTTGTCATTCATTCAAATATTGGTATGGCAAGTCAACATAATAATGATTTTTAAACCCCGTTAAAGAAGCCTCGCTTACATAAGTATGTCAAATATGTTACATAATTCTACTTAATTATCACTTTTTACTACATTTTCCATTATTGATTATCATCATGCTTGATCTATAGGAAAGAAAAGGAATAGTTGGAAGAATGAATGAAGATAAATTACATTTCAATAATTCAAGTCGCAATTGTTATCATTTTAAAAATTCCACACTTCACGTTTACGATTATAGATATTTGGGATTTTTATTTCGTAATTTCTTCAATTTCATTATTACAATTACTCATTTTTACGTGACTCATATATTAATTTATCTTAAGAAAATAATTTTTTCAAACACACAACACATTATTTACCAAAAAAAAAAAATACAACCGAAGTTATACTACTCCAAATATTTTCATAGATAAAATTAAGCATTAGCATTAATGAAAATCTATGGCTCGTGTGTTGCACATGTATGCACACTAGTTATATATATTACAAGGTTCTATATAAACAAGTGGGTTCACATACTTTTTTTTTGACAAGTGGCACTCTCCATTTGAAACATTTATTTTAAGTTTAGGTAAATTACTCTTTTACTCTTTACCTTTTTAAATTATATTAGATAATTTATTTTAAATATAACTTAATTATTATACGCATAGTTTATAATTTTAAAAAATTAATCTCATTATTATTTTTTATAATAAAGTTCTTTTTGTTATTGCTTAATATAATTATTTTCATAAATAAATTTGTTTGTTAGTACAAAAATTTATAATAAAATCATGAGATATATATTTACAACAATCATTTTAATATTATATTTTAAATTCAAACCTTTTCAATTTATTCTAACAATTGACATCCTTATTTATTCTAATTATTTTTGATAAAAAAAATTCTAAGCTTCATAGTAAAGCATATATTTTATATACCACTAACACCATGTTTGGTTCAATGTAATGGCTATTCCATTACGACGCGATTCAAAACTCTGCAGAAAAATAGACGTTTGGTTCATTGAATGCTCAAGACATAGAATGGTAGTTCTGGGATCATTCAAAAAATCGTTGAATAGCCATTTAGGGGAGGCGCTGAATTGGCTATTGCAGCCTCTCCACCGAATAACTCTTTTTCCCCTCCAAAACACCCTTCCTTAGACTCAAATTTCTCAACGGTTCCTTTTTTTTTTATTTGGCCATTCGACAATCTCATGCTCAAATCTAAGAAAATCAACTTGAAGGCCAAATCAACTAGATTTTGTTGTAAGTTCAATTCAACTAGGGTTCATTTTTCATTTTTTTTTTATTTTTTTCTGATGATTTGTCAATGGAAATTGAAATGGATTCTGCAACTGTTCACGAAGAGATTGATCCACCGAGATAAACGTGGTTGAATAGTCTCAGGCACTTCAACTCACTTCGTGTAAAATTTCTTTCTTGTTTGTTTGTTTGTTTTTAATTGATTTCAAATTCTCCGTCCAGTTCTATTTTAGCTTCTATGTTTTTGTGGTTTCCTTTTCTGTTTCAAAATTTTCCACTGAATTTTTTTGTTGAATGGAGAGAACTTTTTGAAATTTTGGATAGGAAAAGGTCCAAGAGAATCTATATATAGAACTAGCTAAAATAAGGCTTCTGATCAGGAACTTTTGGTCGTTGGAAAGATCAATTTGGTAATTTGATTTAATTTAATTTCAGAGTTTTTACTTGATTCATTTAGTTATTATATGTTTTCTTAGATTTGGTTTGCTTAATGATTCTTTTTTTTTTAACAAAAAGAGTCTCTTTTTATTGCTTAATCTAATTATTCTATTTTGATATAAAATAGACGATATTGTCCAAAGTTGAAGGTAAGAAGAAGAATGGTGAAGATTTTGGTAATAGGAATTTATTAAATGAAATTGAAGCTATTAGCAAGGCTTTGTATTTGGAAAAGATCCCTACAAGGACTTCATTTTCTGCTTTGAATACATGGTCAAAACCAACTTGGAAAACATACTATCCCAAACAAAAATCAAAGCTTAAGAATATTAATAAGGACCTATCTCGTAAAGACAAGAAATCCATTTGGAATTGGAAGCCTTTGAAGACATTCTCAAATGTTAGAATTCGTAGGTTCGCTTATTATTTCTCGCTTCAAGTATATTCCATTGAAGGTTTTTCGCCTAGTTTTAGTGATTTTAGTTTATGTGTGCACTAGAAGAGGTGGGATGGAGGGATAATGACTCGTTTGGTTCAAGGTACTCCATTGAAGGTTCTTAATGGAACTGCTAAATTTGAAGAGAAGCTAACGCATACATGTTTGGTACAAGGTAGTCGAAGAGGACCTCATCATTCAACCAAGTATGAAGCCGAGCATTTCTTGCTCTATGGCTAGTAAGTTGATTCCTTTAGAGGACATAACCGACAAGACTATGCAACAAGTAGCATGGAAATTGCCCTTATTTTGGAGGGACCAGAGAGGTTTGTGCCTCCATATTTCTTTCTTAAACTTTTTTTTTGCTAAATCATCCTATGTGTTGATATTGTATGTATTGATATTTCCTACTAAGGTTACTCGGTTATGTCTAATATTTCAGTGTGGCAATTTTGCATAAATCATAAGTAAGTGATGCTTTACTATGAACTTATGAGCTACTAGTTCAAAGTTTTCTACAATATGCTATGAAAAAAACTTTTTTTCAGATGGATTACTCCGCTTATACAGCAAGTTATAAAAGACTTATCACTGAGAGTGATGTTTGGAAGTTGGATACATGGGATCAGACTGAAATACTGATTCATAAGTTATCATTTTGCTACTTCCCTTACATTTGCTTCCACATGATAATGCATACAATTATTCAAAGATAACGATAATGCATAAAATTATTCAAAGATAACGATTTCTACCTCTACAGATTCCATAGATGTTGGGACAAAGAAGCTAAAATATTTAAGCCATGGCTTTTGAGAGCACTGAATAATAGTTTGAAAGGAAGGTTAGTTAACTATATGGTTATATTTTCCCCTTCCTTTATAATAAACTATATGGTTATATTTTCCCCTTCCTTTATAATAGTTGTAATGACTAATGAGAACTTATGCATTATGCATCCTGAAGAATTCCTCTGGCAAGTATAGATGTCATCTTGCCTTACCTATATTAACTATTTCTCTATAAATGAATATGCAAGTTTTGGTTAGAGTGTTTTCAAGGTTATGAACATGCTTTACCATATGTGTTGTAGTTTAGATGCTCCTCCAATTGTTGCTATTTGAAATGGTAATTAATTAAATTTTGCAATCCTCATCTAGTAACAAGGCTTGACTAATTGTCATCAAGATTTTGATTTAGATTTGTGTAAGTATAAAAGAAAGTTTAAAGATTACACTTTGAATTTCTGTGTAGTAAATAGTTCAATCTTGACTTGTCTATACGTTGGAGAGATTTGTTATGCTTTTTGCTTGACCTATTGATAACTCTTGGAAAGAGTTATATTTCAGGCCTTTAGACTTAGTTAATTATTTGTACTTGAGTAAATTTAGTTGCATTTTAGGAAATTATATTAGTATTTTTATAACATTGCATCATGAAGCTTGGATTACAATGTCAATATATGTTACTTTTACTTGTGGGAGGAAAGGAATTGCATGTTGTTTATGACAAGTGCAGAAAGGAGGAAAAAAAGTGAAGGAGTGAAGTTTTTTCATGACAAAAGGTTGGATAGATTAACAGCACAAATGCCATGACAATTCCAGGAAGATGCTGATGCCATCAATTAGTGCCATTCTCAGCCAGTTGTACTTGTACCAGAAATATCCACTAGATAAAGAGGGAGAAAGGAGTGTGCGCTAAGAGGGGGACCTACCCTATAAAAAGAAGAAAGAGAAAGAAAGGAGAGGGCAATTTTTCCTTACACAATTTCTCGTGGGAGATCAAGAAACGCAAAGAAAAAGGGTAACAATTAAGGAATAGAGCAACGACACAAGGAAGAATGGGAAGCATTCAACCTTGGGCTTTGTAAGGTATTGTAACACTAGAGTTGAGGGTTGGATTGACGAAAGCTTCCTGAAGTTCTTCCTTCATTATCTTAATTGATTTTTATGAATTTTAACTGTGGAAATATGTTGTTGAATGATACTTTCATTTTGGATTTTAATTTCCAACTCATGAGCTAATCTCATCGAGTTGGGATTACTGGATGAATCTTTAGTTCCTTTAATGACCAAGGCATTATCCTAATTTCATTTACTGTTTTATTCGATTTGTGCTATTTTAAAATGTATGCATGCAGTCTCTAGACATAGATGAATGTATGGTATGTTCATAAACTTGATTTAATTCTGAAAAAGGTTATATGAGTTGGATTGTGATTGAATGATACAAGCAAGTATTCAATAGAATACTCATAGCACTCTAGACATAGAGCTGCGCCTTGTATAGAGAAAGGAAGAAATAATGCTGGGTATCTTTCTCTTGAAAGAAGTAGACTACCTTAGATCTAATCTGAATAGTAAGATTTTTCCATGACATTATTGTGTTTTGAGGAAAGATTATTAGTAATCCCAACCTTCCCATTCAACAGCATTTTATGTTGCATACGTGATTATTCCTCTACAAATATTTATTCTATTTTGTCACAGCCTGATTCATATAGTTTATAGTAATAGTTTAACCGAATTAATCCTATCTGATAACTAAAAAGATGATATTACTTACTACTTTATTACTTTATTCGACGTGTATACTTGCACATTTTCATATTATATTCACACACGACAAGTTTTTGGCGCTGTTGCTGGGGATCGACAATTTGGTGAAATTTGGTTTTTTTATGTTCTTATATAATTTCATTAGTTTTATTTAACTTTGTTGTTTTTAATTTCTACAGGTTTGCTGTTAGTGCATGAGTAGATGCATTCCTGCTAACAAAGAGTATCCTTTTGACCTAGAGATTGAGAGAACTTTGAGAAGAAGGAGATGGTAATTGTAAGATATGGATAGGATTGGAAATGATCTAGGTAGGGGAATGATCCAGGGAACTTTGAGAAGAAGGAGACAAGACTTCCTGGTAACGTCAGGATGTTTTTTTACCTATCCTTCGTGTGATAAATGATAGAGATAAACCCATTCCAGAGCATGTTTTGCCAAGTTTGGATGATTTGAATCCAAGAATAGTCAGGCTGCACATTCAAGCTCAGTATTTCGAGTTGAAATGAGTAATGTTTCAGATGCTACAAATGGTAGGACAGTTCAGTGGATTGCCTACTGAAGATCCATGACTGCACTGAAGAGTTTTCTTAAAATCCTATGACTCATTTAGGCAACAAGGTGTTCTTGAAGACACCCTACGACTTAAATTGTTTTCGTATTCATTAAGAGATCATGCCAGAGCATGATTGAAAGTTTTGCCATCAAGGACGGTGGCATCTTGGAATGATCTTTGTCAAAGGTCTTTCCTGCAGTATAATCCTTCAAATATGAATGCCATGTTAAGGAATGATATCACATCTTTTCGGCAATCAGAGAATGACGTTATATGAATCTTGGGAGCGACTCAATGAATTACTTGTTCGATGCATGCTTTCCAACATTGGACACAGATGGAAATGTTTTACAATAGATTAAACATGCACACAATGATGGTAGTTGATGCGTCTACCAATGGCACTTTGCTAGATAAATCATATAATGAAGAGTCTGAGATTTTGGAAGGGATTGCCAACAATGATTATCAATACCCTACTACGAGAGTAGGGACTGGCAGAAGAGTTGTTGGCACAATAGTGCTTGATGCAATCACTTCATTAACAGCTCAGGTATCATCTTTAGCTAATATGATTCAAACACTAAAGAGACCAGTTACAATTCAGGAGATGAAATTAACAGAGCTATCATGTGTTTATTGTGGGGAAGATCATGTTTTTGATGAATGCCCATCAAACCCAGCCTCTGTGTATTACATGGGTAATTTCAATTGGAAAAATAACCCATATTCCAACACCTACAATCTAGTGTGGAAGTAACATCCAAAATTTAGTTGGAATAATCAAGGAATGGTGAACTCCAACAACGTTGTTCGACAGAATGCCACAAATGCACCACTTGGTTATAATCAACCCATGGCACGACAAAATGTTCAACAAAGTTTAGTATCATCTTCTTCATCTATGGAAGCTCTATTGAAGGAATATATGGCCAAAAATAATGCTATGATCCAAAGTCGAGCTGCATCCCTAAGAGTTTTGGAAAATCAAGTAGGGCAGATTGTCAATGCGTTAAACTCGAGACCTCAGGGAGCAATGCCAAGTGACACTTAAAATTCAAAATCTAAAGGGAAGGAGCATTGCAAGGTCATTACACTCAAAAGTGGTACTCAGTTACTTGAAGTTGTTAATGATGCCATTATAGATGAGGACAACTCAGGTCTCACACATAGAAAGAATTCAGACCCATCTGTGGAGCAATTTACAACTGAGCGGACCAATCAAAATAAACTTGTAACAAAATCAGATTGTGCTACCAATAAAAATGCCATAACAAAATAATATAAGCAATCTGAAGGAAGACCACCACCACCTTTTCCCCAGCGATTTCAGAAATTTAAGCAAGATTTTCAGTTCAAAATTTTTTTGGATGTCCTGAAGCAACTCCATATCAACATACCATTCGTGGAAACGTTGGAGCAAATGTCCAACTACGTAAAATTCATGGAAGATATCTTGTCAAAGAAGCAAAGATTGAGGGAATTTGAAAGTGCTGATCTCACTGAATGGTGCACAATGATGCTAATTGTAACACCCCAAACCCCTCCCAGTCATTGTGACCAAATTTGGAAAGCTACATTGGCCACTAGAATGACCCAAAAAACTTTCGTAATTTCAAATGTACTTTTTAAACCATTTGCACAGTTTGTTCAAAATTAATAAAATTGAATGTTCAACTTTATTTTCAATCTCATTTCAAAACCATTTGTCCACGAAAATGGATGAAATAAACTTTTAGAATTTTTGAAAATAATATTTTAAAACTATTGGCTTATCAATTCAAAACAAATGAAATAAAGAGTTTTTTTTTTAATTTTGTAAAAACCGTGCAAATTTTAGGAATCGCAATAAATAATATCTCAATTGTAAACATCCAATCATTTATTCAAAACTATTTCGGGGTTTTCAATCATACTTCTAAATCCCTTGTCTTTTTATTCAAAATTTAGAGAACTTGGTTATTTGTCATTAATTCAGAAATAAAAACATGTTAACTTCATAAATCAAATATCTTTAGAAAACTCATAGGTAAACATTAATAATTTTGAAAACTAAGTTTCATTTTATTAAAAACTCATTTTTTTAGAAATATATAGGAAAAATATATTATTGATAGATTTTATTTTAAAAATTGAGTTTCATGTGAAACCTCATCAAATACTAAACTTATGTCGTTTTTAAAATGTAATGTCATGAAATCAAGTCATGTAAATCATAATAAAGTCCCCCAAAGTAATGTCTCATGAAACTTATTACAAACCCAAAATATAAAAAAATTAATTACTTTAATTTAAAAAGAATTTCGAGAAACTCCTCCAAATGTCATCATCAAATCCTAACCTCGAGGTTATCTGTAAAATTATAAAACTAAAAGGGGTGAGCTTTTAAGCTCAATGTGAGTCTTATAACAAGTTAAATAACAATAAGTTAAATAACAAGTAAACACATATTCATGATATAACATATTCGAATTTGTTGAACATGATCATGATAGTGCAATTCTCGTAAAACAATTATTCAAGTTTTTATAAAATATCCTACCCATCACCGCTACAGTCCAAAAAGAGTTCCCCATAACTCACCCATCCAAACATTCCAATGTGGATGAAGCCACCAATATTTTTAGACAAGTTGCCATGTAGGCTGTGGAAGAAACCACCAATTCTTCCTCCTTACAATATCCCACCCCATGAATGTGATATGGTCATAATGAACATATATAAACATTTTACTCATTTCAAGATTTCATTTGTCACAATGGGCATGTCAAACATGCAAATCGGATAATATCATGTAGGGCATCTTTAACAGACAATTAAATCTCAATTTCAATATCGGTGGCATGATTTAAATATTATGCATATCATAGAATGTCATCTGTTAGACCACTGGCACCCCTACGGCGCAGAGGAAAAATTTAAAAATCGGCGACCCTAACCACGGATCCATGTGTGAGGAACGAATCGGGGTGAAAAAGGTTACGAAATTACCTAATGTTTATTCTAAGTAGACAGTAACTTCTCAACAACGTGTAGTCTGATCTACAGTCGAACCAAGCCGCAATCTATCGAGACTCTGACCTCTATGTAATCCACTCAGTTGACTACGAACGGAAGAAATCCCCAAAACAATTTTGAAAGTGATTTTTCTTTGACAGCTGCTAGACCCAAAAACAAGAAAAACGGGATTCTTATATATCCTTTTATTTTAGGGTTTTTAGGAATTAAATAAATATCATAATATTTTAAACCGAAAATTATAATTACATTAATTATAATATAATTTCGGTAAACCATATATTTATTTGAATTCATATGCTAACCAAAGTCATGTCCTCATTATGCGTACAACAACCTTGTACATAATGTGTTGGAAATTTGATTACCGAATTAAATTAATTCTATAATTAATTTAATTCAAGCGACACCCAAAAACAATACCAACTATGGTTTATTCCGTTCATTTCAACTATAGGGTGTGACCCTGTAGGTTCTTGTAACGTTAGCAGTAATACTAGAACGATTCCAATGTTACAAACAATGAGTGGCATCTAGCAATGCATCATTGCTACGTAAGTCACAAGAGATCATGATTCGACATAACCTTTTTATGATTAACCTTTTATGCAATAATCCTTAAGTCCTTTATCTCTGGATTGGACATAAGTCATGGAATAGTCACACTTGTATAGTCCATTCCATGTTCCTTGAGATCTTAAGCAGACTACGATATACAAATAAGTATGACATCTCATATCAACTTATTTGAGCATGGCCATGCATTTCTAGTCTCACTTAATCAAGTGGCCTAAGATATTACTCCCATTATGTAGGAGGGACTTATTTTATATCGACCAACCATATCCCTCTACATCGATTGTGGTATATCCAAAATCAGCCTTTATAGAACAACCAATTACGGTGTACGTTTGACTGTGTCAAAATATACTACTCACGATGTTGGGATTATGATGATCTCAAGTCTGAGGATCATATACATATTAATCACTATGAGTAATGTCGTGACAATTACATAATAATCCAAGAAACATACTCATAATGGGTCAGTCCAATATGTTGTTCTCTAACACACATATTCATGCATCGATTCTCACATTCCATATCAATGACAACTCTTTATCATCAATCAACTACATGTTAGTCTTAATGCATTATCGTTGTCCTATCAAATAATAATACTTGAATAAGGATCTTTTAAGAATAATCATATTATTCTTAGGACATTATTATAAAACATTTTATTTATACATACAGAAAAGAAACTGAAATAATAATGGTAACGCCTTATATTAATAAACATGATAAATCAAGTATGTTATTACAACCATCTCATGATTGATCTTTGGGCATACTCTAACATCATCATATCATATGTCATGAGAAATGGGAATATGTACATAGTATCGCAACATTCATCAAATCATATCAAATAACACATGAGATCATTAAACGAATAGTTCAAGGTACTTGCTTGAATATTACCCTTTTTATGGGTTTTAACATCCCTTTTTGAATACATAGTGTATTCTCAACTTTTCATGTTATAAAGATTTTTAACAAGGTTTCAATGATAAAATAATTATATTTTATCGGTCAACAAATATTATATATATATTTCTAATAAATTAACCCACACCTGATTTAAGCAACTTTGATGTAAAAAACTCTTTCTAACGCCCACTTCCAAACTTAATTAGATCTATCTCGAATCTAAACAAAAAATGAATAATCCATCATTAATTCATCACTTAAGTTATCCTTTTAAATAAAAATGGTTTAATCTTGATTCCAATACCACATTTATGCTTATACCACTAGAATCGGAGATGTGATTCACTATCGAAAAGTTAAAGCTGTTCCAAGTTTTTAGCAATCGACCCTCCACATAAGATCAATATACGAGATGTTAATATCGAAGAAAAATAATGTCTAACACTAATATTACATTCAGATATTAATAAAAATATGAGGAAGAAGTGGTGATTTAGTACCCAAAATCATTCCATACATACGTATTCTTTAACTGAATCTTTGTTGAATCAACCGATTAAGACGAGAGAAAAGATAAATCAAAGAAATAATTCATAACAAACGATCTTTTTAGGATAAAAGCAATAAAATTCCAACAAGTATTTATAAAAAAAGATAGAGATTAAGGTGCAAGTGGCGAGTTTTTGAGAAAAGAAAAGAAAAAATAGGAAAAATTATGGTCACGATAGTGGTCCGGCGGTTGTCCGATGGTGGTCCAACAGTGGTGAAGTGGTGGTGCAGCGGTGGTGTGGTTAACTAATGGTGGTGGAAGGTGGAATAGAAGCGGAGAAAAAGAGGTACAATAGTTTCTCAAAGAAGAAGAAAATGGTAGAAAATGAGGAATAATAGAGGAATTAGTCAAGAGAGGAAGAGACACCAAAATGAGAGAAAAAAGTGAATGGTGGCTAACTTAGGTGGGATGGACAGCTTAAGCTTGGTAAATGTGAGAAAATGGAAGCTTTGAGGGACAATTACATGAAAAGTGGATCAATGGAGAACATTTGGAGTTGAAAGGGGGTTTATTGGGGAAAGTTGACTAGCTAAAAGAGGAAAGAATCTTTCTTTCATGGTAACTAGGAGTGGACAGTTATGGAAGCTTTTACCAAAGTTTTATGAGCCCAAAATGAAATAAAAACATGAGAACATGGGGAATTAAATATAAGACCTTTTGGAAATTAACTAAGCACTTTACCACTTGACTATTCACTAGCTTGTTATATCCTACAACATTTATTTTAAAAGCATGGTGTAACCTTTGCTAAGGTTTGAGGTAAAATTGCACCACATAAAACATAACGTGAGGGAAGGGATTCGAACATAGATCATCAAAGATAGCTCTACCATTGCTCTGCCACTACACTTTATACTTATTTATTATCAAATGAGTAAAAGATCATTTAAAAAATTTCGGGAGTGGCCACTCTCGGTTCATTAACTCAATTTCTACTAATCCAAATTTTGGGATATGACACTAATGAACAAATTGCCCTCAAAGTTGAATGACCTAGGGAGTTTTACTATTCCTTAGTCAATTGGAAATTATTATGTTGGTAAGGCATTATGCGATTTTGGAACAAGTATAAATTTAATGCCTATGTCTGTTTTCAGGAAGCTAGGAATTGGGAAGGCAAGACCCACCACAGTCATGCTGCAACTAGCTGATCATTCCTATGCACCTTCAAAAGGTAAAATTGAAGATGTTCTGGTAAGAGTAGATAAATTTATTTTCCAGCAAATTTTATTATTTTAGAATGTGAAGCTTATAAAGAAGTACCAATTATTCTTGTAAGACATTTTCTAGCTACAGGTAGAACGCTAATCGATGTGTAGAAATGTGAGCTGACAATGAGGGTTATTGACCAGCAAATTACTTTCAATGTTTTTGATGCCATGAAGTGTGCAGATGAAAATGAAGAATAACACACCATTAGGTTTATCGAAACAGCAGTGGAAGTAGAGTTTGCAAAATTTTGTCACAGCAATTCTAATGATGATGATGTAGATCCATTTCAGTTGAGTGAAGCAGAAACGACTGAAGAACTTGGTGAACTTATGGAGACCAAGAGGCTTGAAGATATACTAGGGAAGAGTTTCCAATCTTTAGATTTATCAACTCGTTCTTTTAAGCCTCCTAGACTGTCTATAGAAGAACCTCTCACATTGGAGTTAATGCCTTTACTGTTACATTTAAAGTACACCTACTTGGGAAACAACAACACTCTGCCAGTAGTTATCTCAGCAGAGTTAACACCTGATCAGGAGACTAAGTTACTAGATGTTTTGAGGTGATCTAAGAAGGTACTGGGATGGACAATCGCCAATATCAACGGAATCAGCCTTGCTATCTGCATGTATAAGATTTTACTAAAGGATTTCCATAACAATTCTATTGAGCAGCAGAAAAGGTTGAACCCCATCATGAAGGAAGTTGTCAAGAAGGAGATTATCAAATAGCTCGACACTAGCATAATATACCTTATCTCTGATAGTTCGTGGGTGATCCTTATTCAATGTGTACCCAAGAAAGGGGGTGTCATCGTGATTAGCGATGACAACAATGAACTCATTCCAACTTGTATTGTCACGGGATAGAGGATATGCATGGACTATTGCAAGCTTAACAAAGCAACTTGGAAGGACCATTTCCCCTTACCTTTTGTTGATCAAATGTTGGATAGATTAGTTGGGAAAGCCTTCTATTTTTCTTAGATGGTTACTCGGGTTATAATCAGATTTTCATAGCTCCCAATGACCAAGAGAAGACCACTTTCATGTGTCCATACGAAACTTTTGCATTTAGATAAATGCCATTCGGGGTTTGTAATGCCCTAGCAAAATTTCAGCGTTGCATGATGGCGATATTCTCAAACATTGTGGAAAAGTTTTTTGAAGTATTAATGGACAATTTCTCTATTTTTAGTGATACTTTTGAGAACTATTTGAAGAATTTGAAGTTAGTTCTTTGTCGTTGTGAAGAAACTAATCTTGTCATGAACTGGGAAAAATGACACTTCATGGTTTATAAAGCCATTGTTCTGGGACAAAATATCATAGAAAGGGATTTTCATGGACAAAGCAAAGATTGAGGTGATCGAAAAGTTTCTACCACCTACCAGTGTCAAAGGTATTCAAAGTTTCTTAGGCCAGTAGGGTTTTATCGAAGACTTATTAATGATATTTTGAAGATATCTAAACCCCTTTGTACCTTGTTAGAACACAATAGAGCCTTCAATTTTGGTGAACCCTGTTTGAAAGCATTTGAAGAATTAAAAAAGCAACTAGTGACAACATCGATTGTCATAGCACCGGATTGGACACTATCTTTTAAACTTATATGTGATGTTAGCGATTTTGTTGTAGGAGCAATATTGGGGCAAAGGAAGGACAAAGTATTCCATGCTATATATTAAGCGAGCAGGACCCTGACAGACGCACAACTTAACTACACTACTACTGAAAAGGAGCTATTAGCTGTGATATTTGTGTTTTACAAATTCAGATCCTATCTAGTTGGTACCAAGGTCACAGTTTATACAGATCATTCTGTGATTAAGTATTTGGTGACCAAGAAGGATGCCAAACCTAGGTTAATCAAGTGGATATTACTGCTGCAGGAATTTGATCTTAAAATTCGAGACAGGATAGGGACCGAGAATCAAGTGGCTGATCACTTATCAAGGATGGAAGAAGGAAATGAATATGAAAATATTAAACTCATTAAGGAAGAATTCCCAGATGAGCAGCTACTAGTTATCACGGTATTACCTTGGTATTCTGATATAATAAATTTCTTAGTAAGTGGGTTGCTGCCACTTGAGCTCACCATTCAAAGAAGAAGGAAATTTCTTCATGATGCCAAGCAATATTATTGGGATGAGCCATTCTTATTCAAACATTATGCAGATCAAATTATTAAGAGATGTATTCCGGATGATGAAATTCAGAGTATTTTGCAACACTGTCATCAGCACCTTACGGAGGACATTTTAGAGGAATGAGAACTGCTACAAAGGTTCTCCAATCTGGTTTCTATTGGCCAAGTTTGTTTAAAGATGCTCATGAATTTTATCAGACATGTGACCACTATCAACGAACGGGAAACCTATAGATGAGGCAAGAAATGCTGGTGTAAAACATTTTAGAAGTTGAGTTGTTTGATGTGTGGGGGATCGATTTTATGGGTCCATTTCCACTTCTTGGGGCAATATGTACATACTTGTGGTCGTAGATTATGTTTCCAAGTGGTTAGAAGTTGTTGCTCTCCCTACTAATGATGCCAAGTCGGTGGTGCGGTTCTTGCATAAAAATATCTTTAGAAGAGTTGGTACACCCCGTGTGCTTATTAGTGATGAGGGCTCCTATTTCGATTGTAAATTAGTTGCCAATGCATTGAATATGTATGGGGTGAAGGATAAGATTTTCACGGCATATCACCTCCAAACAAATAGACAAGCTGAAGTTTCTAATAAAGAAATTAAACAGATTTCAGAGAAAGTGGTAAACCCAACACGCAAAGATTGGTCATCCAGACTGGATGAAGCTCTAGAGGCGTATCATACTACACTCTAAACACCATTAGGGATGTCACCTTTCAAGCTTGCCTATGGGAAGCCTTGTCATTTACCTGTTGAGCTCGAACATAAACCATTTTAGGTCATTAAGAAGCTGAGCATGGATTGATTCGCTGATGGTAATAAACGATTACTTGAGTTGTAACACCCCAAACTCGGCCTAGACGTTATGGCCGAATCTGCCATGTCACATTGAATTCGTTCCTAAGTTTAAAAACCTCTCTATTATTATTTAACAAATCATCAAGTCAAAACGGTTGTCTTGTTAACTACCATTGCTATTATAGGTTAATATAAAATCGCGGAAGCTTTTGAAAACTCTAATGTTTAAATTACGTGTCTTTGAAAGCAGTAACTATTTTGAAAATTCATCTTCTCCTACACTAGCATTTTAAAATAAGTAAGTAAAAACCCAATTAAAAATTTTAAACAATCATAAATGGCATTATTACATAAACAAAACCCAATACAAACATTAAATTTAAGTAAAAGCAAGTGTAGAACAACTGTAGTTACGTGGCCACCCCCGAGTCCCTCACACCACCAAATCGCCTATGGCTGAGGATTACCTGTATAGTTAAAAGAAAATGGTGAGTTTACAAAAAAACAGTGTGTAATCCCCTATCATTCAGTCAGTATACAACAAGCATAGCAGTCTGGGCCTGAGCCCTATTCATTAATAATACAGTGCGGGCCTTAGCCCAATACAATATCAGTACAATACAATAATGCAACCCATCCAAATCCAGCCAACACACCTCTCCGTACCACCAACACACCATATGGAGATAAAATCGACCCACCCAGCCAACACACCAATATCGCAGCAAAGCTGCCAGTAATAGTATTGCAGCAAAGCTGCCAGTAACAGTATCGCAGCAAAGCTGCTAGCATGTCATGTAATAAATCATATGTGTATGCAAAATGTCATACTTAGTAACAGTCATATACAAATCATGAACACATCAATCAACCTACCTCTAGGGGTATAACGATCATTTCCATCTATTAAGGGTAAAACAGTCATTTTACCCTTTAAGGGCATTTTGGTCATTTTACCTATTTTGAGCTCTCGGTGCAAAAATCGATCACTCGAAAGGTACGCAATCGCCTCGAGTGACTCAGGTAACCTAAATGGTCATAATGATGTAACTGGGCCCAAGGCCCATTACTCGGCCCAAGTGGGCCCAAATTTTGCCACGGCTATAGGATCTACATAACCTAGTCCAGTATTAGCCACAAATCGTGGATTTCATCCATGTGGCGCTCACGAGCCCGTTGAGCCCACACGGCCCATTTTGGCCTAACGTGGCCCATTACAATGCCCATGGAGGCCTCTATAGTCTATCGCTCATGATTCACAGGTTTGGCTTACTACAAGAGATCTCGTACGCCTGTGTGGTCTCAGACGACGTATTTTTGGCTTTTTGACTTTTTTCGTTCTAAAGTTAAAGTGGGGTGTTTACACGCCTGATTGTGGAAACGCACCAAGATCCACAAGCACCAAAGCCTCGATTGTCAAATGTGGCTTAGCCCACTTATACCACTGACGAAGGTTGACTACAATCTCTTTGACGGATATCTTTGATCAAGTGATGAGAGAAAGATTTTGACGATTTTAATATTACTAGATACTCTTTCACTCCTTAAAGAATTCGAACCGTCAGAGAATAGTTGTCAAGCCGAAAACAAAATTGAAGAGGTGAAGAGGGAGAGAATGGCAATATTCAGTAAACAGTTGACCAAAAAGAGGTAGAGGAAGAAGAACAATCCGGACAAAAGATGCAACACAAACTACTTCAACACTATTCGATCAAGGTTTGGAAAAGTAGAGAAACAAAAAGAAGCAACAAAGAGAAGAGGGGAAGAAAAAGAGAATTCGACACCAAAAGCAAAAAGAGGCAAACGATACACAAAATCGAAAAGAAAAATATACCCAAAATGAGCAGTACACCCCTTTGGCTGAATTTTCTGGGTATCATAGTCCATTTTCGACACACTTCTCCTCCCCCCTCACTTCCCTTGATTTTCTCCTAATATCACTCCCATTATCCCTCATTGAATTATTCTACCGATTTCTCCTCAACTCCCCCAACAACTCCATTCAAATTCTATTCAAACTCCTCTTAGCTGTGTTTCAGTCCAACTCCACTACTTACATAGCTCAAGTAGCAAAATAAATACTCCATTGCACAACTTAGGATTTGAACCTCAAACCTCACAGTTACACAACACGCCACATTGCCACTAGACCACAAGCTCTTTTTGTGTCATAAAACAAACACTATTATTTATAAGACCTATTTGCCAATGTCCAAATTCATTTAAAAGCAAAACTAAAGATTCTGCAAAAGCTAAGATTTGAACCCAGGCTTCTCAAACACTGCCATACACACCCAAATCACTTAGGCATTGAACCAAACAAGCAATTTGTGGCATTTCAAGCAAAGAAATTAAAGACTTAAATTTTTGGGGCGTTACAACTCTACTCCCTTAACGAAATTTTAGCCTAAAAATTTACCTGGTTAGAAAAAATGAGGGTATTGTTGTCGCATCGGCTCTTCGGGTTCCCATGTGGCCTCTTCTGAACTGTGATTATGCCAAAACACTTTGACTAGTGGAATAGATTTCTTCCTTATTACCTTAACCACACGGTCCAGTATCCGCTCTGGCTCCTACTCGAAGGTCAGTTCTGACCCAACCTCGATCTCCTCGACTGGTACTATATGTGTGGGATTAGAGCGATAACGCCTCAGCATGGAGATGTGGAACATATCATAAATCCACTCTAATTTTGGAGGCAACTCAAGTTGATAGGCAATCGGTCCCACACGCTTTAGTATACGGTAAGACCCAATGAACCTAGGGCTAAGCTTACCCTTCCGCCCAAACCTCGGTAACTTCTTCTATGGGGAAACCTTGAAAAATATGAGGTTCCTTATAGAATACTCAATCACTCGGCGTTTAAGATCCGCGTAAGACTGCTGCTTATCAGATGCTTCCTTCAGTTGGTCTCGAATCAGTTTTACCTTCTCTTCGGTATCAGAAACTAACTCTGGCCCTAGAACTCGCCGCTCGCCCAACTCAGTCCAACAGGTAGGAGTACGACAGCTACGACCATATAACGCCTCATACGGTGCTATTTGAATACTGGACTGGCAGCTATTATTATACGCGAACTCTGCTAGCGGCAAATAGTCTTCCCAGCTGCCTCGAAAATCTATTACACAACTTCTTAACATATCCTCCAATATTTGAATCACCCTTTCTGATTGACCATCTGTCTGGGGATGAAACGCAGTACTAAAGTCTAGTCTTGTACCCAAAGCCTCGTGTAACTTCTTTCAGAATTGAGATGTGAAGCGAGGATCTCTATCTAATATTATGGAAACTAATACCCCATGCAGTTTTACTATCTCAGCCACATACAGTTTACTCAACTTCTGTAAAGAGTAATCAGTACAAACTGGTATAAAATGGGCTGACTTGGTCAACCGATCGACTACAACCCATACCGCATCCTTCTCAGTAGGTGTTAGGGGCAGCCCACTAACGAAGTCCATAGTTACTCTCTCCCACTTCCAAAGTGAAATTTTAAGTGCCTATAGTAACCCTAAAGGTAACTAATATTTAGCCTTCACTTTTTGGCAAGTTAAACACTTACTTACAAAATCAATAACTTCACACTTAAGACCAGGCCACCAATATAACTCACGAAGGTCACGGTACATTTTAGTCCCGCCGGGATGCATAGCATAAGGACTACTATGCGCCTCTCGCAGTATAGACTACCTCAAATCATTATCCCTCGGTACACAAACTCTCCCACGGAAACACAGTACTCATTCACTATTCAACCCAAAATATGAAGTTTCCCCATGCTCAACCTGTCGGAGACGAGGAACCAGTGACTCATCCACCATGTGATAGCCCGAAATAGGGCCTAATCGGAACAGTGGTTTTGTAACGACAAATTTGAAGTGAAATAGTTTAATTTTATAAATTTTTATTAATTATTGATTGATTGAAATATTGTGTGAAAATATGGATAGGAAATTTTAATGATTTAGTGCCTAATTGAATTTTTAGGACTAAATTGAGAAAAAAATACAAAACGTGTCTAATTAGTGATTAAATGACTTAATTGAATTATTGCATGAAATTGGAAGTGTTTATGTGGAAAATAGACCATAAATTAGTGTTATGGACACATAAGGGTAATTCTAGAAAAATATCTAAGTAAATGGGTCAAGGACATTTTTGTCAAAATTGAATAAAAGAGAAAATAAGATGAAAATAAGTGTTCATCTTCTTCAAAATTGGAGCTTGCTGCCAAAAATTCCATGTTACCATAGCTAGGGTTCTTGATTTTTCTAAGCTCAATTGTAAGTGATTTCTTGCCCCGTTTTTAATTATTTTTGTATTTTTATGCTTATTGAAGCTTAAATTTCATGTTTCTACCATTTATTTTAAATGGAATTGAAGTTTAAAAATTGACCCATTCATGATATAGTTTTAATTTGATGAGTGATGTTAGATAATGAATGTTTGAAGTGTTAATTACGAGTTTTACTAGATAAATTTCGATAAAAATGTTGAAAAAGGACTAAATTGTGAAACATAGTAAAGTGTGTATAAAGTTGTGATTTTGTGAAATTGAGGGCTGTTATGAGCATGAAATATGATTTAGTGAGGTTTGAAATTAAAGAATTTAGTGAATTTTATTTTTATGAGCTTTGGGACAAAAGTGTCATTTTTGAAAAGTTATGGGAAAAAAATGTAAATTTGCCAAAATATTGAGTATGAATTGTATTTGAATTTTATGTTGATAAAATATATTAAATTGTGTTAATATAGATCAAGAAAGAAGAAATAGTGGAAGTGATCGGGGAAAAGAGAAGGTTATCGACTAATTTACAAAAATAGTCATTTTGCATCCGAGGTAAGTTACGTATAAATAATAGCAATATATTTTTATAAATTGTGAATTATATTTGATATGTGAATTAATATTGAATGTGGAAGGAAAATTGTTCATGAATTGTTCAAGTGATAAAGTGTTTAAAATAAAGTGTTAAGTGTAAACTTCCGGTTGAAATTAGGAATAGAAGTGGATACAAGTGACATGTCACTAGAGACCAGTGTTACAATGTTACAGTGAGTCCCGGGTGCTGGGTGATCTAGCATGTGTTGCAGATACTTGACAGCTTGCATGAGCAGGCCCGTGGACATTTCCAGTGTTATTGATCAGTGGTAGCTTCGGCTATATTTCAGTGGTAGCTACGGCTGCATATCAGTGGTAGCTTCGGCTACATATCAGTGTGGCACTTATGTGCTAATTCTCTACGTATCCGTGTATATTCTGAGTGTTCAACAGGATTAATAATGAGTTAAAGTGAACATGAAATGAAGTGTGTATCCAAGTACATTTGATAGAATGAGCATATGTGATAAAGGTTAACTGTGTAAATGTATGTGCAAGTGAATTGGTAAGATTGTGCATGTGTAAGTGATTGAAATTGCTAAGAAATGTATTGATTAGTTATATGTTAAAAATGTTAATTATTAAATGAGTACTTATTGTTCACATGTAACTTACTAAGCTATTAGTAGCTTACACCTTTCTTCCTTTCCTTTGTTTTATAGTGTTTTGAGCTTGCTCGAATTGAGGATTGTCGGAGCCTCGTATCACACTATCAACATACATTTCGATATTATGTGATTTCAAAATGTTTAAAGTTATGACATGTATAGAGACTTATTCATTTTGAGTATGTTCATATGATATGGCTTAAGATTAGCTATTGAAATGGTTAGTAAAGAATATGTTTTGGTGTTATGTATGCTTAAATGGTAACTAAAACAAAGAAACTATAAAAAAGTAAAATTTTTTGCAAAGAAGCAGTTTTTGGGACAACAGTAGTGACGTGAATTTGAAAATTCACCAAAAATAGTATAAATGAAATTAGAGAGTGAATGATATATAGAATTAAATCTTATCAAGTTTATTTTTACATGAAAGAAACAGTGTAGACAAAGGAATTTTATATTTTGAGATATTTTAATTTTAGTGAAACAGGGTCAGAATGGTTTTTGAAATCCTCTGTTATGAATTTCGAAATTCATTAAAAATTGTACAGAAAGAATTATGAGTCATAATTTATATGTATAGATTCCTTAGTGAGTATATTTTCTATAAAAAAAATAGAAACACCATGTGAAATCTGTACGTTGAGATAATTGATTTTTAGTGAGTAGTGGTCAGAACCATCAGATAGTGAAACAGGGGAGTCTTCAATGAATAAAATGTACTAATTGGCTCAACCAAAAATTCTAAAAATTTCATGGTAATAAGATATATGAGTCTAATTTCAGGGAAAATTTAAGGATTTAAAATTTGAGTTTCTTAAATCGAGTTATAATTAAATTAGTGACAGTCGCGCAGGTGGATAGTTTTGTTGTGAATAGTGAAATGAATTCTAAAAGCAAATTTTTATGCTCCGAACTAGTAAGTTAAGTTAGATAAAGCCTCATGCTTGAGTCCGAAAATGGTCTCAGGTAAAGGGTGTTACACAACAACTGTTTTCCCTTAATCTGTTCAGTTTACGTCGGTCTAACTTGTAGCTCAGCCAACAAGCTACCATCATCAAACAAGCTGAGACGAGCAAACATTTCTCTCAAATCAGATACAACCCTACCGCTCAATGCGTCAGCTACCACGTTAGCCTTACCAGAGTGGTACTCAATCGAGCAATCATAATCCTTAAGCAGCTCTATCCATCTTCACTGCCGAAGATTCAACTCCTTTTCAATGAGGAGGTACTTAAGGCTCTTGTGATCTGTGTAGATAGTACACTTCTCACCGTATAAATAATGCCTCCAAATTTTCAGTGTGAATACCACCGCGGCTAACTCTAAGTCATGAGTAGGGTAATTTGCCTCGTGAGGCTTAAGCTGACGAGACGCATAAGCAACAACCTTACCCTCTTGCATCAGCACACAACCCAAACCAACGTGTGATGCATCACTGTAGACAGTGAATTCTTTTCCAGACTCTGGCTATATCAAGACAGGGGCCTCGGTCAGAACTTTCCTCAATTTCTCAAAACTTTCTTACTGTTTATTAGTCCAGTTAAACGGTACCCCTTTACACAGCAACTTAGTCAGAGGTGCAGCAATCAAGGAAAACCCCTAAAGAAAGTGTCCGTAATACCCTACCAGACTCAGAAAACTTCGAATCTCAGATACGGTCCGAGGTGGTTTCCAATCCAATACGGCTTCAATTTTTCGAGGATCTATCCTAATCCCCTCAGAAGATACCACATGACCCAGAAAAGTCACTTCTCACAGCCAGAACTCACACTTGCTAAACTTAGCGTACAGTTGTTTCTCCCTTAAAATCTGCAAAACAAGATGTGCATCATGCTCATCCTCGGTTCTCGAATACACCAAGATATCATTTATAAACACCACCACGAACTGATCCAAGTAAAGCTGGAATACTCAGCTCATTAAGTCTATAAAGGCAGCTGGTACATTCGTCAGCCCAAATGGCATCACTTGGAACTCGTAATGACCATAACGAGTCCTAAATGCAGTCTTATACACGTCAACCTCCTTGACTCTCAGCTGATGGTACCCAGAACGGAGATCTATTTTGGAGAAAACCAAAGCTCCTCGCAACTGATCAAATAAATCATCTATCCTCGGCAAAGGATACTTATTCTTAATAGTTAGTTTATTCAATTGCCGATAGTTGATGCACATGTGCATGGACACATCCTTCTTCTTTACGAACAACACTGGTGCTCCCCATGGAGATAGACTAGGTTGAGTGAATCCTCAATCCAATAGTTCTTGGATTTGAGCTTTTAATTCCACCAGCTCTTTCGGTGTCATCCTATAAGGGGAGATGGACACTAGAGCTACTCTTGGCAAGAGCTCGATACCATATTCAACTTCGTGGCTCGAAGGCAACCCAGGGAGCTCATCAGGAAATACATCAGAAAAATCTTTAATTGTTCTGATATCTCGAATAGAAGGACCCTCAAAAATAGATACACCAATATAGACTAGAAAAACCTAACAACCCTTGCAAACTAGTTTTTCGACCATAAATGCAGAGATCACATTAGACAGAAAGTCCCTTCGCTCCCCAATCACAGCCACCTCCTCATCTTCAATAATCTTCAACACCATACGCTTAGCAACACAATCCAATCTTGCACGGTGTTTTACCAACCGATCCATCCCCAAGATTAGGTCAAATTCACCAAACAGTAGCTCCATCAAATCCGCTAGAAATATAACTCCTTGAACCTCTAGGTTCACATCCCTGGACAACTTGTCTACCCTTACTATCTGTCCCATTGGACTTAACACAGTCATCTCATTTCAAGTACACTCACACATGATACCCAAGGTGTTAGACACAGTGCATGTAATGTATGAATGCATAGACCCTATATCAATCAGAGTAGTGTAAGGTACATTATGAATTAGGAACGTACCGGTTATAACATCTGGAGCGTCACCATCCTCTCGGCGACAAGAAGTATAGACTAGTGCTGGCTGCCTCGCCTCAATGTTACCAGCACCTCTTCCTGGCGCTCCACCACCCTGTCCCACACCATTTCCACCTTTGGCTTGTCCACGGCCTCTCAGTGGTTGCTAACCACCTCTCACTGGCTGAACATAACCCTGACCTGTAGCTTGCATCTGGACAGTCCTCTGAGGATAATTCTTGACTTGATGCTCCATAGACCCACATCTGAAACATGCCCCAATCTTCTTCCAGCACTCACCCAGATGATGTCTCTCACAATCAAAACAAGGCTGTGGTCTTGCAATAGGAACCCCACCTCGGAATGGCCCATCAAACATGGCCTTCCAAAAGAACTCGAGGGCCCCAAATCCCTCTTATACCTGCCCCTATCCTTCTCATGGTTCTGGCGCTCAGAGCGCTTCATGTCCTAGGCGATTTTCGCTTTTTCTACTAGGGCAGCAAAATCTCGCTTCCTCTGCGGAGCTATCAAGACTCGTAACTCATCTCAGATGCCATCCTCGAATCACACACACCATTAATATTCAGTCGCCACTATCCCACGAGCATAGCGACTCAGTCGCAGGAACTCTGCCTCATATTCTGCCATAGTTTTATTCCCCTGGGTCAAGCTCAGAAATCCCTTTCTTCGGGCGTCCACATTACTTGCGCCCACTACTTTCCTTGGAATGTCGCCTTAAAGAAATCCCACGTTAACCGGTTAGCCTGAGTACCCTCTCTCACGGTAAGCCATCACTGATAAGCTTCATCTCGCACTAAAGACACTGCACCTTTTAGTTTTTGCTCAGAGGTGCAGTCTAGAAATACCCCTGAAGATTTCTACTCCATTCGACCGGAGTCGTTCTAAAATTAACCCACGGCCCACAACACCAGTATTGGTCCCTGAGACCCTTTCCAAAATGTGGAGCATAGCTTGGGATTGAGCATCATCTTCAACCGCTCGATCGTATGATCTCATCTCAGTCACCGGTGAAGCTGGTGCCTTCCTAGGCTGAACATTGACATGTGGCCTGATACCGAAGACCCAGCCCTAGCACTTCCTCGGCCTCTACTGCGGCCTCGTGTACCCCTTCCGTGAGTACATCTAGTGCTCATATCAAGTAACGTATTATCTGTTTACGAAATTTTATGCATTATTTTGTAATTCCAGTAATTATTAACAGATGTCTTAAAAAAGCAATAATCAGAGTTTTTTTCGCAAATCAAGGTCTCGATACATTTTTAGTTTACTCTCACTAAAGAGTTTCAGTACAGTCCTACTATCTTTAGTAGCCTCTCAGTGTATTTCAGTTCAAGCAATTTACAGTATAAAGAAAACTTACGGATTCGGGGCTGGAGACTCTGTGTGCCACACTTGTAAACCTTTCAAAACACTTCAAGAACAGTTTTCCAAAAATTCCAAATATTTTCAAAACCCATTCCACAGTCGAGTTTTGTAACCTGGCTCTGATACCACTAAATGTAACACCCCAAACTCGGTCTAGACGCTATGGTCGAATCTGGCATGTTACATTGAATTCGTACCTAAGTTAAAAAACCTCTTTATTATTATTTAACAAATCGTCAAGTCAAAATGGTTGCCTTGTTAACTACCATTATCATTATAGGTTGATCTAAAATCGCGAAAGCTTTTTAAAACTCTATTGTTTAAATCGCGTGTCTTTGAAAGTAGTAACTATTTTGAAAATTCGTCTTCTCCTACACTAGCAGTTTAAAATAAGTAAGTAAAAGCCCAATTAAAAATTTTAAACAATAATAAATGGCCTTATTACATAAACAAAACCCAACACAAACATTAAATTTAGGTAAAAGTAAGAGTAGAACAGCTGAAGTTGTGTGGCCACCCCCGAGTCCCTCGTAGCACCAAATCGCCTATGGTTGAGGATTACCTGTACAATTAAAAGGAAAGGGTAAGTTTACAAAAACTTAGTGTGTAATCCCCTATCAGCCAGTCAGTATACAACAAGCAGGAATAGTTTGGGCCTGAGCCCTATTCAGTAACAGTACAGTGCAACAATACAACCCATCCCAATCCAACCAACACACCTCTCCGTACCACCAACACACCATGTGGGGATAAAATTGACCCACTAGCCAACACACCAATATCGCAGTAAAGCTGCCAGTAACAGTATCGCAACAAAGTTGCTAGTAACAGTATCGCAGTAAAGCTGCCAGTAACAGTATACTTCCTCCATGAAAGTATCCCAACCTCATGCAGTATGTCATGTCATAAATCATACGTGTATGCAAAATTTCATACTTAATAACAGTCATATACAAATCATGAACACATCAGTCAACCTACCTCTAGGGGTATAACGGTCATTTCCATCTATTAGAGGTAAAACAGTCATTTTACCCTTTAAGGGTATTTTGGTTATTTTACCTATTTTAAGGTCTCGATGCAAAAATTGATCACTCCAAAGATCCATAATCGCCTCGAGTAACTCAGGTAACCTAAATGCCAAAATGGTGTAAATGGGCCTAATGCCCATTACTCGACCCATGTGGGCCCACACGCTTGTGCAGCCTGTTCAGCCCAGATTTCACCACGACTATGGGATCTACATAACCTAGCCTAGTATTTGCCACAAATCATGGATTTCATCCGTGTGGAGCCCACGAGCCCATTGAGCCCACACTGCCTATTTCGGCCCAACGTGGCCCATTACGGCCAAAGCCCCTGGAAATGCCAAAGCACCAAAGCCTCGATTGTCAAATGTGGCTTAGCCCACTTATACCACTGACGAATTTTGACTACAATCTCTTTGACGGACATCTTTCATCGAGTGATGAGAGAAAGATTTTGACGATTTTAATATTACTAGATACTGCTTCATTCCTCAAGGAATTCGAACTGTCAGAGAATAGTTGTCAAGCCGAAAACAAAATTGAAGAGGTAAAGAGGGAGAGAAGGGCAATATTCGACAAACAATTGACCTAAAAGAGGTAGAGGAAGAAAAGAAATCTGGACAAAAGACGCAACACAAACTACTTCAACACTATTCGATCAAGGTTTGGAAATGTAGAGAAACGAAAAGAAGTAAAAAAAAAAAGAGAATTTGGCACCAAAAGCAAAAAGAGAGAAACATTACACAAAATTGAAAAGAAAAATATACCCAAAATGAGCAGTATACCCAAAATGAGTAGTATACCCCTCTGGCCGAATTTTCTGAGTATCAAAGTCCATTTTTGGCACACTTCTCCTCCCTCCTCACTTCCCTTGATTTTCTCCTAATATCACTCCACTTATCCTTCCTTGAATTATTCCACTGATTTCTCCTCAACTCCCCCAACAACTCCATTCAAATTCTACTCAAACTCCCCTTAGCTGTGTTTCAGTCCAACTCCACTACCTACACAGCTCAAGCAGCAAAATAAATACTCCATTGCACAACCCAAGACTTGAACCTCAGACCTCACAGTTACACAACGCGCCACCTTGCCACTAGACCACAAGCTATTTTTGTGTCATAAAACAAACACTATTATTTATAAGGCATATTTGCCAATGTCCAGATTCATTTAAAAGCAAAACTAAAGATTTTGCAAAAGCCAAGACTTGAACCCAGGCTTCTCAAACACTCCCATACGCACCTAAATTACTTAGCCATTAAAGCAAACAAGCAATTTGTGGTATTTCAAGCAAAGAAATTAAAGACTTAAATTTTTGGGGGGTTACATGAGCTAGATAAGATAGAGTAATTTTGAGCTCAGGCATACGAGAACGCTCAATTTTACAAAGAGAAGACCAAGAGATGGCATGATAAGAAGATTATGCCACGATAATTAGAACCTGCACAACAGGTGTTGTTGTTCAATTCTACGCTTAAATTGTTTCTAAAAAATTAAAGTCTCGTTGGTCAAGACATTTTGAAATAGTTCATGTTTATCCTTATGGAGCTATAGAGGTCAAAGATATAAAGACTGGGCTTACATTTAAAGTCAATGGATAACGTTTGAAGCATTATTGGGATGCTTCTGTGACTCAAGATAAACAGTCCATTGATCTCCAAAATACATAACTTCAACATTTCCATTATCCTTTCTAATTTATTTCTTTTTCTTTGTTAATTTTATCTTTCTTCGGTTATTTCATCTGATTGGTTTAATAAATTTTATTTTATTTTTATTTTATTGTAGGTATACTAAGGGTTGGGCTTCATTTTTTATCTCATCTCACCAGGTCAGGCCATAATTACCGTACTCTTATCACCCACGTCATGTCTGCAGTAACTTTTTACATTTTCCGCCTTTATTTCTTTTTCTTTAACCTAATCATTTCACCTTCTTTACAGTTACCTTCAACCTTTGTTTTCTTGTACATTTACTCGTGTTTCCACAAAGAATTCAAAGTGTCCACCTTTTTCTTTTCCAATCACTCTAAAATTTTCAAAGCAATGGCGATGTGATCCTTCTCAATCACCCCATGTGCCACCAAGAACCTTTTTCAACGAAGCCACAGAGGAGAAATACACAAATATCACCTTCAAGCGTTCGTTCTGTTTGGAAAAAGGTTTTCTTTTTCAAGATGCACCCTTTATGGGATATGATGAATCGGTTTCTTCCATAGTCAAAAAGTACAAGTGGCACATCTTTTGCTTGTATCCAGAAGATGGTTTAGCAAAGGTGGTGCGGGAGTTTTATTTCGACCTAACCTCTCCCAACAATGCTTTTATAAATGTGAGAGGTTTTTCAGTGCTACTTGATGAGTCCTTTATCAATGCTCAGTATGGCTTACCTGATGGTCAAGATTAACATTCACAGTTTGCCACAACAATCACGATGGAGGGCTTAAATCAAGTTCTTAAGGATTTATGTGTGGAAGGAACCAAGTGGACAGTGTCCAGACAAGATTGCTACACTGTAGAACGAGTCCTTCTACTCATAACTCTACAATTTCAAAGTAGTGAATGCTGCTACTGTATTCTATAACGAAAGCAAGAAAAACCAACGTGGGAAAAATTATTTTTAAAGAGGTTCATAGGTGTGCCCAGAAGAATGCTGACAGCCTTAATTTTCCTTTCCTTATTACTGTCTTTTACCAACGTGTGAAAGTTCTAGTTCAAACAAATGAAGATATGATTCCAAACAAAAGGGCCAATATAAAGCAGATTGTGATGAGGTTTTTAGGGGAGGAATTGCCACGACATCTACCTCCTAGTTCTGCCTCTACATCCTCCACCCTAACTTGTGCCTTAGCAACCCCTTCCACTTCTTTTAATGTCTTTGAGCAACAAGTGCTCAGTTCTCTTGAGAGGTTACACAAGCAGCTCAATTTGTTTGAGAAGTAGTAATCACCAATTGCTACTAATTTGGGTAGGGCATAAGAAGAAATGACTCTATTCTGGGGTTATGTAAGGAAGAGAGAAGTTGCTATGAAGAAATCCATTTAGAAGAATTTCACCAGGCCTATGCTTACATTCCCTAGCTTATCCAAAGAACTGCTCCTTAATGCAGAGGAAGAGGAAGATGATGAAGTATAGGTTGATGAGACTAGACAAACCCCTACACATCCTGCCACTGAGGAGAAGGCCACAAAAGGGCCGAAGGGAGATGAGTAGAAGGCCACAAAAGGACCAGAGAGAGATGAAGAGAAGACTAAATCAGTGAGTATTGAGACTAACCATGACGGAAAAAAAGCAAACCCAACTTTTGCACACTTGTGGATGCTACTACACTTGTCCCACCTCAATTGACTATGCTAATAACACAGCAAGATCATGAGATCAATAAGCTGATTGATGATCTCCCAAAATTAGAAGATGAGGAAGATGAGGTGCCAATCAACGTGTTGAAAAGGAAGTAGCGCTATAAGCGTGCTGCACGAAAATCCACTCGTCCAAATTAAAGTAACAACAATTTCGCTCCAAGCTTTATTCATATTTTTTATGTTATTTGTTTTTCATTTCATTTTAGCATGCATTCATCATTTTTTTTCTTATCATTTTCTGTCTATATATATGTTTGTGCATTCATATTTTTGTCTGTTCATGTATTGATAACAATGCATCCCTTAGGTTTGGGGGTGTGTTGTGCATATAGGTTGCATTTGAATAGTTGTTCATTTTGTTTTTTACATTCATTTGTCCATGACACATAAATGCCAAATAATTGTTAGGCTATGATGAGTATATTTTTGCCTATGATGTTGAATGAGGAATTTAATTCTTCAACATTCCTAGAAAATTGTGACAGTAAATTAGGTGAGTTTAGCTTAGGATAGTTTGCTTGTAAATTGATCCCTAAAATTAGGATGTCCTAATTCCAATTACAATTTATCTATAGTAAGTTTCTTTTAATAAGCTTAGAGATTCTTGAAGCTAAATTAAGTACAAAGGCAATACTTAATAATGAATAAAGTGACAATGTTTAAGAAAATTCAAGAAAAAAATGTCATTAAATACTCCAATACTTAGAATTGCCAAGTAAGTCGGCACCACTTTTTTTACTCCATCATGCTATTGACTAGAAATGTGAGTCCAAGTAAGAGTGTATAGCTAAGGAGGTAGTTGTTTGCTCCATCCATCTTTTTAGTCACAAGCCTTAGGTCCATGATTTAGTATTCAAATTGTTACATGATTGAGTATTCGACAATTTAGTGTATGCTCCATTGTAATTGTTGAGTCAAAGGATCATGTGATGAGCTGAATCCCCTAGTAAAAAAATACATAATAAATGAATATGTATGTAATTGAGTATGTATAAAGCCAAATAAAAAAAGGGGGAAAACTAAGTTAGTTAAAAGATAAAGTAAGTAAATTAGGAGATACTTGCTATAGTGAAAGTTGCATGAGTACTTAGGATTTTTCTCTCTTTTAGGGTAACATTTTTTGCACTGCCTTTGCTAAATAAGCTTGTGGAGAACTAAAGTACAAAATGCTCTCTTAATGGTCTAACAATACAAAGGTGATTATGTTAATATGACAATTATTACGTTTATGCATATTTTGCTTGAGGACAAGCAATAACTCAAGTTTGTGGGTGTGATAACTCTTGAAAAGAGTTATATTTCAGGCATCTAGACTTCGTTAATTGTTCGTGCTTAAGTAAATTTAGTTACATTTTAGGAATTTATACTAGTATTTTTATAACATTGCATCATGAAGCTTGGATTGTGCTTTCAATACCACTATATGTTACTTTTACTTGTGGGAGGAAAGAAATTTGTGTTGCTTATAACATGTGCAGAAAGGAGGAAAAGAAGTGAAGTTTTGTCATGACAAAAGGTTGGATAAATTGCCACCACAAATGCCATGGCAAATCTAGGAAGATGCTGACTCAGCTGTCAATTAGTGTCATTCTCAACCAACTGTACCTGTACTAGAAATATCCACTTGATAAAGAAGGAGAAAGGACTGTGTGCTAAGAGGGGGACCTACCCTATAAAAATAAGAAAGAGAAAGAACGGAATGAGCAATTTTTCCTCTCACAATTTCTCGTGGGAGATCCAGAGACGTAAGAAAAGTGGGTAGCAGTTAAGGAATAGAGCAGCAACACAAGGAAGAAGGAGAAGCATTCAACCATGGGCTTCACAAGATATTGCAGCACTAGAGTTGAGGGCTAAATTGGCGAAAGTTTCCTGAAGTTCTTCCTTCAGGATTTATTCAATCAGATAGTTTGGGCTCCTAGGATATGGCGCCCTTGGGGCTTTCTATTTGATTGTATCGAAAGGCCAAATGAATTGGGATTTCCCTATTGGGCCGGGTCATTTCGGGGCAAACGGATCATTTATGATGAAAAGGATGAGCTTCAAGAGAATGATTCGGAGTTCTTGCAGAGTGGAACCATGCAGTACCAGGCATGAGATAGATCTTCCAAAGAACAAGGCTTTTTTCTAATAAGCCAATTCATTTGGGATCCTGCGGATCCACTCTTTTTCCTATTCAATGATCAGCCCTTTGTCTCTGTGTTTTCACACCGAGAATTCTTTGCAGATGAAGAGATGTCAAAGGGGCTTCTTACTTCCCAAATAGATCCTCCTACATCTATATATAAACGCTGGTTTATCAAGAATACGCAAGAAAAGCACTTCGAATTATTGATTCATCGCCAGAGATGGCTTAGAACCAATAGTTCATTATCTAATGGATTTTTCCGTTCTAATACTCCATTGAGAGTTATCAGTATTTATCAAATCTGTTCCTATCTAACGGAATCTATTGGATCAAATGACAAAGACATTGTTGAGAAAAAGATGGCTTTTCTCGGATGAAATGAAAATTGGATTCATGTAAGAGGAGAAAGGTTTCCCATTACTTAGCCGGAAAGATATGTGGCCATGAAATAGGGATTAAGTGGAACGGACAGGGTGGTAGAGTTGTGGAAACACCTGTTTCTTCCATATTTTGGACCTTAGCTCCATAAAACAATATGCTACTGCTGAAACATGGAAGAATTGAAATCTTAGATCAAAACACTATGTATGGATGGTATGAACTGCCTAAACAAGAATTCTTGAACAGCGAACAACCGGAGCTATTACTCACTACATCAAAAAATTTCCATTAATGAAATATGTAAATCCATTGGAAAATCAAAAATACGCATCTCGGATGAAATGGTTGTTGCTATCTGCTCCAATAACGAATCATTGGTTTAACTGAATAACTAAATAAAATAGATAGACCTTTCTCTTCTCTCAGGTCGATGGATCTTCTCAACTGGAGGATCCCCTATATGGATAATATATGGATAATACACATTCCAGTTGACCGAGCCTAATTCTATTCTAATTGTTTTGTTCCGAAGCAAAGATATCCACGGGGCGGTTCGCCCTATTCAGATATTCACGACCGAGAAGTACTGGATTCTCTTTCGGATAGGTCCTGAAAGGAGAAGGAAAGCTGGAATGCCACCAGGCGTCTATTATTGAATTCACCCGACCCGATAGTACCCATTTTTGGAACGTCCAGTGCAAAAGTCACGGAATGGGTAAGTCGCCAATCCCTAAAACGGACTATGTAATATACTTTATCCTCTGGGTTACGGGGGGGCATTTTACCAGAGGTTTATATTGTATCAGTCTACCCTTGTGTGCGTGATTCCTGTTGAAGCATATACTCGGGGGTGGGCGAATGATTTCAAAGTGGACTCCCCATTCATTAGATAGAGAAGATCACCAAGATCTCGTGATCCGCTGCCGAACTTATTCCAATTCAATGAGCATTCTCAATATTATGCCTTGAAGAGGACTCGAACCTCCACGCTCTTTAGCACGAGATTTTGAGTCTCGCGTGTCTACCATTTCACCACCAAGGCATCTTGCAAGTGAATCGTATTCCATGAATATGATATCTATCTAGCGTGATGTATGGAATATATGACAAAGGTGGAGTGTTGGAGTATTTCTATTGATCGGTCATGTCATATAGGCTCGAGTCGGACATCCAATTGTTTCGATTTGAAGTATCCGGAGGATGTCTATATTAAGATTATATTAAATATATATAGATTCTATTAAAAAGATGGACAATCAAACCTATTTATTTATCGATTCAATAGAAGAAAAAAAGAAAAGAGCTGAATAGGGTCCCAAATAACGAGAGATATGTAAAAATAAGGCTCGATTACGCCCATTCCTAATCCTAAATGGAATGTAACGACGTAGGGATCCATATGTAAACATAGTATCTATTTAGATACGCTCGAATGACCCCTTCTCATAATGAGAATGTATATAGCCCTATTCTGGTCTGGTCCGGTATGGAACGAACTTATAATCATGGAATCGACTCGATCATCAGATTATAGATTATAAGTTCATAACCCCAACCCATTCCCATTTTGGGCGGAACAGATCTACTAATTCTTTGATTCCAGTTAGTAAAGAGGGACCTTGAACTAAGAAATAGATTCTAGAAGCTAACTAGAAGCTAAACTAAAAAAGGGTATCCTGAGCAATTGCAATAATCGGGTTCATTGATATTCCTGGTATAGTAGATGCTATCACACATACAATCATACTCAATTCGATGGAATTGGTTGATCTTAAAGGGGATCTTCTATAATTTCGCACGTGAGGGGTTATTTCTTGGTTTCGTCTAGTCATTAATAACTTGATTATTTTTAAATAATAGTAGATAGAAACAACGCTCGTAAGGAGTCCTATTGAAACCAAGAAATAGAGGCCTGTCTGCCATCCACACCAGAATAAATTGAGTTTTCCGAAAAAACCTGCTAGTGGAGGAAGACCTCCTAGAGATAAGAGACATAGAGCTAAAGAGAGAGCCAAAAAAGGATCTTTTGTGTATAATCCTGCATAATCTCGAATGTTATCAGTTCCGGTACGTAGACCAAATAATACAATGCAAGCAAAAGTTCCTAGATTCATGGAGATATAGAACAGCATATAAGTTATCATGCTCGCATATCCACCATTTGAGTCTCCAACAATTATTCCAATATATCTTAATTGATTTCTGTGAATTTTAACTGTGTAAATATGTTGTTGAATGATACTTTAATTTTGGATTTTAATTTCCAACTCATGAGCTAATCTCATTGAATTGGGATTACTGGATGAATCTTTAGTTACTTTAATGACCAAGGCATTATCCTTATTTGATTTACTGTTTCATTCGATTTGTGCTATTTTAAAATGTATGCATGCAGTCTCTAGACATAGATGAATGTATGGTATGTTCATAAACTTGATTTAATTCTGAAAAGGTTAGATGAGTCGGGTTGTGATCGAATGATACAAGCAAGTATTCGATAGAATACTCGTAGCACTCTAGACATAGATCTGCGTTTTGTACAGAGAAAAGAAGAAATAGTGTTGGGTATCCTTCTTAAGGCTTGTAGACATATGAAGCCTTAGATCACGTAGCTTGAAGTCTGACTCTCAAAAGAAGCAAGCTACCTTGGATCTAATCTGAATAGTAGATTGGTTAAGATTTTGCCATGGCATTATTGCCTCCGTATCTTTGCCACAAGATTTTAAGTTAGTTATTTGATTTTAATATTGCATACGTGATTATTCCTCTATAAATTGTTATTCTGTTTTGTCACAGCCTGATTCATATAGTTTATAGTAATAGCTTAACCGAATTAATCCTATCTGATCCCTGAGGAGACGATCTTACTTACTACTTTATTACTTTATTCGACGCGTATACTTGCACATTTGCATATTATATTCACACGCGACACCTACTTAAAAAAAGAGTGGGAGAACTTCTAAGATATAGTTTTATCTAATTAATTGCTTAGTAAGGTGCTAATAATAGGTGAAAAATATAGCAAACAGTTTAATCTGTATGGCAAAAGACATTTGTACAAATGTGTCCATCTATAGCCTAACTTACACTTAAACCAAATGGTTTGGCCATTTCTTAGCAGATGTCTTTAGCTTCTCTAGCTCTAGCTACAGTTATGAGGGTGGTGCCTTGCCAAAAAACTTTGGTTTTCTTTATGTTATTTTCTTCTTCTACTTGTTTCATTTATAATCATTTTATTCGTTCAGGAATAATTTCTTTTTAAAACTCCAAGAAGTTAAGAAATATCAATTTCAATAGCGATGTTACTGGAAGGTTGTCATTGTAATAGAGCATTTATGTTAAGCTATTTCATTTGCATTTTTAAAATCGATTCTTCAATTGTGATTTACCTAGTAAACTTTTTCATTTATTGATGATCTGACTACTTGGGAATGTGTTATGTTATGAATGATAATATGAGCATAAGGTCTCACATATCGAGTTTTCTAGCTTGTTGAACGAGTATTTTCCAAGAGGATCTGTTGGTTTCTGTTTAAGGTTTTTTTACATGTAAAGTTCCTTGTAAAGTCTTTTCCTACAATGTTCAATTGCTTTTTATGTTATTTTCACTGATAGGAACTTGTTGAAATTTGAGTGGTTCTTCTCTTTTATTGGTGTTTTAGGTTGAAAAACAACAGCATAAAGATTTTTTGGCTCTTGAAAGTAACTTAGCTAGTAATTTATAGTATCTTTATGCTGCATGGTGTAAGTTTCAAGTCAAAGTGGGATGGATTGTGAAAGGCTTGAAACTTATTAAATGTATTAAAATTTTAAATATAAATAAAATACATTACATTAAATCTATATTATTTGTTTTTAATTTTACATGAGATCCTTTTATTATACACGTCTAGCAGCATAAAAACATTTTGTATTTAATGAAAATATGTCAAAAAAAGATATATACAACATAACAATTTCATCAATTCTTTTGCCGCATTTCAACATCTTTCTCTAAGTAAAAATATTTGAGACAAGAGAAAGACATGTATTTTCTATTTTTTTTTAAATTATTCTTTAAGTAACATATAGATTATGACATATAAGTTAATGACATCATGTAACTTTTTGTTAATGTATGAACATTATGTTTGGACGTAAAATATAATTCTCAAGCTATTTATTACTTCTAATCTTTTGTTTTTTTATTTAGAGGATAATTAAATTATTTATTTCACTAATGATATTTTAACAAATCTTTAAAAAAATATGATTAAATTACTTATTTTTATTAAATTATGTTTAATAATAATCCTATTAAAATTTAATAACAATAACAATAATCATCTATTTAAAAAATTTCTGCTAAGGGTACTCTGGTCATTTCAATTTTTTTCTTATGCTATTACAACTCTATTCCATTCAAACGTAAACAAGAACACTATTACAATTCTATTCCATTCCATTTAGCTAAACAATTGAATTACTAATTACAAATTTATTTCATAACAATTTTATTTCATTACAGTGAATCAACATTGGTGTAATAGTATTATATTTTTTTATGTTAACATTAAATTTACATTATTTTTTATTTCTTTCAAAAACATTTATATTGATAAACACTATTAATTTGTGCATGGCGAGTATGCAAATATATATATATACAAAAACACAACATAGGAAATTTGGCTTTGTTGGCATTGTTCTTTTGATGACATTTGGCCAATCAATTAATCCTCACATCAAATGGTAAATTCTTGCATTGATTTTAGTGTAATTACAATCCAAATTAATTACCGGTCATCTCCTCATTCATCTCATTTTCTAGATGCTTAATTACAGGAAAAAAAATAGATTGTGTCTTGATTTAATTTTAAATATATGTTATGGAAATTGTTTTTTGAAAAGTTCTATCCTCATTCATCTCATACAATTAATTTTTTTTCAATTCATTTTATTTTTTACTAAACATATGCATTGAATTTCTTTCAAATCACAACTTTATATTTTCTTTCATTTTAGCTTTCCTAAAATTTGCACTATATATAAAATTATATTAATATTTACCTTAATTTCATAATTATACTTTTACTTATATGATTATATAAAATAGTTTATTATTAAAATTACAAACTAAAAAAATAGAATTTCATAAAAATAAAAACTTTAAATAAAAGATAAATATAACATTTAATTTTTATCGAACCTATCGAGATAGAAATAAGGAAAAACAAGTAATCTTACTTTTTTATTTTTTTTATTTTATATATGATAGCATACATACACATATCATATCATATCATATCATATCATTTATATCATATATATAATAAAATAGAATTTTGAAATAATTTTATTGTATTATTCAAATTTAAAATAAACATATTACATTTTTCTTTGTCTTTTGACACGCTTTCTCTCTGTCTTTTGACATGCCTTCTGCTGTTGCTAGCACGATTCTTTTTTGTTCTGTTTGTCGATCTTCTCTTTGTTTTTTTTTTGGATTTGGTGTTTATGGAGGACTCAATAGCAGATCTTCTTCTTGAAGATGAGGAAGAAGAGACCATTCACTTGGGGGTTGATGTGTCTGAACGTGAAACACCATATGCAAACTGTTATGTGGGAACATTTCTTACATCTAGTGTTGTTAATTTTCAAGTGATAAAATCAACGTTGGCTAATGTTTGGCGTCCTATAGGAGGTGCTTCCATCTCGGATCTAGGGCATGAGCGATTTCTATTTCATTTTTATTTTAAAGTTGATGTGGTCAGAGTCAAAAGAAATGGTCCTTGGACCTTTAACTCTCATCTTCTAGTATTACATCCGTTTAAGGAGGGGGATGCTCCTATTTCTGTTCTGTTATTTTGGGTGGATTTTTGGACGTAAATTTATGATCTACCGCTTGGATTCATGTCTGAAACTTTAGCTCACCAGTTGGGCAGTTTTATCGGCACTTTTGTTGAGTATGATTTAGCAGCAATTAGTTAGGTTATAAAAGAATAATGCGGGTAGGGGTGAAACTTGATGTTAGAAAACCATTAAGAATAAGGAAAAAAAACTCACTCTTCCGAATAGTGAGTCGGTTTTTGTGCAATTTGAATATGAAAAGCACATATTATTTTTCTTTCCCTTTGGTAAGTTAGGGCATGGTGAAAGCTTTTGTCCGATTAAAGCTCACAGTCTGCAACAGGAATGTGTGTCTGATAGCCTATCTCTCTATAGGCCTAGTCAAGGAGAAATTCAGCTTGGAAGAGCAAATGGTTGGTAGAGGATGATGGGGGTGGTGGCTCTAAATCTGGTAACTTCACAAAATTTGCAAAAATGATAAATTATGAGATTCCTTAATTGAGGCAAGTTAATCAAGGGGCTTGTAGAATAAAAATATATGAAAACTGCTCAATCTATTTTCAATGCAAAGGTCTTGTTATATACAACTTAGAAAGGAAATAATAGAAACATAACTACTAACTAACTGAAAGTTAAATTAAAATTATATTACTAACAGCCCCCCTCAAGCTGGAGAGTGTATGGAAAACAAGCCCAGCTTGGACAATATAATCTGAAAAGGAACAGCAGCAAGAGCTTTAGTGAAGATATCAGCTAGTTGATCCATGGAAGAACAATGAAGCAGTTTAACAACACCGAATAGCACCTTCTCACGAACAAGATGACAGTCAATTTTAATATGTTTAGTACGTTCATGAAATGAGGGATTTGCAGTAATCTGAAGAGCGGAGTTGTTGTCACAAAACAAGGCAGTAGGACCAGAAATAGGTAAGTGCAAATCACATAAAAGAAATCGAAGCCACTGAATTTCACAAGCAGTAGAGGCAAGTGCACGATATTCTGCCACTGAGGAAGAACGAAACACAGTGGTTTGCTTTTTAGCCTTCTAACTAATAAGGGAATCACCATAAAACAGACAATAACCAGTCACAGAACGGCGTGTTAGAGGAAAATCAGCCCAGTTAGAGTCACTAAAGGCTTTCAGTATAGGTGATGAAGAAGCAGAAAAGAAGAGACCAAACTCAAGGCAGCCGTTCAAGTAGCGAAAATCATGATGAACAGCTTGTAGATGAGTGTCTATAGGTTGGTCCAAGAATTGACTCAACTGTTGAATTGCGAAAGCAAGATCAGGTCTAGTAGAAACCAGATACAAGAGTCAGCCAATAAGTTTCCTGAAAAGAGTATTTTCAGGAAGCAAATCTGCAAAAACATCTCAAGGAATTTTGGTAGCCATTGGAGTACGACTGAAACATCTGAATATGAGTACAAACTTTAGATTTGGCTTTCAATAGAATGATCCAAGTAAAACGACTGAAATCATCAACAATGGTTAGAAAATAACGATGACCAGTAATAGAAACAACATCAGTCGGACCCCAAATATCAATATGAACAAGTTTAAATATTTTATTGGAAACAGAATTGCTTACAGGAAAAGGTATTTTCTTTTGTTTTTCCAAATGACAGGCTTTACAATTTGCATTGTCATGGTCAAAGAAGGAATGGAAGGAGAAAGTAACTTCAATCTAGAGTCAAAAAGGTGATCGAGACGATGATGCCAAAGGTGACATGAAGTGGTGGTAGTTGACAAGGTAGTGGGAATAGTAGTGGAGAAGGTTTGAGCTGGTGAGTCCAAAATATAAAGATCATGGAAAACGTTAGCTGTACCAATCATCTTCAAAGAGGGAAAGGCTTGTAAGGAGCAATAAGTTCTGTGAAAGGTAAATGAACAAGGTAATGTGGCAGTAAGTTTAGTGACAAATAATAGATTGAAAGCAAAATGAGGAACATAAAGGACATTTGTAATATAAAGGTTATCATTGAAAATGACTGTGCCAGAAAATCGAGCACAAACTTTGGTGTCATTAGGAAGATTGATATACACAGGTTTAATTGAAGTAAAAGGGGCAAATAAGGATAAAGAATATGTAATATGATCAGTCGCACCAGTATCTATGATCCAATGGTGTGATTGAAAGGAAAAGAGGTTACCTGCAGATGTAGAAGGCATTTGATGTAAGGAAGAGGCAGTGTTGGTAACATGAGGTAAGTAGGTAGAGTTGGAAGATGGAAGCAATGCGAGCAGCTGTTGTAATTGGTCTTGTGTCAAAGTAACACAAGAATCAGATGGCAAGATAGCAACAGACTGTGAAGAGTTCAAGGATTGTGCAGCACCATCATCAAGCACAGTGTGTGCACGAGAAGCCCGACCACGAGACTTATAACCAGGTGGATAACCATGCATCTCATAGCAGGTATCAACAGTATGCCTGGATTTGCCACAAAAAATGCACTGCCGTGAATCAGGAAGCGATTTTGCCTGAGATTTCTTAGAAGAAGAATGTTAACGCAGTGTGTTACTAACAAAAACTTGAGAAGATCTAGTAGTAAGATGGCGTTCTTATTGAATGACCAAAAAAAAAGCTTTATTGATCACAGGCAACGGATCAATGAGCATAATTTGAGAGCGAACAGCAGCAAAACGATCATAAAGGCCTTTAAGAAAACGAATGACATAGTCATTATCATGATATTTCTAAAGAGTAGCAAAAACGCCACAGGAACAAGATGTTGGACAAGAACGACAGGAATCGGTCAAAAATTCATCAACTCGTCCCAGAGAATCTTCAACTCAGTAAAGTAATTAGTGACCGAGCGATCATCTTGCTTGAAAACAGAGATCTCTTCTTGGAGATCAGAAATGCGGAAAACATCTCCCTGAGAAAAACGTTCACGGAGATCGCGCCAAACAGTATAAGCAAAATCGAGCCAAATAATACTATTCATGATCAAAGGCGAGATAGAGTGATGCAGCCAAGAAATCACCATAGTATTACACCTTTCCCAAGCTGAATAAAGAGGATCCATTTGGAGCGGAACTGTGATTGTGCCATCAACAAATTGAAGTTTGTTCTTGGATAAAAGCAACATTGTCATTGCTCGAGACTAAGAATGATAATTCGAGCTTGATAAGGCAGGAGAAATAAGAACTAAGGCTAGATTTTCATTTGGATGAAGGTAGTAAGGACTAGAAGGTAGTGTAGGATCATGGAGTGCCAGTCGAAAAAAATAAAAGAGACAATGTGTTTGGGAAGCAAGAAAGTGCAGGAAAATGCAAGAGAATAGAAAATTTTACATCTGATACCATGTAGAATAAAAATATATGAAAACTGCTCAATCTATTTTCAATGCAAAGGTCTTGTTATATACAACTTATAAAGGAAATAACAGAAACATAACTGCTAACTAACTAACTGAAAGTTAAATTAAAACTATATTACTAATAGGGATCATTCAGGATTTATTTCCAATTATTCTCTTTCTACAAATGAGGTGGTCAATGCGCCTTTAATTTCAGGCCCATTAAAAGTATGAAATTTGGGTCAAGCGTCTAAGGACTGTGGCAATGATTATGACATAGATATGGTTTGCCACGAACAGGAACATAGCCCAATAAAACACAGTGATGGGCTAAAGCGACCTCGGGTTCAGTCAACTCATTCTGGAGTTTCTTTTCATGAAGATTTGAATGAAGTATTGGGTACTCTGCTGTAGGTACCAAACTCTAGTAGATCGGCAAGCCTCCCTAAGCAGGCCAGTCGGACACAATGAAGCTACTTCGTTGGAACATTCAAGGCTTGGGGAGGTCTCAGACAGTTCGTCGTCTCCAGCATATGCTGAGAAATATCAAATCCTTTGTAATTTTTTTAATAGAGACAAAACTACAAGGTTCTAAGAAGGTGGAGGTAAGACATAAATGTGGATTCCCGAATGGGATTGACGTTGACTCGGATGGTAGAAGTGGGGGTTTATCATTGGGTTGGCGTAGTGATTGCAAGGTATCACTTCAGTCTTTTTCGATGAGGCACATTAATGTGATGGTTGATGAAGATATAGATGGTAAAATTTGGAGATGTACAGGGTTTTATGGAGCACCAAAGGAGAGTCAAAGGGAGGCATCGTGGAATTTATTGCGCTCTTTGGATGATTGTTCCCATATCCCTTGGTTGGTTATTAGGGATTTCAATAAAATAGTTTATTTTTCAAAAAATAAATGAGGTTTACCTCGGAGGGAGATACAAATAAGTAGATTTTAGGAAACTTTTTTTTATTTCTCTCTTATAGACTTGGGGTATATTGGTCAATGCTTTACATGGGAGAGAGGACGAACTCACGCAAATAAGATTCGGGAATGGCTAGATAATTGGGTTGTTAATGAATCTTGGGATAATTTATTTCAGAATTACAAATTGAATTATCTTCCTCATGCTTTTCTGATCACGGTCCCTTATTCTTATAGTTTGATTGTGGAAATAATCGTGGGAAATAGTGGCATTTTAGATTCGAAGTTGCTTGATTATTAGAGGATACGTGCGAGCCGGAGGTGCTAAAATTATGGAATGAGAATGTGGGTGATCTTCCTAATAGATTAAAAGCGATTGGTGTGGATCTTGATTCGTGGTTCTGTTGTATTAAAAAGGAGAGAGTTTTATAATAATAAAAAGATCTTAAGATACAACTCATTCGGTTGACTGAATCTTATCCGTCTGATGAGGAATTGAGTGAAATCATTAATAGCAAACTACCTCTTAATTTAGAAGTGGACCGAGAGGAACTGTATTGGAAGCAGTGGAAACACAAAAATATATAGGCTTTTTCATGTAATTTTTAACTCAAATTCATGCAATTTCGTAGTAATTCTTGTCGAAAAATGTAATATAATTATAAAATAATTAAATTTTACTCAAATTATTAACATATTGAATTTTAATTAATTTTATAATAAATTTTCATAATTTTTTATTTATTTTCGATAGATTTGCACAAAAGTGACACTGCTAGAAGCTTAAAATCGGGAAGCGATTTTTGAAGCATCGAGGCTAATTAATTTTTCAGCCTAAGATGGTCCAAATTATGAATATTAATACATAATATAATTAATTTTAATTTTTATCCAATTTATTTTGGGCTAAATAATTATTATTAATTATATTATGAAAATGAGGCCCAATTGTGCTAATACAAAAGACTGATCCAACCGAGCAATCGGGATGCCCAAAACCGTCCAACATGCTGACCCAATCAGCTCAAAATAGCTGATTTATTAACTTGCAAATCAGCCCTTTAAGTCTCCTTGAAATCAGATTCAAACCCCTCCACTTTCTGTACTTTTAAAGATTTGCCTCAAGCTAAATTTAACAAAGGTTGAAACATTCAAACTTTGCTACATGTGTGGCCGGCCAAGGGGGGCATATCACATCTGATTTTCTTTTTCTATTTTTAACAGCCAATCCCACCTATAAATACCCCCTTCACCTATTCATTGAACACACCTCTTATTCCACACATCTCTTTCTCTGTCACTCACTTTCTCTCATTTGTTTCCCATTTTCCCTTCTAATTTCCTTTGCCAATTTCCCTCTTAGAAAAGAGCCCTTCAACCACCTTATATAGCAACATTCAAGTTCTTGTAGAAGCCTCGATTCAACAAAATGAGCAGAGGAGGAGCGGAGCAAACTAGTTAGGCTTCGAAGAAATACCGGATTTAATTCTAGTTTCCTATCCTTTAAATTTTATTGTTGTTATTATGAACATGTCTATGAATATTTGTTATGTTGTTATTCTTAATTTAATTAACATGACTTAAATTTAATTTGTTTTAGGTTGACTGCATTTCGTCAACTTAAGTTATTAAAATAATGTTTGTGTTGTTATAGGTCTTGGTAAATTGTTTGATTGTGTAAAACCATGATTATGTTATACTTGCATTATAATTGTAAGGTAAATAATGAATTAACTATTAATCGTATTGAAATTGTAATTAATTGACACAATACTTAATCAGTGCATGTTTAATCTTCTAAGGTAGCTGAGGGTTAAATTAGCGATTGTATTAAACGGTACATTAGCCTTGCATAACTTGCAATATTATTGTGATTAAACTGTTTCAATATGGGAATACATTTTTACCTCACTTAATCTTTTACTTGCTTATTAAAATTGATTAATTATTAGAATTGGCATAGTAATATGTTCAAGAGATTAGTTAATTTAGTAAGTATGAATGTGCTATAGTTAACAAATTACCAAGTTGCCGTGAAATTATTCGTAACAACGTGAACATTGTTTTAGTAATATTATGTTAAGAAATGTAATTGATTTAACACAATTATGTCATATTAATTAAACTTGTTTTTCAGAAATCGTGCATTGAAATTTTTACCTTTTAAATGTTCTTAGTTAATTTACTTAGCTAAAATCTAGTTTTATTCAACCCGTTTTCAAAACAAACGATTTTCCTTAACCAAGGAGTTTTTAATTGCATTTCATAAATATTTCTTTGCACAGTCCCTATGGGTACGATAACTCGACATTTACTTGTTACTTTATTACTTGTTGCAATTGTGTACACTTGCACATTTCCATCCTTCCAAACAGCATGCATAAGCTAACTGGCTAAAAAACAGTGATCACAACACAACCTTTTTCCATAAATTTGCTGTGAAAAGACGTCGGCGAAATAAGGTTGATAGTCTTTCAAATTCTAATGGTTTGAAGTACGAGAGTAATGAGGAGATGTTTTCGCTCGCCACTGATTACTTTGACTCCTTTTTCACGTCGAATGGAATTGGAAATCCCGAAGCTATCTGGGAAAGGGTTGCTCCGTGTATATCCAGAATGATGAACGAGAATCTTGAACAGGACTATTCTTATGAGGAAGTGTGTGTGGCTCTAAAATCTTTGAATTCGTTGAAGGCTTCTGGAGAGGATGGTTTGGGTGTAGTACTTTATCAACGGTTTTGGTACATTGTTGGAAAAGGGGTAGCAGACTACTGTATAGCGAGTCTTAATAGTGGTCATAATATTACCAACATAAATCAGACACAGATTGTATTGATCCTTAAGGTTAGCTGTCCTAAGCTCATGACTCACTTTCAACCCATTAGTCTATGTAATATCCTCTACAAAATTATGGCAAAAATGTTAGTGACCAGATTCCAAAAAGTCTTCCACTACTGTATAGATGAGGCGCGGAGTGCATTTGTCCCAGGGCGGCTAATCATTAATAATATCATCATCGCATATGAAATTTTGCATTCCATGAGGAGGAAAAGAGTTAGGAGGGAAAGGTCTTTTGTTCTAAAGCTTGACATGAACAAAGCGTACGACAGAGTTGAATGGGCTTTCATTAGGACCATGCTTAGAAGATTGGGTTTTTCGAAGTTGTGGGTTCAAAAAATTATGTGTTGTATTGAAATAGTGTCTTATTCAGTGGTTATGAATGGTGAGGTGAGAAATTTGTTTCTTCCTTCTCGAGGCATTAGACAATGAGATCCGCTTAGCTCCTATTTTTTTTCTCATTTGTGGAGAGGGACTTTCAGCTTTTCTTCGGACGATAGTTATGAATGGGATCTTAAGGGTGTTCGAATTAACAGGCATGCCCCTTTAATTACCCTTTTTTGTCGCTGATGACAGTCTTATTTTTGGGAAGGCCACAACTGAATGAGCTATGGCGCTTAAAGAAAAATTGGAAACTTATGCTCAGAGTTCGGGACAATTGATAAATTTCGAAAAGTCTAGTATGTTCTTTAGTTCCAATATTGTGCAGAGAAATAGAGAGGAGGTTTGTCAAATTCTGGGTGTTGATTTGAATATGAATAAAGAAAAGTATATCGGGCTTCCTTCGATTCTAGGAAAAACAAAAAGGGGGCATTTAGGGAGGTAAAGGAAAGGCTGCTGAAAAAAGTATCTAGTTGGAGTTCAAGAATGCTTTCAGTGGGGGGAAGGGAAGTTTTAATTAAAGCAGTGTTACAGGCAATCCCCATGTATGCAATGTTTTGTTTTTTGCTACCCAATTATTTTTGTAAAGAACTTGAATCTATTACTGCTAAATTTTAGTGGCAGAAGAAAGCTGGAAGAAAGGGTTTACATTGGTGTTCTTGGAACTCATTGTGTATTCCAAAAGGGGATGGAGGTATGGGTTTCAGAGATCTATATAAGTTTAATATTGCTTTACTAGCAAAGCAAGGATGGCGACTAATGGAAATTCTAGACACTTTAACAGTCACATTACTTCGAGCAAAATATTATCATGGATCTAATTTTTTGGATGCCCTACTGGGTTCTAACCTATCTCTGATTTGGAGAAGTATATAGTGCTCCAAAGCTTTGCTTCAATCTGGTCTTGGGTGAAGGATTGGATCAGGGTTATCATTTTTGATATGGGAGGATTATTGACTACCGAGAAGTAGAAGAGCACGAGTTAGTACGAGTAGAGTAGAGGGCTTAGAGCATGTGAGTTATTTGATTATCCCGACTCCAAATCGATGGGATAAACAACTAATTTATTCAAATTTTTTGGAGGAAGAAGGAAATAAGATTGTAAGTATCTCTTTCACTACTACAAATCAATCTGATAAAGCAATTTGGATTAGAGAACATTCGGGTACTTATTCTGTCAAAAGTGGTTATAAAGCCCTTTTAGAGCCTTCCTAGTTTAGTTATTTGGAGCAGTTCAATTTTAAGCAAATTTGGAGTTTAATGTGCCCTGCCAAAATTTGCATTTTATTGTGGAGATTTGCTAAAAATTGCATTCCTACTTTTCGAAACTTGCACTTCAGAAGAATTATGCACGATAATAGTCGCCCGCGTTGTCAGGATTGTAGTGAATCGACTGTTCATATTGCGCGAGACTGCACGTTTGCTATGCAGGTCTGGTCAAAGTTAAATTATCGGTGGCCAAGTTATGTTGCGGATTTGAATTTCAACGAATGGTTAAACTGGCTATTCGTTAATTCTGCTAGTAATACTAAAGAGGAAATCGCCATTACAATATGGGCAATCTGGTTTGCCCGCAACAAGCTACTGCATGAAAGGGAAACACAAAGTGTGAAGGAGGTTATTACCTTTAGTCGGGGATATGGTAGGGATTATAGAGAGATGTCATGAATGTTAAAGCATCCCAGACCCCGAGCCTTAATTAATTGAGAGCCTCCGCCTATGAACTTGGTCAAAGTGAAGTGGACGTTGGGTTTTCTGAGGCAAATAACCGCGTAGCACCAGGGTTTCTAATTAGGAATGATGATGGTAATTTAATGGGCTTGAGATTCAGAATGCATAACCTGGTTAGGACGGTGGTGTTGGCCGAAGTAATGGCTGTTCTGCATGGTCTTCAGTTCGAGAGTCATCTTGGAAAGCGATTCGTAAATGGTTATTAGGAATCTTTAAGCATCGGAGGAGAATTATTCAGAGATGAGGCCAATTACCTGGGATGTGAAGACACTGGCGAGGGGCTTCGCATCTTGTCGTTTCGAATTCGTCGCGAGAGAAGGAAATACAACAATGCATGAAATGGCGTCCGAAGGAATGAAACACTGGGAAGATTCCTTCTCGGTAAAGGATGCTCAGCTTCGGGTCTTGGAACTGTGGATCTGGATCGTTGTTTCCACCAACCTTCGTGGATGCCTCCCTATTCTGTTCGCAGTTCTTGGTTGAGAATGTTTGCCACTCTATGCGTCGAATCTCAACTCTCTTCTTCTAGTTGGTGGCTCTGTTTGCCAATCTTGGGAACGTTTGCCGTTTTGGGTTGCTGGTCATCGAAGGGTTTGGATGTGTTTCGTTTGTTAATTAATTGTTTCTGATTTGTTTTTCTATCTGACTTTTTTTGGGTGTTGTTTTGCTTTTGTTTGGTTTGGGTTTTGTTTTATTTTTGTTGTGTTCGGGTTTTATTTGTAATTTGCTTTGGACTTCCTAGCCTAGTTGAAGCAAAACAGATCGTATTTTCAAAAAAAAAAGAAATGAAATAATTTTAGTAACAATTAGTTCTAAAACAATTTTATTACATGTTGACATATCAACATTGTTTGATTTCGTAATCAAATTATTAGTAAAACATTATAAAATAAAATAAAATAAAATAGATTCAAAAATTAATAAGTGCATTTCAATTAATACATACAATTGACTCGTGCATCACACATATATACATATTAAATTACATATATTAGAAGGTTTGGGTGAAAAATGAAAATATACACATGTACACACCCTTTTTAACTTATTTCCATCCTAAATTCTTAAAATATTGAGGGCTTCACAATTTAACACATCTTGCAAATAGTATAAAAATTAATTTACTTAATAACCTTTTTAAAATTATCCATGAATTTGACTAATTATTTTAAATATTTATTAATTGAATATTGTCCACTTATATTTTCAATAAAATTGATTAATTTTATCTCAAATCATATATTAATAATTCAAATGAAATTTTCAGTTTTTTTTTATTTTAAAGAAAAAAGTAAAAAATTTTAATTTATTTTATATTTTAAGTTAATTTAAACATTTTTAAATGAATAGAATTACTTATGCTTATAATATGGTAATACTATTCTTTAAAAAAGTCATAAAGTATATGAGACACAATATCTTAAACAATATATCAATATAATATATATACACATAATACGCATGTTCTTTTTTTTCTATATTGATTTATATATTAATTAATTTAATTATTTAAAATTTTACAATAGTTCAGATTTATGTAATAACGAATAACGATAATTTTTAACATGAATACAGATTTGGTATATATGAGTATTAATTTATATGAAATTGCATTAAAAATCTTAAATTAAATACGTACTTAAATATTTATTTTTTAAAATTAATATCATACATAAAAAAATACCATATATGAGTTTTACAATTACTATAATATCATAAATTAACAGGTAATCTATAAAAACAGTCACTTTTTTTGCCTCATATTACATTTTAGTCACTTACGTTATCGTTTTGTTACAAAGTGGTCACTTTACCGTTAAACTTCGTTACCCCCCTAATGGTGATCCTACATGGCAGTCCAAATGAGTTTTAAATGCCAACTTGGATGTCTTACATGGCAGTCCAAATTAAATTTATTTAATTAAAAACCTATTTTCATCACAACAACTAGACATCCAAGTTGGCATTTAAAATCCATTTAGACTACCACGTAGGTCTGCATTAGGGAGATAACAGAGTTTAACAGTAGAGTGGTCACTTCGTAATAAAACGATAACGTAAGTGACTAAAACGTAACATTTCAAACATAAGTGACTAAAATGTAATCTGAGGCAAACAAAAGTGACTATTTTTATAGTTTATCCTAAATTAAAAATAAAAAATAAAGTATTTATATTTATATTTATATTTTTTTAACAAAAATTATTTTTCAAACTTTACAGATCGTAAAATTATTTTAGATTAATATAATTTAATAGACATATACAACAAACTCGTGCATTGCACAAGATAAAAAAAATAGTACATATACTATAGCAATTTAAAGTTACAATTAACAAAAGCATTCTAATGTGGCATAGTTAAAAATTTGTCATTTGGCATGCTAATTATTTGCCATGTGTGTTTATTGACTAAAGTTTAAATTGAATATTTTTTCAATCTAATTTCCTTATAAAAATATATCAACATTGAATATCAATTCATATAGGCTTAATATAACATTTGGTACCTGAACTTGACATTTTTTCTAATTTAGTACCTAAACTTGATACTTTTTCTTAAGTTAGTACTTAAACTTTTTTGGGTCTAATTTGATACCTAAACTTGACTATTTCTCCTAATCTGGTATCTAATCTTTTTTTTTGTTTGTTTGTTTGATTTGGTACTTTTCAAATGTTTTACAAATTACTCCAATATACTAACAATGTTATTTTTTTATGAGGTAGCAAAAAAATCAATGTATGACCGAAATGTGACAGATGATATGATATTTTTTTATATTAAATATGTTCAATTACTTTTAGTTTTCTTATTTAATTAATTATTTTGTTAATTAAAAATAATAAATTTCTTTTAATTTGGCATTTTAAAATAATCTTTTTTTTCTTGTTTAATATTAATTAGTTAAGTAAAGCTCAATACCTTTTTTTTAACATAAATTTCCTCTAATACTAACAATTTTTTTGTAGCATAACAAAAAAAAATTAACATCGTTAGTGTTTTGCGTAATTTGTATAACATTTAATAAATTTAGGTACCAAATTGAACCTAAAAAAAAGTTTAGGTACCAAATTAAGAAAAAAATATCAAATTCATGTACCATATTGGGCCCAAAAAAGTTTAGGTACCAAATTAAGAAAAAAAATGTCAAGTTCAGGTACCATATTGGGCCCAAAAAAAGCTTAGGTACCAAATTAGGAAAAAGTGTCAAGTTCAGGTACTAAATTGGGCCGAAAAAAAGATTAGGTACCAAATTAAGAAAAAGTGTCAAGTTCAGGTCCCAAATGTAATATTAAACCATTCATGTAACAAGGATCATATATGTCAATAATATTTGCTATAATTAATTGTCATAGATTACGAAAAAAAATAAAAATTTAAATATACTTAGTCCAGTTTTACTTTTTCTTAATATTAAGTCCTTATATACCGTTTTTAATATCCAATATTGGAAAATATAAATATGTGGTTCAAGTCCGTAAAATTTAAAATTTACACATTCATTTATACCCTCATTTTTTAATTATTGAAATTTGAATTTCATATATAATATTTATCAAATATTTCTTTCAAAAAGATATTAAACATATTATTGAAATCATACATATTTTGTTATACAACTTTTCTTTATGTATTTTTTTAATAACTTAATTTACATAGTGTTTTTTTCCTTTTTTTTAATCTTTAAATATATTCTAACTCTTTTTTAAGAGTAAAGCTAAAATTGTAATTTGTAATATCAAACCATTCAAGTTTATTTTAAATATTAACTTTTTGGTCTTATTTTATATTGACTATAATTTAAATTATCATCGTTATAAAAATTAAATATTTATATTATTTTTACTTTTTCAATAATATTATTGGTTAATACTAGTAGAATCTTAGTAATCCCAGCCTTACGAATCAACATCGTAAATCTTTTAATCTTTGCCTTAGCATCTTTATTTTCACAACTCTAATTGTTTGCTTGATTGTTCTGTACATTTTATTCATCATTATTCTCCTAATTGCCATTACATTTTTATTACTGTTTTTGCCTTAGCATTAATCTCACTTTACCATAATAGCTTACCAAATTAAACCTATCTAATCCCTTTGGAGACGATCTCACTTATCACTTTATTACTTGATCTGACTTGTACACTTATCACTTTATTCACAAGCAATAAGTTTTTGGCGTCGTTGCTGAGGATTAACAATTTGGTGAAATTTGGTTTGGTTATTTTATTTAATTCCATTCAGTTTTAGTTAATTCAGTTGTATTTTATTTTTATAGGTTTGTTATCAGTGCATGAGTAGAGGCATTCCTGCTAATGAAGAGTACCCTTTTGAACCTGAGATCGAGATAACTTAGAGAAAAAGGAGAAGAGAAGTGCGTAACCTGGCTAGGGACAGGAATGATCCTGGTCTAAATGATCCATTAAATCCAAATGATCAGGATGTTGATCTTTCTATTCATCACGTGATAGACAATCGAGACAGGCCAATTCGTGAACATGTTGTGCCAATTTTGGATGATCTGAATACAAGGATAGCTAAATCACACATTCAAGCTCAGCGTTTTGAATTGAAATCGGTGATGTTTCAGATGTTGCAAACACACAGTTCAGCGGGTTGCCTACTGAAGATCCACGATTGCATTTAAGAATTTTCCTAGAATTCAAAGACTCGTTTAGACAACAGGGTGTTTCTGAAGACGCCATGAGACTTAAATTGTTTCATTTTCCTTGAGAGACAAACCAAGGGCATGGTTGAATGTTTTGTCGTCGGGGACAGTGGCATTATGGAATGATCTTTACGAGAGGTTTTTGTTACGGTATAATCTGCCAAACATGAATGTCAAGCTTGGAAATGACATCACGTCTTTTCGACAAATAGAGAATGAAACGTTATATGAAGCTGGGGAAAGATTTAAAGAACTACTTCGAAAATTTCCAATTCATGGGTTTCAACACTAGACACAGATGAAGGTGTTTTATAATGGGTTGAATACACATACGAGAATGGTAGTTGATGCTTCTGCCAATGGTACTTTGTTGGATATATCTTACAATGAAGCACATTAGATTTTAGAACGAATTGCCAACAATGATTATCAATATCCTATCACGCAATTTAGGACTGGTAAGAGAACTGCTGGTAGTATGAAACTTGATGCAGTCACTTCATTGACTGTCCAGGTATCATCTTTAACTAATATGATCAAAATAATGAAGATACCAACTATAGTTAAGGAGATGAAAGTAGTCGAGCCAGTGTGTGTTTATTGTGCTGAAGACCATGAGTTTGACAAATGCCCATCAAATCTAGCATTTGTGTACTACATAGGTAATTTCAATCGAAACAAAAAACCCTATTCCAACACATATAATCCAGGGTGGAAACAACATCCAACCTTTAGTTGGACTAATCAAGGTGCGGGGAAATTTAACAATGCATCAATATATAACGCCATCAATGCACTGCCTACTTATACTCAACCTATGCCGAGGCAAATTGTCTAGTAAGGTCAGGCATCAACTTCATCATCATCATCTATTAAAGCCTTGTTGAAAGAAGATATGGCCAAGAATGATGTCGTAATTTAGAGTGAAATTGCATCCTTTTGAGCTCTTGAGAAACAAGTGGGGTAGATAGCAAATACTTTGAGTTCGAGAACACAAGGAGCTCTACCAAGTGATATTGAGACTTCAAAATCACAAAGGAAGATTTATTGTAAGGCAATTACTCTTAGAAGTGGGACTCAGCTGAATGAAATCGTTAAAGATGCCATGACAGAAGAGGGCAAATCAGATTATAAGAATGGAAAGATTTCAAAAACGTTTGAAAAGTACACTGCAGCTAAAAAGGATAAGTAAAAGATTGTTGCAGCAAAATCAAATCTTGTTGCCGATAAAAATACAACGGCAAAACAATGTCAGCAGCCTGAATGATGGCCACCACTACCATTTCCTCAACGATTTCACAATTGTAAACAAGAGGCTCAGTTCAAAAGATTTTTAGATGTCCTTAAACAACTTCACATCAACATACCACTAGTTGAATCTTTTGAGCAGATATCCAATTATGTGAAGTTTATAAAAGATATACTATCAAAGAAATACAGATTGGGAGAGTTTGAGACTATTACTCTCACTGAAGGGTGCACAGCGATGTTAACGAATAATTTACCTCCAAAGTTGAAGAACCCAAGGAGTTGCACTATCCCATGTTCAATGGGAAATCAATATGTTGGTAAGGTATTATGTGATTTAGCAACAAGTATAAATCAAATGCCCACGTCTATGTAACGCCCCAAAATTTTTATTTTTGTTCTTGCAAAGGTGTGACACAACTATGTATCTACTTCAGTGGTTAAGTGTTCTGGGTGTGTGAGAGGTCCCAAGTTCAAGCCAGGACTTGGGAAAATTTTGGTATTTTTATGAATAAACCCTATCTTTGGTCAGTAGGCTTTTAAGTAAAAGTTGGCAAATCATTAATAGAATGGGCCTACTGGTCTGGTGGATAATGGAGTGTTGGTGTGAAGGAGGTCCTGTGTTCAATTCTCTGTGATGGCGTGGAGACAGAATTTTTGCACCAATTTTGGCTAAGAGTTGTGTTGGGGAAAAATTCTGAGTAGTTGTGTTTTAGTGGGTTAATAGGGAGTGATTTTAGGAGATAATGGGGGAGAGGTTATCAGAAAATATCTGATTATCTTTCTGTTGCAGAAAAAAAGTAGAGTTTCAGTTTTCTCTCTAATTATCGAAACTTTTTCTGACATTTTCTTCTTCTTCTTTTTCCCTCCTCTGTCGATTCTTTTCCCTAGTTGCTACCGAAATTTCCATTATTTTTTCCCTTTTCGTTTCTTTCTTTATTTTCCAATTGATTTGGTTGTTCATCGTTGGTTGTGTGTGTTTGATAAGTATCCATTTTGTCTATTGTTAATCGTTCTTGGTTAATCTCTGAAAGGGGGATTCCTTTTTTGTGTTTAGGAGTTAATCAAAGGGCTGGTGGTTTTGAATCGACGTTGTGATTGTGCGAAATCGTGGTTACTCAAGCGAGGTAAGGGTATTGTTAGGTTTTTAGCAGAGTTTCTTTCAAAATTGGTTGATTAAAAATGAATTAAGTGATTAATTTGGAGATTTGTTGGTCGATTTTTAGGTTCTGGAGGCTTAGGAGTGCTTAGCATTAGAAACGATACCAGGTGTGTACCCGAAATGCTGAAAATGGGATTTGACGAAAAGCCAAAATTCCTTGCTGTCGAGAAATAAGATAAAATGATGCGAAAAATTATAGAGAAAACAAATAAGGGTGTTATAAACTTGGAAATCAACATTCTGCACTAAAATAGTTTTGGACAGTAGTAGTAGTCTAGCTTTGAAAAATCATCAAAATTAGTGAAAATTGAGTTAGAGGTTGAATAAAATATGAACTTAAATTTTATTGAGTATGGTTTTTCATGGAAGAAACAATGTAAGCAATGAAATTGTAAGTTATGAGATATAATGAATTTTGTGAGACAAGGTCAGAATAGGTTCGGGTTCCCCTGTTCTAACTTTCGAAAAATCATCAAAAATTGTAAAAAATTAATTAGGGGATTAAATTGATATGTTTAAATCCTTAACAAGTCTATTTTCAAGAGAAATAAACGGAAACATCATCCAAATTTCGTACTAAGAGATAAATAATTTTTAGTAAGGAAAGGTTAAAGTTGTCAAATAGTAGAATCGGGATAGATTTGAAGATTTTACTGTACTTATTTGATAAACTATAAAATCTAAAAATTTTATTCTGGAAAAATATTTGAGTCTAGTTTCGAAAACATCAAGCGAATCTTAATTTGGAATTCTGTAGCTCAAGATATAAGTAATTTAGGGACAATGACTCAAGTAGACAACTTTGAATGAACATATAAGTAAATAGTGAAAACATTTTTATATATTTAGTTACCATGGGTTACAATAAAAATGGATCACATGGCCAAGGCCAATTTGGGCCAAGTGGACCAAACAGGCACACACGGACGTGTGGGCCCATTTTTACCGAAATGTTTCTAAGGTGGCACGGGTTGCCCAAGTCGACTGTGAACCTATTGTAAGGTCGGTAAGCGCTACTTAAACCTCTAAATGTGTGAAATTGACTGAACGATATCTGTACTAAGCATGTTAATATCTGAACTGAATATATGTACTGAAATTGCATAATAGCATATCATCCATTGTATGTTGCTTTGCATTGGATTGGGGGTTGTTATTAGGAGGAAGTGTACTGAAAGGCTTTAAGCCTAATTTACAACTTAGCTGCAAATTACTGTTTTGTGCCGCATTCGGTACTACTTGGAGTGTAGGGATGGGTGGGTTGATTATATCCCCACATGGAGTGTAGAGTTAAACGAATATGGTGTGTAGAGGCTGGATGGGTAGGATTCTGCTACTGCATAACTGTTACTGCTACTGATACTGTGACGGGCTAAGGCCCAAACTGTCACTGATACTTAAAAGGACTTAGGCCCAAGACTATTCAATTGTGCATTGTGAATATTGATTGGTTGTTTGTTTTTGCAGGATTACACACTGATTTTACATAAACTCACCCTTTTTGTTTAATGTGCACAGGTAATCCCCAGACTTAGATGAATCGGTGCGACAGAAGACTCAGTGGTGACCACAGAAATTTTTTGGACTTCATGGTTTTCAATTTACATTTTATGATTTAGTTATTATCGATTATTTGGGTTGTAATTTAAGGACCTTCTAGGATTCTGGTTTTAAATTTTGGGTTTTTATTTATTTATTTTACTTTATGGATTTATACTTGCTGGTCGTAGGAAATTCGGTTTCCAAAAAGTTAAAGTAGTTTCTAAACGCATGATCACTTAGATTATTTTATTAAAGCTTCTGCAACGAGTGATGTTTCAAAAAAAATATTTTAAATGAATAAAGACGACTTCCTAAGTTCTAAAAATGGTTTACTAAAGATAATAACATTCCATGTTTTCAACGTAACAACGAGGTTTCAAAAACACTATCGTGTGATATTGCCAGATACAGCCATAACGTCTAGGCCTGGTTTGGGGTGTTACATTTAGTGGTATCAGAGTCAAGTTGCAAAACTTGGCTGTTGATTATGGGTTTTGAATTTGGTGTTTAAAAAATTGGTTTTTAAATGATTTAAAATATTTATACTGGGTATGTGGTGCACCAAGTCTACGGCGCCGATCCTGTAAGTATTCTGAAACTGATACATGCTATGATATTCTAAAACTGATATATGTTATGATATTCTGAAACTACTGTAGGTAATATACTGTGAAAACACTCTAGATGGTTTATATTGAGACAGTAGCAAAACTAATAGAGACTGCGATTTACGAAAACCACTCTAAATTACTGAAACAGAAACTGATGCATAAAAATTTGTAATACAGATAAATTTGAATAGACATGAGCGCACGAGGTATTCGTGGACGTGGTACTCAAGGCCAAGGTAGAGGCCGTAAGGGGGTTCGATCTGAGTCCTCTTCCCTGGGTAATATACAGAATTTGGACACAAGTGAGACGCCAGTGTCGCCTGCTACTGAGACTGAGTCTCATGATCGCATGGCTGGGGACGACGCATTGTCTCAGTCTATGTTAAGGATATTGGAGAGGATTGTTGGGCCTAATACTGGATTTGGGGGTCGTGGGTTGGTTACGGAACGACTCCGGTTCATTGTAGCTGAGCTCTTCAGGGGTGTCACTAGGGTTGCCCCTAATGTGGCCAAGTACTGGATTAAGGCCACGGAGAGGATCATGGATGACCTAGATTGCACCTTCGAGCAGAAATTAAAGGGTGCAGTCTCGCTGCTGTGTGATAAGGCTTGTCAGTGGTGGCTTATTGTTAAGGAGGGCACTCAGCCCAAACGTCTGACCTGGGAGTTCTTTAAGACTACCTTCTAGGGGAAGTATGTGGGGGCTAGTTATGCAAACGCTCGTAGGAGGGAGTTCCTGAATCTAACACAGGAAGATCGATTAGTGGTCGAGTATGAGGTTGAATTCCTGCAACTGAGCTGCTATGCGCGAGTTACGGTGGTGACTGAGTATGAGCGCTGTGTCCTCCTTGAGGATGGCCTCAGAGATCATTTGAGAGTCCAGCTAGCTCCGCAGAGGGAGCGTGATTTTTTTTCACTGGTTGAGAATGTGAAGATCGTGGAGGAGGTTAAGCGCGCTGACGCCAAAATAGCGATACGGAGAAAGGTAGGAGCAAGAGGGATTCGAAGCCCTCAAGTTCTCTATAGAGGCCTAAGAGAAAGGTAAGAGCTGATGGGCCAGTTAGAGCTGGGCCCCTTGTTACTGCTACTGGACTACAGCCATGTGTCGACTGTGGTAGACGCCATTAAGGCGAGTGTTAGAGAAGGACTGGGGTGTGTCTGGGGTGTGGATCATTGGATCATCGCATTAGGGAGTGTCTATTAAGGGTCGATCAAATGGAAGCTCAGGGTACTGGTACTACACAGCCACATAGAGGCCATGGTAAGGCTAGGGGTGGTAATGGCATGGGTCATGAACAGAGAGCACCGGGCAGAGGTGCTGAACAGACTAAGGCGAGGCAGCCTGTTTTAGTTTATGATGTATGTCACCGAGAGGACAGATATGCTCTGAATTTCATTATGGGTACGTTTCTTATTTATGATGTGTCTTACATTGCATTGATAGATATAGGATCCACGCATTCCTAAGTTGCCTGTTTTATTTCCAAAAACCTAGGGATTCTGGTTGAGAGTACTTCTAGTGAGGTGACTGTACTGAGCCCACTGGGGTAATCTGTTAGAGTTAGCAAACTGTACAGGGATGTTCCTTTAGAGGTTTAAGGGACAGTATTTTTGGCTGATTTGATGGAGCTTCCATTTGGGAAGTTCGATATGGTATTGGGGATGGATTGGTTGGTCAAGCATCGTGTCAGTTTGGATTGTGCGATTAAGAGAGTTGTATTGAGAACTGAGGAGGGTAATGAAGTAGTTGTGATTGGGGAACGTTGGAATTACTTGGCTAACGTGATCTCTGCACTGGTAGCTGAGAAACTGGTTCGCAAGGGATGTGAGGCGTATTTGGCCTACGTAAGTGTTTCCACTTCTGGGGACTCTACTGTAAAGGACATCAGAACTATGAAGGATTTTTCGAATGTCTTTCCTAAGGAGCTACTGGGTTTACCTTCAAATTGGGAAGTAGAGTTTGGGATTAAGCTTTTCCCTGGTACAGCTTCGATGTCTATTGCTCCCTATCGAATGGCACCGAAGGAGCTTACGACGCTTAAGGCTCAAATTCAGGAGTTATTGGATCATGGGTTTATCTGCCCTAGTGTGTCCCCATGGGGAGCACCGATACTGTTTGTTAAGAAAAATGATGGATCCATGAGGATGTGTATCGACTACCGACAACTAAATAAGTTGACTATTAAGAACAAGTATCCACTTCCGGGGATTAATGATTTGTTTGACCAGTTTCGAGGGGCGTCTGTGTTCTCTAAAATTGACTTGCGTTCTCGGTATCATCAGTTAAGGGTTAAGGAGATTGATGTGCATAAGACAGCATTTAGGACTCGTTATGGTCACTACGAGTTCCTAGTGATGCCATTTGGACTGACTAATGCATAGGCAGCTTTCATGGATTTGATGAACCTAGTGTTTCAGCCCTACCTGGATTGGTTTGTAGTGGTGTTCATCGATGACATATTGGTTTATTCGAGGACTAAGGGTGAGCATAATGATCACCTTAGGATTGTTCTTTAGATTTTGAGGGAAAAGCAGCTCTATGGTAAGTTCAGCAAGTACGAGTTCTGGTTACTTGAAGTAAAATTTCTGGGTCATGTGGTGTCTACTGAAGGGATTCGAGTCGATCCTTGAAAAATTGAGGTTGTATTGGATTGATAGTAGCCTATGAATATGTTTGAGATTCGCAACTTTTTTGGGTTGGCAGGTTTTTATCGACGGTTTGTGAAAGGATTTTCACTGATCGCAGCACCAATGACTAAGCTGTTACGTAAAGGTGTACCGTTTGACTAGACTAATACCCAGCAAGAGAGCTTTGAGAAGCTTAAGACTGTACTGACTGAGGCTCTTATTTTGGTACAGCCTAAACCTGGAAAGAAGTTCACGATTTATAGTAATGCATCACATGTTGGTTTGGGATGTGTGTTGATACTGGATGGTAAGGTGGTTGCATATGCGTCTCGTCAGCTTAAGACAGACGAGGCAAAATATCAGACGTACGATTTCGAGTTGGCCGCCGTAGTATTTGCATTGAAAATTTAGAGGCATTATATGTATGGTGAGAAGTGTACCATCCACACTAATCACAAAAACCTCAAGTATCTCCTTACTTAGAAGGAGTTGAATTTAAGGCAGCGAAGATGAGTTGAGCTGCTTAAAGATTACGATTGTACCATTGAGTACCATCTTGGAAAGGCCAATATGGTAGCTGATGCATTGAGTCGTAGGGCTCTGACTGATCTGAGAGCGATGTTTGCTCAACTTAGCTTGTTCAACGATGGGAGTTTGTTGGCTGAGCTTCAAGTCAAGCCAACTTGGATCGAGCAGATTAAGGGCAGACAGTTGGAGGATGAGTATTTAGGTCTTCGGTTCCAACAGATTGAGAGTGGTAGCACTACAGACTTTGGGTTGAACTTTGAGGGTGTGTTGTGTTTCCGAGACCGGATATGTGTGCCGAATGATTCAGATTTGAGGTAGTCTATTTTGAGAGAGGTTCATAGTAGTCCTTATGCTATGTACCCTGGCAGAAATAAGATGTATCGAGATCTTCGAGAGTTGTATTGGTGGCCAGGGTTGAACCAAGTGGTTACGAATTTTGTGGCTAGATGTCTGACTTGCTAGCAGATTAAGGCTGAGCATCAATTGCCTTCGGGATTGCTGCAGCCGATTAAGATTCTGCTATGAAAGTAGGAGCAAGTAACAATGGATTTCGTTAGTGGGTTGCCTTTAACACCCACTAAGAAAGATTCAGTTTGGGTCATCGTAGATCGATTGACTGAGTCTGCACACTTCATCATAGTTAGGACAAATTATTCTTTGCAAAAGCTAGTGAAGCTCTATATTTCTGAGATAGTGAGACTACATGGCGTACCGATTTGATCATCTCTGATAAGGATCCTCGTTTCACATCTCGATTTTGGAAAAAAGTGCTTGAGACTCTAGGTTCAAGGTTGGACTTCTGTACTACGTTCCATTCTCAAACCGATGGTCAATCAGAGAGGGTGATTCAGGTACTGGAGGATATGTTGAGGAGCTGTGCCATTGACTTCCGAGGCATTTGGGAGGATTATCTGCCGTGAGTGGAGTTTTCTTATAATAATAGCTTCTAGTCTAGCATCCAGATGGCACCTTACGAGGCACTGTATAGTCGTAAGTGTCGCATTCCTTTATGTTGGACTGAGTTGGGCGAGCAACGTGTTCTGAGTCCTGAGTTGGTCTCTGAAACAGAGGATAAGGTTAGATTGATTCAGGATCATTTGAAAGCGACTTTTGACAGGTAGAAATCTTATGCAAATTTGAAGAGGCGTGAGATCAAGTATTCTGTGCGGGACTTCATCTTTCTCAAGATCTTACCATGGAAGAAGGTACTGAGGTTTGGTCGTAAAGGCAAGTTGAGCCCTAGGTTTATTGGATCTTACCATATTCTAAAGTGGGTGAGACCAGTTGCGTATCAATTGGAGCTACCTCTAGCGTTGGATCGTATCCATGATATGTTCCATGTCTCTATATTGAGGCGTTACCACTCTAATCCTACTCATATTCTCTCTGTTGAGAAGATTGAGGTTAGACCAGACTTGACCTTTGAGAAGGAGCCTGTCCAGATTTTGGATCGTGACGTAAAGGTTTTGAGGAGGAACTCTATTCTTTTGGTGAAGGTTCTATGGCGTAATCATAACACTGAGAAGGCCACATGGGAGCCTGAGGATGCGATGCATCAGTAGTATCCTTATTTGTTTTGATCAGGTAAGTTTCAAGGCTGAAATTTTTCTTTTAGTGGGGTAGAGTTGTAACGCCCCATAATTTTTATTTTCATTCTTGCGAAGGTGTGACACAATTATGTATCTGATTCAATGGGAAAATATTCTAGGAGTGTGAGAGGTCCCAAGTTCAAGCAAGGACTTGGGAAAATTTTGGTATTTTTATGAATAAACCTTATCTTTGGTGAGTAGGCTTTTAAGTAAAAATTGGCAAATAATTAACAGAATGGGTTTGCTAGTCTGGTGGATAAGTGGAGTGTTCGTGTGAATGAGGTCCTGTGTTCAATTCTCTGTAATGGCGTGGAGACAGTATTTTTGCCCCAATTTTGGCTAAGAGTTGTGTTGGGGCAAAATTCAGAGTAGTTGTGTTTTAGTGGGTTAATAGAGAGTGATTTTAGGAGATAATGGGGGAGAGGTTATCAGAAAATAATCTGATTATCTCTCTATTGCAGAAAAAAAAGTAGAGTTTCGATTTTCTCTCTAATTACTGAAACTTTTTCTGACGTTTTCTTCTTTTCCCTCCTCTGTCAATTCTTTTCCCTACTTGCTGCCAAAATTTCCATTATTTTTTCCCCTTCCGTTTCTTTCCTTATTTTCCAATTGAATTGGTTGTTCATTATTGGTTGCGTGTGTTCAGTAAGTAACGGTTTTGTCTATTATTAATCGTTCTTGGTTAATCTCTGAAAGGGAGATTCTTTTTTGGTGTTTAGGAGTTAATCAAGGGGCTAGTGGTTTTGAATCGATGTTGTGATTGTGCGAAGTCATGGTTACTCAAGCGAGATAAGGGTTTTGTTAGGTTTTTAGCCGAGTTCCTTCAAAAATTGGTTGATTACAAATTAATTAAGTGATTAATATGGAGATTTGTTGGTTGATTTTTAGGTTCTGGAGGCTTAGGAGTGCTTATGCATCAGAAACGACACCAGGTGTGTACCCAAAATGCAGAAAATGGGATTTGGAAAAAAAGCCAAAATTGCTTGTTGTCGAGAAATAAGATAAAATGATGCGACAAATTGTAGAGAAAACAAATAAGGGTGTTATAAACTTGAAAATCAACATTCTGCACTAAAATAGTTTTAGACAGCAGCAGTAGTCTAAATTTGAAAAATAATTAAAAATAGTGGAAATTGAGTTAGAGGTTGAATAAAATACGAAGTTAAAGTTTATTGAATCTAGTTTTTCATGGAAGAAACAGTGTAAGCAATGAAATTGTAAGTTATGAGATATAATGAATTTTGTGAGACAAGGTCAAAATTGGTTTAGGTTCCCTTGTTCTGACTTTAGAAAAAAGGGTATTAAATTTATATGTTTAAATCCTTAGCGAGTCTATTTTCAAGAGAAATAAACAGAAATATCATCTGAATTCCGTGCTAAGAGATAAATAATTTTTAGTAAGGAAAGGTTGAAGCTGTCAAACAGTAGAATCGGGATAGATTTGAAGATTTTACTGTACTTATTTGATAAACGATAAAATCTAAAAATTTTATGGTAGAAAGGTATTTGAGTCTAGTTTCGAAAACATCAAGCGAATCTTAATTTGGAATTCTGTAGCTTAAGATATAAATAATTTAGGGACAATGACTCAAGTAGACAGCTTTGAATGAACATATAAGTAAATAGTGAAAACATATATGAATATTTAGTTAGCATGGGTTACAATAAAAATGGATCGCACGGCCAAGGCCAATTTTGACCGAGTGGGCCACACGGGCGCACATGGGCGTGTGGGCCAATTTTTACCGAAATGTTTCTAAGGTTGCACGGGTCGCCCAAGTCGACTGCAAACCTACTGTAAGGTCGGTAAGCGCTACTTAAACCTCTAAATGTGTGAAATTGACTGAATGATATCTGTACTGGGCATGTTAATATCTGAACCGAATATATGTACTGAAATTGCATTATAGCATATCATCCATTGTATGTTGCTTTCCATTAGGTTAGGGGTTGTTATTCGGAGGAAGTGTACTGAAAGGCTTTAAGCCTAATTTACTGGCAGCTCAACTGCAAATTACTATTTTGTGCCACATTCGGTACTACTTGGAGTGTGGAGATGGGTGGGTTGATTATATCCCATGGACTGTAGGGTTGGACGGAGATCGTGTGTAGAGGCTAGATGGGTAGGATTTTGCTACTGCATAACTGTTACTGCTACTGATACTGTAATGGGCTAAGGTCCAAACTGGAACTGATACTGAAAAGGGCTTAGGCCCAAGACTGTTCAACTGTGCACTGTGAATACTGATTGTTTGTTTGTTTCTGCAAGATTACACACTGAGTTTACGTAAACTCACTATTTTTGTTTAATGTGCACAGGTAATCCAAGACTTAGATGAATCGGTGCGACAGAGGACTTAGCAGTGACCACAGAAATTTTTTGGACTTCATGGTTTTCAATGTACATTTTATGATTTAATTACTATTGATTATTTGGGTTGTAATTTAAGGACCCTTTGGGACTTTGGTTTTAGATTTTGGGTTTTTATTTATTTTACTTTATGGATTTATACCTGCTGGTCGTAGGAAATTCATTTTTCAAAAACTGAAAGTAGTTTCTAAATGCATGATCACTTAGATTGTTTTATTAAAGCTTCTGCAACGAGGGATGTTTCAAAACAAATGTTTTCAATGAATAAAGGCGACTTCCTAAGTTCTAACAAAGGTTTACTAAATATAATAACATTGAATGTTTTCAACGTAACAATGAGGTTTCAAAAACACTATCGTGTGACATTGCCAGATACGACGATAATGTCTAGGCTGGGTTTGGGGTGTTACAATCTACTTTCAGGAAGCTGGGAATTGCGAAAGCAAGACCTACTACGATTCCGTTACAACTAGCTGACCGATCCTACGCACATCTAGAAGGTAAATTTGAATACGTGCTAGTAAGAGTAGATAAGTTTATCTTTCCAGCAGATTTCCTTATTTTAGAATGTGAAGCTAACAAATATGTTTCAATTATTCTTGTAAGATCTTTTCTTGCGACATGCAATAATTTAATTGATGTGCAGAAAAGTGAACTCACCATGAGGGTAAATGAATAGCAAATTACATTCAATGTATTTGATGCCTTGAAATGCACTGATGAGAGTGAAGAATGTCATGCCATTGACCTAATAGGAGCAGCAGTGGAGAAAGAGTTCACAAGATTTTGCCACAACAATTCTGATAGTAATGAAGACTCACTTGAAAGGAGTGACACAATAATTTTTGAGGACCTGGGTGAACTTGCAGAAGCTAATAAGTTTGAATCTTTGGATTTATTAGATCGCTCTTTCAAGCCTCCTAAACCTTCTATAGAGGAACCTCTCACACTAGAGTTGAAGCCTTTGCCGCAGCAATTAAAATATGCTTATTTGGGAGAAAACAACAACTTGCTAGTAGTTATTTCTACCGAGTTGACACCCAATCAAGAGGTGGGGTTGCTGGAAGTACTCCGATGATCTAAGAAGACATTGGGATGGACAATTGCTGACATCAAGGGAATCAACCCTGCTATCTATATGCATAAATTTTTACTGCAGGATAGCCATAGCAATTCTATTGAACAACAAAGAAGGTTGAATCCAATCATGCAGGAAGTTGCTCAAAAAAGATATTATCAAATGGCTAGATGCTGGTATTATCTACCCAATCTTCGACAGCTCGTGGGTGACCACTATCCAATGTATACCCAAGAAAGGAGAATAATGATGTATAAAATGTACGAAACAATCAAGTAAGGAATTAGAGGTTTGAAAATAAAGATGCTACAACAAAAATTAAAAGATCTACAATGTTGATTCGTAAGGCTAGGATTTCTAAGATTCTACACATATTAACCAATAATGTCTAGACAAGATCAATCTTATTCTACTGCTTGGAATAATTCTATTATGGTTTGCTTCGTTTGAGAGCTAAACCTTGAGTTACCACACCTAGGGCACTATATATCTATAGGCTTTGAGTCTGGTTCCTACTTCTATTCTTCTTCTTCCATACAGAACGCTACTATATGTCTAGAGTCTGCTACGAGTATTCTTTCGAGTAATTGCTCATATCATTCAATTTTGATCTAACTAACCTAACCTTATCAGTATTAGATTAATTTCATAAACATGTCGCACATTCATCTATGTCTAAAGATTATACGCATGCAATTCATAAATACCATTGAACGAAGCAGTAAATTAAAACTAATCTAAGTTTTAACCGTTAAAGGAATTAAAGGTTTCATCAAGCAATCCCAACTCTATAAGATTAACTCATGGGCTGGTAAATAACATCCAAATTTAGAATAACATTCAACATCATTCTTTCTCGATTCAATGCACAAAGCAATAAATAAAAAAACCAAAAGAACTTCAGGAAGATGACTTTCGTCTATCCAACCCATAGCTTTGGCGTCGCAATATCTAATAGTGGCCAAGAGGGACTGCCTTCTTTTTCTTCCTTTCGATTCTACCTTATTCTTAACTATTATCCTCTATTCTCGTCCAAGGATCTTTTTTTCCCAATTATCTCTCTAATTGTCCACTCTCCAAAAATCCCCCTTTTTCAGTTTTTATTTTTGGGTTTTATATCTTGTCCTTAAAGGTAGACCCATCATGCCATGATCTCATGTTCTTTTTCCTCTTTTTTAGGCTGATTTTTCTGGTGCACTGATATGGAATGAAACGAAGGAAGTGGAAGAAGGATCAAACTCAAGTTGTTCAACTCAAAAAGGAAATATTTGGATCTGACCTGAAAAAAAAAGACATAAATAAATTTAGTAATAAAGAAGTCGAAAACAGTAAAAGAAGAAATTTGAGAATAAAACACAAATAATAATAAATGAATAAATAGAACAAATTTAAAAGTGAAAGATGGAACAATAAACCGATGGCTATGATGGATGGAAGGATAAATGTTCAATTGAACCCTTCGAGATATAAATCCCAACAAACTTAATTAATAGCTCTAATCAATCCTTTAAGAAATAATCCTTGGTAAGGGTGAAGAATGAATTCTCACGACTCCTTGAAGAAAATCAAGAAGAAAACTACTTCTAAAAATCACAAGAAAGAAATCTTGCCCAAAGAAACAAACTCCCAGAGTTGAAAACTTTATTAATGAAAATTATTGCCTTTAATGAACAATGAAGAAGCCTTTATATAGGCTAGCTATGTACATCTAAATAAAACTCTAAAGTATACTAAAACTCTAATTAATCTAAACAATAAGTAGTTTTAAACAAAACTTTCTTGTTAACATAAATCTCCTAAATAACTTAAAATACTTAATAAAAAATAAAAAAAAATAATAAGAGATAATAAATAAAATATTGGGCTCATGTATAATAAAATTAAGCCTAGAACCCGAACCTAATATGAAACGCCTAAGCTTATGGGATTGATTAGGGTCCTTGAAGTGAAATGCCTAAGCTTGTTAATATTCTCCACATAGGCTTGTTATCATAGATTGAGAGTTTAGGGCCATGAACAAAATTAATCCTTTCTAATTCATCATTGCTCCACAATCCATCGTCTTAAAGCTTCACTCTTCTTCTCGAATTTTTTATACAGTTTTGAACGAATAAGTTAAAGTTTAACTTTAACTGCTTGGATTTGGATCTCTTGATTAGGCCTTGAGGAAAACTAGGCCCATCTCTATTATGGCCTTTGAATTGGGTCGAGCTACTCGTATCATTCCCCCTTCCACAAAAGAATTCGTCCTCGAATTTGTAATATCAAAAGGAGAAAGTTCAACGACATTAAAAGTGGCACTAACATTATACTCACCGGGAAGATCAATTTGATATGCATTATGTTTAATGCGCTTAAGTACTTGAAAAGGTCCATCACAACGTGGATTTAATTTCATCTTGCGTTTAATCAGAAATTGTTTTTTTCTCATATGGACCAAAACCTAGTCACCGAGCTCAAAGATAACTTGATTGCACCCCTTGTTAGCTTTGTTGGCATTCACTTCATTCATTTTGTTGATTTGTTGTCTTGCTTTCTCATGTATGAATTTCACCAATTCTGCTTTCTTCTCCCCATCTAAATTAGAAATGTTTTCTATAGGCAATGTCATAAGATTAAGTATAGTTAGTGGGTTAAAACCATAAACAAGTTCAAATGGGGAATAATCAATTGTACAGTGAATAGGTCGATTATATGCAAATTCAATGACATACATTCTTCCCAATTTTTAAGGTTCTTACCCATAACCTCTCGTAGTAAAGCACCTAAGACTCAGTTGACTACCTCAGCTTGTCCATCGGTTTGGGGGTAACATGTAGTAAAATATAATAATTTAGTACCAAGCTTACCCCCACAACACTTTCCAAAAATGGCTAAGGAACTTTACGTCTCTATCAGATACAATGGTACAAGGTATCTCGTGTAGGCGCACCACCTCTTTAAAGAATAAGTCAACCACATGTGTAGCATCATTCGTTTTGTGACAAGGAATGAAGTAAGCCACCTTTGAAAACCTGTCAAAAACAACAAATATACTTTCTCGACCCTTTTTAGTTCGACGCAAACCAAGAATGAAATCCATGGATAAGTCTACCATGGCAAAGAAGGAATCGGCAAAAGAGTATAGAACCCATAAGCAATACATTTAGAACATACCTTTTTAATGTTCTTCTTCATGTGCGGCCAATAAAAATATTCTTGTAGAATATCTAGTGTTTTGGCAATACCAAAGTGTCCCATTAAGCCTCCACTATGTGCTTCACGAATTAGTAACTTTCTCATGGAATATTGTGGAACACATAACCCGTTTAGGCGAAAAAGAAACCCATCTACAAGATAAAACTTGTTAAAGGCACCATTCCCACAATTGCAAAAAATATTTGCAAAATCAACATCATTTAAGTATAAATCTTTTATATGATCAAACCCTAAAACTTTAGCATTTAATGTAGTTATCAAAGAATATCTACGAGATAAGGCATCAGCACCTACATTTTCTCTACCTATTTTGTATTTAATTACATATGAAAATGTCTCTATGAATTCTCCCATCGAGCATGTCTCTTGCTCAACTTACCTTGTCCCTGTAACCATTTTAGGGAATCATAATCCGTATGGATAATAAATTCATGTGGCAGAAAGTAATGTTGCCAAACTTGTAGAGCTTGAACTAATGCAAGCAACTTATTGTCATAAGTTGAGTAGTTTAATTGTGTCCCATTCAGTTTTCACTAAAATATGTGATTGGTTTTTTTTCTAGCATCAACACAACACCAATTCCAATACCTGAAGCATCACATTCAAGTTCAAAAGTATTAGAAAAATCAGGTAATTTAAGAACCGGAGCAAAACATAATTTATCCTTTAAGGCTTGAAAAGCCTTTTCCTGAGCTTTTCCCCATGTAAAACCCACACACTTTTTAATAATCTCAGTTAATGGGGCGGCAACAGTGGAGAAATCCTTCACAAAACGTCTACAAAAACCTACTAAACCATGGAAAGATCTCACCTCGATAATTAATTTATGAGTGGGCCACTCCCTAATTGCCTTTACTTTTTCTTTATCGACATGAATAACTTGAGCACTTATTATAAAACCTAGAAAGATTAGTTTATCACAACAAAAAGTGCAACAAAACTAACATAGAAAACATGATCATCTAAAAAATTTGAGTAAATCAGAATACCATCAAAATATACTACCACAAATTTACCTAAATAAGGCCTTAAAACATTATTCAATAATCTCATGAAAGTACTAGGTGCATTAGTTAGACCAAAAGGCATAACACGTCACTAATATAATCTAAACTTAGTTTTAAAGGTTGTTTTCCATTCGTCCCCTTCCCTCATGTGAATTTGGTGATAACTACTTTTTAAATCAATTTTAGTAAAAATTATTTAACCATATAACTCATCAAGCATGTCATCAAGTCCAGGGATTGGATGTCTATACTTTACCATTATTTTATTGCTTGGGCGACAATCAACACACATTTGGAATGAACCATCCTTTTAAGGCACCAATAGGACAAGGACAGCACAAGGGCTCAAACTTTCTCTAATGTACCCCTTTTGAAATAGCTCTTCCACTTGCCTTAGTAACTCATTTGTCTCCTCTAAATTGCTTCAATAAGCTAGACGGTTTGGAATGGTTGCACCGAGTACTAAGTCAATTTGGTACTTTATGCCTCGTAGAGGTGGTAAAGCTTCAGGTGCCTCATTGAAACATCCTCATAATCCTAAAAAAGAGATGTAAAGACACTAGGCAAAAAATTGTTAAGGTTAGCTAAAGATAAATAATTTTGCCTAAACCTCACAAGGATACAAGGTTATTTGTGATATAGGGCTCTCCTTACATCTTTTTTACTACAAATAAATTTTACACTCTGTTTTTACCATTAGAGGGTTCACTCACCATTGGGACGTTTGTATTTTGACTTTTAACACTAATAGTCTCTTTTCTCTCTAACTTTTTAATTATATATTTCTTCCCTATAACCCCCTCACACTACTTTTTCATCTTGAGTTGATCATTGTGTACATCTTTTGGATCTAAAGATGCTAGAGTAAATTTCTTCCCTTTAAACACAAGGGAGTAACAGTTCAATTTTCCATGGTGTACCACATCACAATCATATTGCCATGGTCTACCAAGAAGCAAATGGGCAGCATCAATGGGAACTACATCACACCAAATCTCATTAGAATAATTCCCAATATTTAATGCAATTAAGGACTGTTTAACTAACTTAACTTCAGAACCTTCATTAAGCCATTGTAAGTGATATGGCTTAGGGTGTCTTTGACAAGGTAAGGATAAAGTATCCACTAAAAAACTACTCACCACATTGGCACAACTACCACTATCAACAATAAGAGAACACAACTTTCATTGAATCAAGCACCACGAATGGAATATGTTAGTCTGTTGCACTTTGTCAGAATCGTCATTTACTTGAATACCTAAGGGATTGTCGCACTGCAAGACAATGGTACTTAAGCAAATCCTCCCCATCAATAGGAGGTTTCAAAACCTCTTCATATTCTTCCTCGTCATCATAGTCACAAACAACATTACTAGCATTTAAATCATCATTATCAGAATTAGAAATAAGGGTACCATCATTACTTATCAACATTACCCTTTTATTGGGAAAATCACGAGCATAATGTTCATTTCCATTACATTTGCAGCATTTAACATCACGATAATGATTCAAAGTAGGTTTAAAAGAAGTACCTATAGGTGGTGCCCCATCTCCAACTAAGTTGCTTAGGTTAGTCTTTAGATGGAGGTAGACAATTCACTTATGGCAGAATGAATTTCAAGCCCTGAAAGGTAGAGGTTGATGTACTCCAATTAGATGCACAACCCCATAAACGATTCTTAGATTTTCGTTTCAATTATTATTCAACCGTACAAGCTTTTTGAACTGCTTCATCCAAATCAATAAAAGTCTGAAGATCTAAAATCTTAGCGATATTTTCATTCAAATCATTTACATATCAAGCTATAGTATCTTCCTCCTCCTCATCCTAATTAGCTTGTTGCATCAAAATCTCCATCACATGAAAATATTCCTATGACATTTATATTTTTTTTTTTTTTTTTTTTTTGTATCGTTTTCGCATGATTCGCTTTAAATCATCCAATGAGTCAATGGATCTCTCATGGTTCATTCGTTGGGACCATAATAATTGAGTCCACCAACTTAAACCATAATCAGAGAATTCCAAGGTAGCTAATGGGACCTTCTCTTCCTCTGAACATTTGCAATATTCAAATAGTAGCTCAATTTTATTCTCTCAATCACAATAGGCATCAGGATCATACTTCTCATTAAATGGTTGAACACTAAATTTTCGTTTATTCACAGAAAAGTGGCTACGAGAACTAGTACAAGAGGTTGCATCACCAGCACGTTAGCCACGTTTAATCAGTCCAGAAGACTGTCGCGGCTCATAACCATTATCATAATCATCCGTCTTATCATCATAGTGAAGAGGTTGCTCATCATCATCATCATCATCATCGTTGTTAGTTTTCATTAGAGCTAAAGTTTGACTGAAATTTTGTTGGACCGTTTCGTGATGAAGGACTTGATTTTGGATTATGGCAAACTTATTTTCCAAACTTTACTGCGCCTCTTTAAATTCTTGTCGAAGTTCGTCAAGCATTGCTGTAAGTTGGTCCATGGTAACCATGGATAGATTATAATCCTCATCCTTACTACGTGTACATACCATTATAAGAGGCTGAAATAAAAAACACTCAAAAAATTAATCAAAGAAAATTAAACATTACCGTTATATACTCGCAATAAAAAAAACTCTAAGAGACAAAGAAAAAAATTAAGATTTTCTCACTTGTAACTTTTAAAGAGTAATCAAACTCAATAATATTCAAAAAGATGTGGGATCACTCTTTAACAAAGTTGACCTAAGGCTCTAAGAAGCCAAAAAAAAACTCGACTCCCAAGGAAGTAAGTTGTGCGGAGAAAGGAGAGGCAACTCTTTTCATACCTATTAACAAAAGAAACAAAAATGTGTTAGAATGCATAATAGAATAAAAAAAAAGCTAAAACAAAACAAAACCCAATGCTAGAATCAAAGAAAATAAACTACCCAATTGAAAACCCAAAATATTGGAAAATAACTTCAATTTTTTCATTGGAGGTGTTCTCGATCTCCAAAAATCACAAAATTTAAACCGAAGTCTCCTTAAATAATGTAAATTTGATTTGGAAAATTTTGGCACAAAATTCAACTCACAGAATATTTTATTTTTTTCACATTTTATTTTTCCTATATTTTTATCACTTTTTTGTGAGAAATATTTTTTTATATTCTAAAATAGTGCCAAGAAACAGTATGTAAAATTTCAGATCGTTTGGAAACCGTTTACCCACTGAAAAATAGTTTTTTTCGAAAACTTTTTGGGTAAAAAGAAAAAAAATGTTTTGCGATTGTTTGCTGGAAATTAGTTTATAAGAACACAAAGAACACCTAAAACGCCCGAATCTGATACCAAATGGTATGGAATGAAGCGAAGGAAGCGAAGGAAGCGAAAGGAAGATTAAATTCATGATTTTCGACTCGAAAAGGAAAATTTTGGATCTGATCTGAAAAGAATAAATAAATAAATTTAGTAACAATGAAGTCAAAAATAGTAAAAGAAGAAATTTGAGAATAAAGAACAAATAATAATAATAAATAAATAAATAAATAGACGAAATTTAAAAGTGAAAGATGGAACGATAAACAGATGGCTATGATGGATAGAAGGATAAATGTTCAATTGAACCGTTTGAGATATAAATCCCAACAAACGCAATCAATATCTCTAATCAACCCTCCAAGAAATAATATTTGGAAAATTGAAGGGTGAAGAATGAATTCCCACGACTCCTTAAAGAAAATCGAGAAGAAAACTACTTCTAAAAATCACAAGAAAGAAATCTTGCTCAAAGAAATAAACTCCCAGAGTTGAAAACTTTATTAATGAAAATTATTGTGTCTTGAATGAACAGTGAAAGAGCCTTTATATAGGCTAGCTAAGTACATCCAAATAAAACTCTAAAGTATACTAAAACTCTAATTAATCTAAACAAGAAGTAGTTTTAAACAAAACTTTCTTGTTAACATAAAACTCCTAAATAACTTTAAATACTTAATAATTATAAAAAAATTCGTAATTAAAAAATAATAAGATAATAAGAGATAATAAATACAATATTGGGCTCATGTATAATAAAAATTAAGCCTAGAACCCGAACCCAATATGAAACGCCTAAGCTTGTGGGATTGATTAAGGTCCTTGAAGTGAAATGCCTAAGCTTGTTAAAATTCTCCACATGGGCTTATCATCATAGACTGAGATTTTAGGCCCACGTACAAAATTAATCCCTTCTAATTCGTCATTGCTCCAAAATTTATCGTCTTGAAGCTCCAACTCTTCTTCTCAAAATTTTTTTTTGTGATAAAGTCCTAAACGAATAAGTTGAGGTTTTACTTTAACTGCTTAGATTTGGATCTTGTGATTGGGCCTTGAGCATAACTAGGCCCATCTCTATTATGACCTTTGAATTGGGCTGCATTACTCGTATCATACAAGTACAGTAGGGCTGATAACAGTTAAGTGTTGACTAGGTCGCTTCCTGGCATTGCAACGAAATTCGTGTTAGTAAACTGTCCACCCTTTTGCCACGACAAAACTTCACTCCTTTACTTCTTTTCCTCATTCTGCACCTACCATTCAACAAACAAATCCTTCCCACAAACAAGTAGAAGGAACAGGTAATAAATTTTAAGCACGGTCGAAGCCTTTTAATGCACGTTCATAAAAACACTAATGGAAAATCCTAAAATGCAACTAAACTTACCTTAATACCGGTAATTAACCAAGTCTAAATACATGAACTATAACTCTTTTGAAGAGTTATCAGACCCCCAAACCTGAGTTATTGCTTGCTCTCAAGCAAAATATGCATGAATGCATAATTGTCACAACAACATAACCATATTAAACAATCATTTACTCAAAGAACAATATATACATCAATTCTCAGCCATTTTCTTTCTCCAAAAACTTGTTCGAGTTTCAAAGGTTTGCTCAACCAAGGTAGTGTAGAAAATTTCATCCTAAAGCCAAAATTTCCTAAGTGCTCGTGTGTGTTTTCTGGCCAAATTAAGCATCTCATAATTTACTTAGTTCATTCGTTACCTAAACTCAAGTTGCTCTAAGCTTACAAAAAATGCATATATTTTTTTTCTTTTTCTTTTTTTTGAAACTAATCTAAGGGATTTAGCATGTCACAAAATTTTTTGACTCGATAATCACAATAGAGTAAACACTGAATTACTGAATACTCGATCTTGTCACAATTTAAATAAAAGTCACTCATGAAACTAAAGCTTTTAACTTAGAAGATGAATGGAGCAAACAACTACCTCATTAGATACTCAGCCTGATACTATAGTGGAACACCCCTTATATTCTTATTGCACATTCTTACTCAAACTCACCTTTCTAGTCAACAACACGATGAAGCAAACAAAGTAATGCTGACTTACTTGGCAATTCTAAGCATTGGAGTGCCTACTGTTCTTTATTTAAGTAATGCTTTGGCAATTTAACTGAGTTTGGCTCAAAAGTCCCTAAGTTCATTAAAGGATACTCGCTATAGTTCAAAACTTCCTGAAGTTAGGAAATCTCATGTTTAGGAGTTAATTTTCAAGCAACTCTCCTAAGCCAAACTGACCTAACCCACTGTCACATGTTCTAAGTATATTGAAGAGTTTACGCTCATCATTGAGCATCATAAGTAAAGATTGTAATCATTACAGGAAAATAATCCGTCCCACTTATGTGTGCCATGAAAAAATGAATGATAAGTGAACTGAAAATTAAAACATGCTCAACTAACTAATTAAGGCAATACTAAATGCTCAACACCTGCCTAATAGGTGGCACCATTGGTGAAGCCTTCCTGACAGGTGGCACCAGTGTTAGCTCCTAACTTCACTGGACGCTGCTGCTAGGTGATGGACGCACACTTATCGTCAGTTTATTCAACTAAAGCTGAGCGCAAAACTTTGTTACGATTTATCCGTTAGACACCGGGTGCCAATAACAAGTTGATCCATGTTGATGATGTATAAACGATCCATTGATGAAGGTCGAAAAGGATGTATCCGAAAGGGATATAAATGAAAATTTTGAAAAGGATAACGAAAAGGTTGATATCTCATCCTTCAGTCGTTCGCTATTCAACTAACATGTTTCGAGTGAGATATGTATCACAAGTAGGAATATGAGATGAATGTTTGACTAGTATAGTTTGGTGATGAATATAAATGCATTATTGTAATTATATGTTGCATGAGTCTTTAGATATGTTAATTAGTTATGTTTGTGATGGTTTAAAGAGTAAAATGGATATATGGGTATTTTTTAAATATTTGATGTTATTTCATTAGGTACATCAAGTAATCAAGGATTAATGGAATGAATATGAATATATGTATGGAAGGTTACATGGTTATAATTTGTAAATTGAAAATTAATGTTGTGAAGAATTGATATAGGATTTGATGATGGTGAATTAAGTGTTAAATGGAATTTGGAAGGCAGAGCTTATATTGATTGGTTATATTTATATGTCTTATTGATTCATTTGCTAACCTTTGAAATGTGTGTGTATAGAAATGAAATATGTGCAATTGACATATAAATGAATTCATGTTTGAATGGTTTAAATTTTGTATGTTCGGTAAGACTAAGTTCATGTTATACTAGCGTACTAAGCTTAATGCTTATGTTAGTTATTTCATTTCTTTGTAGGCCATCGGAAAGCTAGAATGGTTGGGAACATCATTGGAGCACGATCACACTATCCATCGATCCATTTTGGTGGTTTTTGAATGTTTTAACTTATGGTTATAAATGGCATGCATAGGGTTGTATGTTAAATTGGTATGCTTTGGATTGTGCCAAGCTTTGGTATGTTTTAATATCTTTTGTTACTGGTGTGCATGGTCTTTTGAAATTAGGAAAAAAATGGTTGATTGATATGTGTTTGGTTCATTGAAGTGATTAAATGATATATGTGCTTTGGCATGTAATTGGTGTTTATCTAGTCTGATCACATGGTGTATTTTGGCTCTTCTTGTGTCTAGTTGTACATATATATAGTTTGATTTGGCTTGTATATGTTTAAAATTTTGTGAATATGGTCATTTTAATTTTGCCTATCTAAAGTGGTAAGTTTTGATGGTATAATTTGAAAAGAAATGGTCTTTTGGTATTCATGACATATGATTGATTTATGATATTATAATTTAGTTCATGAATGGTTTTGGAGTGTGAATTGGAGAGTCTATTGATGACATATTGGTTATTCATAGGTTGGATGAGAATTTGGCATGTTTTTTATGCTTTGAATGTACTTTTAACCATGTGAAATAGGTTAGATATGGTGTGCATTGGTATGTAAGTAATTGGTATGTGAAACCATCCATTCGTATAGTTGGGGTTCAACAGTACTAGCTTTGTCTTATCGCGAGCTTTGTCAGATGACAAAGCCTCGAGCCGTGGACATAGGCAAGTGCCTCATATTGCTGCAATCCTGGGCCCTTCACCGGATGTCATTCTTGGCATCAGTTAGTCACCAAGCATATGTATTCCCACTCATGAATAGGTGATAAAATTTATGCATTATAACAACTATTTGACATTTTTTGCATAAATTTGTTCTAACAAAGTTTTCTTTTATCGTAGATGGAGTAATTTTCCCGATATCAGAAGGTCATACACGGTTCTGATATACCGTTAGATGATTGAGACACACGCTTGGGAGGGGGTAAGTTATTCTAATATTTGTGACATGTAATTACTTTAATTATCTTATTTAGTATAACCATGTTATTAATTATGTAGTTCATTTGGATGCCCTATTCCTTCCTAAACATTGTGGTTGTTATTCCCCCATTTGCTTACATCCACTCACATTTGTGGTGCATTAATGCACCCCTACTCAATTTCCAAACAATGAAGTGGTATAACAGGGATCGAGTACTGTGATAGTTTGGGTACATACAATATATTTCGGCACCGCCAGTGGAATTGGGGGAGATCTATAGATTTAACAATAGGGGGAAAAAAAGAAAAGAACTAGGTGGTAGAGCATCAACAATATGTTGTAATGTGGAACAATTGGATGGGGCGAATACCTCATATGGATTTTTCTTTTGATTTACAGCCCTCAGTAGAGTACCTACGCTGGTACTCTCATATAAACAGATCACGTAGGATAGGGAACTTGTTTCCCCAGATACGCAATGTGTGCTCGAGAGTGTACACCTCATCGATAAATTGTTAACTATTGATCGAGGCTCGAGCACAAGCTACAACGATGTGCGCACAAGGATAACAAAAGGATTAGAACCTCTCATAATTGCACCGTCTGTTTCGGAGATTAACTCCGTATGACCTAGGTAGGATATCAGGTTGACGACTGATGGAATCTGTAACTTGAAAAGTTTCAAATTGTCGATAATATATTTCTACATTCATCGACCTCGTTATCCGAATATTCGCACCTATTCCCTTCCTAACACGTTCAACAAATACGTGTCCCGCCTCTATTTGGTTGACTTGTTTCAGCCTCATTCTTGGCATCAAGGTAGCCAGCCTGTAGAATGTAGTTGAGAAAACAAACAAAATCGAAAGATGTTGTATTTGCCTCAACATGGAGTTAACCGTCTCTGTGAGGGTGGTGGTCATATGACCATATCGATACTCATCATCGAAACTTTGAGCGCATTACCACGGCTTTATGGGACCCAACCACTCTCGAAAAGGAGTGTTCATTTCACCTTGCATGTTAGCCTTAAGTCTAGTCATCCTTTACCAGAAAATGTGTGGCTCTAGCTCATACACTGTGTATGTATTAAGACAAGACAAGTTACAGTCTCGAATTAATTTGTTCTAGTATTAAGAACATTAAAACATATGTTGAAACTAAAATTTACCCATTTCACAACTTGTCTCCGCCAGTCTGCATTCTTGTAATCTCGGTGGAAGTTAGCCACGATGTGCCGGATACAGTAAACAGATCTCCACGGAACACCGAAACTCTTAATGGTGGCAATTATTCTCTTCCATCTATCGGATATGATGCAAATATTATCGTCCCTAACAACATTCATCCTCAGGTTCGTGAGGAAGAATTCTCATAGTTCCATGTTCTCCTTATCCATAATGGCAAATGCCATCAAGAGTAAGTTCCGATTCCCTCATTGAGTAACTATAATAAGTAGGATCTGCGTATATTTTTCATATATTCAGGTCCCATAAAGCTGCACAAGCGGCTTGTAGTAGGGAAATGCCCTCACGTATGGATCAAATGTCCAGAACATCCGGTGGAAATTTCTTCTTCCTAGTTGTAGTTGGTCATTCGGGCTGTAATACGGTCGTGCCTCCAACTGAATGACAATCCTTGGCACGTACTCCCGCATAGCGGCTATCCACCCCTATAGCACATTGTACGACGCATCTCAATCTTCATACAACTGCTCCATTGCCATTTGTTTAGCTATCCAAGCTTTCTGGTATAATACTCGATACTGGAATCGTGCTTGCATTTCGGCAATCAGTACTGAAACTAGCACATATGAAATATACATCCAACTGTTGTTGTCAAAATTACTCCATCGAAATAAACACATACGAAAAATTGATTTTCCATCTTCAATGCTAAAAATCTGTTAAAAAAAATTAAAATTCTCAATATAATGTCAAAAAAAACTGTAAAAAAAAATAAAATTCATATCTACGAACCTTTGGGATTTCTTCTCAGTTTTCTCTCTTCTTCTACGTTTTTTTTTTTGCTCTTCTCTTCCTTTTCTTCTAAACCACCGAAAACACTGGTTAAATCCACTGGATGCCGCCTAGGATGTACCCACCACTGGTGTCGCCTCTGACGTGCCCTCCACCACCTTGAACATACCATTTCGGTAATTAACGATGGTGGAATACCATTTTGAATTTTTTTTTTATATTATAGGAGTAAAAAAGCCCCGAATTTACAACAAGCAGTGCTTTCTCATTTTTTTTAAATTTTTAATTATCCATTAAATTTATTTTTAATAAAATCATATTATATATCATTAAAATTTTAAACAAAAAAATAATTAGTTATAATATATTAAATTAAAATAGTTTTTAATAATTACGCATATAAATTAGATATTGTAATATAATTTTAATTTATTCAATTATGAATGTGATAGATTTTTCTTTCTTTATTTTTTAAATATATTAAAATAATATGATAATAGTTACGCATTCATATTATTAATAAATGTTTTATTATATTTCTATTGTATTAATACGGATGTAATATGCATGAATCATATGGTTAATAAATAATATTAATAATTATGCATATTTTTAATTATATATCATAATATTTAATTAATTAATCCTCACGATCAATCAGATATCAACATTCATATTATAAATTTTAAAGAGGGGATTATTTAAATATATTATTACATATTTATCGATATTATTTATAAAATAATTTAAATTTTAATTAATATGTCATTATTTAACCGCAATATTAACTAATTTAGATATTTACCATCAATAAATATGTACAATACCTTTAACTTCAAATAGTTTTTATTTATTTTGAATATGTAATGTTCATTTCAAATGTGTTTATAAAAAATAATTGTTATATGATTAACAGTCCAAAAGATTGCAAAATTTGGTGCAAGAGAGAAGATGGAGAGCAAATTCTATTAGGACTTGAAAATGGGCAATTTGAAAATCTAATTAGGAAAAGAAGAGAAAAAGATGTAGAATTTTAATTCTATTGGAATTTTGAGGAAGGGTAAGATATGGTTTCTAATTAGGAAAGGATTGATTAAATTTCTAGGGTTTCCCTAGGGGCAGCACATGCAATTTACCCAAGTTTTGCTGAAATTAAAATTAAAATGAAGGGGAAGGAGAAGGCTCAAACCTAGGCTGTTGACGAGTATGCTCTATCACCTAATCATTCAGCTTGTGTCCCATTTGTTTTTTATTTTAGACACTTAATTGTATATAGATTGGGGCGTATTTGTCAAAAACACAAAATTAAAAGGGAAAATAGATCTCGGACTTGGGTCTTTTGGGAAGAGCTCTAGCGCTTTAAGCATTGAGCCTATTACTTATTTCTTGCTTAATTCAAAAACCTAACCACATATAAATTTCAGGGTGGCAATTCAAGCATTTAAACAAGGCTTTGCTGAAAATTAAAAGAAATAATAGGAAGAGGACTCGAACCCAAGCCCCTAGCAAAATTCTACTACTACACAACCACTTGGCCAGATGTCACTTTTATACTCAAAGGTTCACAGCATCACCATAAAAATCGGGGTGTGACAACTAGATGGCCGAAATTAATAAAAATATGAGAGGAAGAAGGTTCAAACTAAGGATCTCTAGGAAGGACACTAACACTTAACTATTAGGCTAGTAACTTTCCTTGTTTAACAAATGCACAATGATAATCTTATACATCGGGGCGTGACTACTCTTGGTTTCACAAACCTGACCAATGTGACACCCCAAACCAGACCGGTACGGGCCGACCCGAATCCAAAATGTTACATTAGTCACTTACATGACCTCCGTACAACCACTAATCACACCCCACAAATTTATATACATGCATATTCATCAATCATATAGTTCAAAGTAAACATACAACTCTAAAAAAAACATGCTTCTGCAACGTTACTCTTGATTAGACCAACATCAAGGGTGAAATCGTCATTTAACATACGACACAAGTATCATTCATAATTTAACAAATTAAATCATATGTACAGTATAAAAAATTTTAATAAGGACAATAATTGAAAGAAAATACCATAACTGATAAGTAAAACTCATTTAATTTTTAAAGCAAAGTTTAAGGATTAAATCATAAATTTAGTAAAATATTTAATAAAACCTCTTTGTAAAATTGGGAGTAAATTTATGGAATTATCCATATAAGACTTAATCATGCAAATTTTCAAGTCATTTCATAGCATTTACGGGCTCCAATTGCATATCATAAAAATCAGGACTCAATTACAAAGATAACAAAACAAGCCCAAAACCTACATATGACACACTGACACCTATAAACACATATTATTTCGTGTTTTCTTTCCAATTTTCCTATTCTAACGTATCATATAACATACATAGATCATACAAATCATACTTAATTACACTAAAACATACATTAACACACTTTAACACTCTAACCAATTAGTTATACTAGCATGGAAACCTAAACTCACAATTCATATTACTTAACATGTCAAATTTTCATCTAATACATTTCTAAGTGCATTATAGGCTTATACCTTACCATTTGGTCATTTTAAGCTTGTCTTAATATTCAACAAACCATTCAAGCATATATAATAATAATTCACTAAGCACATGCATATCATCCACCATGCAACCAAAACCTAACAATCATGCGTATTCAAGCTTAAAAATCAATCAATCAACCACAAACTCAATTCTTCTAACCCCATTTTTGGGATGTGACATTTATTCCCTCTTATAAGCATTTTAATATGTATTTTTTATTTCATGTTATTTAAAGCTTTTTTATTTTAATTAATGTTTATAATTAATAAATAAATTTTTTTCAAGTTTTTTTAATTAATAACTCTTTTATTTATAAAATCAAATAATAAATATGTAATTATCTTTTAAAAAAATCAACAAATTATTTTGATATATTTTTCTTTATATATAATATTTATATGTCAAATATTTATTTTCTCCACCTATATTGTGGGACTAATTTTCCAATATATGCTGGAAAAAACTTATTTGAGTATATGTGTTGTTTATTTTTTAAAATTTACTAATGTAACACCTTGAAATTTAGGGGGTTAGAATAATTAGATGTTATTGTATTAATCTAAAACGAAATTTGATTAGGAGGCCTAATTTGAAAATAGTGTATTTTCATTGAGTGACGACCTAATTGGAAAAATGGTAAAAGTGATTTAAAAATATTAATAGTGAGTCTTGACTCTGAGTATTAACTATTGTATATAAACTAAAATAGGAGAGTATTAAAAACTTTAGGTTAAATAAGTTAAAGAAAAATTAGGTAAATATGTAAGGTAAAAACAAAATATGTAAGTTGAAGAAAAAATGAATATATATAATTAAGTAACTAAAATAAAAAAGAAATAAGCCTTAGGCTTGATGGTTAAGTAACTTGTATATTCTTTAGAGAGCCTAAATTCAAATCTCATTCCTTCCATTTATTTTCCTTTTATTTTGAAAATTCAGCAAGCCTCCAACAAAAAGCAATAGGTATAATTAAGTGCAAAAACTTAATAAGAAATGGGTTTTGGCTGAGTGGTAAGGTATTGGCACTCTTAAGCACTTGGGCTCAAATCACATTTACCCTTCCATTTCCTTTTAAATATTATAAATTCACCCCAATCCAATCCCAACAAGAATTCCATATCTTTTTATCTTCGTATCCTAATTTGAATTCAAATTACCCCTTCTCAAATACTAATAGAATTTATCTTCCTTATTTTTATTTATTCCCTTTTTCATCTTCATCTTCTCCTTTGAAAATATTTTCTCTCCATTGTTGACAATTATTTTTGTTCCCGAATCAAAATCTATCCCCGATTCCAACTTGTTTTTCTAACTATTGATTTTCCGTTAATTAAATCTCGTATTTTCATCAAGATTTCAACCACTGTAGGAGATTGAATCGAGCTTGAACGAAGGATAATCACCCGAGGCCCCGAAAAGGTTAAGATTGTGTCCTTTTTACAAAAAATCAAGTCAAAATTTGAAATTGCCCAGTTGCACACGACCTACCACACCGGTGTGTGGCCTGTTCGTGTGGACCATACGGCCTCACACACAGCCATGTCTCTTTATTTTCCCTTGGATCCACATTTCGTACACAGTCATGTGGCTCTTATACCTCACCCCTTTGTATTGACACGGGTTGGTCACACGGTCGTGTGGCCCCTAAAACTTAAAAACTACAAATTTTCCTTATCTTTAATTGTTTTATGCAATTCAGTCCCTGCGGAGGTTTTTGATAGCATCTAGAAAACTAGATTATGCAATTAGGTCCTAAACTAGGAATAGAATAATCGAATGCATGAATAAATGAATTTATGATCTTAATTGCTTTTGATTGATTTCTTGATCCATGAATGATTTTATATTTATCAATGTCATAAATGTCGAATGAATGCCTCGTATGCCTAAATGATTGAACTATTGATTGATTGACATAATTGTGCATGTCGTTATTATGCAATGAAATAGAATGTTGAAAGTATTAATGATTGAATGAATGAATGCATTAAAGAATGATTGCATTGAATAAACATGGGAGGGACGATATGAAAGGAGGAAGAATGGCAGCTTGGATTGACTGCATGAATGAATAATTAACTGTATACCCAAAGAAAAGAATATTCCAACTACAATCTCACTATGCTGCATGATCCCTCTAACAGCTATTTTCTGCAAATGGTTGAGAATCCGCAATTAAACGAATGTTTGTTGTGTACTCACAGCCTCAGTAGATTCCAACTACGACGGTCATATTGTGTACCTACAAAATAGCAAATTCCAACTGCAATATTATTGTTATTGGGCATCCAAGATCCCTCTAACAGCTTTTAACTGCTAGTGGTTGTGGACCCTCAGCAAAATGACAGCTTTTATCTAAACCCTATGAATGTAGTGGTAAAAGTCCACGAACAGAGTAGAAAGGTAGAGGGGGTTTTGGGGAACTCCCTATTTATGTGTGATTTAGTGCTCGAGGGTAGGATTATCATTTGTTAAACGAAATGTTAAACAATCATTGCATGACATATTATGAATACTCATTGAAAAGTACATGATGAAACGACTGAACTGATAAAGGTGCATATATCTAATGTGAATGATATTATGACTCTATGGTAGATTTGTTTAATTGACTTCGACTAACTATTAATGCTCTGCTTGTTTAAAGTGACAAAATTGAATTGCCGTATTGATTTGATTATTATGATTAACATACATATTTGAATATTGATTTGATTTATTGTAAATGGATTCCCACTGAGCTTTCATAGATCACTCCCCTTATTTTCCATCTTTTCAGATAACCTAACAGACTAAGACATAGACACAGCCCTCGAAGGGTCTCGGCTTGTTCTCTCCAATGATTTATTATTTATTATTACGATTATCGTTTTATTTTATTAAAAACTATGGTATGGGGCAATTATTTTTAATTACATCAATTAGGATGCATGATATTAATAGGTATTTATATAGATGGAATGATTTATACTTAATATTTCTTATTGATAATGATTTTAGAATGTTGTTTATTTATTAAGTGTTTTAAACAGGTTAATTTTTATACAAAGATTATTGATTTACTTTCCGCTACTAAATTAATGTTAGTTTTTTAATTGATTTATATGAGATATTCATTATTATAGAATAAGTTTAGAATTGAGAATGGATTTGAAAAAAAGACAAGATCACTTCGGTGATTAATGTGATCTCTTCAGCTTGTGTCTACCGTCTAGGCCGGGTTGGGGTGGTTGCAACCGATCTATTTTGTTTTTGGAGAGAGAAAGAAAAATGCGACCTATAGGTCGCGCTTTCATCCACATCAGCTAAAAATAGACAACTCATTTCATATGGTCAAATGGTTAAATGTTAGTGCTTTTGTCCTTGAGTCCCAGGTTTGATTCCTTTAGCTCTTTTGGTTAGATGGTTAGATAATTGCGATTTCATCCTTGAGTCTTAAGTTTAAGTTTGATTCCTCTTATAAACATTTTAATATATATTTTTTATTTTATGTTGTTTATTATTTTTAATTAATGTTTATAATTAATAAATATATTTTTTTCAAGTTTTTTTATTTTTTATTTATCTTTTTTAATTAATAACTATTTTATTTATAAAATCAAATAATTATTAAAAATATAATTGTTTTTAGTAAATATGTATAATACTTATCTTTCAATCCATACCATGAGTGCAGTAAATTGGCATATTATATATTTTTGTATGTGTATTTGAAATAATTATTTAAAATATTTCACATATAAACATAATGATATTTGAAATATTTCACCTATAAAAATATTTGAAATATCATACCCACAATGTAGATGAAAAAATAATGATATTTGAAATATTTTACATATTTGAAATAATTATTTGATTTTATAATATTAGAAATCATCATAACCCAAAAATATAAGTGGAGAAAATAAATATTTAACATCTAAATATTATATATAAAGAAAAATATATCTAAAAATTAGTTAATATTTTTTTTTAAATAATTACATATTTATTATTATGATAAAATAAGATGAGATTTCTTAGAGGATACTCATTGTGAAGCTGGCTTACCTCCGCTTTTGATCACTGTTATCATGAGCTGTGTGTCTTCTACTTCATTTCAAATTTTGTGGAATGGTATTATTACTAATACTTTTATGCCAATGTGTGGGTTAAGACAAGGAGATCATTTATCGCCTTATCTTTTTGTATTATATATAGAGACTGGGACATCTCATCAATGAAGCTGTCAATTACGGAAAGTGGTCACCTTTATTTCTATCTAGAAGGGGCCCTGCTTTATCCCATTTATTTTTTGCAGACGATCTCCTTCTCTTTTGCGAAGCTAGCAGGACTCAAGTATCTCAGGTTAAAGTTGTTTTGAATTTATTTTGCCACTTCTCTGGTCAAAAGGTGAACAATAACAAATCACAGGTTTTTTTCTCACCTAATACTCTTGACAATTCAGCCCATTTGATATGCAGTGATATTGGTATGAGGCGTGTTGAGGATTTGGGTGTTTATATTAGTATGCTTCTTTTGCACAAAAGAGTTACTGTGAATCATTTTGGTTTCTTAGTTAGCAAGGTTCATAATGAGTTGAATGGGTGGGAGGCCAGAAACTTTCGTTAGCAGGAAGAATTACGTTGGCTAAGTCTGTTCTGTTTACTATCCCTAACAATTTTATGAACACGATTCGTGTCCCGATTTCTATTTGTAATGAGATTGAACAAATTGCTCAACATTTTATTTGGGGTTCAACTTTGAAGTCAAGAAGACCAGCTCTTATCCATTAGATTGATTGCTGTAAACCGATTAAGTATGGAGGGTTGGGGATTCGGAGTTTGGTTGTTCAGAACAAGATCTTCTTGATCAAATTGGATTTCCAACTCTTGACCAACACTGACACTTTGTGGGTTAAGTTGATAAGGAGCAAATATAAGCTACATGAAATCTTGTTGAACTAAATTGATAGAAGTAACTACTCGTATATATGGAGGTCTCTAGCTAATGTATGGTTGGATGTGATAAAAAATGTGTATTGGTCTTTAGGTGATGAATGCTTAATAAATTTTTGGAATGATATTTGGGTTCATCAAGTCGACAAGCTAAGGGATGTCTTTCAACGAATTGGGTATCCTGATGATGCTCTGTGGGTATGTGATGTGTTGGATCCCTGACACCCCTATGGAGCAGCGGAAAAATAATAATTCGGCGATCCCAACCAGGAATCCATGTATGAGGAACGAATCAGGGTGAAAAGGTTGCGAAATTACCTAATGTTTATTCAGAGTAGACAACAACACCTCAACAACGAGTAGTCTGATCTGCTGTCGAACTAAGCCGCAATCTATCGTGATCCTGGCCTCTACGTAATCCACCCAGTTGACTACGAACGGAAGAAATCCCCAAAACAGTTTTGAAAGTGATTTTTCTTTGATGGCTACTAGACCCAAGCAAAGGAAAAACGGGATCCTTATAAATCTTTTATTTTTAGGGTTTTTAAGAATTAAATAAATATAATAATATTTTAAACCGAAAATCATAATTACATTAATTATAATATAATTTCGGTAAACCATATATTTATTTGAATTCATATGCTAACCAAATTCATGTCCTCATTATGCGTACAACAACCTTGTACATAATGTGTTGGAAATTTGATTACCGAATTAAATTAATTCTATAATTAATTTAATTCAAGCGACCCCCAAAAACAATACCAACTATGGCTTATTCCGTTCGTTTCAACTATAGGGTGTGACCCTGTAGGTTCTTGTAACGTTATCAGTAATACTAGAACGATTCCAATGTTACAAACAATGAGTGGCATCTAGCAATGCATCATTGCTACCTAAGTCACAAGAGATCATGATTCGACATAACCTTTTATGATTAACCTTTTATACAATAATCCTTAAGTCCTTTATCTCTGGATTGGACACAAGTCATGGAATAGTCACACTTGCATAGTCCATTCCATGTTCCTTGATATCTTAAGCAGACTACGATATACAAATAAGTATGACATCTCATATCAACTTATTTGAGCATGGCCATGCATTTCTAGTCTCACTTAATCAAGTGGCCTAAGATATTACTCCCATTATGTAGGAGGGACTTATTCTATATCGACCAACCATATCCCTCTACATCGATTGTGGTATATCCAACATCAACCTTTATAGAACAACAAGTTACGGTGTACTTTGACTGTATCAAGATATACTACTCACGATGTTGAGATTATGATGATCTCAAGTCTGAGGATCATATACATATTAATCACTATGAGTAATGTCGTGACAATTACATAATAATCCAAGAAACATACCCATAATGGGTCAGTCCAATATGTTATTCTCTAACACACATATTCATGCATCGATTCTGACATTTCATATCAATGACAAATCTTTATCATCAATCAACTGCATGTTAGTCTTAATGCATTATCGTTGTCCTATCCAACAATAATACTTGACTAAGGATCTTTTAAGAATAATCATATTATTCTCAAGACATTATTATAAAACAGTTTATTTATACACACAGAAAAGAAACTGAAATAATAATGGTAACGTCTTATATTAATAAACATGATAAATCAAGTATGGTATTACAACCATCTCATTATTGATCTTTGGGCATACTCTAACATGATGTATTGACGAGTAGTGCCGAATGGGATTGGTGTCGACTGCGAAGTTTTCTTCCCGATAATGTTGCTAACATTATTGCCTCCATGGTGCCTCCTTCGTATGACGCGAATAATGACAAGTTAGCTTGGAAATGGATGAAGAATGATGTATTTTCTTCTGTAGAAACCTACAGTAATTTTTTTCCAAATTGATGCTGGTGGTTTTTCTAGTTGTTGGTAAATGATTTGGAAGACTAAGGCACCTCAACGAATCGATCGTTTCTTTGGGTTTTTTGGCAAGATAGGCTACTGACAAATGGAAAGCGTATAAGAAGATATATGACGAGCGAGTCTTACTGCCCTAGATGTGGTAATGTATTGGAGTCGAATCTTCATGATATCTGGGATTATTATTTTTTCAAAGCGGTTTGGCTCTCTATCCTACCGATGACTATTCGGGGAACATTTTTAAGTATCACATAAGAATTGGCTCTTCTGGAATTTGAGAAATACCATGAAGTGGCAGGAAGAAGATTTTGAATAGCATTCCTTTTTTTCCTATTATTTGTTGGTTGCTATGGAAGAATCGCGATTCTTATGTTTTTACTAGTACTAACACTTGTGTTCAGGATCATGTGGTTATAGGTATTACTTGGGCTAGGAGTTATTTATCGCCAAGTTCACGGGGAATTCAGCCATTCGCTACGACATTGGCGACATGTTGGTTTCCTCCGGATCATGGATGGATTAAGATGAATTTGGATGGTGCAGTGTTAATGAACGATGATAACGCCTCAATTGGAAGTCTTTTTAGGGATGTAAATGGTCATTAGTTATGCGGGTACTCCTTGAAAGTCAGCAAGGAAACGGTCTTTCGCATAAAAGCTTGAGCTATTCTTGAAGGTTTACGTATTGCATGGGAGAAATGTTACTAATAGTTGGAGATTGAATGCAACAATGCACTTCTTGTAGAGTCCGTTCTTATGGGCAGTGCTGCCAGTAGTAACCTAGTTGAATTACGTTTAATCAATGTTTACCTCAAGAGGAATTGGAAGACAGAATCCGTCATATTCCTAGATCTCAGAATATGGCTACTGATCGAATGGCGAAATGCACTTATGATAATCAATTTGAGTTGAAGCTTTTTGAGATCCCCCAATTTCAGTTCAAGAGATTTTACAATCAGATGCTGATTTCCTAAGTAGAGTTGTGTGATTTCATTATTTTCGCTTAATGCTGTTTATTTCTACTAAAATAAATAAATAAATAAATAAATAACTTGAAAACAATATATTTATTAAGTATAAACATTAATTCAAAATAAAAAAAGCTTGAAATAACATGAAATAAAAAATACATATTAAAATGTTTATAAGAGGAATTGAACTTAAGATTTAAGGATGAAATCACAATTATTTAACAATCTAACCAAAAAGCTAACATGTTAAAAATATTAATTAAAAAGAAAAAGGAAAAACTTAAAACAATATGAAATAAAAAGTACAAATGTGAGTAGGAGAGGAATCGAACTTGGAACTCCAGGACAAAAACACTAACATTTAACCATCTAATCAAAAGAAATGGATTGTTTACTTTTAGTGAAAATATGTCTTGTATGACGCATTTTCAACGACGTAGCTGAAAATGCATCCTATAGAACGCATTTTCACTGACACAACAGTGAAAACGCCCATATAAGGCGCGTTTTTCCTTTTCTCTCCAAAAACAGTATAGATTGGTAAATTTTAAAAAATATATATTTACTAGAAATATATAATAATAAAATTTACTACACTCATGATAAAGATTGAAAAATAAATATTACACATATAAAATTTAATAGAATTTTATAGATTTCGACGAAAATGTAAACGAATTCATCGTCATCGTTTTTCTTTTATTTTCAGAAAGGAATCTCAATTTTCTTCAAATTAACTTAAAATAAAAAAAATGTAAATAATATATAAAATTAAAATAGTTAGAAATTACCCAAAATGAACCGAGCTATCCACGTTAGCCTATCCGTGCCTGCCATCAATCTGGTTTTACCGAAACGCAAACAAATAAAACGGAAATAAAAACACAAAACTACAAGGACTGAACTGCAATTTATTTAAAAATTAGTTGAGGGACTGAAATGGATTAGCATCACTCTTTTGTTTTGACTTTTTTTTTCTTTTTGCTTTGCTGTGTTGTGATTATTGCTCGGTCTATTGGTTTTTTTTATTGATGTTTTTAGTTGGCTGTTGGCTCGGGTTTGGGGAGGAAGTAGTGGTAAGTTTGGGAGTTTCTAGAAGTGAAGGCTTAAGTGTCTATGGTGGTAGCAGAGGTTGTAAGAGAGGAATGGTGGTGGACGGTGGTCAAGGGACCAGTGATGGTGGTGGTGCTGGAGGCTTGGTTTTGGCTTAAGGAGGGAACCGAAAGAGATGGAGAAAATGGTGAAAAAGTCCTCCCCCCCCCCCCCGTTATTTTACTTTTTTTTGGTATGGCGGTAGCGTGGCTGGTGAGAGGAGCATGGCTGTCAGCGGCATAGAGGAGAAAGAAAAGAGGACAAAAATGCAAAAGTTACAAAAGTTTAGGGGGAAAAGTTAAGGGCCGTTTTCATTTCCATTTTTTTTTGGTATTTTGTAATTTTTCATTTTTTGGGGATTTTTTAATTAATAAAATATAGTGTTATATATACTCAAAATTAAATTAAAAACCAATGGGTCAAAGTCCAAAATTCATTTAATAAAATAGGCCCAAATCCCTTTCTTTAAGCACATTAGCCCAAATTTTAATCATGTTTGAAGAGTTTAGCTTAAATTAGTAATATTTTGAGTTTAAAATCGACAAATAATTGAACTTGTAAGCTTTAAAAATCGACAACTGAAATCGGGTTTAAAAAAGACAATTATAAAGGGTTTGATTTGGATCCCAACCAATTTTGGTGTCTATAATTATTAAATGAATTAATTTCAATAAGAAGGATTAAATTGTGAAACTATCAACATTTAAAAAAGTTATGAAGTAAATAAGTCAAAAAAGGTGTCAACATGTGTCAAATACTTTATTACCAAAATGCCAAAAAACTAAAATGTCAACATAAGTGTTTATTTCCATTTTGAGCCAAACCTTGTAATATGTGTCTGAAACTATCAATAATTAAAAAGAAGTTATAAAGTAAATCATAATTGCATTTTTTTTATTTTTTTTGTCATAACTATGATATGTGTAGCGGGCAGCAATAACTAATTCTCTCATTGTGAATACTCTCTGAAGAGTTAAACAATTGATCATGAAATGTACTTCATTTTTATGAGTAGAATCGAACCCCCAATCACATGATTAAGAGATGAGATGAGTAACCATCATACCACACCTTATAATTTCATTTTATGATATTTCATGTAACATAATTATGTTATTGTTTACATTTTGATACTGCACACGTGTACAATTATTATACTGTCAAATGTCAAAAAATTATAGTGTGAACATATTATTTTTTTAATTTTTACATAGGACATTGTTATATTATATATACTAATTTTTTTGTCTTGTGCGATGCACGAGTTGATTATATGTATAAATTTTTGAAATATAATATATTTGTAATGTTATAAATATAATTTATGAGGAGAAAATTTTGAAAGATAAACCTGTTATACTATGTAGATATATAATTAAAGATTCATAATCTTAATATAAGTAAGAATGCAAAATTATTTATTAATTAGGTAAAGAAATATTTAGAAAATTGAAAGTATTTTAAAGTATATTATTTAGATTAGAATTTAGAAATTGAAGAAATGGAGAAAAGGCTTTCCATTTCTTTTGGGAATGAAAAAAAAACACATGAAGCATATTAGTTAGTATAATGTATATAATTATAAGTATTTGATTTAATTATATGTGTACTTGTATATAAGCGTAAAATGAAATAATTTTTAAATAAATTTTAATGGTTAATTTATGGGTATATGACGTTATTTTAATATTTATGCTTTTAGGTTTTATATATATATATATATTTATGAGAATAAGTTGTTTTTTAGGAGAGAAAGTGAAAACGTGCCTTGTAGGGAATATTTTCACTAAAAATTGATAACTCAATTCCTTTGGTTATATTATTGAATGTTAGTGTTTTTGTCCTCCGTTTGTTTGCCAGTAAAATGATTTCTAAAAAATAATTTCTGAAAAATAATTTACTTTTTTGAAAATGATTTACTTTTCTGGTGTTTGGATGAATTTGTGTAAAATATTTTTTATTGTTTGGCAGATTTCCTAAAAATATTTTCCGGAAAAGTTGTTTTTACATATATTAATAAATTTATATATATAAATAAATTTATATTTTAAATTGTATTTACATATATTGCAATGATTTATTTATAAATAAATCAAATTAAATATATAATAATACTCAATTATTAAGCTAGAATATTAACGTCATAAATTGAAAACAACCAAAGTCAAATAAAGCAATTTCATTAAATTATTTAAAAAATCATTAAATTTGAAGAAGAAAAACAATTCAATCAGTTTCAAAAAGTTCATTCAAAAGTTGTTTTAACCCTTTATCCGAATTGATATATTAGCTAATTCCCAGTTCAACCCACGAATCCAGTCCGGTTCCATCTGTTCTATGAGAGAATGAGAGAAAAGGCTAAAAACAAACGAAGCAGAGAATGAATGAAAACTTGAACCAAATTATCATTCACTAACGGCAGAAATGGGAGAATATTACAACATTCAAACAGGATACAATTGAGTTGACCCATGTTAACACCCTAATTCCCTGTTACTCAAAAGAATTAACTATACAAATAAATATTTTTTTTACACAAGGAAAATGGAAATCATCAGCAACAAGAGTTAAAAATAGAGTAATAAATATGGTTACTCTCTATGGCTGATCCTTGCACTTGAGAAGAGCCATCATCTGTGATCTCGAGTAACCTTGCCTGTTTCAAAGAAAATCAATGTAAGTTCAGAGTCTATACCGATCTAAGTTTGTAAGGGAAAATGGAGGATTCAGAATGAGAGATGGTGCTTCCACTAGAAGGAAGACTAATAAACGCTCAGCCTTTGAATACAATAAAGCTGCACTTTCCATATCACCCATGAGCTCATCAACCTGCAAAACACATATGCAGGAAGCATTTCAGCTGATAAGCTTTTTACTTCAACCTTTTATTACTTTTATTCAAGAAATCTTTTATGACATTCATCAACTATATAATAACTTCATTTTATATTATATAAGATCTTCACTTGATCCATTCTTCATGCCTCCTAACTTAGATGAATGAATATCAAGGTGAGAAGAAAAGACTCACTCCTCCATGTCTTCCCAAGGCAAGGGCGGCTTGAAATATTGTCTCCATTGCATTAGGCATCTCTGTACTTCCTACAACCATGATGACAACATGCTAATTTAGAATCCTTAAATTAACCGAATCTCAAGTGGCTTACTTTGTTTCCTTTCTCATGAGCAATAATTTTCATATGCATATAGTTGCTTTCTTATTGTGTGAGCAATAAACTATGTGGTTAAATTATTACGTGATTAAATTCTAACCAATTGAAAGCAACTTCCTAAACTGTGTAGTTGCCTCGAGCTGCATATTACTATCATTAGCCTAGGTACCAACAACCATGGCTGGTAAATTTTCCAACTGCGGTCAAACAGTTGAACAGGATCAGAACAATCCAATGCAATTAACTATAATAGGGTAAACCATGGTAAAAGAAAAATTCATGGAACATGCTGCCAATTACTAAAAACATTTTACTTTGAAATAAATTAAAAGAGGAAACCCATTTTTACAACTCCAATTAATTAAAAACAAATTAAGAAGCACTAATTTGTGAATTCAAAAACCAATCACGAATATTTGTTGCAGAATATAAAATAACTAGCTACATAATCTTTAAGCTTAATACGAGAAAAAAATAAAATGAATTGCATATTCGACAACTCATGTTACTGTCTACCAAAATGTTTATACAACAACAGAGTTCCCAATCAAATCAATGAAAATACACCAAAAAGTATATATATATATATGACCTCATCAACACAATCGAAACCTAATATATGCAAAATTCTCTAAATTTTAAAAACCTACCATAATCCTAATCCGATAAGATTAATTAAAAACCGAAAAATCTCTGAATAAGCAAGATTCAACAACTTAAAGCAATTTATGAATACTCAAAAACAAATGAGAAAATAGAGCAATTGAAAATCGACCTTTTTCTCAACGGCAGAGGAGTGAAGAAAAGCAAGCATTGGCTGCGCTTGAAGCCCTTCACGTCGCTTCTTCTGCAAACTCTCTTCACGGTGATTCTTCCTAATCTCCACCATGTTATACTCCCTCCTCCGCCTCCCTTCCTCAGCGTCCACAGCCACCTCGAGTTTGGTGTCAATGACATCTTCTCTGATTTTCAGGAATAAAACTATAATTTAAAGGAGAATCAGAATACAAAACACTATTTTCCTTCTTCATTGAATATCCCAGAGGAACAGAAAAATCTTTTAAAGGTTTTGATTAGATTTTTGATCAATTTTGAAGGCACAGCATCAACATTTTTCGTTACAGGCAACAAAGAAACAAAGAAAGGCAACAAATTTCAGGCATAAAATCAGTTAAAAGTGTGGACAAGTAAAGAACAAGAAGAAAAAAAAGAGCTTTATGCCATACCTTAAGCCAAGACCCAAAGAAGAATTCATGGTAGATTTGCCTGAGAATGAGAGAAAGAGAGGAAACGAAACAGAATATGCTGAGAAGAGAAGATATGTGATGGACTTTTACCTGGAAGAGAAGATAAAGAACGGAAAAAGGAAAAGGAATGAAGAACAGAAGAAAGAGAATGAGCCTTACCTAGATGAAGGAGGAACCGAAAAATGTCTTATAGAAATGAAATCTGTAAGACATTTTCCCCTCAAACCCATTCATTTTACCCGTGTCTTAGGAAAATATTTTCCAAATGTAAAATGTTTTCAGTCAAACAAACACTAGAAAATCAGGAAAATATTTTTCGAAAAATGTTTTCCTGTAAACAAACGGCCCCTTAGTCTCGAGTTTAATTTCTCTCCTACTTATATTTATATTTTTTATTTCATGTTTTTTTAAGTCTTTTTTAATTAATATTTTTAAAATATTAGCTTTTTTTTATTAGATTTTGTTAATTGTAATTTCATCTTTGAGTCCCAAGTTTAATCTCTCTTATAAATATTTTAATATATATTTTTTTTATTTCATGGAGTTTCAATATGTATTTTTTTTATTTCATGTAGTTTCAAACTTTTTTTAAATTTTTAATTAATTTTTATACTTAATAAACATATCGTTTTCAAGTTTTTTTATTTTTAATTCATCTTTTTAATTATTGAAAATATCATTATTTTGTTTGCCAGGAAAACATTTTTCGGGTTTTACGGTATTTGGAAGCTTGAAAACATTTTACATTTCGAAAATGTTTTCCAAGACACGGGTAAAATGAATGGGTTTTAGGGAAAATGTCTTACTGATTTTATTTCCATAAGACATTTTCCATCTTTCCTCCTCCTTTCGTCCTTCTCCTTCTTCAATCTGTCTTATTCCCTCACGAATTTGCAGGACCTAAATGTCCCAAAGTTGGCCCATCGTCGATACTTGTAAGTATCCCCTTCTGGTTCTATGTCAAAAGGCCCTAATACTAGCAAATTTCAGTGCTTGGTAGCTTGCATGTGGTTATGTCCAATTGGGAATTTTTATCGTTCATGTTGCTAAGTCCTATCACCACGGTGATTTCTGTCCATGATGCCCACTAACTCCTACTATTTTTTCTATATCAACGACCGCATCAAAGTAGAATATAATTGTCGGTTCTTACACAGGTTTCTAGAGAGCTACTCTCGGTTCAGGGCTAAGAGGCTTTGCTGGTGTTAGCGATTTGCATTCCGTTAGGTATGAAGTTATGAATTGCTTTTGACCCTCTTTCTGACATTCCATTCCGTGTATGAATTTGTTTCTCTAAAACCAGATATCCCTGTATGTTCCAGGCCTATTGGAATTAACAACCACCTGGAGTGTTAACCTCCCTTAAATCTTACAAAAAGCATTAGAAATTATGGAGTAATGCCTATAAATTTTCTACTTTCCCGGTTAGATAATTTAGTTGAGAAAGTATGGGGGTGGTTATTAGATTCATCCTAACAATTAATGAGTTTGTTTATTTGTTGTTGTAACAATTAGGCAGCATCTTATACTGTTTTAAGTTGCATAATATGACCAAGTGTGAGACAGCAGTAGTATTCAAAATTGAGTCCGACATCCATTTCCATAGTTAAAATAGCAAATGGCTTCTTAGGAATTCTTGAGCTTTGTTTCTCATTTCCTATTCTCTAGATGAAAAAATATGTGCATCATTCTTTCTGCTTTTCATATGTTGGACAATTGATGAACTTATATGCCTTCAAGCAAACATGGATAACTTGTTTTCTTCATTTAGATTAAAAAGTTATTAGAAAGGCTGTAGTGTGGGAGTTTATCAGGAGGCTTATCTATAGACAAATTAGATTGTTATTGTTCATTCAGTCTGTCATCTTCTTGTTTTTGTTCCTTCTAAAATAGACTTGACCCAGTTTTGTAAAAAGAAATGAAAAACCAATTTTCAGGTATGTGCATGAGCATGCATGTTAATTCACGCGATGGTTGCAGGACTACATGCATTTGTTTGCTATGTGATGAGACTGCTGGCTGAAATGGCATTAGTTCAACTTAACTAGTATCTTCCCAATATAAATTGTCCATGCAATGTTGTTAGGATATTTTACAAGTGTTGTTCACAACATGATCATTAGAGAAATGATGAAAATTGGAAATGGTTTGATAATATGAAGATTGCTTTTGTGGGTAATATTTTCAATAGATAGTGAGCTTTATGGGATCCATAAGTGAAAAACTCACTAAGCTTGTTACTTGAGGATCTTAGGATCTGTGATTAGTATTTGAGATGAGTGATACCTTTATTGATTTGTGTGTATATTGATTGGGATTTTCTTATTTGATACATGATTGTGTTACTATAGTTGTCAGACTTATTTCTATAGAGTGCTATTCATTTAGTGACTAAAATTAAAGTGTGCACTATTAAGCTTTATGCTTTGCAAGTTTGTATTCCTTTCCCATGCATAGGTTAGAAGACAGAAGAATAGAAAAATCCACAGTATGGCTCATTTACAAGAGTTATAAACACAAGCCCTTAAATTCAAAATATTACCATCATGGCCGAATATTCAATGTATATCTAATACACCATCAATGTGTCAATTTTTCATTTTTACCATTTGATACAACCCAAACATTACATATCTCTTGTTTGTTGTGTGAAATGGGAAACATTACTTATCTAATCTTTGGATTTAAATGATAAAAATGGAAAATTGGTGTATTGATAGCATATTTGTTGTATATTGAATATTTGGCCATAATAGAAATGTCTTGAATTTAAATGGCTTGTGTTTATGGGAAATTGGTATATGGATGGCATATTAGGTGTAAATTGAATATTTGATCATGATGGAAAAAATGTATTTAGTTTGATGGCTTATGTTTATAGAATTGGTATATTGATGGCTATTAGGAGTATACTGAATTTGGAATTTATAAACTATTAACTTTTGCTGAGCATATTGTCTACCTAAAATAATATGGGTGTAAAAAGCCTGGACTTAAACTATAGGTCAATAATACATTAGCTTGACAATAGGGGTAGAAATTAGCAGTACCGTGATGTTGACATTATATATATTTGCACCTTATAGTGGTACTATGAGTCTACGACACCTTAAAGGTGATGCTACTGATATATGTGTATGGACACCTCAAAGATGGTGTCAACACTTTAAAGGCAAGGCAGTGTCACTTAGTTCCATTATCTTATTCTAAGAGTTTGGTATTAGGCAAAATTGAACAATTTAATTAAAAACAAATGGAGCTATATGATTAGTCATTGGTCATCTAAATGGTGATATTAGCATATTTTTATTTATATATGTATATGACATGACAACTTTTAGCTTGATACTTGATAAAAATTATTTATAAAGTGAATGTCAAATTGTCTATTTATATATTGATGGCGATTCATGCTAAGTTAATTATGTAATGAACAACTGATGTGAGTGTATTAAACTAGTGCTTGAATGGAATTTTAATATTGATTTATGTGATTTAATTGAGAGTTATTGTAACAACCTAATTTTAGCTGGTTTTAGCTGATCATTGGTTTATTCTCAAATTGAATCATATCTAATTTTAGTTGTGTCACTAAATTGGTACAAAGAAAGTAGTTTAATTTCTCAAAAAATTATTAATGCATTTATAATTAGCTTAATATGTATGTATGCACTTTAATCATGGTAACTTTAGTCATATATGTGATCTTATGAAAATCTTGCATCTTTTTTGTAGTGATCAAATATTTGTGTGGCATTATTTTGTGTAGATGGATTGTAATCAAGATCAAAATGCAATTGTTGGAGTCGTGGCTTCAGTTTTAGCTTTTGGGGCTCTTTGGATTAAAAATTAAAAACTAGGAAGGAAATTGCTTCTCACCCTCATATGAATCGAGATTATGAAAGAGAAAATTATATTAATACTATTTTATATAGTGGTGACCAGCATTGTATTGATGTGATAAGGATGAAACCGATTGCCTTTTTTAATTTGTGTGATATTCTTAGTAGGAATAATTTGTTACAATCAACTAAATCTGTGAATATTAGGGAGCAAGTAGTTATATTTTTACATATAATTGGTCATAATGTAAGGTTTCGAGTGATTGGATTTAGATATTGTAGATCAACTGAGACAATTCACCGCTACTTTAAGGTTGTATTGAGAGCTATTTTGAAATTGTATAAACTAGTTATTAGATTACCTAATGAGTGAACTCCTAGTGAAATCAGAAACAATCCAAGGTTTTATCCTTATTTGAAATATTGTACTAGAACATTAGATGGAACTCATGTTCATGCATCCGTTCCACTTAGCATTCAAAGAAGATTTCGTAGCCGTAAAGGAGGGATGACACAAAATGTATTGGCTGCCATTACATTTTATTTGAAATTTTCCTATGTTCTAGCTGGTTGGGAAGGTAGTGCACATGATTCTCGTATTTTAAATGATACACTTTCACGCCCAAAAGGATTAAGAATTCCGAAAGGTAATAATTATCATTAAATACCAAATAGTTCTAGTAAGTTCATAATTTATTAGTATTAGTTATGTTTTGTAAAATTGTAGGTAAATATTATTTGGCTGATGCTAGATATGGCATCCGAAATGGATATATTACCCCATATTGTGGTGTCTGATATCATTTAAAAGAGTTTAGTGCTCAGGGGCCTGAAAATGCAAAAGAACTCTTTAATCTTCGTCATGATTCATCATTACGAATCAATATTCAACGTGTTTTAGGATTTTGAAGAAACAGTTTCGTGTACTAGATGCTGAACCATTTTGGAATTTTCAAACTCAAGTAGATATAGTTTTGGCTTGTTGTATCATTCATAATCATATAATGGGAGTTGATCCTAGTGATTTACTTAATCAAGGATTATACGAGGAGCCTGAGTCTGATTTGATAATACCAACTTTTACGGTGCGAGAAGAAAGAGAAGAAGCAAGAGAATGGTCTGCTAAGAGAGACGAAATTACACAAACTATGTGGACTAATTATATGGTTAGAAATATTAGGTAGGTTTAGGGCTTAGGGTTATTGTTTCTGTGTTATGTATGTTTTAGTATTAAAATTGTTTTTTTTGTTGGACATTGAATTTATTATGTTTTAAGCTTGTTGGATATTGAAATGATTGACAATGACAATTATTAATGTAGAATGGGTAAGGGCAACAAAGAAGGGACCTCCAAGCAATTCAGGTGGACAAAACCAATGGAACATCTTTTTCTTGAAATTCTAGCAGATGAGGCCCAGAGAGGAAATAAGCCTTCTAATACTTTCAAAGTAATTTCTATTAATCGAGTTGCCAAAGCTATTTTTGAAAGATTTCAAGTCCAATGCGATGCGAAGCATGTGGAAAATCATTTGAGGACTGTAAAAAACCAATGGCAGATTATATGCACAATTCGGGGTGAAAGTGGTTTTGGATGGGATGATAACATGAAAATGATCACATGTGATAGAGCGACATATGATGCAGCAGTGATAGTAATATATGTATATTTATATATGTTAAGTATATTTCAATTGTTTTTTTCTTGTTATTCTAATTGTGTATAATATCCAACAGGCACACAAGAAGTGTGAACCATTTTGAATAAAAGCATTGATCATTAAGATGAAATGGCTTTTGTTGTTGGCAAAGATATGGCAACAGGGAGTTTTGCCAAAACATATGCTGACATAGATTTGGATGACGGTAACCAAGATTCAGTGCCTATAGACTACGACAATGAAAAGACTAAAGAGGTAAGAACAAAAGTATCTTCATCTGGCACATCCAAACGTAAAAGAAAAAATGTTCAAGAAAGTGTCATTGATGAACAAATTAAATTTGTGGGTGAACAACTTTGCAAAATTGCTAATGCTTTGGAACAATTTACTGCGGATAAGACACCACATATTTACGAAGAAGTGATGTCGATGGAGGAAGAAGGATTTGATGATGACTTCCTGTGTTCTGTGTTTGATTATCTAGTGAGTCATGAATCCGAGACCAAAGCTTTTTTAGTTAAAAGTAAGAAGCATAAAAAAATTTGGCTTCAAAAATTTTCTCAATGTTGAAGATATTGATACTTTTTTTAATGTGTTGTAATATTAGTTATGCACTTGGACAATGTTGTTATTATGTGGTGTACTACTAATTATGCATTTGGATAATATTATTAATTTCTAGTATTAATTGTGGTTTGGAAGCTAATTTATAATTATTCAGTCATTGGTTTTTATTTTTTTTATAACACAATTACAAATAATTTATTTGACTTTGGTTATTTTCAATTTATAACGGTTAATATTCTAGCTTAATAATTGAGTAGTATTATATATTTAATTTGATTTATTTATAAATAAATCATTGTAATATATGTAAAAACAATTTAAAATATAAATTTATTAATATATATAAATTTATTAATATATGTAAAAATAATTTTTCCAGAAAATATTTTCAGGAAATCTGCCAAACAACATAAAATATTTTACACAGATTCATCCAAACACCAAAAAAGTAAATCATTTCCAGAAAAGTAAAACATTCTCCAGAAATCATTTTCCAAAAAACATTTTACTGGCAAACAAATGGAGCCTAAATTTTTAAAAAATAAAATTAAAATATTTAGTAGAATTTTTCATATATTTGTTTTTTTAACGAGACAATATCTTCGAATTACTTTGATCAATGTTTCTTTCGTTGCATCGGGTAAGATTCTATTCATACTTATTAATAACAAGATATCCTTTTTCTTAATTGAGTGGATTCACGAGTTTTACTTCCCTTTAAAAATATTTTTGGTATTTTGTGGATACCATGATATATCAAAAATCATTTTACTATGAAATTTAATTCACTCGAAAAATAAGTATTTTATTTTAATAGATCACAATTGAACATTAGATTCCTTACTTTTAAATTTCAAATATTTTTTGGCAACTACATAATTAACAATTAACAAGGTACCAATTTTTATCATATTTTGAATTGATTATTATTGGATGACATGCACGATTGCTTGTTTGTTAACTGATTGACTGTAGTTGCTTCGGCAACGAATGCACCTTATAGCTTGAATCTTGCGATGGGATTGGGTATTAGGTGTTACACTAATTAAAAAAATAAAAAAAATTGGTTACCATAAAATTCTTTTTAAAAATTCATAAAATTCTGAGATTTTCTTAAAACCTAAAATTCCAAACAAATTTTTTTAAATTTTATGATTTTTCTAAATTTTGCATACTTAAAATTTTTTAAAAAAATTATAATTTTCTAATATATATAAATTTCTAAGTTTTAAGATTTTCGGGTTTTGTATTCCTTTTTTATGCTTTTTTTGTTGCATTTTTAATTATTTTTTAATTATTTATAATTTTTGAAATTTATAAATATTTTTTATTTTATTTGACATGTGACAACGTGTCATTGGTTGATTTCACTTTTTTAATGGAAATTTGAGTTGGGGTAATGGGATATTAAAAATAAAAGTACAAAGATCAAATTGATAAAAGAATAGTACAAGTACCAAAATGATAATTTAGTTGTAGTAAATAGCTAAAAGATGTATTAAGCATTTTTTTTGTGGAATGAGTGTTTTAAGAAAACCAGGTCAATACTTAAACCTAAATAATCTATGGTGTTAATTATTTGGACCAACTAATAATATTATAAAAAAAGCTTAACCAATGTGGATGTAGGGTTGAGACGAGTCTCCATGCGGTGAGGGATTGCTCCTTTCCACGTGCAACTTGGATAACGTTAGTACCACGTTAGAGCCAGGTACTTTTCTTTTCTCTTTCTCTTGAGGATTGGCTGAAATGGAATTTAGAAAATGTTACTACTTGCTTTGATGATGGGATCCCTTGGAATTCTGTCTTCTCTATTATTTGTTGGCTATTTTGGAAGAATCGAAATTTGTTTGTTTTCTCGGATGGTCACAGTTGTGTGCAAGAACTTGTGGATAAAGGCACAAGTTGGACGCGGAGTGTTTTATCTTCAGGACTTGGGCCGTCTTTTTCTCATCCAAGGGCAATAGCTTCACACTGGTCGTGTCCTGAGGAGGGTTACGTCAAACTTAACATTGATTGTGATGTATTCTCACTAAGGAATTGCGCCTCTGTTGGAGGTGTTATTAGAGATGCTAATGGGGACTAGCGATGTGATTTTACAATGACAATTGGAGATGGTACTATATTTCAGGTGGAAGAAAGGGTGATGCTTGAAGGACTTCTCTTGGCATGGGATAAAGGGTTTCGAAAGTTGGAGTTGGAGTGTGACAATGGCTTGTTGGTTTAGACCATTCTTGCTGAAGGTGCTGCTGATAGCAGGATGATGGAACTAAAGTTGTTACATAGTATGCTTATTTGTCCTTGGAAAGTTCGTGTAAGACATATTCCTTGGGCCCAGAATACAGTGGCAGATCAGTTGAAAGAATTTGTAAGTCAAGAGTTGATAAGATTTAATTTGATGGAGGATCCCCCGTCGTCGATTAGGGAGAAGCTTATGGTGGAGTCCAATCTGTCTGGTTTGAATTAGGGTGCACTTTTGTTTCGCTATTGCTATTTTTTTTATTTACTATAAAAAAAACTTAACCCATAAGCTGATATCTAAACTATACCATTTTCCCATCTTGATATCTTCTTCTTTTTTTGTCACAAGTGGTACCTAAACTATTCCCAAGTTGATATCTCTGTTAGCCAAACCGTTAAGTTTATTTCAAAAAAAAAAAACTTAACCAACAAATTGGTACCTAAACTATATTTTTTTTTCCTATTTTGGTACCGAAACATTTTTTTGTCACAAGTGATGCCTTAACTACTTTTTTTCTCCAAGTTGGTACTAGTTAAGTAGTCAAGTTTATTTAAAAATGATAAAAAATATTTAAAATAAAGAAAATCGGTTCAACCAGTTTGTATCGATTCAACTATTATCTCTGAATTGGTACCATGACCGACCGATTAGATCTGGTTTTGAAAATACTAGTTTTGATCAATGAAATAACTTTTTTCAATATTGTTAGGTCGACCAAGCAGGTGGTGAAATTTGAAAACATAATTAATCACTAGCGTCTCGACCTCAAGAAGGCAAATTTTGAGTATTGTTGGTATTTCAAACATTATAAAAGAAGAGAAATAATATAAAAGAAAAAAAAGAAATAATTTAATTAAAAATATTTTTAAGCCTATATAATGTGGCGGACTATTATTGATTGAATTTTTTAATGGATATAACATTTTGGTGTAAAATGGGTGCTGGGGATAAACCCGATTAAGCAATGAACAAAGTGAATAAAATAATAATCGAAAAGATCAAACATGCAAATTTTATGTGGAAAAACTCCTGAAAAGAGAATAAAAAATCACAGACAAAAGAAAATTTTACTATAATAAAGAAGAGTATAAAAAATGGAATAATTAAAAGAAAAACCCGAAGCCCCACAAGCAAAATCATTCGAAACAAAGAACAAAATTCTCTCAATCTAAATTATAGACTGAAATTCGTATCATATATTACTACAACAACTCTAAGTTAATCAGAGTTAAAATAGGAAACTAAAAAATGGAGTTTAATTGAAAGAAAAAAAACCAAAATAAACTTCAGTTAAAATAAGAGGTATTTTCCTACAATGGATAATATAAAAATACTTTAGGACCACTTGTAACAAAAAAAAATATTTAGGTACCAAAATGAAAAAAAACATAGTTTAGGTACTAATTTGTGGGTTATGCTTTTTTTAAATAGATTTAACAGTATGACTAATAGAGGTAGCAACTTGGAGAAAAAAAGTAATTTAAGTATCATTTGTGAAAAAAAAGTTTAGGTATCAAGATGGGAAAAAGGATATAGTTTAGATACCAATTTGTGAGTTAAGCCTTATCAAAATAAAAGATAAAATATGTCAAACAAATATAATAATTAAATCCCAAATTTAAATATGGTAAAAATACCAAAATTATAATTTGACCTTCATAAAAATTTAAACTTTTTTTTGTCAATTTGTTGTTTTATTTTTTAAAAAAAGCTAACTAAATTGTTAAAATGGTATTGATATGACTGTTCACGTGCACTTCATAAAAAATAATAAAATTTCTCAAAGAATATCACATTAGCAATAAAGTAAAATTGGTTTGCCAAGCATGCTATTATATTGTTAAAATTTCTAAAATTCAATCAACTTTTTTATCTAAATAAATGCATTATGATTAAAATTTGAAGATTAAAAATGATTAAAAAAAAGAAAGAAAGAAAGAATTAGGCCAAAGTGATACAAGAGTATAAAAGGCTAAATTTATATGCCAAAAAGTGGACAAGGAAACACCTTTCCGGGTAAAATTTGTTGTCTCGGTTCACTGCTCCTATTCCTATTAGTACTAAAGCTTAGCTTAAAGAAATGGAATAAGAGCTTGGCATTGGCTCATTAGCCGAACATTGCCTTAGCAGCTGCCGTCCGCCCAATACTTGCCTATACAACTATGCTCTTGCAGCCGTTGAGAGCCCTGCTGCAGCATTTGCTTAAAGGTTTTAAAGGCATAGTGTGGCACTTCACATGCATTGCACCATCACCATTACCTGTGCCTGTTCTCCACAAGTTGCAACCAATTTTTGACAGGCCTTTTTGCTAATAATAGACTCAAGACGTGAGAATGTGAGAGCTAGTTTCTAGCCACTTGATTCGTCTCAGAATTTAATGAGGTGTGCATAGGACAGTGGGGCCAAACATTCACAGCGTGCCACCGGTTGTGATCTTGTAAAGAAAAAGGCTCAAGACTTTTAGGTACATACTGACCGTGCTGCCTGTGTGCAGGAGCTATATGCAAAATTTCAGTCCCAATGTCGAGTAAAATGCAAGTGTAGACATTGCAGGGGTAAGAGCAAATGCTCCATTCCCTTTTTCTACCAAGGCAGAAAAGGGGGGGTCGATCTAAGCCAGACCACATCTTTCGTTGTGCGATTATCCGATGGTTTTGGTTAATATTAGATAGCTTCGCTAGCAAGTTGGCATTAACGATTGTAAGTTGTTGGATTCCATGTACAATATTTGTGATTCTTTAAATTTTTTTTTTACGCTATCAAATGTGGAAGTGTTAGTAGTAATTGAAAGATGAAGTGAATGTGAAGGAATTAAATGTTAGGTAGAATTTTGTTTGACGGAATTATAATAATGATAAATCAAAACTTATTTGAAGTTTGAAAAGAAAGAGGTGGTATTCAATTAGAAGATAAGTTGACCCATCAAATTCTTCCATTTTCTTGTTGGGCGGCTGTGAATCTGTGATCGTATCCTTTTGAGGATTGCCCCTGGCCCATACTCTCTATTCATCCCTGCACGGTAGGAGTAATAACTTCAAGATATATTAGATTTAATTCAACCATATGTGCTTTTTTTTATTAATTTTATATAAAATACTAAAACAACCTCATAAATATAATTTACTTTTTAAATATAGTATGTATATATGATAATGAATAATATAGATTTGAATATTTAATTTATTGTTTTGCTTTGCGGATTGAAATATTTTAATTACTCTCTAAAATAGATGCAGAAATCAACTTTCAAATATTTTGTATCTTAATTCTATCTACTATTTCGAATAACAAATTCGGCTTTGAATATTCATTATTTTAATCTTTTATTCTTTTAATTTGGACAATCGAATCCTCTACCTACTTTACTTTTTAAGATTTATATTATGATATTAACATAATTAATTTGACTCGAAATATAATTTTTGAATTTCATTTCAATCCTACTTATAAATCTAATTATTTTGTCTAAGTGAATCAAATATTTTTATTCAAGAAATGATGAAAATTAAAAGTAATGGGAATGTTTTTTTTTTTTAAAGTAGAGTAGAAAATCAACATAAGAACTGTAGGATAATGTTATATAAATTCAAAACTAGTTGTCAACCATCTGGTTTAATTTTCAACTTGTTATGATAATTTAATTAAATCAATGACACGTTTCATGAATATAGGAAAATTAGCATTTGGTGAAAGACAACCTTGGAATGGGTCGCTTTATTTGCTGTAAGAAAGTAGGACACAAATGTTGTCACACCTCATGATCGCCAACAATAATTAAGGTGCTGCTTTACCAATTGGAAGCAAATTTCGATTACCAAACCGTGCACGTTGGGTTCAAAACCAAGTCAAATATGGATCCAAAGTTAAGATAATATGCTTTGAACTTTGTATGAAGTTAGACTAATCGACTTATTGGCTTGAGGTTTGAGGTTCTACCATGCCTACAAACTTGACTTGAAAACCCATTTTGAAAGGCCAAAGATCTGTGGCCAAATATGCACTAATTCTCTTTCATCTTCTGTTCCATTACATGCATCTCTCATCCTTATTTTCCCCAAATATCCCTACACTAGCATGTTTGGTAATGGTGAGTGAGGTCAAACGTTTGTTTTGGGAATCATTCTGAATGTTATGCCTATGCCACCGTGAATGATAATCTTTTTAGTTGGTTGAGTGGAGGTAAACTCTTTTCGGAAAAGTTTTTTAAATTATTGTTTGTCGAGAGTTGACGAATCCCTTAATAGGTCGATATTTTCTCAAAATGACGAGGTATTTCTATTCTGTTAAATGCTTTGTGGCCCTCTTTAGGTAGTCTCAAGCACTCGTGTATCATTTTTTTACTAGTAGTAGTAGTACATACCGATACCGGTTTATTTCGATGTACTATTTTGGACTTACTGCTATTTTTAAAAAATATTTTATACATCTATATAAAAAATTATTTACAAATATCAAATAATGAGATTAAATAAATCTTCAATATAAAAAACTCATCAATTATATGAAATACTCTTTAATCAACTTCACAAATACAACCCATCATTAAACAAACTCCAAATAAAAAAATACTAAAAAATTTAAATTTTTAAAATTATTTTTTGTACTGATTGTTACACAATATTCCCATTGATAAGGGCAAAATCAATCGGGAGGACCAATACCAACTGAGATTTACATTGGAATGGAACCTAAAGTATGTTGTTCAGATTTACTATTGGAACAAAGCATTTTGGCCGATACAAGTGATACCAAAACATAATTGACTACCAAGCTCCATAGAATCGGGAGATAAATGTCGAGGAAAAAACTGACTCGTTGAACAAGAAAAAAGTTATATTTCGTAAACTAAACAATAAAATCATCGTAGACCATGCATATAACAATTGTTGAACAAATCAATAATAAATTTTATTTTTTGTACCAGTTGGTACAAACAAAGTCAACTGAAATTTATATAGAAACGGAACTAAAGTTTATTGTTTAATTATTCTGGTCCACAGAGTTGAGAAACAAAAATAGTTGTATAAGAGTGTGAATTTTTTACGGATAACATTTGAATGGATTTGGGTAAAGCGAAAATGGTTATCTTTTAAGAATCAAAATAAAGAATGTTAAATTTATAGGGTAAAGTGATATTGCAAGTATTGAAAATATAAGATGGTTTAACCTGTTATATATTAAAACATTTTATAATCATAAACAGATACATACATGAAAGAATTGTAGATGAGATGGATGTGATTAGTTGGTACAAATGATGTGAAACAGACAACCATGGGTCTAGTTGGATGGCATGGCCTCATTTAAAATTAAAAAAGATGCTCCATTTAAACAAGGGTGTTGTATCTTATTAAATTTAATCTCACAATTGGAAATTAAAGTGATATCTTTAGTGTTAAGGGATAAGATAGGTTTGGTAATGGCTAAGCCTAGGTCCTCACCTCAGTTTCCAAACGTTTTAATTATTTTGGTTAGTCTAATCAAATGGCCCTTCAAAGTTTTATAAAAACGAGTGATTTGAATTCAACGTGTTAAAATAATAAACTTCTTAAATTTTAATCAACGTATCGATACAATTAACATGATGTATATGTTTTGAAAAGTTGAGGAATAGTATGCAAGTAATTAGAAATGAATGTAAATGGTGAATAAATCTCAATTAGGCACTGAAAAATCTTGGATTGGCTTAACATGATCCCAAGCTTATCCCATTAATGATATTACATTATGCGATTATCTTTTACTTTAATTATCTCAATTTCTCAACCAATCCTTAATTCCATCCACGCAATAAAAATAAATCATATTTACAAAAAAAGATTGTGCAAGTATGGACCAATACATATTTTATATTAATTAGGATAATAAAAATAAATTAATATTTTTAGCTGAAATGGAATTTAAATATTTGCATGAGATTTAAATGAAGTTATAATGATTTATTTAGTCTTTCAATTTTACAAAAAAAATTCATTTAAATTTTTATCTTTTTAGCTCTTAAATTTATATTTTTTTGTCAAGTCACCCAAAATTGATGGAAAATTAATTTTGCTGACATGACATACATGTGGATTGATACATGGATGACACATTAGCATTTAATTATTTTTTAAAAATTTTAAAAGTTCAAAAAATTCATTTCTAAAAATTAAAACTCATTAAAAATATAAAAAGTTTTAAAAAATTAATTAAATGTTCAAAGTTAACAAACGTTAACTTTTTCATCCAATTTAGGGCGATTTGACAAAAAATACAATTTAAGGGCTAAAAGAGATAAAAAAAATTAAATGAAGAGCTAATATGATTTTTTTATATAAAGTTTGAGGACCACAAAAGTCATTATGCCTAAAATAAATGAGAAAATATGTGTTTGAATGAAGGTTATTGTGGTTGTAAAATAAGAACAAAAAAATAGTTTTACAAAATTTAAAATAAGAGAGTAGTAATAAAAATTTAATAATATTTGAGGTTTAAATTTATTTAAGATTTTATTTTAGATATTTTAATTAAGTCACTAAAGTATCTAAATTAGTTGTAAAATGAGATGGTTCAAATTCTATCCTTTCTCTACCTCAATTTTGAATTTATCATAGAAAAAAGCTAAGAAATTTGAATGAAACATTTGGATAATTTCCATTATAAGTCACTCAATTTAGCATTAATTTTCATTTAGGCCACAAACCTTCTTCTTCTTCTTTTTTCAAATTACATCTTTAAACTTTTATTATTAACAAATTAATTCACTCATACTAATTCCTTCAAGTAATTCTAAGGAAAAAGTTATACTGACTTATTATGCATTTATGACTTAGCCTAACATCCTATGGTTGATTATGTCTAAAATATAAGTCTTGTAAGGGATGCGAAATTTCTAAATATGAAGGGCCTTTTTTTAAATATAAAAAATGTGTCAATTCTTTTCTAATATTTTTTTCGCATCAAACAAATTAATTTAATATTTTTAAAAAAAGCATGAATGATTTAATTGTAAAAAAATTACAAGAAAAAAATCACACTATATAAAATTAAATATTTCTTTCAAATATGCGAAAAGAATAAACTATTACTATACTCAAAATTTCGTAAATATCATTATAATTTTGTCTGTGTTGTATTACAAGATATCATCAAGTCCGGCAATCTTATCAAAGGAAGATAATTTCTTAGCAAGACATACAAATCAAAATTCAAGAAAAGTCACTAACCTAATATGTACGGGTATGAGTCAAATCAACTAATTCTAGAATCTGATTTTAAAGCCCACATTGGACCTCTAAAGTTAAGGCCTATTTAGTAGTGTTTAAAAAAAAGCACTTTTGGTTCCAAAAATATTTTTGAAAGAAAAGTTGTGCTAAACAAGTTGCTTTTGGTTGAAATTTTTGGTTAAATTTTTTAACTTTTTCTCTCCCAAAAGTACTTTTGGTGCTTAATTACTTTTTCACCCTTCTAATAACATAGTATTTTCCCTTTTCTTTCTTAGTGCTTAATTACAAATCTGTTAAAATCATTAATTAAAAATAAAAAAATATGTTTTAAAATACTAATTACAAATATTTAAAATATTAACAATAAGTTATAATAAATTTTTTATATTCTTACTAAAATATAATAATATTAACTAATTTAAATATTATTTAAATGTATATTTGTTACTGTATAATGACATGTCTAAAATGGACATTTTATTTCTCAAAAGCATTTTTTGACAGTAATGCTAAACACTCAAATTTTAAACCAAACTTTTCAAAAACACTTTTCTACAATACTTTTCAAAAGCATTGCTAAACTAGTCATTAGTCTTTTAAGGCCAATCATATATTAATATTTGATTATTATTATCAAAATTATATAATTAAAAATTGAAAAATACTTTGTTAATATAAAATATGATCTTATGACTTAAGGGGGGCGAATGATATATAATGTGAACATCAAATCTAAAATATATAATAATTTATATATAAAATTTAAAAATCTGAAAATTTCAAGGAGGGAACCCCACGCCCCACGGATCCATCCCAACTTTTTACTTCAAAAATATTATACGAAATTAACCAATTTGTTAATAGTAATAGTATAATAATATAATTTGATGAAATAAAGATTTGTTACTTATATGAAAAATGATGTTAAGTTGAATAACCTAAAATGTAAATTACCCATAACCATTTTTTTTACAGCTAATATGTTAATTTTTTTAAAAATTTATGATTTATTTTTGCTATCATAAAGAGGAAGTTCAGACATGTGAGTGGTGTCCGTACTAACTTTCAATTACAATATTAAATTCTATGTATCTCCAAATGAATGAATGAAAAAGAAAAGTTGAGTTTGGCATGAAATGGATTAAAATATACCACCCCCGTACAGTTAAATTTTAATTTTTTATTTTTAAAAATTCAAAATTCTAACCTCATTAAAAATTGTCTATTAAATTTATTTATCATCCAACTTTATAAAAAATAAAATTCATTTTAGCTCTTTTATCACTTTTAGCGATTAAACTTATATTTTTTATCAAATCATCCAAAAATAATTGCTAAAGTGATATACATGTGGATGGCATGTCAACATTTAATTATTTTTTAAATTTTAAATGCTAACGTGTCATCTACGTGTATGTCACGTTCGCAAAGTAAAAAGACGTTAGTTTTTCCAGGTGATTTGATAAAAAATACAAGTTTAAGGGTCTATATTAAAAATATATATAATAAAATGATAGGTTTTAAAAAAATATATTTCTAAGAGTAGGAATAGATGCGTGTTAAAATTGTAAATAAGAAATTAGATAAAAACGTGTTTTGGGATATTTCTCATAATTGTGGTTGCCACCTGTTTTTGTCCCATCGGATATTATATTAAATTCAATTCCTTTTGGGTTTGAATATTAGGTATTAATAAATGCTTCCATTCAATTTTATTAAAATTCTTTTATATTCAAAATAAATAATTTCATAAGTATTTTTAAAAAGTAATACTCTTTATAATGATTTAATAATTCGTGTTAATTATTGAGGGGGCTCTGGTTTAATTTGAATTTTATCATCAATAATTTTGATGCATACTTCCCTGGTTTCATCATGTTCATATCCATGTACTCAATTTGTAAATACTAAATATTTCAAAAAAAAAAAAAAAAGTATCAAGTTAATTTTACATCTAGGTAAATTGGATTGAATGAATTTCGGTTTGAGATATTCGATTTTTTTTAATGTTATTATAAAATCATATCATTTTGACATCTTTTTTTTGTCACTTGTTTTAAATTAAGGTTGTATAGGTTTAAATTATTTTGATTTACGTCAATTTTTGTTTGGACGGGTTTAGATAAAAATACAGAAAATTAAAATTAAATTTATAATTTGAAATTAAATTATTTTTATAAATATAAATAATGGATAGAGGTGATGATAATGAAAATAGGGGAGTATATTAAAAGTCATCTTCTTATCTGTTCTGCCCATTTTTCCTTCTCTCTCTATTTCTTTATATTTTTAAGGATTAAATGAAATAGACATGGATTAGCTTAGCCCTATTGTTGTTGGTCTGGTCCCAAATCTTCCCTTTGTTATCCATATTTCTGTGCTTATAAATCCTTAATCTACGCCACCCCTTCACTCCTTGTTTTTATCTTTCCCTTCTTTAAACCTCTATAGATGGAAGTGCTGATGGGACCTACCTTCTCCATCGACGTTGCCGCATCGGCCGCGGCCTACACTAGAGACCGCTCTAAGGATACGATTCCCTCTCCTTGCTTGTTTATCAAGGACGATGAAGCTTGTCCCGGCTCGGATCCCAGGTCTCCGGATCTATCCTCTGATAGTTCCTCCTCGATCGGCTCCCCCGGAGACAGCGACGTTGAAGAAGAAGACGACGGCGTCGTTTCATCCGGGGAAAGTAAAGGCTTGTCTTTCGACTCCTTAGAAGACTCTCTTCCCATCAAGTTAGTATCGATTTTTTTCTTCGTTTTTTTGTAATTTTCTCTGGTCTGATTTTCATCTGATCTTTTTTATTATTATTATTCTTTTGGTTTTAGGAGAGGATTATCGAATCACTACGTGGGAAAATCAAAATCATTCGCAAACCTATCTGACATAAACTCAGTGAAAGAGCTGCAAAAAGTGGAGAGCCCCTTCAACAAGAGGAGGAGATTATTGCTTGCAAATAAATGGTCAACGAGGTCCAGGAAATCATCTTTCTATTCATGGCAAAACCCCAATTCCATGCCTCTTCTTGCTTTGGTTGAAGACGATGAAGATACAGACAACAACAGCCACAATAAACAAACACCATCATCATCGCCGCCTTCATTGTCCTCCTCCTCGTCGGAGTGCGAAAAAATAACATCAACGAAACCTAAGTTGCAGCAAAGCAATCTGAGGGCTAGTTTCCAGTCTCAAAGTTGTCTTTCTCTTACGGATCTGCACGTACAAGTAGATCATCAATAACCCGGTTTTTGTTTTCTTTTTCACCATGAAAAATGCATTAGGATTTAGATTACTCGCCAAAAAATTTTACCATCAAAGTATATACGTAAAACTTTTAGAACTTTTTTTATATAAATAAAATCTTTTCACTGATTTTATTTTTGTTTTTTGGGGGATAGACAATTAGTTTGTAGGTATATGGATGATGGTGGGATGGATGATTTTTGTTTTGTCATGTTGTGGTGATGAATGAATGGGGGGGACGGCGTTGATATTTCAGTGTTAATAGACCAATGTCTTTGCTTTATCATCACCATCATCTATTTTATCTAGGAATAGTATTGGTTGAATATAGTGAAGGAATTTTAATTTTCCAAACATCACTCACCTATTTTTTTTTATTTTTTATTTTGCATTATGCTTTTATGATATTTATGGTATTAACAATTAATTTTTATTAAAACTTTAAATTATTACTTTTTAAAATAAATATCAAATCATATATTAAGTTGGATGAATGATGTTAATGTGTTTTCAGAGATGCGTGCCAACTACCAATGATGACGGGTTAGGTGGAAGAAAGATGCCGGAAAGCTTCTTTCTTTTTAATATTCAATTATTATTTTAATTATCTTTTTAAAAGTAATTAAAGTTTTTATTTTTATTTTAGATTTTGATATCCCGTAATCATAACCCCCTTTAATTAAATCCAGAGTCAAATGATAAAAATCTTTTAGGGTTTTTTCTGGATAATATATATTAATTAAATGAAAATATAATTATTAATTACTATAAAAAAATATTAGTATGATAAAAATAATTTCTAAGCAAATAAAAAATAAAATAAAATCATCATATATATTATGTTAGTATTAAAAAATAATTGATAATATGATTACTAATAAAAATAAGCATCATATAAAATTTTATCTAATTGTTTTACTCCATATTTGTTAGCTTATTCCCTCTTTAATAATTAACATATGCTTTTTATAATCATTTGCTGCTCATTAACCGAATTCATCATCATCTAAATTGAAATCTGCATCATTAGGATCATCAGCATCTCGTATAGATCCTCTCAATTCCACGTATAATTGAAGTTATGAAATATGCAACATTTTAGTACGATTCAACCTTATTTCTTTATAACATACTAAGGTGGTGATGTTAACATGTGAAATATTTTTTTAGAACAAAAATATCCTCTCAACCACATTTTGAAACATTGAATATCTCAAATTGAAAACTTCACGAGTTGTATATAGTGTTTGTGTTTAGTACCATTCTCTTAAATGGTATCATATTTCACGATATGGTGCAAGAAAATCCTTTCTATTTGCATAACTAACATCGACCTTATAATATTTGGGTTTACAATCCAAATAGTTTGTAGCTTTAATTAAAAAAATTATTTAAATTTAATTTGAAGAAAGGTTTATGCTAGGTTTTATCAAGTTTTAAAATTCATAAATTAAGTAAAAATAATATAAAATTTAAAATACATAACCTTTGTTAAAAATTTTTATAAATTATCCAAAACTTTCATAATATTTCTTATAAATAATATATTTTTTTGTCATAACTTTAGAAAGTTATTTTTTATAAATAAGTTATGATAAAAAAAGTTATAATATTTTTTATTAACGTGAAATATTATTTTTATAATATATAACATGAACAAATAAATAAGTCTTGACTATAACTTTTTATAAATAAATATATCATAATACTTTTATAACATGTAAATTATTTTTTATAAAAAACTTTTTGGTCATAATTTTGGAAATTTTTTAGCATTTAAATAATTAGAAAGTGTAATTAAGGTGCTCCAATTACATTTAATTCAGTGAGACCTATCAAGAGAAAAGATTGTATGAAATTGTGATTCCATGTCATTCATATCCCTTTCTAATAGGAGAATGACAAATCAGATTTTTCCTCTTGATTTTTAGCTTTTTTCTCCTGAAAAAAATTCAAATCTAATTAAAAATACTAAAAGTCAGGAGGAAAAATATAATTTGTCATTCTCCTATTAAAAAAGAATATAGATAACGTGGAAGCACAATTTCAAAAAATTCCTTTTCCAGCCGGTGAAACCTTATTTAAATAATAGCAAAATTGTTGGAGGGAGCGAATGGTTTTATTTTTGTAAGGGGAAACATGAAGTGGGGTTGTATTTAGGTAGATAAGATAGGATAAGATGGGATGCACCCACTTTGTGATTGTGATATTTGAATTTTGGAACCCTAATAATAATATAATTGAAAAAAAGCACGTGGCCTCCATCTCCCATTCCATGCTGAATGAAGAAAGAAAATGGATCTGCTTTTGGACAATAAAATAGACATACATGTAATAACGTGCATGTTTAGTACAAAACAAAAAACGATGGTTTTGTTTGCTTTCCCTAAAGGCAAAATAACAATTAGGCTGGGTTAGAGAATGAGTGTAAAACATGGATGTGTGTTAGTGCAAGATGCTGATGGGGATGGCCATGCTCAGACATGCCTTTTGGGTTTTGGGCACTCACAAATGTTCTAAAATGACAAAACCTTTGGCTCAAACAAAAAACCATTTGCCTCTCAATGCCATCACATTGGTGCATGCATATTGCTTGCACGACTTCTATTTACTATTTCATTTCCCATTCATAAATTAACATCCTAATTCTTCATGCTTTTTGGGTCTTTGATGTTGGATTTAAGAATTACAGCCGTCTGATATTTTTTATTTTTTAAAATTATATGAAGCTAAATTCGTAAATCTGTTTTTTTTATTCGTAAATTATTTGAATATTATGATCTTAATCTAAATTAAATATTATTGTCCGTTAAATATCTAAATCCAAAAAATTCAATCATTTTTCAAGTATCTAAATTTAGAAAAATTCAAACTTGAATCAACTAAAATTTTTTTTATATATGAAATTAAATTTATGAGCATTCTGTCGTTATTCAAATAAGCAATACGAATTGAGATAATGGATATACATGATATCTATTCACATTCGTTCCAAGTTCACGGTAGATAATAATTTAAAATCTAAATCTGAGTATTATTTAAATCCGCAATCTGAATTGTCATTCCTAATTACACTTCTTAATTGTTTAATTTCAGTCTTTCAAGATTAATTTTAATATATATACACTTGATTAAGTTAATGTCATAACTTAATTCAACACAAATTTACAAATTTTATTATAACAATATTGACGTCTTTCAATAATTTTATACTTTTATTGAAATCAAATATCTTACACCGCAACATTAAAAAAAAAACCTCAAAATGAATGAGCGATAAAGTTGGAAGATGTAACTTATTTTGGATGTGAATTTAATTTTTATGTTAGGTGTTGATTTTATATAATTTTTTCTTCACTTATAATATGGGTGTCACATAATCTAGTTTAATATGAAATCTAATAATTTTTATTTTATATAGTGCAAATTAGTCTAATCAGATTGGTTTTAGTAGTATTAATTTGAATCGGGCCAGTTCAAAATTTTAAAATATTTAGAGTTTTTATTTTGTCTCAACTTTATGCTCAGATTTTTTATTCTCTTTTATCATTTTGGTACTTCTTTTAACATGATTATGTCTGGTACAAATGGCGGTATAAGATCACAACACGTGGCATTGGTAGCATTACAATGGGTAAAAGTATTATGAAGGCCCCTATCTTAGGAGTCAAATTATATTTTGCTCCCTCTACTAAAAAAGTGAACAAATTAGTCCATATACATTAAATTAAATAGCAAATTGATACTTTTGTTAAAAATTATATCCAATTTTGCTATTAAAAATAGTCCTCGTATGTTAGCATGAGGTACACATGGTATGCCATGTGTCACTGTTTGGTTATTCCGTTAGCCACACCAGTTTTTAACAGAAGAAGTGGATGAAATTTTTAGCAGAAATGACTAATTTGCTTTTTGATCTAATGTACAGAGACTAATTTTTCTATTTTTAAGCAAGGGGAGTAAAATGCAATCTGTCTCTTAATACAAGAACCTCCATGATACTTTTATCCATTACAATGACATCAAAAATTAAAAAAAATAGTTAAAAACAAAATTAATAAATAAAAATATATAAAATTTGAGAAGTTAAAAAAAAAAACTAAAATTCCTTTCTTCTCGTGTTTTCTGATCAAGCAAAACTTGGGCAAGAAAACATTTTGGAAGGTGAGCCAAACACACCGAACAATCTTCAAAATTGAACCCATTCGTGCTAAACTCAAATTGCAGACCCCTAAAACATGGTGAAATGAGCATATCACTCCCAATCTTCACCTCATCCAAAATGGGTCCAACAAATGGTTATAGTATATACAAGAGCCAAGAACTTGGAAACGATATATATATACCAATTTTCTTTCATTTTTTAAATTAGTAAAGGAATAAACTATTATTTAAACTCTTGATTGAGTTGATTTTAAGAGTCAATTAAACATCAATTTAATTATGAAAATTAAAAAAAATATCTTTTCTTAATTAAAATAAGTTATATTATTCTAATCTTTTTATTTTCTTTTTAAAACTCAATAGAAAATTGCATAGGATTGGATTTGAGTGGTTATTTACATCAATTAAAAATTAATTTTATCACTAAACCAAAGTTTTATTTTAATATAATATTTACATTTTAATTATATATTGTGTACTTTTTACCTTCATCAATTGTATATCTATACTTGCATTATTTAATCTCCCGACTTAGTTGGTGTTGCAAGTCAACCAGGCATCAAATTGGTTAGGAATATTACAGAAATGTTCTTCTTTGATTAAAATAAGTTATATTATTTGAGGCTATTTTAATCTTTTTTATTTAAAAAAACACAATAAAAAGTTTACATTTGGTGGGATCTAAACTCATGTTATTTTAATCAATAAAATATTAAATTTACCACTAAATCAAAATTTTATTTTAATATAATATTTACATTTTAATTTTATTATGTATGCTTTATTACCTTCGTCAATTTTTTTAAAAAAACCAATAAAAATTGCATTTGGTGGGACTATAATATGTGTTATTTATATCAATAAAGCATTAATTTGTGTACTTATGTAATTAAAATAAGTTATATTATTAGAGGGTATTTTAGTCTTTTTATTTAAATAATAATAATTTTTTTCATATGATTGGATTTGAAACTATGTTATTTACATCAATAAAATATTAATTTTACAACCGAACCAAAACTTTATTTCAATGTAAGATTTACATCTATACATTGTTTAATCCATTGACCGAGTTAGTGTCACGAGTCAACCGAACATCACTTTAATTAGAGAAATTATGAGAATACCCTTCCATAATTAAAATAAGTTATATTATTTGAGGGTATTTTAATCATTTTATTTTAAAAAAACCCAATAAAAATGTGCAGATTTGAACCTGTGTTATTTACATCAATAAAACATTAACTTTAACATTAAACCAAAGCTTTATTTTAATATAATATTCACATATATACTAATATTTACATCATGACAATACCATGATAAACAATTGTAATATATTTAGTATTCTTAATATGATGTGTTCATGTGTTTAAATTTCATTTTATTCACAATTTAATCTATATATTCTTTCCGTTTATATCTTACATATTTCATGTGTTATTATTAATTAGTTTCAAATCACATGTTTCATTATTTATTCTATGTTATTTTAAAACACACCTTTATATTCTAAGTACGTAGTTTTCACACACACACACGCATGTGATAGAATTTTTAGTATTGATAATTGTAATACCCTTGCCTACCCTGATGGCTAGTATGGACGAAAGATGCTACTAGAACACATACGAGCTAAAATTCTTAAAATCATTAGAGAGTTGTAATTTAATTACACTTTAATAAAATCAATAATCAAGTTTTGAATGTTTGAATAACTTTAAAAATAATTTAAAATCATTTAAAAATAGTTTAAAGTGAATTAGAGATGTTCAAAACTCAAATTGGGGCCCAAAAGGCCAAAATGGCTTCAAACAGTGTAGGGATCAATGTCTTGCACTATGGTATCAATACTTCTCCCTAGTATTGTTTATCTTGACATTCTATTTAACTTATTGTGATACCATAAGGTCTAGATACTGATATTTCTATGTATGAAGCTAAAATTGTCTTGAAATTTCTTTTTTTTTTATACCTAAGAGTGTAATGCTAAAGTTTAAACTTACAAGATTCAAAAATCAAGTTTAAAACATTGAAGATAACTACCGAAACACCTCATGACTTTGTAAACAAAAAGCATACTTAAAACATATCACATCCTAAAATTTGGTCTAGTAGATTTTGGTTAGTGGACCGAGTATTCAATTTGGATCCCAGAATTAATTTCAAAAATTGAGGGCCTAATATTAGGTTTAGGAATTTAGAATCAAGATTTCGGAAATCATTTATTTGAAAACAGTTTTTAAAAATAAATTTGGATTTCAAAATAAGTAAGAAAAAAAATTTAATTAAAAGATGACTAATTTGTAAAAGGGTCAAACTTGAGAGTTGCCAAAAGCAATTAATCCAAGTTTTAAAAATTAATTATTTCTCATGCAACTATAAAACCCATTCACGTTTCTTCCCTCATTCATTTTCTCATTTGAATTTTTTCCAAATACAAAATTATAAATCTCTCTCTTCAAACAACCAAACCATTTTGATTTTCTCACCTCCCAAACACTATATTTGTCACACCTGGTTTTCTTTAAGTTTGAAATTTAGGAATAATTGGGGGTTAAATTGAAAGAAGTCGTAAGTTGGTTACTTCTATTGAAAAATGAAGAAAAATCTAGTGGCTGATTTGGACATAGTTGAGTTCCAATTCTAGTTCGGTTGGATTAAGACCAGCTGGCTCCTTAGTGGGAGAAAAAATGATTACTAATGGATGGTTTTTATAGAGTTGATCACTGGACGTGATTGACTATAAATAGTAGGGAAATGAATTCTTAGGGCGAATTCTTTTCAACCTTGTTTGGTTCTCTCTGTCATTTTCTTCAGTTACTAAGAAGAAGAAGAAGAAGATAAGAGAGCTCTCCATGGAGCAATATTCGTGAAGATTGAGTCAAGAGGATAGATAAGCAAGGGGACTGTTAAGCTTCTAAGTTGTTCGGTATTCGTAAATTTGAGAAAATGGAGTTAAGAATGTTCAAAACCTTTGAAGGGGTTTTGCATGTTTCTGGAAACAGAGTTTTTCAGTTGGAATGCTAAGTTTAACTTATGACTTTAGTTGTAATGCTTAGCTACCAAGAGAATGAAAGCTCTAGCATTTGGAAAAGCTAAGCTTAGGAGGAAAAGAAGCATCAATTGAGTTTCTATACTCCATTCCTGGGATGCTGTATGACTGACATGAATTTGTGTTGAGTTCAGAGAGAGTTTTGTAATGTTGTATGATTTCTGTTGATTGAGAATTCTTTTACATGTATAAGATTGTGTTGGTATATGAGTATCCACAAATGTATTCCAATATGCATAAACTAATTAAGATTCCATGCCAAAAAAATAGCGTACTCCATGATAATATATTTACGAAATATGTGTATTGCAGGTTTATAACGGTAGAGTATGGAGGGAAAATAATTGATGGATTAGATGAAGTTAGAATTTGGTGATGTGGATGACTGGGCAGATGGTTTGAGAAATGAAGTTTCTATTTACCGTAATCCAAAATTACTGGGTGCAAACCGTAATGTACGAAGCTCTAGGCCTTGTGGAGGGGACACTATGATCTTCAAGCATCAATGTTAGAAGTGAGGCGGAATGGATGAGCTATAATGAGGTATGATGTGTAAGATTATAACTCGACTATAGAAACATAGAGAGTTTGCATAGACATTAACATGGGGCATGATGTATAAGACTATAGCTCAGTTATGGCAGAATATGGAGCCCACCAAGACAATAAACATTAGATAGTCCACCAGGATAGGAAAAACATTACAGTCTGCCAGGACAGTAAATATGAGATTGTCCACTGTGATAGTAAAAACGGGGTAGTCCGTCAGGACAGTAAACATGGGATAGTCCACAAGGATAGTAAAAATGGGGCAACCTGCCAATATGGTAATCATGGAAAATCAAGCAAATGAGGAAAAAGGGTTAGAGGAAAAATGCATGTGTTGACAAGCGATAGCTAGCCAACGGGTTTGAAGAATCCGTTGAAAAAGGCAAAAGTAATTGAAAAGGGAAAATTTTGCCAAAACGGTAAACATGGAAACTAGTAGGGCATATGGTGGTAACCTAACAAGAACTAGATATGAGCATGACATAATAGTAATACCTGGTATATAGGCAAATGAAAGAGGATTTATCCAAGGATCGTAGATAAGGAACCACTATTAAGAACCACAAGAAAGGGTTCAAAGAAACTCTGTATGTTAGAGGGAGGTCTTGGAAGAGTAATGAAAGATTCACTCCCAGTATAAAGCTCTGTTGAAACCGTAGTCTATACGAGGAGTGTAACATCCTATACCCGGTCTAGTCACCGTTCTGAACTATAAGGTATTATAGCTATAAAACCTTAATCTAAAACATATTTCATATCAAACATAATCAAATATAAATCATCATTAATCATTTCCATGCTTTTCAATCAAATCAGGACCTAAATCGAGCTTACAAAACATTTAAAACAAACCGGGATCAGTTCTGGATTAAATTGTAACTTTTATGAAGTTTTGATGAAAAAGTGTAAACAGGGGTCACACGGCCGTGTGGCAGAGGCCAGCCCGTGTTGCCTTAAACATGGCCTTGTGGCTACTCCACACGTCCGTGTTCTCTGACCGTACACGATTTGAAGTTAGGGTCACACGACTGTGTCGCCAGGTCGTGTAACTTATTATGATTGTATGGGCATTTGTAACATGGTTTGTGCAAGTGTACACAGTCGTTCAAGTAATAAGTAAGTAAAAATGAGTTATCATCTCCACAGGGACTGTGTATGTTAATCAATTATTTGTAAAATTATAAATTCACAATTTTATATAAAAAAACTCAATAATTTTTGGATAGTGATGATTAAATTAACTAAATGCAAAGAGTTATCCCTATGCAATTTTAATCTAGATGCAATTTACCTAAATGTATGAATGAATGACTTTAGTAACAAAAAAATCAACATTAAATGAGATAGGATAATTATATTAATCAATTCAATTTACTTTATCATGCTTAACAATGTTTAGAAATACTTCCATGGCAACTCAATCTTTCATGAGTTTAGAAACCAAATTAAGTCATTTCGGAGTCTTTTACTTAGTTAAATATGCATTTTACTAATCATATTAACTAAGAGTTTCTTAGAATTTATGAAATTTTATAGGGTTTGCAATAGTTTAATTACATAAACCTAAAAACTATGCAAGATAATAGAGCTAACTAAAGATATTATGAACCTCAACTTAGTCAGGTTTAAGTATCTAAATTGAGCATTACAATTTTCAATTATGTGTCTACTAGCCGTCGTCTGGTTAGGATCGCTCAGCTAATCTGAGTGCACACAATCACATATGAATGAAATGCATCTTGATATTAATTGAAAACATGACCGACTAAGGCCTAAACACATTAAACATGAATAAAATAAATCTTATTGAATTAACATAATCATCCTAGCAAATAAGATTTAAAATATCATCATTGATGTCAAAAACAATAAACTCAAAGCAAACATAATTAAAATAAATAACAAGAGGAAAGAGTAAACTCTATTTAGTTCAGTAGCCTTTCAAATCTATTCTAACTGATGCTCTCCTCCATTCTGCTTGATGCTTCTTTTGCTAAGAAGTTCCTAAGATGGTCGGTCGAAGAATGCTTTTGAAGCTTTTGTGGCTGAAGAATGGAAAGGGAAATAGGTGGCTATGCAAGGGAAATGAAAAGGAAAATGAAATGTAGAGAAAATGCTAATGAAAGAAGAGAAATGAGTTATGAGGGATGAATGATGATTTGGGAAGTGATAGGTGCATGGTATTTATAGGGGAAGGTAAGGGGTAGAGTTTGCTAAAAATAGAATTTGAATTCCGTCTTTTTCTATCACACATTGCTGACCACATTTCAAGGAAAAGGAGATGACTTAGTCTCCTCATTTTGAATTCAAACCAAGGTTATTAATAGTCATAAGGTGGACAGTTTCAACATCAAAGTTGTTGGGTTGATTTCTGATTATTCTCCAACTGTAAGGACCTTCAATTAAATACCCAAAGCTTGCTTTTGGGCAATCATCTACTTGTGCCGAAACTGGGCTTTAATTCCCCCTTGTTGGATGGTTTCTTAGTTCAATAATTTAGCAGATATGTCTATCTTTTACTGGGTCAAATTATGAACCTTATGACCCAATTTGCATGGTTTTGCTATCCACATGAATTAATTTGTGCATGTCCATGTTTCATTCACATTAATCACATATTCAATGGTCCTCCTACATAGTGAAAAATCACATATTCAATGGTCCTCCTACATAGTGAAAAATCACATATTAATAAATTAACATGAAATAATATAAAATATGTACAAAAACCATGTAATTAAACACAATTTTACATACTTTATAAATTCATGCCCAATATTACTAATTAAATAAAATTCACTTATTTTAATAACAATTACTCAAGATAAACATATTTATTCAGTAAAAAGGTGGTAAAAATATATAGTAAAACCCTATATAATTTCGAGTTTACACACCCCCAAACTTAAACCATTGCTCGTCCCGAGTAATGTTCATGCACAACACAAATTTTGCCAAGGCAATTTTTCAAAATGATAAAGTAGCATCAATCTTGGCACATAATCATACATCAACAAAATCATGCTAAAAAATACTTTTGTTGATAAGTAGCTCAAATGTTAATATTATTTCTAAACTTTATACTGAGCACATCATAATATTAACATGAATCATAGTTTGCATGCATTTTCAAAGTCATACATAACATTCATCAATCAATGTGCTTTCCTTATCAACTAAACATAGCAATCTCAAGGTTTAATTAGTGGTCTTCAAGTTGAGCTTAGTAATTCCTCTCCACTAATGTAGTCGGTATAATCATCCAATCAATAGGTCTTTTATTAGGTTGTAATGGAGCTAGGCTAAAGTTAAGGATAAAGAGAAGTGAATTTTGACGTTCAATCTTAACCCTAATTTGTCTTGAATTTTCTATTTCACAACCTTCATACAATTGGGTTTTTGAAACACCCCCAACCTTCAACTTTTATTATTTTTTCAAAATTTGAGAAAATTTTGCTCTTTATTTTTGAGAATTTGAACAATCTTTTCTTTGCTTTTTATTCTTTCGTTCATTCTTTTTTTTTTAAACATGGGAAGAACATGTACATCTTTTCATATTTTTCTTCAAAATTTGATCACCAAGACAAATTTAGCTAAGATAGGTGCAAAAAGAATAAGATAAAATAAAAAAGATGATAATGCAGCTTATAATGTAGGTACTTTGCAATAAACAGACCATTAAGCTCAAAAATTAAGTTTCAAGGGTTAAATTAATAAGGTTGGTTTGAAAGGCTCAAACGATCCAAAGAAAGTGTGCCTATATCATATTAGATTCTTATATCTCCTATGATTTAACCTTAAGAAAGTTACTAAGTCAATTCTAAAGACCTATTGATCCTAATAATTATGCCGACTACATTAGTGGAGAGAAATTACTAAGTTCAGCATATGGAAACCACTATTAAACCTTGGGTTTGTTTTGCTTAATTAGAATAAGGAATAATAAATTGAATGGTGAAGATTAACATGTGACTATGAGGGACATATAAGATCATAATCTAGGTTAATATCTTTCTACTTTCTTGGTGTTAGATGTTGAAATAATACTTGCATTGAGTGACTTGTTACGAAAAAGAGTTTGTGGGCATATGTTTATTAAAACATGATTATGTAGAAATTGAATTTGATTAGAGATAGTGTTACAAGTTTGTGATTGTAAATTTGGTGAATTTGCATGAGTTATTACTCGGGACAAGCAATGAATTAAGTTTTGGAGTGTGATAAGTATAAAATTATAGTTATCTGTAGTACTTTCAAACTCGTAATTCTTGCAATTTTTGAATAACTGATAGCAAAATCTGTGAATTTTATTCATTATTTTTTAAATTGGATAAAATATAAAAAAATATATTTTTACTCAGTTCCATGTTAAGTTTACTTAATTTATATTATTTTTGCAATTTTGGACTAGTTTGTGCAGCAGAAAAATTTTCAGCCCTACAACTCACCCATTGAGGTCCTACATTGCATCAAGTAAAGAAATCGAGTAATTAATCAGCATAAGGACTTCCCAAATAATTATTAAAAATATTATTTAGACTCTCAGCTAATTAATTCACAAGAATGCTTGAAGCTAAAAAGGCCCGAAGAAATTTCCACGTAAAAGGGATGTAAGTGTGCATTATAAAGGCCCAATTTGCAATCAAATTATAGCAGGCCCAAACCACACCTATAGCCGCCCAACTCAGCTGAAATTATCTGATTTTTTCTATTTAAAAAATAGCCTACAAATTTGTTAAATCTTAGTCTCACCCCTCCATTTTTCACTCTTTACATTTTTAAGCATATAGCTAAAAATAACTTAACAAAAAAACCACCCATCTCTAGTTCTCAAGGCCGGCCATGGAAGAGAGAAAAATGAGGGGGGTTGCTGCCATTTTTAGCAAATTTTAAGCCTCCCTCTAGTATAAATAACCCCATCCTATCACTTCTCAAATCATCCATTCACATCTCAACATTTTCTTATTCTCTCTTTCTCTTCCATGCATAAAGCTTGAGTTCTTTAGTTTTCCTTTGTTATTTCTTTAGTTCAAAGGCTAAGCAATTTTCAAGTGAGGAAAAACCTCTCTTGGTCGGCAACTTTGAGGAGCAATTGGAAAAAGAGCAACCACAAATATTGGAGGAAGCCATCACGACTGGTTCTTGGGAAACCACTAAAAGCATTGAGAAGTATTCTTCTTTAATATTTATTTTTTTCTTGTTTATTCAAAATGCTTGCAAATTCCTTTGATGTTTTTCCGTTGAAAATGATAAAATTAATTGTGTTTTAGCTGGAATGATCACATAAATTTGATAAAATTTATTCGATTCATATTCATAATATTTTTGTGCCTCGGTTATTCATACTTTCAATTAAAATCACTTACGTATTTCATGCATTAAAATGTGTTTGAATGCATTAGAATTAGTTGCTCAGTACTAACTAGATGACGATTAATAGACACAATAATTGGAAAATACATGCTTAATTTAAGTCTTAACCCGATTAAATTAAAGGTTCGTAATAACTCTAGCGAGCTCTTCTACCTTGCATAACTTTAGGTTTATGTGGTTAAATCGTTTCAAACCTAATCCATCCTCGTTACTTCACATAAATCCTAAGAATTCTTAGTTAAATATAGTTATAGAAATATACATGTTTTTCTAAGTATAAGACTTCGAAAGAACTTATATTAGATTTCAAGTTAATGAATGATCAAGTTGCCATGGAATATTTTCTGGAGTATTGTTAACATGATGATGAATTAATTGAGTCAAATGTCGTAATTGTTCTAGCTTACTCATATTATTGTTGTTAAAACTTGTGAGTTACTATTTTTATTTATTTTTTAAATTTTCTTTGCATATTTAAATTTTAGTTGATTAAATTAATTGCCACATCACACTATTTGATTAATTTTCACTAATTTTGTGATTAGTTAATTTTACAAATATTAATTAGCATATACAGTCATTGTGGAGATGATAAATCTTAATACTTACATATTACTTGATAATGACTGTGTATCCTTACACATTCCGCTGAGAACCAAAAGCTATACTAAACTTCAATTTGGTGCCCAAGGCCTTGTGTAGCTTACTCCAAAATCTGGAGGTAAATCTCGGGCCGCGGTCTGAAATAATCGACAAAGTAACGCCATGTAATCTGACAATTTTAGAGACATAGTTCAACTAAATTTTCAAATGAGTAATCCATTCGCACGTGTATAAAATGCACAGACTTTGTTAACCGGTCAATGATAACCCAAATCGCATCTTTCTTTCTTGGCATTAATAGTAATCCTAATAAAAAATCCATAATAACATGTTCCCATTTCTACTCGGGAATCATGACCGGTTGTAACAAACTGGATATAACTTGATGTTAGACTTTTACCTATTGACACACAAGACATCTTGACACAAACTCGGAAATTTCCTATTTCATTTTTCGCCACCAATATCTTTGTTTCAAATCGCAATACGTTTTCATGCTGCTCGGGTGAATAAGAACTTTTATAAGTTTCATTTAAGATATCCTATTTCAACTATGGATCTTCCGGTACACACAATCTATTACAAAAATACAAACTACCATCAGCTCCAATACTGAAATAAGCTTGCTGACCATTTTCATCCATTTCTCGCTTAGCCAACAAGTTTGGATCTTTAGTTTGTAGTTCCAAATCCTATGCAAAAATAAAGGATTAACCCACAACTTAGCTAAAATGGACCCATCACATTCTAAACTAAGTTGAGCATTCATTGATTGAAGAGCGAAAATGGATTTCTGGCTCAAAGCATCAGCAGCAACGTTTGTTTTACCCAGATGATAATCTATTATTAGATCATAATCTTTTAGTAATTCAATCCATCTTCAGTGACGCAAATTCAACTCTTTTTGGGTCATCAAATATTTCAAACTCTTATGGTGCGTAAAGACATGACATTTCTCATAATACAAATAGTGACGCAAAATGTTCAATGTAAACACTACTGCAGCAATTTAACATTTTACCATTGTCGGATATTTAATTAACATTTCCATAATTTAAGCATTCACAAGCATGTTGCATCAATATTCATTAAACATGGTCTTTAACTATTCAATAAGCATACATACCAATTTCATTAAGTTTTATATCTTACATGTCGTTGAGCCATTTTATATCTATTGACACATTACTTTAAACACAAAAACAAGTAGGTGTAGTAAGTTCCAATTGAACTTATCTATTCAAATGACTAAGATAAGTGAAAGTTCTTCCAATATTCATCACTCTCCAATCTTACCTTTATCCATAGTGTTTGGAGCTTTTTGTTTTAACTCTTTTTCTACTTAAACGTACAAAGCACATAACTAGAAAATGAAGTCACTAGATAGCCATGTAATGACTAATCTTAATTAAGATTTCATGAATACTTAGCCTTTGGTACTTGAAACTTAAATGTCTGAATTTCTTATAACTCGAAATTATTCCATTCAAATGTAATTTTGACTTTAGAACTATAATCTAGGAACATTAAGGCTTCCAAAAACATGTTTATTGTTCAAGTTTTCTCTACTCTCTCTCTATACTTTCTAAGTACTCTACCATGTCCATTAAGCATTTTCCTATCAATATTCAACCTTCACATGTATGGGCACATGCCTAGCCATCACCTTAAGTCATTAATTAATCAAAATTTAAGGAAGAAATCACTTATCCCTTTAATAGAAGCTCACGAACATGGAGAATAGAAGCTCAACAGCCATGGAGGAGCTTGAAGAAAAAATTTCCTTTCTTTCATTCCTTATTGCCATCGTTTGAAAAAGAAAAAGAATATAAAATCATCCATTTCTCTTTCCCACTTAGCTTATTTAATTCAATTATTAACCTTTTTAATTAAAACATCAATGGTTGAGATTTAAGCATGAGAAATTGAGTGGAAATCTATGGCTTTTGCGATGCTTCTCCCTTAACTTACAAAATTAGTTTTTTATTATTTAAGGCATTTGATTAATTCTTCATCCAATCTTCTAAATCTTGCTAGCGTATGATTTAGTCATTATGCATCAATTACTACTCTTAGTTAAATCATTTAATAATTCTTATCTATATTTCCATATTCATCTCTTAGACCTCTTGACTGAATAATAATTGTTATAAAATAAAGAGAGATAGAGAGAGTAAAGAAAAAAAATATGGGAAGCAATAGAAAATGTATTTTATTGATCAATGGGATGATTACAATGCTTCTTCAAAGTTTCTATTTATAGACATAAGAAGTATAAATGAAGTAGAGATCTAATTCTAATGACTATTAGAATGTAAAGTACATCAAAACTTATCTTGATCTTGATGAACATCCACTTAATAAGGTATTCATAACACTCCCCCTTGGATATCCATTGATAGATAATGTGTCTCATTAAAACCTTATTAGGAAAAACCCTATAGGATAAAAAACCTAATAAAGGAAAAATAGTACACAATCTTCTATTACAAGTTGCCTCGTTAAAAACTTTTACCAGGAAAACTCAATGGGACAAAACCTTGGTTAAAGGAAAAGAGTACAACTTGTGTTTAAACTCCCTCTAATGGAAACATTACATTACATTACATTACATTACATCTTTGAGTTGACGCAGCCTAATTTTGTGTAGTAGTATTTCAAATGTTGAAGTTGGCAATGCCTTAGTAAAAATATTTGCTAAATTATCACTAGAACAAATTTGTTGAACATTTATATCACCTCTTTTCTCAAGATCATGGGTGAAGAATAATTTTGGTGAAATATGTTTCGTTCTGTCACCTTTGAATTAACCACCCTTCAATTAAGCTATACATGCTGTATTATCTTCGTATAAGATAGTTGAAATATTTTCCTGTAAAGGCAAATTAGATATCTTCTGGATATGTTGGGTCAATAACCTTAGCCAAACACACTCTCGACTTGCCTCATGCTTTGTAATTATTTCTGTATGATTTGAAGAAGCGGCAACTAATGTTTGCTTTGTTGAACGCCATGATATGGTAGTACCCCCACATGTAAAAAAATTACCTGTTTGAGATCGACCTTTATGTGGATCTGATAAGTATCCAGCATCAGCATAGCTGACTAATAGAGATTTTGAATCATTTGAATAAAATAACCCCATATCAATAGTCCCTCTGAGATATCTAAATACATGTTTAATTCCATTCTAATGTCTACGTGTTGGAGAAGAACTAAATCTTGCTAACAAGTTTACATCGAAAGTTATATCAAGTCTTGTGTTGTTTGCAAGATACATCAATGCCCCTATGGCACTTAGATATGGTACTTCAGGACCAAGAAACTCTTCATCATTCTTGCAATGACGAAATTGATCTTTATTCACATCTAACGGTCATACAACCATCGAAGTACTCAATAGGTGTGCTTTATCCATGTAAAATTTCTTTAATATCTTTTCCATATAAGTTGATTGATGAACATGAATTCTATCTTTTAAATGCTCAATATGTAAGACAAGACAAAATTTTATTTTTTCAAGATCTTTCATCTCAGATTCTTTATTTAAACAATTTACTGAATTTTGAATCATCAACATAAACAACAATTATCACAAAATCTGATCCAAACCTTTTGATAAAGACACATGGACAAATTGGATAATTTTTGTAACAATATTTTAACAAGTATTCACTAAGACGATTGTATCACATACGTTCAGATTGTTTTAATCCATATAAACTTTTCTTTAATCTGACCGAGCAATTTTTCCGAGAAACTCTATATCCTTCTAGGATTTTAAATCCTTCAGGGATTTTCATATAAATTTCACTATCAAGTGTACCATAAAAATAGGCAGTAACAACATCCATTAGATGCATGTCAAGTTTTTCACTTACTATCAGACTAATAAGATATCTAGACGTAATTGTATTCACCACAGGAGAATGTCTCTTCATAATCAATGTCAGATCTTTGCAAAAATCCTTATGCTACAAGTCGTGCTTTATATCTTACGACTTCATTTTTTTTCATTTTGTTTTTGCACAAATACCCATTTATATCTTACTGGCTTTACAGCTTTAGGTGTTTGGACTACAAGCCCAAAAACTTCACGTTTTAAAAGTGAATTCAATTATGCTTGAATTTCATCTTTTCATTTTGGCCAATATTTTCTATTTTTATATTCCTTAATAGATTTTGGCTTAGAATCATCATTTTCTTTTGTTATTTCAATGACATCATAAGTAAAATTATTGTTGGCAACTATATTTTTTTTCCAGTTTTATATTTTTCTCGTATTGACATAACTTTTTGAGATCTCTTTATTTTCATCATTTTCATTTTCACTTTTAGGTACCTGAATCTCTTCTTGAGTTTTATAATTAGTTATGTCATGGGTCTCTTCAGGAACCCCCGCCTCCACTATATGACCATATTGAATGTTTACTCATTTTCTTTTACGAGAATTTTTATCTTTGGAACCGATTGGCTTTCCACGCTTCAGGCGTGGATTACTTTCTTTAGCACTAACAGTTTTCCCTATTAGGACATCAATTCGTATTGGAGCATTTTCAACTGGTATGTGAGATTTAATGAATCTGACAGTTGATTTGTAAAATGAATTATTTGTTGAACTTTTGGTTCACATTGTTTTGTACGAGGATATTAGACATTGATAATTCATTTCAAGTACTTTATTAATCCAGCTTTTTATTCTCTCCCCTTAATGTTGGGAAAACTGACAACTCATGTCATAACTAAATCTCAAATTGATAGCTCAAACATATTTAATAATATAAGTAGACTCATATAAATATACATTTCCAATCTCTTATAATGATCCATCTTTACGCGTTGCGGTGGAGTAGTTGGAACATATACCACAAATCCAAAAATTGTAAGATGGGAAATATTTGGCTCTTGACCAAAAATAAATTATAATAGGGAGTATTTATAATTTATTGGCTTGACGTGTACAACATGTAAACCAATACAATCTCATGTTGGAATAATAAATTTTGTTATCATTAGTGATGATTTAGCTATTAGTTGTAGGCATTTGGTAAACGATTCAGCTAAATCATTTTATGTGTGAACATGAAGTACAGGATGTTCAAATTTTATCCCGATTGACATACAATAATTATTGAAAGCTTGGGATATAAACTCACCAATATTAGCAAGATGAATCATTTTAATTGCATAATTTGGAATTAATCATTTAAACAAGCAATCTCGCAAATGACAGGTTGCGAGTTGATAAAGCATGTGATTATTTTGTAGATGCATCTACCAAAATCATATAATATCAAAACCATCCACTTGGTGGATGAATGAGCCTATATTCATTTAAAAAATGCAAGAGATTAAATCTCAACTTTAGCCAGTGAGTTTGTAATAATCAATTATCATTGAGAACAAACAACACATAAGAATTCTTTAAATGAAAGAATTTTCTGGTTTTTTTAATAAATGTCTATATACATTCTTAATTAATTTTTGTATCATATATAATTCAGGATAGTCTAACTGGTCACGCCAAATAGTAAATGTATTTGTATCAGTAAACTTCTGGTTTACTTTAACATGTTTTTCAATTGTACTAATAATATCAATATAAATTTTGACAATTTATAATTTTATCATCTTTCTTTTTATTTTGTATCTACATATAAGCAATATTGTGACATTTACTTCTGGAAATGTCTACATCAATGTGAAGTCCATAATGTTATTAACTCAATAAAAGAAATATTAGATGCAAACAATTATTTGCAATATTCACTTTAGGGAATACGCCAAAATCTTCAAATGTTCAAATTGACATAAATAATCAAAAGTGATTATACAATTTGTTATATTTATTGCAAACATTCACTTCAAGGAATGAGCAAAAAAAAAATCCGAACAATAGTGTAAGCATATATCATATTCCTTACCAATAAGATTATATAGATATCATTCGCTTCAAGGAATGATTAATTAGTATGAGTTATTGGTCATTTTGTTCTAAGAATGAACAATTAGCAATCTTTCGAATCATCCATATTCTTTTCATCTATTTGTCAATAATGACAAGAGGTTCCATTTTATAATTGCTATGTATTGTTACATTCACTTTGAGGAATGGAGAAAAATCAGTGGAACAAATAATTCATTATAAATCAAATGTACAGATAAAATTGGAATTTAAAATATCAAACTTGATATAATACTAGTGCCAACAAAAAATTCATAAACCATTGCAGACATGTATGAAAGTTAGTTCAGAATCATACATCTCATGTTCACTAAAACTTTTCCATTTATAATTGCTCATATAATTTCTCTAAATAATTAACAAATATAAAGTGTATGAACTACCTTTAACAACTTTACGAAAGTAATAAGTTTCCTAGGATTGTATAGTAAGAAAATATAAGGCATTTATAAAATCAAACCACACAAGTTGTTTTAATTCTTCTTATCAAACAACAAATGATTAATACAAACCATATTCATAGAAATGCAAACGGTCAAATTAATATAGTAATGATCATTTTTAAGTTTATGAAAATGTTTTCAACCAAAATAATTCAAGAATTAAAAATGACAACAATTAAACTTGAAATTCAATATTAGAACCAACCCAAAAAATCAATTTCGACATTCCTCAAAAAATTTAGAACTACGCATGTATGAGTATTGAAAAGTTTCAAATTGTATAACTAAAATAATAATAGACATTAAAGGAACGTAATTTATATTCGAACTAAATCAAATCTGAACAATCATAAATTTCATAGGTTTATCAACACAAATTTACATACTAATATATTTTTAGCCAAATACATAATTTAATTATAAAATCTACTATAGCAACATAAAGAAATCAATAAATATTCATTTTCATGAACAAATAAGATGTTTGAAACCATAAGTAATCCATGAAACCAAAACTTAAAATAAAATCATCTCAAATATTTAAACCATATATCAAATTAATTTAATATCTAAAGATGCTATTATTGAGAAAAAGTGTAAAGATAGAGATCTAATTAAGTTGATGTACCTTTCTTATTCAACGAAGCTTTGATGGTTATCAACAAGTAAGCAAATTTAAACTCCAATAGTAGACTTTGAATCCAATTAAAATTTATCAATAGCAAACTTTGAGAATGGATATTATTTCACAATTTCATATAGATAGCAATATCAAATCATTCACCATCCTTAATAACATAAAAATAATATAAGTTAATCAAAATAATTATAATTGATCATGAATTAGCTAAAAACAATCAAATATGAAGCATTAAATAAAAGAAACTTCCTGTAAAAACTTTAAATCTTGTCATCTAAGATCTTGAAAATCATGGAGAATAAATTTTATCGTCGATAAAAGGTTTTATCACTTTGAGCAAGATCGTACTGATAACGTGTTATAAAATAAAGAGAGATAGAGAGAGTAAAGAACAAATAAAATATGAGAAGCAATAGAGAATGTTTTTTATTGATCAACGGGATGATTACAATGCTTCTTCAAAGTTTCTATTTATAGGCATAAGAAGTATAAATGAAGTAGAGATCTAATTCTAATGACTATTAGAATTTAATTTTTGATTTTGATGGACATCCACTTAATAAGATATTCATAACAATAATAATAATATCTTTTCGAAACAACTTAGTTTAAGAAATTTCGATCTGAAATCAATTTTTTCAATAATGGTGAAAAGTGAGTATTACAATTCTCGTATTCCAACTTGGTCCATAAGTTTTTTCTTTTATTTCTTAATGTATCTATTGGAGCGAGCCCAATAATTAATCCTCCGTATTCTGTAAGCCCATTAAGGGGGTAAATACTGGCCACGAGTTTTAAAGCTACTCCATACCTAAGGCGAGGATCAAACCTTTGACCATTGGTTAAGGTAGGAGAAACCCTTGCCATCTCACCTAACTCTTGTGGTTAGTCCATAAGTTATTTTACTTCTAGTATATCACATTTAGTTTTGATATCTTTTTCCGATGTCGTATTTAATTAATCAATAATTTACATTTAACTGACACTCGTACTCGAAAATTTTTTTACTTAGCTACGTCTTTGATATGAGTTATGACATCAAAAATTTTGGGGTGTTATAATAATATTATTGACTGAGTTGGTGTCACAAGTCAACTTGACGCTAACTCAGGATTGATGATAACAATATAACAACACCATGATAAATAATTGTAATGTGCTCGAGTATTTAAATTTTAATTTACTCACAATTTAATCTCTTTTTTTCATTTTAATATTGTACACATTTCATGTGTTATTATTAGTAATTTTTAAACCATACGTTTTATTATTTATTTTATGTTATTTTTAAACACACTTCTATGTTCTAAATATGTAATTTCCATACATATATGCGTGTTATAGAATTTTTTAGTATTCATAACGTTGTTGATTGAGTTTTGAGTTGATGTCATAGATCAACTCGACGTTAACTCAAAATTGATGATAACATCATGGTAAAGAATTGTAGTACATTTAGTACTATTAATATGATGCATTCACATGTTTAAAATTCATTTTACTCACAATTTAATCTACTTTTTTATTTTAATATCGTACATATTTGATGTATTATTATATTTAGTTTCAAACTTGTGTGTGTGTGTGTGTGAATAGAATGATTATTTCATGTTGTGAATTAAAGTTGGGAGAAATTGAAATCCAAGCGGTAATATGTGAATTAGGTAAGATTTTAATTGGAGAGTGAAATCATTACATTTTACAAAGAGGCAGTCCAATCCATAAATCCGGCCCAATACCTTTATAATTCTCAATACGAAAATCCACAACCAAGTTACGCAACGCAGCGTTTTTAGTTGTCGATGGCCGCACTAGCTCAGCCTGCGTGTTCCTTCACCACATTCCTTGGTTGCTTCCGCCCTTCCCCGAGAAGCTTTTCTAATATTAGGGTTCATCCCTGTCGGAACCTTTCGACCTCAATGAGTCTACAAAGCTCCGAACCTGTCGCCACCAAAACCGATCCTCCGACCGACGACGATGTGCTGCTGCAGTACGTGGTGCTTCGGAGAGACTTAATAGACAAGTGGCCTTTGGGGAGCGTGGTGACGCAGGGATGCCATGCTTCGGTCAGTGCCATTTGGTCTCACAAGGACGACCCCCACACCCTCCAGTATTGCAGCCCTGATAACATTGACTCTATGCACAAGGTAACCAATGTTCTTGTGTTTATTCTTCTTCTTTTTTTCCCACCATGAATGATTTCTTTTACATTCAACAGAGCGTAGTGTATTGTTTTGAAAAACCCTGTTTATGATTTTTGGTCAATTGGAGGCAATCCTCATTGTGGCACATTATTTTCTCTTCTCATACTGGGTTTGTTGTAGACCTTTGATTTGCTTGGAGTTTTATCCCCCCAAACGTAATGAGAATTGATCATTTTTAAGTTACAAATAATCCCATAGCAGAACTGAGAAACAAAGGAGAGAGGCATTTATCCCATAAAACTATCCAACAAGGGTGTTTAATGCAAAACAAACATTTTGGATACCTATCCAATTCTTTTCTTACACTGTTGTAAATATAGCATATTTCATGGTTTCAAATTAAACAAAAATTTGACCATATCTCATAACAATGAAAACCATGAGGTGTTAATTGTAGGGTGATTTGGTGCTGTATCTAGAGTTGTGGATGATGAGCTAAGTGGTGAGGTTTTGGAACATGTAGGTAACACTTGAGGTGAAGGGAGAAACCCAGATATTGAACTTGTCAGAAAAGCTGTTGGCGGCGGGTATTGCTCATAAACTGTGGATTGAACAGCCTGAAAACTTCCCAACTTGCCTGGCTACAAAACCCTACCCCAAGTCCATGGTATCGCCGTTTTTCAAGAAATTGAAACTTTGCAAGTGATTGTTTGATGGTGGGTTCTAAATCATAATAATTTAGCTTGATTCTGTTGAATCCCTCTTTTGTTCTAAACTATGATTCTCTTGACATATGTTCCCTGTACGAGTTTAGATTTTTATATTCAGTATTGAAGCAGCTAGAGCTATTTGCCTAGGACTCTCTCTAAACTCAAGAAGATTGGCCCTTTTTTTGTTTCTTTATAAATAAAAGATGAAATGCACACTCTAATTTCTGTAGTTTTAGTTCCGATTTGGATAGTACTACTTGAATTTAATTCAGATTATAAATCACAAAACAGCATACAAACACAAGCAAGGATAAGGATAGCTAGGCCGTAAATGAACGAATAATTTGTTTATTTTTAAGTTTGTGTTTGTTAATAATTAACTTGTTCATGTTCATGAATATTTTCACAAATAATGTTCATAAACAAACAAATCTCTTTTAGATGTAAAAACAATTTTAAATAATTATATTATATAATAATTGAACAACAGACAATTTAGTAAATGAACATAAAAAAATAAAAATAAAACTTTTTTATAAACATAAATGAATCGAATGAGCCTTCAAATTTTGTTATCATTAATTTAATTTGATAAATGGACAAAAACAAAACTACTCATTGAACCGAACGTAATGTTCATTTACAACTCTGAGGATTATGGAGCGAAGGAACTGCTAATAGATGTCTGAGAGGAACACTCTTCAAAGAATCAGCGAAATAAAATAAAATTCCCGTTTTAACATTGCCAAAAAGCACTATTTTAGCTATGGGTTCAAAGATCCTTTCTAGTTACCAAATATGTAAACTCCAAATACAACACATGTCAAGTGTTTGGTGCCCCTCCGCTGCTGATAGATAGCACAACACTATTGACGATTGAAGGCAGCCCAGCCATTTTTTCAAAACAAGGACCTAAATATCCTGTATTTTCAAACATAAAACACCAAAATTACTATGCATTTCAAAATTCAATAGCAGATTTAACTAACAATGACTACCAGTATCCATGAAACAATTGATGTCGAAATATTATTGCATCAACTGCCTCCCTTTTGCTTAAGAGCGATCTTGTCCCCGAGACTAAGAGCAATCCCCTGGGTCTTGCTCCTTATCCGGATGTACCCACTCAGTTTCCCATCAGCTTGCTTCTCAATGCTCACGTTTACCAACGCATCCTCCCCAAACACGCTCTTTGCGTACAAGTTCGCAGCCAGGAATCCACACTCACCATCTAGCGCAGATCTGAAACGCAAACCAGCCAGCAAAAAGGATTCGAGAATAATCTATGAGGATCTCAATTGAGTGAATTTACTACTGTGTTCAAACAGATGTATTGCAAAACCAACATAAGGTTATCATTCTACAAACTGATAACAGATTCAAATACCTTTTTCACAACAATAAAGTGACCATTTTATAAATCATATATCAGGCTGTATTATTAATAATGTGCAACCTACAGCTTGGTACACAGAACCAAAGGATGCTCGGTTTATTTTCAAATTTATATAATATTTCTAAACAAGACAAACTTACGGTGCAGTGAGGCACTTCATGTTAGTTGACTTGATAATATGGTCGAGGAATTCCTTCTCATTTTTAATTACAGTGTTTACAGCAACCTGAATCACAAACAAAACGAAATATAATAATAAAATTGAAACATCAATGCAGATGAGAACTGATAAGTTCAGTCCCAGGAGAAGCTTCAAAATTGCATATCAGTTACCCTAAGAAACAAATTATATTTGAAAGCCATCCATATTGGCCAGTTGACTAACAGAAATAAGGCGGCTGTAAATGCAATGTGGTAATAGTAAAAATGGAAATAGTTCAAGCAATACCTTATTTTCCCACTCAAATTCTGCCCACATGGTTCTGAATGCAGTATCCATACAGACAGCAGGAGAAATATAGTCCATGATATCAATGTGAATGTCATTCAGAACAACTACTGTTCTCTCAAGCACATTTGAAGTTTCATATACGATGTTGCCAAATATGACTCCAGTCTCAGTTGAAGACACCTTGATGTTGACCTTTATTTGCTTGCTAGATTCAGGAGCCACGGTATAATTTTGAGGACGCTCCATAAGTTTCAGATCACCCATAGTAGCCAACTCCAAGCACAAATTCTGAAGGGTTTCCCTGGTTCGGTTGACAACAGTAATATCAAGAACAATATCATAGTGATGGACGGTGACATATGCTTCTGCATATACCGGATCACTAAATCCTGTCAGTTGAAGAATGCGGTTGAGCTTATTTGCATCATCTGCATCCTTGACAAACTCTCCAGTTGCTCGTTTTAAATCATCTTGAACCTCATCCTCCAATTCCAGCTGACTCATACCCTGGAAGTTAGCAAAGGAAATTTGACAAAAAAACCAAGAAAAAAAATAATGAGTCAATAATCAAAGAGATGCAAAAGCACAAAGGTGAACCAAAGGGATAAAGCAGAAAATTCTATCAAAACAAACAAAATACAAGCTTAACCCAGAAAAGAAATTGCATGCATGGCAAGATATTCGCACAAACCAAAGATGTTAAATCATGCACATAAGTTAATGACCACCAAAAAAGTTCTTACCTTTCGACTCTTTAAATGGTAAAAGTCAATAAGGTCATCTGGTTGTGCATGAGAAACCTGAGCTTTTGCCTTTAATTCCTCAGTTTCTTGCAACTGTTTCTCTGAAAGCATTTTAACAAAACTCTGACGGCAAGACTGCAACCATATTTTTCTGATCTCATCACCAGTATTGCAGAATAATCTTATGCACAGAACAATTCTATCGTAAGAATCATTATCAATTGGGTGTGGAAGAACAGGAGATTGTCCTAATTGCAGCAAAGAGACAAAGATCAGCAATGCCTGTGTGGTTGCTTTGTTAACTTCAACTTTTGAAGGCTGTACCTCTTCCAGTCTCAGAACAAGTTTAGTCAGTGTGCAAGCAACAACTGCAGAGAGGAAAAAATCGCCAGTGAGGAGAAGAGATCTGAGATTCCCAGAAGTCAATGATCCCTGAACAATGGTAGGAGGGGAGAAAGCAGTTTCAGATGCAGCACTCTGGGTTGCATAAGTACCATCAGCAAGAATAGCAGGTCTCCTGGAGGAGACAGTAATGGAGTTTGATTGAGGAGTTTTCTTTGAAGCATCAATAGCTTCCGCTTCCTCAGAAACAGAGTAGAAAGGCAGCTCTCCAAGACACTGCTTGATGGTTGCTATGCCACTCTCAACTTCAGATGGAGAAAGGCAATATTCTCCAATGATCCAAAGGGCACAGGAGCAAACCCGTGCAGCTCGAATCTGATAGAATGTGTCCAACAACCGTGTTATAATGGACATCCTAAGTTTAGGGTTGGTTTCAATTATTTCTCGAACAAAAACTATAACATCAATAGCTGAAGCAACAGTACTGTCTCCTAAGAAATCCATCATCAGATGCACAACTGTGCTTGCAACTTCTGGGAACTTGATTGCGCAGGAATGGATAGCTTGAATAAGCATTTGTCTGTATTCTCCATTCTTCTCAAGTTCTCCAGTTTGAGTTTTCATCACTTCCTTCTTCAACAAAAGAACAACTTCATTGATGTTTCGGGGAGTTACTAACTCAAGAACAATATCAAGTGTCTTCCTTTGGATGTCAAGATTTGGACTTGAAAGTGCCCTAAGCACATCCATGATCAAATCAACCATAATATCACTATGAGAAGACTTGAGCTCATTCAGCCGATCTAGCACAATAAGCTTCACATTGTTATCGCTTTGAGAAAGAAGAAGCTGACAATAAGTGTTTGCAGCAGCTCTAATAGCAGTAGGAGCAGATGACAGAGAAACAAGGGTGCCAGCACATTCATAAATAACTGCAGTTGAGGGGGCATTTAATAAAGATATAATAATCTTAATATACTTCCCTTTCTCCCCACGATTTGTTCTGCAAACCTTACGAATCAGCTCTAACACAACCATCTGAAGCAATTCACCCCATTCTGAAACCCTATCAACATGGGTCAAAAGGTAATTAATGGCTCGATCGTGTGCACAATTAAATAGCATAAGAAATGCATTTCGCTTGGCAGATGGATCCTGCTCTGTCGAAAGGACCTTCTCAATCATTTCAGGTGCATCAACCAGGAGCTGCTCGCCTTGTGGAAGCTTATATATTGACATGACAGCCAATATAGCATTCCTACGAATAAATGGATGCCCATGCTCCAGATTTTGCAAAACTGAAGGGATTAGTGGCTCAATGATCTCTGCCTCATTCAAGCGGCAGAGAAATCTCAAGGTCACACCACGAATATATTCATTAGGATGTTGAAGATTGTTCCTCAAATTTTGGCATATTAAGATCATTTCAGGTAATATCCTCCCTTTCAAATCAGTTTTCTCAATTATCTCCAAGTATAGAAGCAAAAGCTTTTGGACGGTGTGATCCTCCGAAGGCAAAACATATCTGACAATGGTAATAAAAAGCTGGGGGAGGGTTTCACCATTCAACAAAAGCATAACTGCTTTCTTCATGGCATCAATCTTTGCAGGAACATCATTGCCTTCGAGTGCTTCCTTAATTTCATTAGCAATTGCTGGTGTTCCTTTGTCAAAGTGAATAAGAAGTGTACAAGACTTTTCCATTTCTTGCTACTTTTCTGAACAAAATTCAAATCATCAATATATATATAATGCAAATGGTGGTTCTCAATGCGGGGACTAGAATAAAATTATATCAGTGTAAAATATGCATCTATAACAAGAAATTTAAACATAGTTTATACAAATCATTCAGAAAGTCTTACAACAGGAACAAAACTTTTGTTGGCCAATTAAAATAGGACCAATTTAGTAAAAAGATTGCCAGTTGCTTCAAATGCCATAAGTTCGGTGAAAATTTAAAAGACAAATCAGCTCCATGACCATCTTCCTAAACAATACCCTCTCACATTTACCTCCAATGTGCATATTTGAGTAATGACAACATATCATAACTACAACATTTGCAGACAGATCATGCACAGAACATTGCTCCTGAACACTTCTAAACAATAAGGTCACCAACTAATGCACTGTTTAGATAAAAACTTAGCTAGAATCTTGCACGAAAAACTATAAAGCAAACATATATTTTTCAGACTGCTAGCAAATACTTAACGGGCTATTAAACTAGGTATCTCATAATTCACAGAAAAAAAGGAGCTAAATTTACAACTCAGGCAAATCGGCCTTAATGCCACAATTGAATCGTGGTTATTTCAGAAAATTATTAATGTAAGATCACCGTTGATCTGTCTACTGAGAAAGAAAAGGATGAGATATGTTAGTTTTCATATTTTTAATTCCAATATTAATGCTGAATTCATCATGTAAAATCAAAGCATTACGAAAGTAACAAACAAAAATATACAGTGCGAAAGCGCAACTATACATGGAAAGTGTAAAAAGGTAAAACCATATTGAATCCACAGAGCACAGTTCTATTCTGATTTGTAGTATTACTACAAAGGATTCGATCAAAATTTCAAATCACAATATTAGGAAATCCGAAACCTAAATCGAAACATTCAAGCTTCTAATGCAAACAAACAAAAAAAAAACCAGCAACAACAGAAAAATGCCGCGAAACTGTGTAGAAAATAAATCCACAGATCTCGAAAATTGGAGACATATAGAGAGCGATGAACCTCGAACGATCAGAGAAACTGACACTTTTTTTAGCGGATGGAAATGAGGGAAATTCGATCTTCAAAACAAGCGCATCGTTTTGCTTTCTTTCTTTCGTTCTTTTCCCCCCCTTATTATTGTTCTACCAGATCTAAAGATGTATTTCGAGTTTAGACGGTGAGTTTGTGGCAATTTCAATTTGGTAAAAACTTCATCTTCTCCCTCTCCATTTTGATGGTATAGAATTTGGTCTTTCTCAAAAAAGAAAAAAGGTAAATTGCCGAAAATAAAATTGTGTTAGCAACTATTTTCTTTTTGGTCACCTTCTATTAATTTGCTTCCATTAATTTGAGGTTAAATAATGTTATTTTACATTCATTTTAGTCATCCAATTTTAGTAAGTTTATATTTTGATCACTCATTTCTTTTCTTTTCTTTTTAAATTAATTTTATTCTTTTCAAAAAAGAAAAAAATACAACGGCACATTTGATTCACTAGAGTGGAATAGCTATTTTATGAGAATGAAATAAAACTGTAATGAAATTGAATAGGCATAATAGTGGTTTGGTTGGATATAATGGGATGAGTATTGTAATAATATTCATGCATTTGGTTGAGAGTAATAGATATGTAATAGCAAAAAAGAAAAAAACAAACTCGAATGACGAATATGCCCTCTAATAAATTAAATTATGTTTTTATTTTTGTAAAAATTATTAAAAACCAAAAGTGTTAAATGCTAAAATGACAAATATACCCTTTAGTTGTTTTTAACATCTAAATCAATTATATTTTAATATACTTTATTGTATACTATTACTTTTGTATTTGCACATAACTTTATGTTTTATAAATTGAAGATCCAATTATATTACTTAAATATGTTTACCAAATATCCAACATTATATTCCATTATAGTAACATTATATTTTTCCTTAATAACATCGTTAGTATTGTTAAAGAGTGTTACTATCCAGATAAAAATATTGTTAGAGAAGTAGCACCAACATAATCCAATAATCATCTCAGCATCCATCTTAACATAACAAATCATGGTCAGCTTTCAAAAGTCCAATTATAGTAGAAGACTCATTTACACATATACAAAAAGTGACAATATTAGTATTACATACTTCCATGTCATTATATCATCCTACAATTACATACAAAAAGTTATATTACTCCACCACCACACCCAATTACACATACAAAAAAGTGCAAAACCTACAATTACATACAAAAAGTGATATTAGTTCACCACTGCACCCATCTACACATACAAAAAGTGATGAAACTCTATGACATACAAAATGTTATATTCATCCACCACCACAGCCACATCTTTAATGGGTAGAAATAAATTTTCTCAACCATGCAAATTGCATAGAAGGTGGTAGACTTAGAAAAACGAGCATTTGCTTTGGATGTTCAAGAATTTTGATCAATGCATCAACTGCTTATCATTTGTTAAACCTTCTATTTCACCTAAAGACATATAGAGAGTTTGTACTTTTTCTTGAATGAGCATTCCAGAGGCAATGCTCCTACTTAATTCAAGAGTCCTAATATTATCACCCAATAATGTGATAGCATCGATAAGTGAAGTAGAAGAAATTGGTTCACTAACCTCAGAAATCTTTTTCTTCTTCTTTGAAAATGTAGAATTAGCTTTGTTTGGATTAGACGGATGCGATTGTGTAGCCAAGACATCCATCTTATCTAAGGAACACCAACTTCGCATCCACTGTCATTGCTTCCTTCTTCAGTATTCCTTTCATTAGCAACATCCTCAGATGTAATTCTTCTAAAATATCAGTAATTGTTTGAGTATCTTTCCTTGTGGCTCAATCTTTTGTGTATATGGAAGTAAGTTGCTCATAATAAGGGAAACTTCGAGTTTTGAATTGCCCAACTTTTTTATGACTTTATAAAAAATATTTCATAAGTGTTATATACTATATGGATATAAGTAAGTCAAAGAAGAAAAGAAATACAATATGAGTCCCATACTGCACTTTCAGTAACAATCATCTGCCTATGCTCATCCTAACCAAAGCCACTGTTGTCTTTTCCTTTGAACATATCGTAAATAATTGCCCAATCCTTTTTCAATGTCTTAATCCTTGATTCAAGATTAGGTTTAGCCTTTAGCATTACATGAATAAAAGTTTTCCATCATTCTTTCCAATTCAAATAAATAACCATCATTGAATCTCATATTTGCATTAAAAGTTTCAACATTGTGCAAGTCTACTATACATGAAATCAACACAATATCTTTTTTCGGAACCCATTCCTTTTTGGTTCCTCTGGAATTTTGGGAAGAAGTTGCAGTTGATTGTGAAAAGCCTAACATACTTTTAAAGAAATTGCACATAATCAATTCATAGATAAAAAAACAACCGATTAATACAAGAATAACATAAACACAGCATCAAAGATAAATAAAATAATATAAATCCTTTCAAACAACACTTTCAGACCTATTAATTTCTAGATGCTTGCCATTCATTGAACATTTGATTTGCTATATCAATTATATTAGGTTCATCATCCTCTATCACATTACTATTTAAACCTTCTCTTAGCATCGCTTCAATAGGATCAAGACTCTTTTCATTTTGAATAAATTTATGAAGTAAGCAACAAGCAATAATGATTAATTGTACACCCTCACAAGATAAAATATGGACTACTAAGTATACCTCATTTAAGTTTTAATAAATCAAAACATCTTTCAATAACGTTGCGCACTGATGCACGTCTCATATTGGAAATTTCTTCCGGAGTACTTGGTCAATGAGCTTGGCGTCATTCATTCAAATGATAACTTTGTCCCTTAAAAGGTGCAAGGAATCCCTCACAATTTGTGTAACCAGCATCAACTAGATAATAACAACCTATATTCAGAAAACGATATTTATCAATGTATTGTTTTCAATATTAGTATGATCTAAAAAAAATAATTCAACTTCCTCCATGTCTATACTTTACCATGAGGAACTTTTAGTCCATGTCTCCTAGTAATGGCATCTAGAAGAACTCGTCCATCAGCAACAAAAACTTTTTGAGTTTGATTTCTAAATTTATCATTTTTTTCACCTAACATATTTGTTGATATGTCACCTTTTCGAGTTCGATTTCTAAATTTATCAACTAATAGGTTCCATCTAAAGCACCTAAGCAATTCTACAAATAAAGTAAAAGTCAAGTTAGGATACAATATTGAAATCTAAACCAAGTGAATTATTTCTAAATAATATATATACTTACTCCAATACCTTGAACCATTTCCACCTTGTGTCTGTAGAATTAGCTGGAACTAGCTTTTTAAATAACACATCTTATAAGCGTATCACACCATTTAATACATTGTGAAATGTTCTACTAACGGTTTCCCTAAATCTATTAAAGTGATGCTTGATAACTCAATTTTTAAGGTGATGAGCAATAAAATGTAAGAACATTGTCACTTGCTCATCTACAAGCATGTTCCTTGATGACTTCAATCCTTCTAAAGTTTGTAACATCTCACATAATTTAGAAAAAACCAAATCTATTTATCCTAACTTGTTTAATACATGTCTTGTACTAGCATGTACAAGTCGTTTCACATAATCTCTTTGAGCATAAAAATCTAAAATGTATGATCTAATCCTTGGTCTATAAGTTTGTAGGCTAGAGACGACACTCAACATAATTAAGAACCACCTCACAACTGTATACATTTGCAACCATATTGCCAATGCAAGACCAATTCTTTTTCGCCTATCACTTTGTACTATGAAAGACAAATGAGTCATTGCTGCAAGATACTAAAGTGTTACACATCTTCAAATCATATTAAAGAGCAAAGATGAAACAATTCTCTAACTAAGAAGATAATGAGCAGCAAATATGCCACCATAATCAAGCTAAAATAACCACAATGCTAAAAGCTTCCAAAGCAAACCAATAATAACGATGAAATAAATTTAAATCGATTGTAGTAGATTTAAATAATTTGAAAAAGATTTAAATCGATTGTAACTGGTTTAAATTGCTTGTAACTGATTTAAATCAATTGAAACATATTTAAATCGATTGTAGCATATTTGGATCGAGTGAAATAGTTGCTGATATTTTTCATGCTTCTTGCTACATTTCTCTACTTTTGTTTTTTGTGAAGCACAATTCAATGGCTTCTTCGAGCTCCCTCGAGAGCTCAATTCCAGCTCCAAGTACACTTCAATTTTAGTATTCCCCCCATTTTAGTTACTATTGCTATTAATTGTCTTATGAACTGTTCTGTTTTTTTTGGTTGAAAAACAAAGAGAGGTCATTTAAGTTCTCGTCTCATCACTTGCTATTGAGACAATCAACTTGAAATTTTGCTTACATGGATAAGCAGTAAATTGAAATGCCCATAAAAATCAAATGCAATTAGATGGATCATTTAAAACAAGTTTAGATTTCTAACCCTAATTTCATTCCCTAAAATAATTAAGACATCGAATCAACCAATTGACCATAATTTTTTTCAAAAAATCATTTTTTTCACAACTCCCTACTAACGAAATACAAGTAAAGGAGCAAAGAGATGAAATTGTAACAACAGAAGTGAGATTGAGGGGGGTAAGGACCTTACGAAGATCAAATTTGGGGAAGTTTGTTACAATGTAGATAACTCTGTCAACTACTTCTTTTTTACTAAGGTGATCGTCGTGGGATGAGAAGAACTGAACATGAACAAGGAGACCCAATTGGGGGTGTGGTGGCTTGAGGTGTTTGGTGAGGCTGAGAGTGGTAAAAGGCAATAATGGCAAGCTTTTTCTTTATTCCTTAGTGCGTTGAATTGCAATTCAGAGATGGGAGCAATGAATGGAATTCATTGTTTTGGGGGGGAGGGAGGGAATAGAGAGCTAAACTGACCAGCATGTAATGAGCCAATACATGGAACCAAACATATGCATTGTAGTAGGCCCATTGAATCAGGCCTAAATTAATGGCTCATTCCATTCAACCAAACAAGTTGTAAGTTTTTAAAAGGAATTGAGTTATTCAGTTGTAAAGATGAAACTCAAGTTTTATTGAAAAACAACCCTAAAATTAATTCTAAAAAATTATAATAAAGAAAATTAAAAAGATAAAATGATTTTTCCTTATAAAATCCTCAATAATTTCCCTAGGTTTCCCTTTTATTGGGGGAAAAACTAAAATTAATTCTAAGAAAAAGGAAAAAAAAACAAAGGAAATTAAAATGATAAAACCATTTTCCTTATAAAAACCCAGATAATTCCTTGTAGAACCCTAGGGTTTTTCTTTTTACTAAAAAAATCTAAAATTAATTCTGGAAAAGGAAATTAAAAAGAGAGAATAGTTTGTTCTTATAAAAAAACCCTAGTAATTCATTGTAAAACCCAAGTTTTTCCCTAAAATTAATTTAAAAAATGATAAAATGATTGACTAATGAAAATTTACTAAAGTTGGGTGCCTAAAATGAATATTGAATTAATGGTGGTTGACCAAGATGAAAATGGTTGTTAATGGTAATACCTAAAATACAAATTTTTATTTTGGGTACTCAAAATGAAAACTTATGAAAATTGGATGAGCAACTGTACAGTTTACCCAAAGAAAAGAAAACAATTTACTTCAATTAATTCCAAGAATGAGCAACTAAGAATAATTAACCACTTAGTTCACTTCTTTAGATGTAGCTTCGGTACTTACACATTCCATCAATTTCGTTGAGTTATAAAAAAATTAATAAATTTAACCTTAATATTTACACATTTATCAATTTAATTATGACTCTAAAAATATATCTAAAAATAATATATATATAAACATTTTTTAAAAAAAATCTAAAATTTTCAATAAGAATATATGAAAAAATAAACTTAAAAAATTATTATTTTAAAATTCTTAAAATTTAAAATGTGTTGCATGAGATATACATTGTAGATTGAATACCCTATTGATAAATGGCAGATGACTTATTCGACCCTTCATTTAAAAAAAAAGAAGTAATTTTAGCTCTCTATTTAAATTTTTATCTCTTTTAATTTTTGAATTTGTATTGTTTGTCAAATCACCCCAAAATGGATGGAAAAGTTAATGTTTGTTAACTTTACTGATACATTAACAATTAATTAAATTTCTAAAATAAAAATATTTTTATACCTTTTATTTTTTAATAATATTAATAAGTTATACTTTTTTAAAAACAATTTTTATAATTTTGAATTTTTAAATTTTAAAAAATTAATGAATTATTGACGTGACATCTACATGGCAATCCACGTGTCTGCTACGTTAACAAAGTTAATAAACGTTAACTTTTTCATTCATTTTGGGGTGATTTGACAAACAACACAATTTTAAGGGTTAAAAAAGATGAAAAATTAAATAGAGGGCTAAAATAAATTTTTTTGTAAAGTTGGAGGGCCAAATAAATTATTATTCTTTATAAATAGTTCTCAATAACTTTCGACTAATCATTTTGTTATTGTACCATTAAAGTAGGATAAATTGACATAAAAAATGAGTGTCATGATTAATTATTCTTAGTTACAAACTTTCGAAATTGATAAGTACTAAATTACTCCATTTTTTTTGGAAGAATTAATTTACTCAATATCAAATTTAGGAAGAAGTAGAGACTTTCAATTTTCACAATTTTTTATTGGAAACTTGAATTTGAGTTTAAAAACTAGGATTTAGATTTCATAAATTCATAACTATTCTAGACCTCATAGAACTCACTCGGGTTTAAGCTTTTAGGGAGCAAGTGGTAGACTTTTATTTGGATAGTTCCCTTTGAACGTAATGTGTGCGAGTAAATATGATATGTTTCTACTATATGTGTGAGTACTAACTCTCTAATTACAAAATACGAAAACAAAATCATTATAGAAACCAAATCATTATTATATATTTATGTCAATTATTAAAAAAATAGATTATTTGGTATCACTTTTGTTTTGGTATTAATACATGCTAATATAAGTACGTTTTCAGTATATTGCTCCAGATTTATTTATATTTAAATTTCTTTTATATATATTTATAGTTTATTTTTTTAACATTAATCTTGTTATAGGTTTGTATCATATTTGTTCTTTTTGATACAATGTTTAGAACTACCCATAACCCCTTTCCAACCCTTAATTGGGAGAATAATGCGCTTCAGCGTACTTGAACTCATGTCCTCTTGCACCGGCAACAATACCGATGCCAATCGAGCTAAAACACAATTTTCATTTATAGTTTAAATTTTAGTTTGTTAATAAATTATATATTATACATATTATACTTTACATACATATAAATATACTTATATACAAATATAAATTTTTTAAAATTTTTATTAGGTTTTCAGTAACTTAATTTACTTATTATTTTATATTTTTAAATGTAATTATCAAAATAAAGATGATTAATATAAAACAATATATTATTTATTAATCTAAATTTTCAAAATCTTATATTAGCCAATATGAGCAAGTATGCATCGATTGGTATAAACCAATATAAATAAAAACAATTGACTGCACTACACCAAAACAGGCTTTTAGCGGCATTTTTAGCGGCGTTTGGATAAAAAATACCGCTAAAGATCGAGCATTAGCGGCACTTTTTGGAAAATGCCGCTAAAAATAAGTATTAGCGGCGTTTTCCAAAAAGCGCTGCAAAAAACCTATGCCCAACTACGGGCTTTCGGGGTTTTAGCGACGTTTTTGAGAAAACACAGCTAATGCTCAGGGCTTTAGCGACGTTTTGAGAAAGCGCCGCTAATGCTCAGGGCTTTAGCGGCGTTTTTGAGGAAGCGCCGCTAATGATCAGGGTTTTAGTGGCGTTTTTAAGGAAGCGCCGCTAATGTTTAGGGCTTTAGTGGCGTTTTTGAGGAAGCCCCGCTAATGATCAGGAATTTAGCGGCGTTTTTGAGTTAGCGCCACTAATGCTCAGGGCTTTAGCGCCGCTAATGCTCTATTTTTAGCGGTGTTTTTCTAAAAAGCGCCGCTAATGCTCAGGGATTTAAAATAATTTAAAATATTTGTTAAAAATGGAAAAATTAAAATACTATAAGTTCTTTTAAGCAGAATATATGGCATAACCTTATATATGGAATAAAAGGCGGCATCACGTGTTAAACTAATTCAATTATTATTTAAAATTTTATATAAATAAAATAGACATAATGATTTATTTATCCTTCTAACTTTACAAAAAAATCATTACAACCCTTCGTTTAATTTTTTATCTTTTTAACCCTTAAATTTATATTATTTATTAAATCAGCTCAAAATAGATGGGAAAAATTATTCTTTATTAACTTTACTAAACATGGAAGCCAATGGCCCTGAAATGAAAACAATTTTCACCTAAGCGTTTTTATAACTTATACACTTTTAAATTAATAATGGTAAAATTACATGTTAATCCCCTAAAAATGATAAAAATTTTATTTAATCCTTATAAAAATATAATTAAAATGGTAAAATTATATTTTTGACTATCCTAAAATATACAATTTAATTCCATCTCCTCCAAAAAATAAAAATAAAAGAAAAACATACCGTTAATCCAGTTCATAGGAGGCTGAAAGTGATACCCGGTTCGATGAAGTTGTTTTACAGTAAGTGCAGTTTTAGATTGTAAATGTGGATGAACCTTATGAAATGCTTCAACGGCGCCATTCTTACTTATTATCTCACAAAAACACCCAATTATTAATTAAACTAACAAAATAATTTCTATAAACTCCATTGAAATTTCAAAAGCCGAATGTTGAAACAGGATGGTGATTCATTTATATAGGACTGAAATTTAACAATTTCAAAAAATATATATATTTTTAAAATGTTTAGATAAGATAGATTTTTATTTGAATTTACCAGTAATTTATAATATCAACATTAAATCTACAATTCTTGATTTTCTTTTTTTTAAATAATTAAAATTTTATTCTTATAGTATTTAAATAATTAGGGATTATGGATTATGGTTTAAGAGTTGGGGTTTAAGGTTTAGGGGTTAGAGGTTGGGGGTTATGCTTTATGATTTAGGGTTTATAAGATAGGGGTTAGGGGTTTAGGGTTTAGATTAATTAGTATTTTTTAATTTATATATTAAATAGTTTCTTATATAATTGTAAAAGAGATAATATTAATTTTAATGTATTAAATTATGATTATAGTTTAAATTATTTAAGAGATAATAGATAAACTTTATATATATTAAATGGTTTAAGTTTTAAGGTTTACTTGAGATTTATTAAATGATACGTAGAAAATATTTGAAAGTAAAAACATAGAAAAATAGATTTAAAAATGGAAAAAATTAAAATACTATTATTTAAAATAATTTTAAAGTGTTTTGGGTATATGACTGATTAGGTTTTTTAATTTATATATTAAATAATTTATTATATAATTGTAAAAGAGATAATATGAATTTTAATTTATTAAAATTATCATTAATATAGTTTTTTAAAGTTTTTTTTCATATTTTAAAATTTTTTGTTTTTGTTTTTGTTTTCTTACATAAAAAATTATATAAAAATTTTAAAATTTATCTAATTCTTTTAAGTATTACTTAAATTTTCAAAATTTATTTATTTAAAATTGATATGAATTATATAATAATTAAATATAAAACTGTAAAAAAAGTCAATCATTAGCGGCGTTTATGAGAAAAACGCCGCAAAAGGTAAGCAATAGCGGTGTTTAGACGAAAAATGCCGTAAATATGTATTGAATTTTTTCAAAACGTGTCGTTTCACTACAAAAATTTAATTTTTTAGTGGCGTTTTTAGAAGCAAAATCCATAATCAATTGTAAAGAAAAGGGGGGAAAGATGAGGGGGGAAAGATATTTCAACAAAAATAATTAAAATTAAATCAACGAAAGAAATCCCTAGAAGCCTAAAGAAAAGAGGGGAAAGATGAGGCCGATGCCGATGGAACTCGTGACGGACCCAGACGACCAAGGTTCAGCCATGGAAGTCGACGATGTTGACACACCGGAGATCTTCGACGAAGGCATCATCACTTCCGACAACAAGCTCGCCTATGCCGATTTCTTCAACAACTTCGAAACTGAATCAGTTGAATCAGTTGAGTCGATTCCTCCTCAACCTCCATCTTCCTCTCAAGCTCTAGTTTCAGCTACCTTTTCACCTTCTGTACTTAGTTTGAAGTCGGTTCGCCGGTCAGCTCTATTTGGTGCTCACTCCACCACTCTCCAACGCTCCCGATGCTGTGAGTTTCTCTATCCAAGGTCCAGAACTTTAAAAAGAGCTTGCAGTGCTAGTTTAGTCGATGACTTCTCTGATGAAGAATTCTAAAAAAAGATTCCAGTCACCGGACGACAGCGATAAACCTATCAGCGAAATTAACATGAAGGATTTAGATTCTGAATCTTTGAAGCCGTCGTGGTTGGAAAGAGGAGAAGAAATAATCCCATCAAACATAGAACGTAAAGCCAACAGCGTGGATCTTCCGCTTTCGCTTCGGATTATGAAGAGGAAACTACAATGGCAAGAAGGGTTTCGTGATGCTGGGGAGTTGACTTATTGTTCAATGAAGAAGGCGTTTTCTTCAATGGTTTTTATAATCCAAGAGCTTCATAGTTACACTTTGCAGATGCGAGAGCTTTTGTTTTATGAAAATTTACAAGGGGTTCTTGTTAGAGTTCAAAAAGAGATGCATGCTTCGTTTGTTTGGTTGTTCCAACAGGTCTTTTCTCATATGCCCACATTCAAAGTTCTAAACTAATTTTTCCCCTATAATTTCATTTTTAGATTCAAAGTTTCGTTTTTTCTAAATTTTTTTATTAACAGCATTAACTTTTAATATTTATTTTTATAGTTTTTTTGGGGGAGGTGTGGGGGGGGGGGCGAGTAAGCACATTTGCTTTTGAACATAAGATTGATTCTGCCTGTGTTATGTATTTGCCACATTCTAGTTTTGGATTCAAAGTTTGTATGTGTTTCTTACCATTTTCTAAGAAATAAAAAATATGTTATTAATATTATCTTTGTTAAGTCTTTTTCACATAAGTTTGAACATTGTTTTGCTCCTTTTCATTATGGAAAAACAAATCTTTTTTCCAATTTAGTCTTTGTTTTTAATTATTTTATATAATTAAATTACTCAAAGTTTATTTCCCTTTTTTTGATCCAAACTTTTCTTTTGTACAAAATTACTCTCTTTCTTAACTTTTTATATTATATATATGTTTTATAATATTAGCTTTAGCTCTCAGTTTTCACTTTCACAATGAGTTATTTGAGCATTTTTCATATTTCTTTCTAATGTGGGACAGATTTCATTTTCTTAAAAAGAAAAAATTATATTGTTTTTGTTGCCTCAATCCTCTTTATTTGTCTCTTTAACCTCATTGGATATGGAGTCTATGTTGTCTTTTCTTTTCAGTTTTTCCATTTTAGATTTATAGTTAAACTTCAAAGTGGTTCTGGTTCAAGTTAACAGTGGGGTTTTTTACATTGATCATATTAAGTTTTCAGAAAATATTTTTCCTGTTGATTTGGATTTTTTAAGGTTATTTTTGTTTTTCCTTCCTAAAATGCTTTTTTTTGGATGATTTAATGAATATGGCAGGATTAAGCTTTAGAAATCCATGATTAACTGAGGACTTTATATTGGGTCCTCAGTTCAATTGTTTAAAATCTATATATATATTTTTTATAATATGCTATGTTATTCAGACTTGGGTATGTCCTTGGATGATCATATCTCGATACCTTTGTTTGCATATGTGCTGGACATGGGTGCTTTAAATAAAATGAAGAGTGCTTGCTGTCAACTAGGAGTTTTGATGATTATGATAATGATTGTTTCATATATATATTTTTCACCTATAGTAACATTAATTTTGTAAAGATATTTTCTTCAATTCTGAAACTGCTTTAATATCTCTTATTATCTTAAAAGTTCTGTTTATCTTGGTAAACTTAATTTTGCAGCTGCTACTGGATTTTTTGAGCTTCTCTGCTTCTAGCTTTTCATCTATAGTCAGATACTCAGTTGTGACTGATAAGGTCTCAATGGAGGTTGTTGAAGAATTCATTCTAGAACAGTTGAATCTGACAAAAGTCACAATATCTGAAATTAAGGTACCTAATTCTTTTTTTTCCTTCTTAGCCATTAATTATTATTGAGTGTTGACATGGGGGATCTATGCTACTATATCTATGTTACTCTAACTCATCATTTTTTTCTGAAGTGCTCATGTTTGACACTTGTGTTTGATGCATATTTGGACATGGATACATGAACATGATCTTCCAAATATATGAAAATCCTTAAGAAAGTTGAGCCTACCTATGTGGGATATATACCTTATTTGAAAATAAAGGTTATGCCTTTTTAAAAACCTGTTTAATACATTATATAAATGTCTTCTTAAAGTTTGTTAGGGCTGAAGCATGCATTAGTCTACTATAATTTTCTGCATAAATGGAAATTAGCTAGGTGTCCACTGCACAACCTTCAATTAGACTTTACATAAAAAAATTCATTATTGAAGGCAAACTGCCTGGCTTGCTGAAAAATGATGAGTTACAAACTGCCTTCATTTCTCCCATAAAGATCTGCCGAAATATGTTTCATCTAACAAGATTTTGATTGACAGCACATTCATTTGATAGGATAATTTGGAAACCCTGTTGCAAGAGGACATTCAGGCTGATCTAGTCTGTTGCAGCATTTGCAGGTATTTTGTGTAGTTTTAGTTGTGAACATTGGGTTTTGATTTGTCATGTGAACAAATATGATGAATCTGAAATGCATTTCTATTCTTCTATTTGCAGTTAAGATTTGAAACTGAAGACAAAGCAAGGAGACTTCTAAGTAATGTGTCATTTTTGTTGAAACCATGGGGTTATTTTTTCGGTATTACTCCTAAAAAATTGATTGCCAAAAACTGTTGTTTCTGGATTTGTGTATTTTCCTTCTTTTTTTCTTGTGGTTATTGCTGCACCTGTTTTTGGGAAGTGATTGTGTAAACATTTTAGTGTGCTTTAGTTATTGTAAGAATATTTTTAACATTGTTAATTTTAATATTATTGTAAGAATATTTTGAATTATAATTCAGTTATCAATTTATATCATATATCTTTCATTGAATTTGAAGTATCATTTAAATTTTCCGTTTTTGGTTGGATTTTATGTTACAAGAAGGATTTGTATATGGATGAAAATCGGATGTTACAAATTTGCCAAAATTAGTGACCTTTTTCCATAAACGCCACTAAAGAACGTACTTTTAGTAGCGTTTGTGATAAAAGCGCCGCTAAAGATCATATTCTTTAACAGCGTGTGTGGGCAAAGCGCCGCTAAAGGTCATGTTCTTTAGCGGCGTTTGTGGTTAAAGCGCCGCTAAAGGTCAGGTTCTTTAGCGGCGTTTGTGGGTAAAGCGCCGCTAAAGGTCATGTTCTTTAGCGGCATTTGTAGGTAAAGCGCCGCTAAAGGTCATGATCTTTAGCAGTGTTTGTGGGTAAAGCGCTATTAAAGATCATGTTCTTTAGTAGCGTTTTTTCACATAAACGCCACAAAAGTTAGCGACGTTATCAATGGCGGCATTTTTTGCGGCGCTATTAAAAAAACTCCGCTACAAGCCTATTTTGGTGTAGTGCTGCGACAAAACTTAAACTACTCGATATGAATTATAGACCAATATAATACGTACTAATCACTATGCCTAGTACCAATATAAAACATTGTATTCCAACATCTAACTAGCTTTACGAATTTGCAGTCACGGGGTCATCAAGTTTAATTTGCAACTTTTTAAAAGGCATAATGTCAAAATTGATCTTATCGCTTACAACTTTTGTCGTTTTAACCTACTTTTTTAGCACTTTAACCCTTAATGTTACATTTTCAGTCAAATTGATTTTTTTTAACGAAAAATGTTGATTGGACTGTTAAAATTTAATGGTGCTGACGTGACAATTTGAAGTGGATGATGTTTAAATGATATGACAAAAATGACTAGGAACAAATATTGGTGTGTGGGGATAAAAACAAGTTTATGAGAAATTAACTAAAGGCTTCAATGCATGTGACCATGCCTCTATATTTAAGGTTCTATTCACCTCACCAATATTTTGGTGTGTAAAAGAGCTAGTGATAAATGAATCTTGAGGATACAATGATGTTTAACGGTTGTCAACGTTTACACTGATAGAAACAGTCAAAATGAAATTTAGGTCGAATCTAATAGAATGTGTCCAACAACTGTGTTATAATGGACACCCTAAGTTTAGGGTTGGTTTCAATTATTTCTCGAACAACAACTATAACATCAATAGCTGAAGCAACATTACTGTCTCCTAAGAAATCCATCATCAGATGCACAACTGTGCTTGCAACTTCTGGGAACTTGATTGCGCAAGAAAGGATAGCTTGAATAAGCATTTGTCTGTATTCTTCGTTCTTCTCAAGTTCTCCACTTTGAGTTTTCATCACTTCCTTCTTTAACAAAAGAACAACTTCATTGATGTTTCAGGGAGTTACTAACTCAAGAACAATATCAAGTGTCTTCCTTTGAAAGTGCCCTAAGCACATGAAACTTTTATTTTTGGGGGAATATAAAGAAACTTTATTTCTATGTTTTTTTGTTGTACCATGCAAATGAAATTACACTATGAATAGTTATATACTTGAGTAATTATAATTCTTTGTTAATTAACCAAGTGACATAACTTTTCATATTTAAGAGACATATCTTATCACTATGAATAGTGACAACTCTTACCCAATATGCAAGTGATATAACTTTTGGATCACTGATAACATGTCATTTATAACTATTGGAACATTATAAATATTTTGAAAATGTCCCAACACATGAAATCATTATACCTTAAATTTGACATGAAAATAAAACATAATTTAAAAAACAAAACAAATGAAAGATGGAGTTCTTTGGGACTCCAATATATTAAAATAAAGTTTATCTTTGAAATAATAGTAGAAGACAATGCAAAAATGTATCCACTTTAGGCATTAAGGAATATGAAATTCAAAATTGTCTTTATATATATTTTGTTGTTCTTCTAACAATCTCGAAGCACATACTAAGCTCTTCTCCGGTATGAGAATCAAAGACATGGATCAACATATCTTCCCTTCCAGCATTGAAATTATTTATCATGCTTTGGTTCCAATAAAGTTGCATGGCATGGTGATCGCCTCCTGACGTTCGAACATTAAGAGTGTAAAATCATGCAAAAATATGAAGATAAGAGTGAAGTGCGGTTTATGCAAGCGTACATGTCAAATTGTAATATAGTTAGTTTACAGCGAAACAATTTGGTAAGTATTCCGAGAATCATATCCAAGGGATTGCAGATTGGAGAAAATCACTATTAAATCAATTATCGAAAATAATTACTAATCTAATCAAGTTACGAATTAGTAGTGTTAAATCCAATTTAAGATAATAAAATGAACTAAACTAATTAAAGTAAACTAACACTAAATCTAACCCTAGGTTAAGTTACTCAGATTTCTCCTATTTCTTGTTTCAACTATGCAAGCTACTTAGCCTAGAATCAATTACATTGCCCAATTATTAATTAAGCCAATAATTACCCTTAATTAAGTACTTACCACCATATGTATATGATTTGTTTATGCTTGATTTTGGTGCCTTATTTAGGCATGTGGCTTGGCCGTGTGACCCAAGTCAGAGAGTTACACGGGCACGGACACAGGCTGGGACACAGCCATGTGCCCCTACTTCGAATGCCCACACGGTCTGAGACATGGACGTGTCTCTTGGCCGTGTGACCTCTGCAATGTTGAAAATTTTTATTATTTTCTGAAAAATTCTCTGAGTTTTCGATTTAGTCTCGACTTGTTTCTAACATGTAATTTCGGCCTTGAGGGCTCGTTTAAGAGACAATATGTATGCTTTAAATCGGTTTTAATGTCTTTATTGATATGATTTGAAAAGTTTGAAATTTATGTCCGTTTAATTTGTAAACTCTGGTAATGCTCTGTAACCCTATTTTGGTGACGGATACGGGTTAGGGGTGTTACACAGATTCACAGGAACTAGTTAATAGTATCTGAAACAAGAAAAAAAATTAAAATCTTATCTGAACTCCTGAACATGTAGAAAGGTTAGCCATCTTCTAGAGCATTGCAAAGGTGAAATAACTACAAAGAAGGAAGGAATGTAATAGCCCGTTTTCAGTTAAATCAGAACAATAGTTTTGGGACCACAAATTTGACATGGAAATATTTATTTTATTATTAAATTGTTTATAGGACTAAATTAGGATCGTGTTAAAATTTCGTCAAGAAATTTTAACGTTTGCATGCCTAATTAAGTCAAAAGGACTAAATCGTAAAAGGTACAAAAGTAGAGTTCTAGTAGCTAAAGGTAACTAATGGCTATAGAACCTTAATATAAGAGTACTTAGGTGGTAATTATACCATTTTTGTGTTAGTGGACATTTATGAGTTTGGTTTTATGGAAATTATTAAAGTTTTTAAACGGTATAAGGTAAATAGGTAATTGAGGTTAAAAATTAATAAAACAAAATCCATTTTATTTGATTCATCTTCTTCCTCCACCGAAATGGAAGAAGAAAGAACATATTTAGGGCTTTGAATCATTCGGTTCAATCTCTATCTTGCATATCAAGTTAGACCTCGTACGGATTTAGATCGGGTCAAGATAAAGCTTCGAATTAGTCGACTCTGTTTCTATGCATTTATCATCGAGGTAAGTTCGTGTAATTGTGTAATGTTTTAATGCTATCTTTTGAGCTATATGTAAATTGTTGATTGTTATGTAATTAATTAATGTAACCCAACGATGTTACAACGACTATAGAACCCCATTTGAACCTTAAGAATTCATAGGATAGAAATGACATGTCATTAAGGTTTTCATGTTTTGGGTGTTGGTTTTAAATGTCCTACCGATGGTTGAGGTCCTGCATTTGTTGTGGATATTCCACAGCTCGTGTGAGCAGCATCGTGTAGCTTACATTTTGACCCACAACTCATGTGAGCAGGTCCATTTCACAACTTATGTGAGCAACGATGTAAACGAAAGGAAAATGTTACGATTATATGTTTAGCACACTTCATGTGAGCTATCTTGTGTATCTGGTGATATTCTAAATGGTTCAATGGGCATGAATTGGAAAGGAAATGCTAAGTGTTTAATATAAACCAATATATGTATTTATCAAAAAGATTTGAAATGGTGAGATAGATGGAAAATATGTTATGTTATGGAAGATGACAAATCCAATTGAATTATGTTCAAGTGTAATGGTTATCTATGTTAAATTCATATGAATGATGTTCAAGTATTCTAACATGTGTTGTTGTTGGTGCTTAGGCTTGTGCCAAGCTATTGGTTGGATTATATCAGGTTAAATTTTAATGTTATGTAATGAAATGGTAAGTTATGTTTTATGTTATACGAACTTACTAAGCATTATATGCTTACGTAGTTTTCTTTCCTATGTTTTTATAGATAATCGGAAGCTCATTCAGTTTGGAAGCGCGTCGGAGACCTATCACACTATCCCACAGATATATCGGTAGATTTTAATGTTTTGGTCATGGTTATAATGGCATGTATAGGTGGACTTGTATTAATGATCTAGTTGTTATGTTTGGCATGTATATATGTGGTATTATGGTTGGTGAACTTTTGGTATTTTGATGCTTAAATGGTTGGTGTTGAAATGATCAAGTGAATATATATTTTGAATGACCAATTTGGTATGTTTGATTGTGACTTGGTATATGGTCAATTTTGCTATGGCTTGGTATGGAAGTAGGTAGTTTTTGTATGGTTGATTCATGCATAAATATGTTTATGTTTAGATTGATTTGATGATTGGTGATTGAGGTGCCTTTTGGCATACTGGCTGTAAGGATAAACGACCTATTGAATTAGTTTGTTATGCATGTTTTAGGTATGTTTTAAGGCTTGATTGTATGTACAAATGGCTTGTAGGTCTGTGCTTGATTTGGGTGAAATAAAGGGCTTGAATTTGGCCTATTTCTTGTCCACACGGCCTAAGACACGGGCGTGTGTCTCAGCCATGTGTGACATACTACCATGCGATATGGCCGTGTATCCCCTCTAGGTTTCAAAGGGTTGCAAGTCAGGCAATTACACGGCCTAGCACACTGTTGGAACACCGGCACCTCTACGGCGCAGCGAAAAATAAAACATCCAGCTATCCTAACCATGGATCCATGTGTGAGGAACGAATCGGGGTGAAAAAAAGGTTTCGAAATAACCGAATCTTTATTCTGAGTAGACAGCGACACCTCGGTAATGAGTAATCTGACTTACTATCGAACCAAGCCGCAATCTATCGTGACTCCGGCCTCTACATAATCCACCCAGTTATCAATGAACGGAAGGAATCCCCAAAACTATTTTGGAGAATACTTTGCTTTGACGGCTGCTAGACCCACCAAGCCAAGAAAAACGGGATTTTTTATATCTATTTTTAAGGTTTCTAGAAATTGAATAAATATAACAATGTTTTTTTAAATCGAAAATTATAATTACATTAATTATAATAATGATTTCGGGAAACTATATATTTATTTGAATTTATATACGAACCAAATTCATGTTCTCATTATGTGTACAACAACCTTGTACATATAATGTATTCGATATTTGATTACCCAATTAAATTAATTCTATAATTAATTTAATTCAAGCGACAACCAAACACAATACCAACTATGTTTTATTTCGTTCATTTCAACTATAGGGTGTGACCCTGTAGGTTATTGTAACGTTGGCAGTAATACTAGAATGATTCCAATGTTACAAACAATGAGTGGCACCTAACAATGCATTAGTGCTACCTAAGTCACAAGAAATCATGATTCGACATAACCTTTTTATGATTAACCTTTTATGCAATAATCCTTAAGTCCTTTATCTCTGGATTGGACACAAGTCATGGAATAGTCACACTTGCATAGTCCATTCCATGTTCCTTGATATCTTAAAGTAGATTATGATATACAAATAAGTATGACATCTCATATCAGCTTATTTGAGCATGGCCATGCAATTCTAGTCTCACTCAATCAAGTGGCCTAAGATATTACTCCCATTATTTAGGAGGGACTTATCCTATATCGATCAACCATATCCCTCTACACAGATCGTGGTATATCCAACATCAGTCTTTATAGAACAACTAGTTACGGTGTATGTTTGACTGTATCAAAATATACAACTCACGATGTTAGGATTATGATGATCTCAAGTCTGAGGATCATATACATATTAATCAATATGAGTAATGTTGTGAAAATTACATAATAATCCAAGAAACATACTCATAACGGGTCAGTCCAATATGTTGTTTTCTAACATAGATATTCATGCATCGATTTTGACACTCCATATCAATGACAACTCTTTATCATCAATCAACTACATGTTAGCCTTAATGCATTATCGTTTTCCTAGCCAACAATAATACTTGACTAAGGACCTTTTAAGAAAAATCATATTATTCTCAGGACATTATTATAAAATAGTTTATTTATACACACAGAAAAGAAACTGAAATAATAATGGTAACGCCTTATATTAATAAACATGATAAATCAAGTATTTTATTACAACCATCTCATGATTGATCTTTGGGCATACTCTAACAATCTCCCACTAGCACTAAGACCAATCACTTATATATCTAATACCAAGTGACTTAGTGTGACGATCATGCTTCTGCTGTGTCATAGGCTTGGTCAGGGGATCAACAATGTTATTATCTGTAGGTACTCTGCATATCTCTACATTCCCTCGATTGATAATCTCTCGAATAAGATGGTAGCGCCTAAGTATATGTTTAGATGCTAGTGAGATCTAGGTTCTTTAGCTTGTGCAATGGCTCTATTATTATCACATCAGAGTTCTATAGCATCTGATATGCTAGGCACAACCCCTAGTTCAATAATGAACTTCTTGATCCAAACCGCTTCCTTTGCTGCCTCACTGGTTGCAATATACTCGGCCTCTATTGTAGAATCGACCACTGTACTTTGCTTTGAACTCTTCCAGCTCACAGCACCACCATTAAGGAAAAACACAAAACCTGATTGTGATCGAGAATCATCCTTGTCGGTTTGGAAGCTGGCATCAGTGTAACCTTTTACACTTAACTCTTCCTCACCTCCATATATTAGGAACGTATCCTTAGTTCTTCTTAAGTACTTAAGGATATTCTTGACTGTGGTCCAGTGGCCTTCACCGGGATCTACTTGGTACCTGCTCGTCATACTTAAGGCATATGAGACATCTAGACGGGTACATAAAATGACATACATGATAGATCCAATAGCGAAAGCATATGGAATTTTACTCATGCGTTCTCTCTCTTGTGGAGTTAAAGGACACATTTCCTTCGAGAGTGAAATATCATGTCTCATAGGTAGGAATCCTCTATTAGATTCTTCCATACTGAACCTTTTCTATGTATGTACTTTGGCTTAGGCCTAGTAGTCGTCTTGATCTATCTCTATAGATCTTCACTCCTAAGATGTAAGTGGCTTCACCCAAGTCCTTCATAGAAAAACAACTTCCTAACCAAGTCTTAATAGACTGCAAGGTAGGTATGTCATTTCCTATGATAAGTATGTCATCCACATATAGTACCAAGAATGTTATAGTGCTCTTACTAACTTTCTTGTAAATACATGACTCATCTTCATTTTTGATAAAACCAAACTCCTTGATCGCATCGTTAAAATGAAGATTCCAACTTCGAGAACCTTACTTTAATCCATAAATGGATCTCTGTAGCTTACATACCTTTCTAGCATCCTTTGGATTGGCAAAACCTTCAGGTTGTGTCATGTACACATCCTCTTCAAGTTTCCCATTAAGGAAAGTTTTTTTGACGTCCATCTGCCAGATTTCATAGTCATGAAATGCAGCTATAGCGAGCAAGATCCTGATGGATTTAAACATAGCTACAGGAGAAAAGGTTTCATCATAGTCAACACCATAAACTTGGCGAAAACCTTTAGCGACTAATTGCCCATTGTATGTTTGTATATTACCATCCATGTCGATTTTCTTTTTGAAAACCCACTTCACCCTATGGGTTTAACCCCTTCGGGTGGGTCAACCAAAGTTCATACTTGGTTTTCATATATGGAATCCATCTCAGATCTCATGGCCTCAAGCCATTTCTCAGAGTCTGGGCTCGTCACCACTTCTTGATAAGTCCTAGGCTTATCTTGATCTATAAGAAGAACGTCACCATGCTTTGTAATGAGAAATTCATATCTCTCAAGTGCTTGGCGTTCTCTTAAAGATCTACGCGGTGGTTATGTTTCTACAACAGTTACTTGTTCCTTAATTTCTTGTAGAATTTACTATTGTTCTATCTCTGGTTCAGTGGTATTTTGTGATTCTCAAATTTCTTCAAGTTCAATCTTTTTCCCACTTTCTTTTCTAGAAACAAATTCTCTCTCTAGGAAGACACCAGTCCGAGCAACAAGTATTTTGTTCTCAGTGGGATTAAAAAAATAATATCCTTTGGTTTCTTTCGGATACCTCACAAAAACACACTTTTCAAATTTGGGTTCAAGCTTAGTGGACATCTGACATTTAACATAAGCTTTGTAACCCTAAATTTTCATAAAAGACATACTAGGACGTTTCCCAGTCCACATCTCATATGACGTCTTTTGAACCGATTTAGATGGAACACGATTTAGTGTGAAAGCAGTTGTCTCAAGTGCATGTTCCTAAAAAAAAGTCGGCAGATCAGCATGGCTCATTATGGATCAAACCATGTCTAACAGAGTTCGATTTCTTCTCTCAGAAACTCTATTCCATTGTGGAGTACCAGAGGGAGTAAGTTGTGAGACAATCCCACATTCCTTCAAAAGATCATCAAACTCTAAGCTCAAATACTCTCCACTTCGATCAGATCGAAGTGTCTTAATGGTTTTGCCTAGTTGATTTTGTACTTCATTTTTGAATTCCTTAAACTTTTCAAGGGACTCAGACTTATGGAGCATGAGATAGACATACCCATATCCACTGAAATCATCAGTGAAAGTAACGAAGCAGTGAAATCCACCTCTAGCCTGTATATTTATTGGCCCACGTACATTAGAATGTATTAGGCCCAATAAATCACTAGCTCATTCACTTTTACCAGTAAAAGGAGATTTAGTCATTTTTCCCAATAAGTAAGATTCACATACTTCAAATTGTTCAAAAACAAATGAATTCAAGAGACCATCTTTATGGAGCTTGGATATGCATTCCTCACTTATGTGGCCCAAATGACACTGCCATAGATAAGTTTGATTTGAGTCATTTATTTTCGATCTTTCAGTATTTATGTTGTAAATGGGATTCATTTGATCTAAAATATAGAGGTCATTAATCAATTGTACCGAACCATAGAAAACATTATTGAGATAAAATGAACAACAAGTATTCTTAATAATTATTTCAAAACCAATTTTTTCTAAACAAGAAATTGAAATAATGTTTTTAGTCAAACTGGGCACAAAATAACAATCCTCTAAACATAAACCAAGTTCACTAGGCAAAGATAAATTATATGTTCCCACAGCTAATGCAGCAACTTGTGCTCCATTTCCAACTCGCAAGTCCACATCTCCTCTAGCCAAAGTCCTACTTCTTTGTAGTCCTTGTATAGAAGTACAAATGTGAGAACCACAACCAGTATCTAATACCCATGAAGTAGTAGTTGATAAATTAATATCAATAACATAAATACTTGAAGCAGACGTTCCGCTTATTTTGGCCTTCTTGACTTCCTCAAGATAGATAGGGCAGTTGCGCTTCCAATGTCCAGTCACACCATAATGAAAGCAGTTTCCTTCCTTAGCTACCCCACCTTTAGGTTTCAATGCAGCCTTTACTTTTCCAGGCTTGGGCCTACCTTTGGCCTTGGGCTTTGTCTGAACTTTGGCCTTTCCTTTGCCCTTATTATTACAGACCATCAGTATGGTCTTGGGTCCAACCTTTTCATGTTGCCTTCAGCAGTTTGTAACATACTGAGCAACTATGGCAGAGTCTTGTCAATTTCATTCATATTGAAATTGAGGACAAACTGGCTGTAGCTATCCGGCAACGATTGCAGAATAACATCAGTGGCCAACTCTTGGCTCAATGGAAACCCAAGCTTAGATAGGCTTTCAATATAGCCAATCATCTTAAGAACATGAGGTCCTACTGGGCTTTCTTCAGCCAATTTACATTGGAATCGGGCCTTAGAGATATCGAACCTCTCTTGCTGTGCTTGCCCCTGATAAAGTTCTTTTAGGTGCTCAATCATTTCATAAGCAACCATGTCCTCATATTGCTTCTGAAGCTTAGGATTCATAGTGGCAAGATAAGACATCCAATGTTTACCATGTCATCGAGATGCTTTTTGTAAGCATCTCTATCAGCCCTCGAGGCATTAGCGGGTGGTTCATTAGGAAGCGGTTGTTCAATGACATATAATTTTCGTTCTTGTTTAAGGACAATCCTCAAGTTACGGAACCAGTCAAGAAAATTCAAACCATTCAATTTGTCATTCTCAAAGACCGATCGCAATGAGAGTGTATTAGTGTTTGCAGCCATAATATATCTACAACAATAAAATATGCGTGTGTAAATTTACCAAGTTTATATCAATCATTAAAAATGACTTTATTAAATAGTGTTCCCACTATTTTATTACAAAATTAATAACCCTCATATATTAGTTTTGAAAAGACTTTCTCGAAAAGTATTTCAAGTGGGTTAAGGATCCATATTTCACCTCCTCTTAAGTCAGCTTTGGCTTTACTCTCAAGATTATGGTTATCTAGGTAAGCAACACTTGCTAATTACATCATATGTAACTCCTAAAGTTTAGTGAACAACTCTTGTTCTAATCATATTATGATTTATCCAAATTAATTGCCTCTAGGTTTCTAATCCTATTAGAATAATCTAGTTAAGTCATTAACCAATTTTAACCAGCGAACATCACTTGTTTATTCTTCGCGTTTAACCAAGATAAATGCTAGTACTTCGCTTTAGCAGAACCTACACAGTATTGATCGAGGCCTTAACGAGGGCAAAATTGGAAGGCTATATTGACTTAATATTTTAATAGAGGGATTTTGTTAAGGTTGTTCCACCTCACCAATTATGGTTTACTTTAGTCCATTTAGCTATTTAATTGATCTCATCAATTAATATGGTTCATTATTATCAAATTTTAACATATTTAAAATTTGACATGCTTTAGACATCCATAGCATCTCATACATGAATAAATAAAGCAATAAATAAATGCAATAGTTATAGCCCATAAACTAAGGTGGTGCAACCTAAGCCAAAAGAAACCTAAAGGTGTAAGCCGTTTCACAAGCTATCGGTCCACACTAGTTGACCCATTTTCCTTCTCGTCTAGCCCACAACAACTCTTGCAAATTACAATATGCAGAAACTCGTTTTACATACGAGGGAGTAAGATGAGAAGAGAAATACAAGAGGATAGTAGTAAGGCATGACACACAAGCCGTATTTATAAAATTACAACCTTTTATCAAATGAGTTATCGAGCTATAACTATGCATTTCAAACACCGTGCATGTCAAAAATAGCATACATAATTCAACGTCTTGTTAAGGTGAATTTTAACATATCCTTTCAACTTTTATGGCCACCAAGTTTAATTTATTATAAAACATACTACCATGCGATATGGCTGTGTGTCCCCAGTAGGTTTCAAAGGGTTGTAAGTCGGGAAATTACACAGCCTAGCACACAGCCTGGCACACGAGCGTGTGAGGCCATTTCGAGAGTTACACGATTTGGCACACGAACGTGTAGCTTGGTCGTGTGAACCAAGTCAGAGAGTTACACGAGCACGGACGTGAACTGGGACACAGTCGTATGTCCCTATTTCGGATGTTCACATTGCCTAAGACACGGGCGTGTGTCTCAACCGTGTGAGTCACACGGCCGTGTGACGCTTACAATGTGAAATTTTCTATCTTTTTCAATAAAGTTCTAGATGATTCGAATTTAGTCCCGAATTGTTTCTAAAGTGTTTCTAAGGCCTCAAAGCTCGAATTAGGGACGATATGCACGTGTTTGAATGAATTATGTTATGATTTATGAAATGTTTAGAATTAAATGTTTAAAGTTAAAATTTACGGTAATACTCCATAACCCTATTCTGATGACAGATACGGGTTAGAAGTGTTATAAGGAATGTATTGAAAAGAGGAATCTAGCTGCAGGATTAAGAGTAGGGTTTCTTTAAGTTTTCAATGTTTGATTGTTTTTTTAGGATATGGGCTTAGGTAAACTTTAAGCTTTTAAATGGGTTCAGATTGGGCCTTATTTTTGTAGGGTAGTTTTTTCAGTTGTTCTTTTATTTTTTTTTGTTGAATAAAATATGCAAGCCATATTTTTATTAAAAAAAATATTTAGTAGGTTATCATTAAAATCTTGTAAACATATTATTTATATTCATTTAATATATTATCAATAAATATTTTGATGTATAATATTAAATATGATATATTATATTAAATATAATGTAATATTTTAAATACTTCGTTTTTTAATTAATAATATATTGTATTAGGAAAAAAATAAGTTTAATTTTATAAATTAAATATATTTATTTAATATAATGGTAATAATGTCATTTTATGTCTATTCCTAATTTATTCTTTATTTTCATTTTATTTGACCAAACTATTTAATACCTATTACATTTTTATTTCATTCCCATATAATAGCATTCCATTCGTATTATATCTTATTTTAACGAACCAAACATGTCGTTAATATTATTAAAAAGAAAAAATACCAATACATTTACAAAGTAAACAAATAGATATGGTTTTGTGGTTTAATTAATGTTTCTAACATTTGTTCACATGCCCTAACGTGACAATCGAAGGTTTTTCCCTCAAGTATTTTAGAGACCAGCTCTCTTCAATTTGCCATGTGCTTTGGTATGCCAGATTTGCATTAGATTAAGGACTATTCAATATTCATTTCCTTCCCATTATTATTATTATTTACAGCCACCTTATTAATTAATTAAATGGTCAATAAATAAATACTAATCATTTTATTTAATATAAATTTAATATTCGGTATTCGATATAAATTCTCAACTCTAAATTTTTAATAAAAAATATGAAATAAATCTTAAAAATTAAGACATAAATTCTAAGTTTAAAACTTGAAAAAAAACAATTATGTTTAAATAAATTTATTAATATTTTTTTATTTTTCTTAATTAAATTATCACATCATTAGATTCCTGCATAATTTCATTCACCAATTTTGGAAAACTAATGAACAGTGTTGGTTAATCATATGCTAACAATGATTAGAAGCCGTTATTTTTAGTTGAAAGTCTAACCAACCCTCTGACTTCTATTTTCCCAATGAATGTTATACACCTCAAATCTATTGCAACTTTGCTTCTTACCATGTGAAATGATTCTTTCTTACTATCATAAATATTAAATACATTATCTCTATTATCAATTTCTTTTTGGGTTAATTCACCAAACATCTCCAAACAATTATTCAGATTCTAAATTGGTCCTTAAACTTCAAATTTTAACTAATTAAGTCCTCAAAGTCTCAAAGTATATGAATTGTATCATTTATGTCATACTATCAACTTATGCTTTAAATGCCAATTTGGATATGATGCTAAACATTTTCAAAAACATATGATAAAAAATGAAAACATGTGTGAATATATATAACATAAATATATAACATGGACATGACATGTTAAAAAAACAAAGTCTCATTAAAATCTAAGAGTGCTATTCTTTTAACATGTCAAATTTAAATCGTTTTGTTGATGGGAGGTCAATCCTTTTTAGAGAAATCTTCACAGTATCATCCACCAAAATTTGGCGAATCCCTTAACATGTTTGGCATTGTCTCTAGTTAGGATTTTGTCTTCTGAAGAGGTAACAAATTCAATTGAGTGGGAGCACCTCGTAGGAATGGACCATGCATGACTCACGACTATTAACCAAATAATGTAAGCTTCTGCGCTTTGTAGTGTTTGAACCCATACCTTTATATGGCATTGTTAGGCATCTAGCTACCACTTGATCTAGCTAGTGACACTTTGAAAAGTTAGAAGAAGTCGGTCTCCCTTCAACATGTTCATATAGTAAATGCACAAATGTATATAATTGGATCGACAACGTTTTAAATATGCTCCACATGATCATATCTGGAATGACATTAAACGTCTAAGCTAATGGCAAGGCTGATGGAAGTACTTAATTGATACGATACTAATATTTTAATGACTCAATTAAAATATTTTGAAGTTTGGGACTATTTTAGAATTTGGACTATAGTTCAAGGACATCTTATGAGAATAACCCAAATCCCGCCCCCCACCCCCCTTCCCTTTCAAAATCTACCATTCAGTGCAAGGGTCTATATATATACTATTGACTTGTGATCTCCAATCAAAAGGCACTTCCAAAATCTATGGAGATGAGAAGCAAGTTTACACAAGGAACTTTCCTCCTCCTTTCTTCACTTGTTTCATTATCTTATTCATACTCCACCGACGAAGATTCTTCGCAACTTATGTCCAGACGCTTACTTAACCAAGCTTCTGACATGTCAATTCAACAGTATCTAATACCTCACAACATTATAAGAGAAGAGCGGCGGCTGCCTCCTCTCAAATGGAGCAAAAAGCTGGCAAAATTTGCTTCCTGGTGGGCACATAAGAGGCAAGCAGATTGTGCTTTGATCCATTCCAATAGCGATTACGGGGAGAATCTCTTCTGGGGCAGCGGCAAGGATTGGAAACCAGGCGATGCAGTGGCCGCGTGGGCGGAGGAGAAAGACTACTACGACCATAAAAAGAATACATGCACCAAAAATAAAGACTGCTTACATTATACTCAAATGATTTGGAAGGATAGCTTGAAGATTGGATGCGCCAAAGTTGTGTGCAGAAGCGGAGATACGTTGATCGCTTGTAACTATGATCCCCATGGTAATGTGATAGGCCAAAAGCCATTTTGATTTGAAATTTGTGCAAAGTGTGGCAGTGGTACATAGTATGAAGGTGTTAAATCGTTCTTAATTGCTTTCACTCTTAATATTCAGATGCTGTTCCATTTCCAACTGTTTTCGGTATATAAACTAGTATTTAACCCAATATGGTTGGCTTTGATGATGGTAGAGTAGACCAAGAAAGACAGAGGTGTATCACTCGTTTCGAATAGGGTTTACTCCTAATTTTTGTTGCCTCTAATCTCAATTCTGTCTTAAACCCCCCATTTTATTTAAATTACATATTATTATAATAGTTAAAATGTTATTTATATTATTTATAAAGCCCTTTACTTAAGTTGATGTCACCAATCAATATTTTAATATTCTTTCACATCTGAAATAAATTATATCATTTAAAAGTACTTTAGTCTTTTTATTTAAAAATAATAAAAAATTTGCATAAGTTTATGTCTATTGGGTTAGCAACACCTTAAATTTATCACTCAAAAAATCATGTTTTAAATACATAATTTCATATGCGTGAGGGTGTGATAATATTTCTAATAGCATTGTAAAAGTTTTAAAAAATTATAATTAAAATGAATAAAAGTAGTTATAAAATCGAAAGGGAGTTAGTTTGGTAAAATTTTAGGGATGGGCGGTTAATCCGTGGCCTCTAACATTTTAATTAAAAACTCATATGTTATTTTACCTTATTTATTTTATTAAAAAAATTATAAGAGTAAACCAAATAAAAACCTAACCACTAATAAGCTCGAGTTACTTTACCATCTCAATTAGATGCGAGGATCAGACCGAATCGAGTGCAAAATTTTAAGTTAATAAAGTTGCAAAATTCTATTTTATCATCAAAATTAATTTGAATTTTTTTCGAATCGAGTATAGAGAAATGAGATTCGAGTTGAGTCAAATAAATATGTTTGAGTTAAACTAAAAAAATTTAAATTGACCATACTGAAACCTTGTTAACAATATGACCAAAATTCCAAGTTAAAAACATAAATACCATATATATTTGAAAACTATTTTAAAATAAAATAAGGGAGAAGAAAACAAGATAATTAATCTGATAAACTTGATTTCATAATTCACTTTTTAAGCTTTCAAATTTATCATTTTAGAAATTTAAAAATATATATAATTTAGCCTTTTTATGTTTTTTTAAGATTTTTTTAGTAATTTTTAATTTTCTGAATATATATTTATAAAATTTTGAGAAATTTTTTTTATAATATTTTGAATTTTTGAAGATTATTTTCATCTCAATTAAATTCTAACTAAGTAGAGTGAAAGCTAGAGACAAAGAAAAGAATGAGTTAACATACTCCCAGAGCAAATACTAGAAATAAAGCCAAGTTGATCAAATCTTTAATTCTATATTGTTCATGGGTTCGGCAACTTGTGTTGAGATGGTGATTATTGACTTGCTATTGTTCACTGAGTATACCGGAGTCTAGCATTTATTGCGGATTGTCGTGTTATATTTACAATGATTTTGGTGTATTACCGGGGGCGGATGTAAGGCCTTCGAGCTTAGCACTTGGTGCCCAGGTGTGTTCTCAATTGTTTTGTCTCGTTTGAGTGTTTTGGTGTGTTCTGGATGGTTAACCGCGTATCCAAATCCGTTTATATAGTTCATCGGGTAGGTTTTCAATGGTTATATGATTCGTTACTTAATTTTATAAATGTTTACATGATCTTCTAAATGTATAAAATGAGAATTTGCATTGATTGATTTAGAATAATTGATTAGGTTATATAATGTGTGTATAAACATAAAGATTCACCTGTTGAATGGTTGTGAATGACAGGATTATTGTCTATTAACTATTATTGTGCGTTTGATATGTTAATACAGTAAGTTTTATCGATTCAATCGTTGAACTTACAAAGCTCTATTGAAGCTTAATTGTGTCATTTTTCCTATTTCTTTGTAGATAACGTTTTGTGGAATCGGACGATCGGATCAACTTGAAGATCATACTATCTAGATACATTTTGGTAGGTTTTGATATGTTTATTTTTGGGTTCTATGACATGTAATAGTTGTGTTTGTATATGTTTTAAATATTTATTTCATGTGTTACTTATAAGTTTGATGTAAAAATGTTTAAGCTTGGTAATAGCTTGCGGTTGTATGTGTCTTTAGTTTTAGTATGAATATGTTCATATAAAGTTATTTTGGTCATTTGATATAAATATTAGGGAACTATTTGAATCGTGGTAAGAATGAATGTGATTGAATAGGAAGAAATGGTAAGTTTGGCATGAGTTTTATGTATGGACTTAAGAGCTTGAATGCAATTTTGTTTAGTGTGATACATGATTTGAGTTTGATAAGTGAATTGTGATGTCAATGAGAACACATTGGTTAGGCACCTAAGCTATATGTTTTGGTATATTTTAAGCTTGTTTGAATATGTTTTAAAGGTATGAATATGGTTGGTTTTGAGTTAGCTTGGTCCTTAAGGTTTGGATGGAAGTTTGCCTTGTTTTGTACGCTTTTTAAGGTGCACACGACCTAGGACACGGGCTGCCATACAGTTGTGTGCCACACATGGTCTCACTACACGGCCGTGTGTTCTTAATTTTTAGGTGCAGGTTTGTCCACACGGTCACAGAGAGTTACACGGCCTAGCGACACGGCCGTGTGACCTCATTTTGAATAATCACATGGTTTGGGACACGGCTTATGACACGACCGTGTGACCCTTACTTCGCATTGTACACAATTTGTCCATATGGTCATGTTCTTAAGCCATACAGTCTGGGCTTTGTCACACGGCCGTGTGACCCCTATTTCCAAATTTTTTAAATTTTTCTAAAATTTTTTGTTTTGTTTCAAATTAATCCTTGATTGTTCCCAAATTATTTTAAGGCCCCGTAAGCTCGATTTAAGGCTTAAAAGTGCATATATGCTATGCTTAATGTTTGGATTGAATATTAATATTTAAATTAATATTTGAATGGTTTTGCGATGTCATTTGATTGAATGTGTGCCGTAATACTTCGTAACTCTAATCTGATAACGGAGACGGGTTAGGGGTGTTACATTGAGAATGAGCCAAATAAAATATCTAACCCACTGAGGGCCTTGAAACTTCCAGGGGAGCTGCTAAATGACATTCTTTGGATTCTAAGACCCTTCCTTGAATTTCCAGAAAGTGCTCTTGATTGAAATGGATCCATTTGAGGATCTAGCCTCAGTGATCCTATTCAGACCGGCTTCCAGCTAAAGTGGAGGGATACCCATAATGTGTTTAACCACATACTCTGCCACCCATAAGAAAAATAAATCAATATTTTAAAACCCATCTTTCGTAACCATTTCACTAAGCACAGTCTCTCTCTCCATATTTGAAAAAGGGGGAATATGATTAATCAGAGGTCTAAAATTTGGGATCCAAGGATCGTGCCAACAATTGACCAAATTACCATCCCTGACAGACTATAAAAGATTCTCTTTGACAAGTGGCCAAACTTTAGAGAGATTTATCCATAGAAAAGAACATCACCCCTTATTTAAGGATTCAGGTAATCTAGTAGAGACTCTATATTTTGATTTGAGAACCTAAACTCATAAAGCCTCCAAGTTTCATCAAGAAGGACGTATTCTGGTCTTCCAAATGTCTAAAACCAAGGCCCCCACGAGATCTAGGTTGACAAATAGTCTCCTTACTGACAAGCGTCATCTTCTTTTCCCCTATCGATGCCCTCATATGAACTGTATAACTAGTTGTTCGATCTCTTGACAAATCCTTTAGGGATCTTCATTGATTGTATGAAGTAGCTTGGTATTGTTAACAAAACTAACTAAGCCAAGGTTGTTATACTAGCTAAGGATAATTTTCTAGCCTCCCAACTTTGTAATTTGTTACGAACCCGATCAACAACGAACCTCAAAGTACTATTGGTCACTTTCTCATGAAGGAGAGGGATTCCCAGATAAGAACTAAGATTTTGTAACCTGTTGAATCCCAACATGCTACTAAGGAGTTTCCTAATCTCTTCACTAACTCCTTTAGAGAAGAAAATATTATATTTCCTTACATTCACCCGATGACCGAAAAAACTACAAAAATCCTTTAGGATTCCACTCAGCAACCTAACTTGATTCTCATCCATTTTCCTAAAAATGATAAGGTCATTTGCAAACACCAAATGAGAGATAGCTGGACCTGAATGACTAAGGTGGATAGGTTGCCACCGACCACGTTATATTCTCAAATGAATGTTTTGGCCAAGCCACTCCATACACATAACGAATAAGTACAGTGATAAAGGGCACCCCTGCCGAATACCCCTGGCTGTTTGAATTTCAAAAACGACACTCCATTCTAGAGAGTCTGCATAGTAGAACTAGATATAGCAGATATAATAACATTATTTAAGAGATCAGGAATATATATGGCTTTAAAAGAAGCTTCAATAAATTCCTAGTGAATCTAATCATAAGCCTTCTTAATATTGATCTTCACAGCCTTCCATTTCCTACTCTTTTGCTTGCTTCTCATAGAGTGGATGACTTCTTATGCAATAATGATATTGTAAGAAATGTTGCATTCTACTATGAACCTGACTTGTTCTTGTACAATAACCTTTGGAAAAACCACCTTAAAGCGATTGACAATAACCTGTTGGGAAAAACAAGTTTGGAAAACACAGCAGAAAATAAATTTAGGGAAAAACTAGAGTTTTAATTTTTTTTCCAAAACAAGATCTTGATTGTGATATTAAAGTAATAAACACTTGATTAAAATTGCACCTTTCCAATTAGTCTAGGATGAGCATTTTGATCGAGTAGTCTTCTCCACTATCTTCAAGCTCACGTTTTCCGAGTGTGGGATCGCTTCAAATCAGAAAATTTTTCACAAAAATTACCAGTGGGGTAATTTTGTAATTTCTCTAAACTTTTGGGTCAAGTTGTAAGTCAGAAAAATATCTCTAGAAATTCTCTGGAATAATCTCTTCAGAGAATTTTCTCTCTACAACTTTCTCTTGAATTCAAGTGTGTGTAAATAATGACCCAAGACTCTATTTATATAGGGAGAGTTTAGAGAGTTCAATTATGATTAAACTTAATCACTTTAATATTAAAATTAATCTAATTTTTATCAAGATAAATATTAGATTAATTTTAATATTAAATCTTATTAAAATAATAGAATTTTTATCTACAAGATAAACATTCAATTAAATTTAATATTAAGATAATCACTTTAATATTAAATTAATAAAATACTATTAAGATAAGTATTCAATTAAATTTAATGTTAAACTATTAAAATAATATTATGTTTGGAATAACTAATCTAAAATCAAATTCTCTAGTAGAGTCCCGATAAGAGTGTAACTCTTCCACTACTCAACCACCGATAACCAACCATCGTCATCATAGCCACCAACACTGCCGTGTCCAGTGATGCAAATGCGACACCCTTACTACACCCCGAGCCAGTTGACTGCTGTCGGTTCGGTTAAGGTAAATAACGACCCAACCAATTCAGTCTAGCCATCGGTTGAACCGTCGGCTCAATTTCACATATTAGGCCCAGTTCGACCAGTTTTTGGGTCTTAGTCTCAGTTTTGGGCACCTGGGCCCAACTTACAATCTCAGGTCCAATTTTCAAGATCAATTACCTATTGGCCGTAATTATCTAACTTGAAAATTAACTTCCAAAAATATTATATTAATTTTAATTGATTTGATTAATTTAATTTTACTTTATCAAAATTAAATTTTCGAATCACTTAGATTTTCCAAATTAATTTTTCAAGAAAATTATTTAATCAAATTCTCTAGTTTAACAATTCTTACGAGCTCCTAATTTAATTTCACATCGAATAAGTTGACTCAATTAAATTATTCTCAAAGTCGTAGAATTTTCTTCTGATTCAAATGTAGTCCGATCGAGCTTTTGTTGAGCTAATGGAGGGGCCAATCAGACATATACAATTAGGCTCTAGTGATTGCAATTATATCTAGAAACATCATTTCGATAATTCATAATTACTTAATCATGGAGTCAGTCCACAAGAAGTACCATGGTTGAAAATTCATTATTGTATACTCTTTACAAAAGTAATTCATTCAACTACTTTATCCAATGACCTCGTCATGTGTGTGTTACCCTTATATGATATCATTGATTCTTTTGAGTTAAATTCGTTCACTCAATACAATCCTATTTTATCTCATTGTCACCATTGTGTTTTCTTAATGATTAATATGATCACTATCAACAAATAACTGTGATAAACTACTCGTTCGAGAACAAGCAACCCTTGGTCACGTTTCATATTTATCAATCCACACAATGCCAATGAGAGGATATCATTAACTCTTTAATTGAGCTATGAATTCCACCGTTGCTAGTAAAGCCATGTCATACACAAGTCATGTACCCAACATACTGACTATAGGCTCGATCATCTTTAGAGCATAAGCCTCCACTTATATCAATGCACATGAGTTGCATACGCATGGTCAATGATTAACTCAAAATTTTGGTAAATCACACCATAGATGTTACAAGTAAATTAATTCACAAACGAATTTAGAATTAATTCATCTTGGGTCCAGTCCAATGTATCATTCTACCAATGAATACATCTATGTCTCTACTCGTGGAGTCAACTGCTCCGATAGCCAAGACTAGCCATCTCCCCAATTGGAATTGTAGACGGCATAATAATCCCTTTTAGTATTTGAATCAAATTCTGTTATGGGATTACAGACTCATTTAGATTATCTACTGAAGTAAGTTGTCTTTCTCGCAATGTAAACGTTCTTTACAATGTCACTTATCTTTAGTTTGAACTTTAGACAATCAATGAGCTAATATTTGCCTGTCACAATTTCGCGATGCATGCAAAATATAAAAGACATAATCGTGAAATGTGAAATTAACTTTATTTATTTATTCATCGTTTAAATAAATAGAAAACATTTACATGTTTACTACAATATAGGCACATTTCCCAACAATCTCCCACTTGCCCTAGTGAAGTAAATGCGTCATGTTTTGCATTCCCAGATCCTTAACGTGTTTGTTAAATCTCCTAATTACAAGAGTATTAATAAACAAATCCACAAGGTTATTTTCAGAAGCTACTTTCATCACATTCACAATTCATTCGGCTACTTCCTTTCGTACCAAGTAATATTTTCGATCAATTTGTTTCGTCCTCTTGTGACTTCTCATTTTCTTGGTATTTTCTATTGCAGCACTATTATCACAATACAGTGTTATAGCTTTTTCCATACCAGGAATAACTTCAAGTTCAGTTAAGAACTTTCGAAGCCATATTGCTTTTTTTTTTGCCTCAGAAGCAGCCATATACTTGGCCTCAATAGTAGAGTCACCAGTACAAGTTTTTTTTACACTTCTCCATACTATGGCTCCACGACCTAGAACGAATACATTTTTTGATGTCGATTTCCTTGAATCTTTATAGCTTTGGAAGTCTTAGTCTGTGTATCCAATAAGAGTAAGGTCCTCCCAAGAATATAGAAACATATAATCCCTGGTTCTTTTAAGATACCTTAATATATGTTTTATAGCTTGCCAATGCCTTAGACCTGGACTCGCATGATATCGACTAACCATTCCTACTGTGAAAAGATATCTGAACGTGTGTAAAGCATCGCATATATAAGGCTTCGACCTACCAAAACATATGGAATTTTACTCATTTGCTCTTTTTCTTCCACTGTCTTAAGACAATCATTTAAATAAAAATGAAATCTTGATGCGGTTAGCTGAACGCTTGGCTTTGCATCGGACATTGCAAAACGTTCTAGTACCTTATCGATGTATGAAGCTTAAGATAGAGCTATCATTTTATTCTTTCGATCTCTAAGGATTCGAATTTCAAGAATATAACTAGTTACACCTAAGTCTTTCATGCTAAACTATTAAGCTATCCATAGTTTAACCGATGATAATTCTCCTACATCTTTTTCGATAAGTAGAATATCATCGACATACAAAATAAGGAATACCATCTTTTTGTCTTTTATACGCTTATAAACCTAAGGTTCATCAACATTTTTCTCAAATCCAAAAGTCTTTATCGTTTGATTAAATCTTTTATTCCATGAGTGGGGCGCCTACTTAAGTCCATAAATGGATCTTAGCAGTTTGCAAACTTTTTTCTCATTTCCTTTAACAACATAGCCATTGGGGTAGCCATGTAAATAGTCTCATCAAGATAGTCATTCAAGAATTTTGTCTTGACATCCATTTGCCAGATCTCATAATCAATAGCAGTGACAATGGATAAGAGTATGCGGATAGACTTGAGCATGGCTACTGGAGAAAAGGTCTCATCGTAATCGATTCATTCTTTTTGTTTGTAGCCTTTCCCTACAAGTCTATTTTTGTGTGTTTCCACATTCTCTTCCATATTTCTCTTCTTCTTGTAGATCCACTTACACCCTATGGGTTTAATCTCAACCGGTAAGTCTACAAGTTCCTACATAGTTTTGGATTTTATAGAATCTATCTTGATATTCATGGCCTATTTCTAGAGCTTGGAATCAACGTCTTACATAACCTCCTCGTAAGTGAATGGATCATCATCCTCATTATTGACTTCCGTATTATAAATACTACCATCATAGATGAAGAAGTCTGGTTTCTTAGAACTCTCCCACTAGGACGGATTCTCCTATGATGTTGATCATTTGCAGGTTAATCTACAACTTATAGCGAGAATTGAACTTGGTGATTATTCTACCTCTCCCAAAAGTTCCTCAAATACCACTTTACTTCAAGGCTTAAATTTATCCATATAGCTTTCCTCGAGAAAAGTAGCATGAGTAGAAAATTTAATTGTATTATCTTTTGGGTTGTAGAATAATCCTTCCTTTGTTCCTCTTGGATATCCTACAAACATGCACAATTCTATCCGTGCCTCCAACTTCTTTGCATCATTATCCAAAACATGTGCTGGACAACTTCATATTCTAAAGTGGTTTAGAGCGGGTTTCTTTCCATACCACAGTTCATAAGGTGTCTTACAAGAACACTTGGTTGGCACATCGTTCAAATAATAGCAAGCCATTTGTATCACATCTCCCTAGAAGGAAGTAAGAAGTTGTGAATAACTTAACATTGAATGAACCATATCAAGTAAGGTTCTATTCCTTCTCCCAGCTACGCCTGTTTGGTGTGGAGTGCCCGGTATAGTCAATTGGGATAAAATCTCATTCTCTATGAGGTATTCTAAGAACTCATCAGAAAATATTCCCCACCTCGGTCAGACCGAATATTCTTTATGGATAAACCTAATAGTTTTTCCATTTCTGCATGAAACTCTTGAACTTTATCAAAGGTTTCACTTTTTCAGTGCATTAGATACACATATCCATATCGACAATAGTTGTAAAGTTTGGTTCCAAAGGTTTCACTTTTTCACTTTTTCACTTTTTCATTACTTCTTCGGGCACTGATGCTCATGGGACCACGTACATCAGTATGCACAAGTTCTAAAGGTTGGTTGGCCCTTGTACCTTTCGCATTAAAATACCTCTTAGTCATTTTACCTTCCAAGCAAAATTCACATTGTGGAAGACTAACTTCCTTAAGCATACTTAAGGGACCATCTTTCACGAGTCTAGTGATTCTTTCTTGGTTAATATGACCAAGTCTTAAATGTCATAGGTACCTTTCATTAGAGTGAGAAGTTTTAAGCTTTTTGTTCACTATTTTAGTTTGAAGCATTGAGTAGTTATTTGGTTTGATAAAGTAGAGATTGTTTTCCATCCATCCATTACAGATTAGAGAACAATTTTTGTGAATAGCAATCCCTTTATTAAATGTCATGGTATAACCGTTATAAAATAAACATGCTACAGAAATTAAATTTCTCTTAAAATGAGGTACATAAAACACGTTTTTTAAAATAATCTTTCTAAAATTATCAAAGTGTAAAATAACTTCTCCCACTATTTCGACTGAAACATAGCTCTCATATCCGGTCCGCAACGAGAGGCTCCTATCTTGCAGACTTCTCGATTCGCTGAACCCTTGTAAAGAACCACACAATGGTTAGTGGCTACAGAATCAATAACCCCGTTGTCAATTGATTCTTCCACTAAGCAAGCTTCAACCATAAAGAGTTTTATACTTTTTCCCTTTTTGGTTAGGTAATCCAAATACTCATTATAGTATGATTTGAAATGTATTTTCCTACTACAGAAGAAACATTTGATCTTTTGAGGATCTTTTGACTTTTTCTTCCTATCCACACGAGATGGAACCGAAGACTTGGTCGGCTTTTTCTGTAACGCCCAGAATAATTTAAGTCTATTTTTTTGAAATCTGACACAAGTGTGTATCTGCTTTAGTGGTTAAGTGTTTTGGGTGTGTGTATGAAGTTTTGGGTTCAAGTCCCTCATTTGGAAAATTTTGGTTATATTTTTATTCTAGCCTTATCCTTAGTGGGTTGGGTTATATTTTATCTTTAGTAAACCCATATCAGGATGAGCTTGCCGGTTCGAGTGGTAAAGGGTTGCTGTGCTGGAGGTCCTGTGTTCGAATCCCTACAAGAGCGAAGGTGTTAATTTTTATTTCGGTTGGCTGAGAGAGTTTGAGTTGGTTGGGTTGATAGTAGATGTAGTGGGATTGTAATCAAATTGGTTATTTTATTTTATTTTATTTTTTCAAAATTTTTCTCTATTCCTAAAAATATGACGTCGATTTTGTTTTGCTTTTCTCTACATTCTCGTTCTTCTCTTCTTTTTACTACCTCTTTCTATTTTTTTTACAAATTGTCATCAAATCTTTGCGTCTTGGTTTTTCGATTTCCTTCTTTTGTTTCAGTAAGTGGGAGTTTAGTATTTCTGTAGCTTTTGATTTCCAAATTATCGGTTAGAACTTTACCTTCTGGTTTGGCGAGATGGTGAGTAGCTAAGGGATTTAATCGCTATGAATATGTGTTGCATAGAAGAAGACCGTGAACCAGCGAATTGCACTCCAATAGGTTAGTACTAATTAGCAATGGTTTGTTGACGAATGTGTTAATCAATCTTCTAAATCGATGTTGGTTGTTCGGTTTTTAGGTTTCAGAAGGCTTGAGATTGTTTTTGCATCAAAATCGTATCAGGTGTGTACCCAAAACATAAAAAATTGAGGTTCAGTGAAAGCCGAAAAAGGGCACTGTCGACACCATACGGACGTGTGCCCAACCATGTGGCTGGCGGTTTGCAAGACACAACCGTGTGATGGTGTGAGTGTAGCCGTATGGGCCACATGAGTATGTGGGTTTTGGGCCAGGCCGTTTGGGCCACATGGGCAAGGCCAGTTTAGGCATGTGAGTCCATACAGCTAAGCCACACTAGCATGTGGGCCCACACGGGCATGTGTGCCCATAGTTTTGAAATTATCCTAGGGTCGTACGGGTTGTTTCGCTCGACTGTGGGCCTACCGTAGGGTCAGTAAGGGCTAACCAAACCCTAAATTATGTGATCTGGTATTTTGATAGTATGCTCTGAGTAGGACACTGATATGTGTATCTGATTGTTCTGGTTATGTATATATGTTATCTGTATACGAGCATGTTAAGCATGATATTTCTGTATCTATCTTCTATATCTATGATTGGGGTAGGAATTGTATATATGAAAGAAGTGATCTGTAGGGCGACTCTTCGCCTATATTCTGGCAGCTTGACTACATATTATCTGTTATGTGTCGTATCGACACTATATGGTGTGTAGGGATGGGTGGGTGTTTTTAACCCCACATAGTATGATAGGATGGTCGGAGATGGTGTGTAGAGGATGGGGGTAGAATTTTGTATATTTGTTCTGCTTATCTGATTTTGGTATCTGTATCTGTAATAGACTTAAGACCGAATTTGTATCTGACTGTATATAAGATTTCTATGTATATTGCATGTCAACTTCTGGTGGGTTACACACTGAGTTTACGAAAACTGACATCTGTTTGTTCGTTCTATACAGGTAATCCACAAACTTGGGTGGATCGGTGCGATGGAGTCTCACAGTGACCACATATTCGTGAACTATTTTAATTTATTATTTTTATTTAAAATAAGGATTATTTCTAAGAGTTTTGTAGTTATTCGACTCTTCAGACTGTTTGATTTTATTTTGGTTTTGGATGTGTTTTTAACTCTTTAATTGCATCGTTTGACTAGAATCACGATTTTACGATAAAAAGGTTTTTCTGAAAATGCAAACTGGATTTCCAAAATATAATGGTTTTTAAGGCTTTCGTTGTAAATTATGTTTTGGTAAATGAGTTAATTAAATAATGCTTTCAGTAATAGTTATATAAATGAACATGGGTTATAAAATTTGGATGATTTATCGGAACATCATACAAAGTTTTATCGAAGTAACACTGATTTCAAAATCCCTCTATATAACACTCTCGGATTCAGCCATAACTTTTAGGCTGGGTTTGGGGTGTTACATTTAGTGGTATCAGAGCTAGGTTGTAAACATCGGGCTATGAATTTTTTTGGTTCCAAACTTGTTTTTAAAAAAAAAACTGGTTTTCAAATTATTTGGATAATGTTGAGTAAGTATGTGGTACACCGAGTCTCTGACACTAATCCTATAAGTATTTCTGAACTTAGATAAAACTTTCTTAAATCACTATAGTTAGTACTTTCTAAAACTATACTGAGTTAGTTAGAGATTGAAACCTCTGAAATACTTCTGAACTTCTGATAAATTAAGCATAAAATATCTATTAATAAACACTGGAACTGATGCATAAAAGTTTATAATGTAGATAAATTTAAATTACGATAAGTGTTCGTGGAACTCACGATCGTGGTATTCGTGGGCGCGGCGAGCGCTGTAGGGGGCTCGAGATGAGTCTTACTCTCTGGGTAGTATGTCAAATTTAGATACGAGTGAGACACGGGTTTCACCTGCTACTGAGACTGGGTCTCAAAGTCGCTCGGCTGGGGATGACGCACTGTCCCAAGCTATGTTGAGAGTGTTGGACAGGATCACTGGACCTCATTCTGGATCTGGGGGTCGTAGTTCGATAATTGAACGACTCTGGTCCAATAGAGCTGAGCTGTTTAGGGGTGTCACTGAAGTTGCCCCTACTGTGGCCGAGTATTGGTTGGAGGCCACCGAAAGGATTATGAACAACATCGACTATACTCCTAAGCATAAATTAAAGGGAGCAGTCTCTTTGCTTCGCGATGAGGCTTATTAGTGGTGGCTGTCAGTTGAAGAGGGTACTCAATCAGATCGTCTGAACTGGGATTATTTTAAGACTACCTTCTAAGGGAAGTATGTCGGCACGAGCTATGTTGATGCTCGTATGCGTGAGTTTATGAATCTCACGCAAGGTGATAAATCTATGGTCGAGTATGAGGCTAAGTTTCTGAGGTTTAGCCGCTACGCTCGAGGCATGATGGCATCTGAGTATGAGAAATGTATTCGTTTTGAGGACAGATTGAGGGTTCTGATTGCTCCACAGAGGGAGAGAGAGTTTGTAGTTCTTGTGGATAAGGCGAAGATCGCCAAGGAGGTTAAGCGCTTGGAGCACCAGAATAGAGACTGAGAGAGAGGTAAGAATAAGAGGGATTCAGAGCCCTTTAGTTCTGTTTAGAGGCCTAAGAAACGTGCTAGACCTGATGGGCCTGTTAGGGTGGAGGTTCTTGTTTCTCCTACTAGGATTCAGTCTTACGGTGACTATGGTAGGTGCCATCCGAGCGAGTGTTGGAGGAGATTAGGGGCATGTCTACGGTGTGGGTCTTTGGAGCATCGAATTAGAGTTTGTCCACATCGTGCTAATCCGATGGAAACTTCATGACTAAGTTCTATTCAGCCTAAGAGGGCAGTACAGCAGCCACCTAGGGGCCGTGGACCCGCTAGGGGAGGTAATGGTATGGGCCGAGGATAGAGAGCACCGGGCAGAGGTTCTAATCAGTCTGAGGTGAGGTAGCTTGTACTGGTTTATGCTACTCGACACTGGGAGGACAGAATCACCCCTGATATGATCACGGGTACGTTCTTTATTTTTTATGTTCCCTATACTGCTTGATAGACATAGGTTTTACACACTCATATGTAGCTAGTACTGTTTTCGAGAACTTGAGGATTCCTATTGATTGTACTTCTGGTGAGATTACTGCACTGAGCCCGTTGGGGCAATCTATTCGGGTTAGTAGATTATATAGAAATGTTCCATTAGAGGTATAAGAGGTTGTGTTTCTGAAAATTTTGATAGAGCTGCCGTTTGGGGAGTTGAGCATCGAGTTAGCTTGTATTGTACGACTAAGAGGGTCGTTCTGAAGACCGAGGATGATAAGGAGGGGGATGTGATTGGCAAGCGTCGAGATTAATTGTCTAATGTAATCTCCGCTCTTGTGGCTTAAAAATTGGTTTGAAAAGGGTGTGAGGCGTATTTGGCTTACGTTAGTGTTTTAGTTTGTTGGGACTCTTCCGTTAGGAATATCAGAAGAATGAGATAATTTTTGGATTTTTCCCTAAGGATTTACTTGGTTTACCTCCAAATCAGGAAGTTGAGTTCGACACTGAGCTCCTATAGGGTATAGCTCTGGTGTCCATCGCTCCTTATTGAATGGCACCGAAGGAGCTTATAGAGCTTAAGGGTCAACTTCAAGAGCTCTTGGATCGTGGTTTCATCTGTCCTACTGTGTCTCCGTAGGAGGCACCAGTTCTGTTTCTGAAGAAAAATGATGGTACCATGAGGATGTGCATTGACTACCGGCACTTGAATAAACTGACTATGAAGAAGAAGTATCCACTTTCGAGGATCGACGATTTGTTTGATTAGTTTCGAGGGGCTTCAGTGCTCTCAAAAATAAATATCTGATCTGGGTATCATCAGCTTAGAGTTAAGGAATTTTATATTCATAAAACGGTATTTAGGACTCGTTAGGGGCACTATGAGTTCCTAGTTATGCCATTTGGTCTGACGAATGCTCCGGCTGTATTTATGGATCTGATGAACCGAGTTTTTCAGTTGTCTTTGGATCAGTTCATCGTGGTCTTCATCGATGATATTTTGGTTTACTCTAAGATTGAGGATGAGCATGATAAGCATATTAGAGTGGTGCTTCAAATACTCTGAGAGAAACAAGTTTACGCTAAGTTGATCAAGCATGAGTTTTGGTTGCGAGAGGTAACTTTTTTAGGGTACGTGGTTTTTGCTGAGGGGACCTGAGTTCATCCTAGGAAGATTAAAGCCGTGTTTGATTGGAAGCAGCTTAATAACGTATTTGAGATCCGCAGTTTTCTGGGTCTTGCAGGTTATTATCGACGGTTTGTTGAAGGGATTTCACTGATTGCGGCTCATTTGACTAAGCTTCTACACAAGAGTATTCCTTTTGTCTTGATTGAGGCGCAACAATCAAGCTTTGAGAAGCTCAAGTCTGTTCTGACTTAGGCTCTTGTTCTGATATAGCCTGAATCTAGTAAGGAGTTTGTAGTGTATAATGATGCATCACATGTCGGTTTGGGATGTGTACTAATGCAAGATGGTAGGGTTGTGGCTTATGCGTCCCGTCAGCTTAAGTCACACGAGGGGATTTATCCGACACATGATCTTCAATTAGCTACTGTGGTATTTGCGTTAAAGATCTAGAGGCACTATCTGTATGGTTAGAGGTGTATCATCTACACTGATCACAATAGTCTCAAGTACCTCCTTACTTAGAAGGAGTTGAATCTTAGGCAACACCGATGGATTGAGTTGCTCAAAGATTATGTGTTAGCAGTATCCTTATCTGTTTGGATCAAGTAAATTTCAAGGCTGAAATTTCTTTTATGGGGTAGAGTTGTAATGCCCTGAATAATTTAAGTTTGTTTTTATGAAATTTGACACAAGTGTGTATCTGCTTCAGTGGTTAAGTGTTTTGGGTGTGTGTATGAGGTCTTCGGTTCAAGTCCCTCATTTGGAAAATTTTGGTTATTTTTTTATTCTAGCATTATCCTTGGTGGGTTGGGCTATATTTTATCTTTAGTAAACTCATATCAAAATGAGCCTGCTGGTTCGAGTGGTAAGGGGCAAGATGGTGAGTAGGGGATTTAATCTCTGTGAATATGTGTTGCATAGAAGAAGACCGTGAAGTAGCAAATTGCAGTCCAACGGCTTAGTACGCGTTAGTGGTGGTTTGTGGTCAGTGGTAAGCTAGTTTCGCGTTGGATTTTTGTTGACGAATGAGTTAATCAATCTTCTAAATCGAAGTTGGGTATTTTGTTTTTAGGTTTCGGAAGGCTTGAGATTGTTTTCACATCAAAATCGTACTAGGTGTGTACCCAAAACATGAAAAATCAAGGTTTGACGAAAGCCGAAAAAGAACATTGTCGACGCCACACGGACGTGTGCCTGGCGTGTGGTTGGCCGTGTGCGAGACACGACCGTGTGATGGTGGGCTAGGCCAAGTAGGGCGTATGGGCCACATAGGCAAGGCCAGTTTAGGTGTGTAGGCCACATGAGCGTGTGGGCTCACACGAGCATGTAAGCCCATAGTTCTAAAATTATCCTAGGGTTGCACGGGTCATTCCAATTGACTGTGGGCCTACTGTAGGATTGGTAAGGGCTAGCCAAACCTTAAATTATTTGATCTGATATTCTGATAGTCTTCTCTGAATAGGACACCGATATGTGTATCTGAATATTCTGGTTATGTATATATGTTATCTGTATATGAGCATGTTAAGCATGATATTTCTGTATCTATATTATGTATCTATGATTGAGGACTTGATGTGTCAGTAGTATCCTCATCTGTTTGGATCAAGTAAATTTCAAGGATGAAATTTCTTTTATGGGGTAGAGTTGTAATGCCCTGAATAATTTAAGTTTGTTTTTATGAAATTTGACACAAGTGTGTATCTGCTTCAGTGGTTAAGTGTTTTGGGTGTGTGTATGAGGTCTTCGGTTCAAGTCCCTCATTTGGAAAATTTTGGTTATTTTTTTTATTCTAGCCTTATCCTTGGTGGGTTGGGCTATATTTTATCTTTAGTAAACTCATATCAAAATGAGCCTGCTGGTTCGAGTGGTAAGGGGCGAGATGGTGAGTAGGGGATTTAATCTCTGTGAATATGTGTTGCGTAGAAGAAGACCGTGAAGTAGCAAATTGCAGCCCAACGGCTTAGTACGCGTTAGTGGTGGTTTGTGGTCAGTGGTAAGCTAGTTTCGCGTTGGATTTTTGTTGACGAATGAGTTAATCAATCTTCTAAATCGAAGTTGGGTATTTTGTTTTTAGGTTTCGGAAGGCTTGGGATTGTTTTCACATCAAAATCGTACTAGGTGTGTACCCAAAACACGAAAAATCAAGGTTTGACGAAAGCCGAAAAAGAGCATTGTCGACGCCACACGGACGTGTGCCCGGCCGTGTGGTTGGCCGTGTGCGAGACACGACCGTGTGATGGTGGGCTAGGCCAAGTAGGGCGTATGGGCCACATAGGCAAGGCCAGTTTAGGTGTGTAGGCCACATGAGCGTGTGGGCTCACACGAGCATGTGAGCCTATAGTTCTAAAATTATCCTAGGGTTGCACGGTTCATTCCGATCGACTGTGGGCCTACTGTAGGATTGGTAAGGGCTAGCCAAACCTTAAATTATGTGATCTGATATTCTGATAGTCTTCTCTGAGTAGGACACTGATATGTGTATCTGACTATTCTGGTTATGTATATATGTTATCTGTATATGAGCATGTTAAGCATGATATTTCTGTATCTGTATTATGTATCTATGATTGGGGTGAGAATTGTATATGTAGAGGAAGTGACCTGTATGGCGACTCTTGGCCTATATTATGGAAGCTTGACTGCATATTATCTGTTATGTGTCGTATCAACACTATATGGTGTGTAGGGATGGGTGAGTGTTTTTAACCCCACATGGTGTGATGGGATGGTCGAAGATGGTGTGTTGAGGATGGAGGTAGGATTCTGTATATCTGTTATGCTTATTTGATTTTGCTATCTGTATTTGTAATGGACTTAAATCCGAATTTGTATCTGACTGTATATAAGATTTCTGTGTATATTGCATGTCTACTTCTGTTGGGTTGCACATTGAGTTTACAAAAACTCACATCTATTTATTCGTTCTATACATGTAATCCACAGACTTAGGCAGATCGGTACGACGGAGTCTCATAGTGACCACACGTTCTTGAACTGTTTTAATTTATGGTTTTTATTTAAATTAAGAATTATTTCTGAGAGTTTTGTAATTATTGGACTCTCTGGACTATTTGATTTTATTTTGGTTTTGCATGCGTTTCTAACTCTTTAATTGTGTCATTTGACTAGAATCACGGTTTTGCGAAAACAAAGGTTTTTTTGAAAATACAAACTAGATTTCTAAAATATAACGGTTTTTAAGGCTTGCGCTGTAAATTATGTTTTGGCAAATGAGTTAATTAAATAACCCTTTAAGTAATAGTTATATAAATGAACATAGGTTATAAAACTTGGATGATTTATCAGACCACCATACAAAGTTTTATCGAAGTAACACTGATTTCAAAATCCCTCTTTGTAACACTCTCAGATTCGGCCATAACATCTAGGTCGGGTTTTGGCTGTTACATCTTCTCTCCTTTAGATTTTTGTTTCCCTTTAGAGGATTAGGGGTCCACAGCTAAGTTTGCCTCAGGTTTCTCTTGAACTGGCTTACCACCATTCAGCATCAACTCATAGGATTTTAATTCCTTCATGAGCTAAGTCAAGGTAAGCGCATTCTTCCCCAAGTTGTAAGCGGCCCTAAAACCAACAAACTCCTTGGTTAAGGATTTGAACACTATTTCAATTGGATTGTTCACGTCTAGTTCAGCCCCATTGTCCTCTGCTTCTGCAAAGAATCCCATAAGCTTAAGCACATGTTCTTTGACTGGAGTGTCGGTTGTCTATTCAGAATTTATCAAATTTATAATAGCGGATTTTTGAGCCAATGTAACTTTGCCTCTAAGAAAATCCTCCAAATTTGTCATGATCTCTTTGGCAGTACGAAAAATCTCGTGTTGCTTTTGCAACACACTACTCAGAATCTCTCCAGCGATTTCTCGCTTTAGGCTAAGCTTCAAGAGGGCACGTTTCGCCAAGAACGAACTTGTGTTTCTCACAGTTGAGAACTATCAGCAAGTTTCATTTCCATTCTCGAAAGTTATCCTCATTTAATTTATTCTCAGTAAGACTGCTAATAAGAGGAGTATGAGACATATTTGAACTGGAAAAAATAAAGAATTCATTAATTACTATTTTTTATTAAGCAAATATTTTTCATTTTAGCAACATATCAAGAATGCAGTATGATTCATGCGTCTTGTATTAAAACCTTGATTTTTTTTTCTGTTGCTACGATCTTTCTCACACCCATCAACCATGTTGCCTTGGGGTCCTATGATTAACTAGCAAGAACATTGATTACATGTAATTAGTACGTGAATCTTAATCCTTAAGACTCCACACGAACTAATGATCGTTTAATGTTTGGGCATCATCTCTAGCTTAAATATCGTTTCTTGGGAAACTATTTAATAAGAGATGATCTTAAGTGTGTAACCATTGACACAACACCCATCATGAACATGCTTTCATTTGTGAGTCATCTTGGGACAATCTCTTTGAAAGTCATGCATGACTAGTTGTCCTTTAAAGGAAATCTCATCTAGTGAACCCACATGACAAAGTCTACCTTGGGGTGCAGCCAGGGTAGGAACCAGCTCGAAACTTTATCATGCTATCACTTAAAGACCATCAATGGGGCCATTGGTATAGTTCAATGACCTTTTGCCACTCAATATTTTAAAAACATGCAAGGTTTTTTAACCCAAATTTCAAGAATGACCATACAATAGTCCTAGTGGCATTCTTACCTAATCTAAATGACATGCTTCCAATATATGCATGACATGCTATGACAATTTTATTATATTCACATTCATTCGCAAGAATAAATCAATCATAAAAAAAACAATTTTGATTCCCCACATTTTATTTTAAGGAAAAAACCAAAGAAGTGAATGTGAACTGTGCACCAAGTACGGTCCCAGGAAAACGAGGTGAGTCAAATTTGACCACTTAAAAACCAAGTCTTTCCTAGCCAGAGCCAATCCTAGACATGCACCTTCTTATGACTACACTTCTCACAGTTATTGAATAACCTAAAGAAGTGAATAGAACAATACAACACATGTATTTTCTCATTACCACAGTTCTTATTTTTAATCAATTAACTGTGGATCATCTCATATATATATCACAATTATAACATTACATAATATAAATATTATAAACAATTATAAAACAGATATATAATGAGATAGGTAATAAAAATAAAATTTCCAGCTAAGTTTTTCATGAATCTATTTCTATAAAATAAATGGAAAAATAAAATTACATAAAATTTCACCACAAGGTATTCCTTGGGTCTTCAACCATCATCTCATCTTTTCCTCGTCATGGACTCTTTTTGGAAAAATTACATTTAAGTCCTATATCCATTTCCAGTTCGTAAGAATTCTATGAATTTTAAAAAAATATAGCCCTACGTGGAGATGATAGTCCATGGTCTATTTCCTAAGAACCATAACCTCAGACAAAAACAATTATATAAAAAATATATAATATCGCATCAATTCTCATATATAACTCAAAAAATGCATAAGATTTAAAGAATGTCACTTTCTATGTAATCAATCATTCAAGAAGAAGAGAAATTTATTTTAATTATTTGTTTATACTTATAGAGAGAATACAACTTGGCTCATGATACCAATTGTTGGAAAAAAACGGGTTTGGAAAACACAGCGGAAAATAAATTTAGGGAAAACCAGAGTTTTAAAATTTTTCCAAAAGAAGATATTAGCTGTGATATCTAAAGTAATAAAAACTTAATTAAAATTGTACCTTTTCGATTCATCTAGGATGAGCGCTTAGTCTTCTCTGCTATCCTGTAACACCCCTAACCCGTATCAGTCGCCAAAATAGGGTTACAGAGCATTACCAGAGTTTACAGATCAATTAAACAAACATCTAATTACATATAACATTCATGTCGAAAACCAATCAGAAACAAACATATTGTCCCTTATGTGAATCCTCGAGTCCCACAATAAACGTTAGGAATAAGTCGAGACTAATCGGGTACTCGAAGAATTTTTTTCAAAGAAAATTTAAAATTTTCAAAGGTGCAGGGAGCACACACCCGTGTCTCAAGCCGTGTGGGAAATTGAAATAGGGACACATGGCCGTGTCCCAACCCGTGTCCATGCTCGTGTAACTCTCTGGAAAAGGTCACACAACCAAGCCACACGCCCGTGTGCTAGGCCGTGTTGAGACACACGCCCGTGTCTCTGCATGTGTGGACAAAAAAGGGTAATTTCCAAGCCACATTTCTCACCCAATTTAGTACCAACCTAAACACAACAATTTGTACATCAACAAGCCATAACATAGCATTCAAATCAAGCTAAAATTAAGTCTTAAACATGTATTATCACAACATACAACCAATATGCCCATAGGCAATTCAAATAACAATTTGAAAACATGTCAATCAAATTCCAAAATTTACCTCGATAACCAAATACATATATGCATAATTTTTCTAAATATACCAAATCAACCAATTCTCAATATACCTATAATTTTCCATCATTCAACCATTCCAAACACACACCAAACATGATAAGGCTATTTATATATACATCAAAATATACCAATGACAAGCCATACAAATGGCTAGTTCAACAAAAAATTTATATACCAATATTAACCAAAATAACCTATACATGTCATTATAACCGGAATTAATTTACTAAAAATATCAAAAGAGTCGATGGATAGTGTCAGGTTGCTCCGACCATCTTCCAACCAAAATGAGCTTCCGAATAACTATAAAACATGAAAAATAACACAGAGTAAGCATTTAATCTTAGTATGTTCATATAACATGGAATTTAACTAACCATTTAATAACATTTAAGGTAAGTATACATGACATGTCCAAATCAATTTGGCCAAAAGCCTAAACACATATCCTCATCATGTTAGCCATGTAAACACATATAATAACCCATAAACATGGATGAACATAGTCACCAAGCAAGTTCCATAAATGTATCATCATTCATCCCATACTTCATTATATCATGTAATGTCATTCTCGTGTATTTCAAATATATACCCATAATAATTCATTTCAAACTCATATTGTCTCATATCAGAACTTTGTCTGCTGAACCATCTAAAATATCGTTGGATACACCTGTAGTACACTCAAAGTGTACAAAACTATAATTCGTCAATTGATGTACATGCACGCTCATACAAGCATGTAAACGGGAAGCTCTTCCAAGCTGAATAATGGGAAGCTCATATGAGCTAAGTAACGGGAAGCTCATACGAGATGTATATCGAGAAGCTCATAAAAGCTGAAATTGGAAAGCTCGTGTGAGCTAAATATCGAAAAGCTCATGAGAACTTTGGTGTGTCTGCAACACATGCAGGACCACAACCAAAACAGTAACCCTAATGACATGTCATTTGTATCCTCTGAATTTCTAAGGTTCAAACGGGACTCAGTAATTGTCGAATATGTGATCGGTATTTATACATGAAAATTATACAATTCAGATACATAATTTTCAATTCAAACATATAAATGTACAATTTAGTTACACAAACTTACCTCGGCAAATGTTCGTAGATACGTAGGCTACTAATCCGATACTTTTTCTTTGCCTCTATCTAACTCCGTATTAGGTCTATGCGGATCAATACAAATGAATTTAACTCAATTTAATATAATTCATATTCAATTCAGTCCAACAAATATTTTTGGAAAAATTACTATTTTGCCCCTATACTTTTAATTAGTTACAATTTAGTCCCTAGGCTCGGGAAATGAAATTCATACAATTTAATCATTATTCAAGCCTAGCCAATTTTCATACAAATCATTAGCAGCCCATGTATTTCATGAAATTAATATATTTTCCATAAATTTATCATCTTTTCAATTTAGTCCCTAATTGATAAATTCATCAAAATTCTTTTTACAAAAGTTGTTTATCTAATAACAATCTTTTATTTTCCATCATAAAACTTCATAATTCAAGCATAATCATCCATGAAAAAACCCTAATACTTTAATTATTTTGCAAATTAATCCCCGAGATAGCTAGATTAAGCTATTAGATCTCAAAAACATAAAAATGATTAAAAATGGAACAAAAATACTTACCTAAATGAGTAACATAAGCTTGCTAAAACTCAAGCTTCCATGGCTAGGGTTTCTATGTTTTTTTATGAAAGATGATGAAAATAGATTTCTTTTTTCCTTTTATTTAGTATTACTTTAAATCTCTAATTTCCAAAATACACCTTAATAATTTATCCAATTTCGAATGATGAATACATTCTTATCCACTAACTACTCTAAATGATATATTTACTATATAAGGACCTCCCATTTAAAATTCTATAGCTATTTAATCCTTTTAGCTACTAGAATTCAATTTTTTTCACTTTATGCAATTTAGTTCTTTTCATCCAATTAGGTATGTAAACAGTTATTAACGAAGTTTTTATACGGTATTTCTATCATACTGTAGACCAAAAAATAATAATATTTTTTCTTTGACTTCAAATTTGTGGTCCCGAAACCACTGTTTTGATTTCATTAAAAACGGGTTGTTATAACTCTCCCCCTAAAGGAATTTTCGTCCTCGAAAATCTTACCAGTAAAGAGGTTCGAATATTTGTTTCTCATAGTTTCTTTGGGTTCCCATGTAGCTTCTTCTATTCCATTTCACTGCCAGAGAACTTGTACTAAAGCTACGTTACGTTTTTATTTCTCAATTCTTTCACTTCCCATGCCAGAATTTTGATCAGTTCCTCACTGTATGTCATGTCAGACTGAATTTCATCATCTATCGGAGAAATAACATGTGAAGGGTCAGATTGGTACTGTCGTAACATAGACACATGAAAGACATTGTGAATCTTTTCTAATTCTGACGGTAAAGATAATTTATATACAACAGGTCTGATTCTTTCCGTAATCTCATACAGCACAATAAATTGCGGACTCAGTTTTCTTTGACGACCGAACCGAAAATTTTTCTTCTAGGGCAAAACTTTAAAAAATACCCTGTCACCAACTTGAAACTCTATATCTTTACGTTTAATATCCACATAAGATTTTTGACGATCTAAAGCTGCTTTTAAGCTATCTCAAATCACTTTCACTTTTTCCTCAGTCTCGCGAATCATATCAACCCCATGTCTCTTTTTTTGACTGAGCTCAGTCCAATATAACGGAGTTCTGCATTTACGACCATACAATGCCTCATAAGGTTTCATTTTTATGCTTGACTGAAAGCTATTATTATATGCAAATTCGATTAACGGCAAATATTTCTCCCAATTGCCTTCGAATTCTAAAACACAATTGAAGCATATCTTCAAGAATCTGGATCACACACTCGGACTGACATCAGTTTAAGGGTGAAATGCGGTACTAAAATGTAATTGCATACCCAAAGCTTCCTGTAACTTTTTCTAGAACCGTGATGTGAACCGCGGATATCTATCAGAAATAATGGAAACTGGCACTCCATGCAACCTGACAATCTTTGAAACATATAATTCAGCTAATTTGTCAAGTGAGAAATCTGTACGTACTGGAATAAAATGTGCAGACTTCATCAAACGATCAACGATAACCCAAATGACATCATTCTTTTTCGGAGATAAGGGTAACCCTGGTACAAAATCCATTGTAACTCTATCCCTTTTCCACTTCGGTATCATTACTAGCTGTAACTATCCTAAAGGTACCTGATGTTCAGCTTTAACTTGCTGACATATAAAACATCTAGATACAAAATCAGAAATATCATGTTTCATTCCCAGCCACCAATACGTTTGTCTCAAATCATTGTACATTTTATTACTTCCCGGATGAACAGACATGCTACCACTATAAGCTTCGTGCAAAATTTTCTGTATAAGCTCTGGATTCCTCGGTACACAAACTCAACCTCTGAATAACAAACAATTATCAAGTCCTATCTGAAATTCTGAATCAAAAGTCGACTCACACTGTATCCGTTTAGCTTGAAACTCATTATCACATTTTTGAGCTTCGCAGATCTGCTGTAGAAACATCGGTTTAGCTTTGAACTCAGCTAAAATTGAGCCAACCTCAGAAAATGAAAATTGTGTATTCATCACTCGTAAGGCAAACAAAGACTTTCTACTCAGTGCATCCGCAACTAGATTCGCTTTTCCCGGATGATAAACAATAACCAACTCATAATCATTTAACAGTTCGAGCCATCTACGCTGTCTCAAATTCAAATCTTTCTACGACATTAGATACTTTAAACTCTTGCGATCGATAAATACATGACATTTTTTATTGAACAAATAGTGTCGCCAAATTTTCAATGTAAAGACAATATCTAACAATTCTAAATCATGTGTCGGATAGTTCTTTCATGTGGCTTTAACTGTCTGGAACCATAAGCTATTACTTTACCTTCTTGCATCAAAACACAGTCTAAACAGTTCAATGGCGCGTCACTGTAAATCACAAATTTCTTACCTGATTCAGGCTGAACCAAAACTGGTACTTCGGTCAACAAGGCTTTCAACTGGTCAAAAATTTGCTGAAACTTGTCAGACTATTCAAATTTCACATCTTTCTGTAATAGTCGTGTCATTAGTGTGGCTAACATCGAAAACCCTTTTACAAATCTCTGGTAATAACCAGCTAGTCCCAGAAAACTTCTGACTTCAGATACATTTCTAGGTGGTTTTTGGTTAACAATTGCTAAAATTTTATTCGGATCAACTCTGATGACTTCCTCCGATACTATATGTCCCAGAAAACCAACTTCCTAAAGCCAAAACTCACATTTGATACATTTAGCAAACAGTTGTTTATCTCGTAAGGTTTGCAGAACAATTCTCAGATGCTCGACATGTTTAGTCTTATCTTGAGAATATATCAAAATATCATCAATAAATACCATAAAAAATCTATCCAAATACGGTCTGAAAATTCTATTCATCAAATCCATAAATACTGTAGATGCATTGGTTAAGCCAAACAACATCACAAGAAATTCATAATGTCCGTACCTAGTTCTAAATGTTGTTTTAGACACATCCGAATCTTTCATTCGTAACTGATAATAGCTAGAATGAATATCAATCTTCTAGAACACGGTGGCACCTTTCAACTAATCAAAAAAATCATCAATGCGAGGCAGTGGGTATTTATTCGTGATTGTAACTTTGTTGAGTTGACGGTAGTCAATGCACCATATAGAACCGGTGCACCCCAAGGTGAAAAACTAGGTCAAGCAAAACCCCTATCAGTCAACTCTTGCAACTATACTTTCAACTCTTTTAACTCTGTAGGAGCCATTCTATATGGTGTTATCGATATCAGTGTTGTTCCCGTTACAAGATCTAAAGCAAATTTAACTTCTCTGACCCGTGGTAATCCAAGTAACTCATCTAAAAACACATCAGAATAATCGCAAACCATTGGCACTGACTTAGTCTTCGACTTAGACACTTCAGTATCCAATACATAAGCAAGATAAGGATTACAACCTTTTTTCACATGTTTCTGTGCTGACATAGCTGATATCATAATAGGTAACTTGTTCAATTTATCTGATTTAATATGGAGCATCTCACCATTTTGACATTTCAATATGATATGCTTTTGTTTACAGTTTACCATAGCATCATGCAAAGTTACCCAATCCATACCCACAATCACATTAAATTCATCAAACGATAATAACATCAAATCAGTCGGGAAGTAGTAACCCCGTATCATTAACAGGTAGTTCTTGCAAATTTTATCAACCAACACATACTGGCCAAGAGGGTTCGATACTTTAACCACGAATCCAGTAGACTCAACAAGTAAATTTTTACTAGACACTAATTTCGTATAAATATATAAATGGGTTGAACCGGGATCAATTAAAGCAGTTACATCAGTATCAATAAGAGAGAAAGTACCAGTAATAACATCTAGTGCAGAAGCATCTTCACATGCATGAATAGCATAAGCCCTAACTGGTACTCGTGCTTAGGATCTTACGGTAGAGTCTTTCGTTGCACCATGACTATCACTCATATTTTTGAGATTACGAGGTGGTCTACCTCTCGCAGCTGTGTTGCTTAGCCTCGAAGTTTGCATACTCTCTTTTCTAGATTTCTGCAGACAATCTCTAAGATAGTGGTCAAAGGAACCATATCTAAAACATGCTCCACTCTTCATTCGACACTCAGCAAAATGTAGTTTGTTACAGTGATTGCACATGGGTTTGGTGTTTCTAGTATTACCCACAGTCACTACAAATGTAGACTGAGATTTAGAACTGAAGTGTCGGGTACCTCTATCTCTACTTGAGTATCCCACAGAAGTAGTAGAACGATCATGATATTTCTTTGATTTCTTTGATGCTGACTGGTATGACTTTCCCGTCAATCTCATACTCGAAGCTCTGACTTCAATCTTAGCTTGTCTTCTCTCTTTGCTCATCTCTTCAGCTTTATATGCTCAATCAACCAGTACAACAAATTCTTTCAACTCAAGGATTCTAACTAATAGTTTTATGTCTTCATTTAAACCATCTTCAAATCGCTTGCACATTGCAGTTTCAGTCGAAATACATTCTTGAGCATATTTGCTTAATCGAACAAATTCTGGTTCATATTCGGACACTGTCATATGACCCTGTTTAAGCTCCAAAAATTATTTATGTTTCTGATCAAGAAATCTCTGACTGATATATTTCTTTTGAAACTCGATTTGAAAGAATTCCCAAGTGACCCTCTCTTTTGGTACTACAAAAATTAATGTGTTCCACCACTGATAAGCTGAATCTTTTAATAAAGATACCACACGTTTAAGGCATTCAGTCGGTGAACAAGATAATTCATCAAGAACTCTGATAGTATTTTCTAACCAGAACTCTGCTCTTTCAGGATCATCTTCAGCTATAGCTCAAAATTCTTTAGGACCATACTTACGGATTTTATCAATAAGTGGCTTACCAGCTCTAATAAGCTCCGTACTTTGAGGAATATTAGGAACTGATTGAGGAACAAGAGGGGTGGAGGTTGTTGAGTAGCCGGGTTCGTTCTTACAAATTCGGTGCACCACTCATTCATCATCTGAAAGAAGGCTTCTTTAGCCTCTCCTCTTTGGCCCTTAGATACGGGCCTTGTACCACTCGAAGTTGCTTCTTAAACGGAGGCTTGAGCGTTACTCTCAGCTTCTTTGGAATCAGCTCGGTTGGATTACATTGCTATATGAAAATAAGTTTTAAAACAGTCAAGAGATATCACACTATCACAGGTTATATAATGGCTTGTATAGCTAAACTCGTATACGCTATGTTAGCCTGAGAATCGACTAAACCGTAGCTCTGATACCAATAAATGTAACACCTCTAACCCATATCCATTATTGAAGCAGGGTTATAGAGCAATACCAGAGTTTACAAATCAATTAAACAAACATCTCATTTCATATAACATTCATGTCGAAAACCAATCAGAAACAAGCATATTGTCTCTTATGCGAGTCATCGAGGCCTACAATACATGATTGGAATAAGTCGAGACTAAATCGGGTACTCAAAGAATTTTTTTCAAACATTTAAAATTTTTAAAGGTGTAAGGGACACACGCCCATGTGGTCAGGCCGCGTGGCTCTCACGTTCAAGAGACACGTCTGTGTCTTAGGCAATGTGGGCATTCGAAATAAGGACACACAGCCGTGTCCCAAACTGTGTCCATGCTCATGTAACTCTCTGACTTGGGTCGCACGACCAAGCCACACACCCGTGTGCTAAGCCGTGTTGAGCATACTAGCTTGCGCAATTAAAAGATACAGGGGGCTGAGACACACACCCGTGTCTTTACCTGTGTGGATAAAAATAGGTCATTTCCAAGCCATATTTCTCACCCAATTTGGTACCAACCTAAACACAATCATTTGCACATCAACAAGCCATAACATAGCATTCAAATCAAGCTAAAATTAAGTCTTAAATATGTATTATCACAACATACAACCAATATACCCATAGGCAATTCAAATAACAATTTGAAAACATGTCAATCAAATTCCAAAATTTACCTCGATAACCAAATACATATATGCATAATTTTTCTAAATATACCAAATCAACCAATTCTCAATATACCTATAATTTTCCATCATTCAACCATTCCAAACACACACCAAACATGATAAGGCTACTTATATACACATCAAGTATACCAATGACAAGCCATACAAATGGTTAGTTTCAACAAAACATTTATATACCAATATTAACCAAAATAACCTATACATGTCATTATAACCGGAATAAATTTATTGAAAATACCAAAAGAGTCGATGGATAGTGTGAGGTTGCTCTGACCATCTTCCAACCAAAATGAGCTTTCGAATAACTATAAAACATGAAAAATAACACAGAGTAAGCATTTAAGCTTAGTAAGTTCGTATAACATGGAATTTAACTTATCATTTAATAACATTTAAGGTAAGTATACATGACATGACCAAAAGCCTAAACATATATCCTCATCATGTTAGCCATGTAAACACATATAATAACCAATAAACATGGATGAACATAGTTACCAAGCAAGTTTCTTACATGTATCATCATTCATCTCATACTTCATTATATCATGTAATGTCATTCTCGTGTATTTCAAATATATACCCGTAATAGTTCATTTCAAACTCATATTGTCTCATATTAGAACTTTGCCAGCTGAACCATGTAAAATATCGTTGGGTACACGGGTAGTACACTCAAAGTGTACAAAACTATAATCCATCAATCCATGTACATGCACACTTATACAAGCATGTGAACCTGAAGCTCTTCAGAGCTAAATAACGAGAAGCTCATGTTAGCTAAGTAACAAGAAGCTCATACGAGATGTACATCGAGAAGCTCAAAAGAGCTGAAACCGAGAATCATATTAAATTAATAAAATACTATTAATATAAGTATTAAATTAAATTTAATATTAAACTATTAAGATAATATTACTTTTGGAATAATTAATCTAAAATCAAATTCTCTATTAGAGTCTCAATAAGAGTGTAACTCTTCCACTACTCAACCACCAATTGTAATTCCCCGAAAATTACTACAGTAAAAAAGTAAGATAATATCCTTGATATAGTAAAATAAGGAAATAAAGTGATAAAAAGGGTAATATTGAGTTATGTCAACATTGGGAAGTATATTATGACATATTAATTCAAGAAAGGATTAAATTGCAAAAGTGAGAAAAGTTTTGTTGCCCAAGAGTAAATACTCAAAATTTGAGGGGTTAAAGTGTAAATAAAAAAGTTTGAAGGACCAATAGTGTAAATATTTAAGGGTGGAATAATCTAGAAACTAAGGAAAATGGATGAATTAGGACCAAATTGAAAAGGTGAAGAATTTTGAGGGACTAAATTGTAATTTTACCAAATTAAGTGATGACTCAAGGATGGAATTTCGAAAGATTATAAAGGGAAAAATGGTCAAATAGATATAGAGAATTCTAGAAGGTAATGATGATGTTTGTGATATTTTTAATTAATTAATTAATTAAATGTTATTTAATTAATATTTTATTAATATTTTTAGTATTATTTTATCATTAAATGATTAATATAAAAGGGAGGAAAAATGATGAAAAATCATCATCTTTCCATGCAACCAAAGTTAGAAGAGAAGAGAAGAAAGAAAGTTTTACTTTCTTTACAATTTGGTCCTTTCACCAAAAATTCACTATTTTCACCTAGAAATCAAAAGAATTTCCATAGCTTCCAAGAGAGAAAAATAATAAGGAGACAATGGGGAGCTAGAATGTCAAGTTAGATTCAAGAAATAGAAGCTGTAGGAGAGAAAAAATGAAGTTAAAGATTGAAATCAATAGCATAAGGTAAGAACATCAAGATTTCAATATATTTTTAAGTTTGTTATTGTTGAAAAAGTATGGAAATGATGTTATAGTAGAGTTTTCTTAAATAAATCCTTATGTTATTAATATATTAGTGAAGGGAAATAAGTGAAAATGATGGGAGATATTATAGAGAAAGGGAATAAGGGAGTTATAAATTTAGTAATCAACATCTTATATAAATAAATGATGGAATTATAGATAATGTTACATATAAGCATATTATACATTAAGGATGTGGAATGGAGAGGAGGAGGAGGAAAGTAAATTATTATTCAACTAGCATAAGTTTTCATTAAAAATGGTCAATTTGCATGTTTTAGGTTTAAGGACTAAATTGAATAAAAGTAATATTTTAAGGGTAAATTGGTAAAAATGTCAAAAAGTGACCAAATTGTATGAAATGAATTGTTTTATTATTTAAATTAATAAATTGAATGAAATATTAATTTAGATCATGATTAGGTGGAAATTCGAGGAAAATAGAAAATTACCAAAATGTCCCTAAATTTTTAGTATTTCTGCAATTTAGTCTGGTAAGTTCGTGTAACTTGAATTATATTCTTAAATGCTTGAAATGTATGTTATTGATGTAAATATGATTTGAATGTTCATTGTATGAAAATTGATGAAACATTGATATATTTGATAAAAAAGGGGGAATAATGCATTGAATGGATGTATGAATGTTTATCACACTATCCATTAATGGATACGGCTTAGAGGGTGTTACACCAATGACCAACTGCCGTTGGCCACCGGGACGCCGTTGGCACCGCTGTGTTCGTGATGCAGGTGTGATATCCTTCTGGGACCTCGAGCCAGTTCGACTACTACCGGTTAGGTCCGGTCTAGCCACCGGTTGGATTGTCGGTCCAATTTCACATGCCAAACTTGGTTCGACCAGTTTTTGGGTCATGGTCTTGGTTTTGGGCTCTTGGGCCCAATTTACATGTCAGGTCCAATTTTCAAGTTCAATCACCCATTGGGCGCAATTGTCTGACTTGAAAATTAACTTCCAAAAATGTCATATTAATTTTAATTGATTTGATTAATTTAATTTTACTTGATCAACATTAATTTTTCCAAAAGTCATTTAGATTTTCCAAATTAATTTTTCAAGAAAATTATTTAATCAAATTCTCTAGTTGAGCAATTCTTTTGACCACCTAATTTAATTCCACATCGAATAAATCGACTCAATTAAATTATTCCCAAAGTCGTAGAATTTTCTTCTGATTCAAATGCAGTCCAATCGAGCTTTTATTGAGCTAGCAGAGGGACCAATCAAACATATACAATTAGGCTCTAGTGATTGCAATTATGTCCAAAAGCATCATTCTGATAACTCGCAATTACTTAATCATGGAGTCAATCCACAAGAAGTACCATGGTTAAAAATTCCTTATTGTATACTCTTTACGAAAGCAATTTATCCAATTGCTTTATCCAATGACCTCGCCATGTGTGTGTTACCCTCATATGATACTATTGATTCCTTTAAGTTAAATTCGTTCACTCAATACAATCATATTTTATCTCATTATCACCATTGTGTCTTCTTAATGATTAATATGATCACTGTCAACAAATAATTGTGATAAATTGCTCGTTTGAGAAAAAGCAACCCATGGTCACGTTCTATATTTATCAATCCACACAATGCCAATGAGAGGATATCATTAACTCTTTAATTAAATTATGAATTCCACTGTTGCTAGTAAAGTTATGTCATACACAAGTCATATACCCAACATACCTCGATCATCTTTAGAGCATAAGCCTCCACTTATATCAAAGCACATGAGTTGCATATGCATGGTCAATGACTAACTCAGGATTTAGGTAAATCACACCATAAACAGCACAAGTGAATTAATTCACAAATGGATTCAGAATTAATTCGTCTTGGGTCCAGTCCAATGTATCATTCTACCAATGAATACATCTATGTTTCTACTCGTGGATTCAACTACTCCGATAGCCAAGACTAGCCATCTCCCCAATTGGAATTGTAGATGACATAATAATCCTTTTGAGTATTTGAATAAAATGTTCACTTTAATTCTTTAATTGGATTACGGGCTCGCTTAGATTATCTGTTGCAGTAAGTTGTCTTTTTCGCAATGTAAACGTTCTTTACAATGCACTTATCTTTAGTTTGAACTTTAGACAATCAATGAGCTAATATTTGCTTGTCACAATTTCGCTATGCATGCAAAATATAAAAGATATAAATACAAAAGATATAATAGTGAAATGTGAAATTAACTTTATTTATTTATTCATCGTTCAAATAAATAGAAACAGTTACATGTTTACTATAATATGGGCACATTTCCCAACATAACCTTCATAACCAATTTGTATAAGACAAAGCATAAGCTGATAAGTATAAACTGAGAAAATTTTTTTAGAGCATAGACTTTTGGTAAAAGAAAAACTAAAGTATTGTTTAAGCCTAGGTCAATAGTTCCCCTATCAAAAATCTTTTTAACCCAACCACAAAATAAAATGTCCAACGTGCTCCCATTGTTCCTGGAAAAATAAGGCATGAAAACCATCACTTTCGAGGGCTTTTAATGGTGCCATATAAAAAAGAGAAGCCTTAATCTCCTCATCTATAATTGCCTTACCCAAAAACTAAATGTCTTCTTAAGATAGATTAGGAAAAAGAGATAGGAGGTAATCCCAACATAGGTTCTAGATGTTCACCATAAAGCCGCTAGAAAAAATTAATCGCCTCAGTCTATAGGACATCATTATCATAAACTCAATCCCCTTGGTCATTCTTCAGAACAGAGATCCTATTATGTTTTCTTCGCTAAAGGGTACGCCTATGGAAGAACTTAGTATTAAGATCTCTCAAGAGAAGCCAATCGCACCTAGCCTCCTACTTCCATAAGAATCCTCGTGGTGGACACTTTCTAATTCCTCCCTAATCTTCATCTCAGCACTGAACAATTCTTCTAAATCTAATCTATCCAACGCTTTCTGAATACCAGTTAATTTCTGTAAAAGGATTTTTTTACGAGTGTTGATATGCCCATATATATTCCTATTCCATTGCTTCAGGTTATTCAAAAGTTGCTCAATAAAGGTCCTTATATTACTGTTGAAATTCCAAGAGTCTTGCACAAATTAGAGAAGCCTAGATGCTTAACCAACCAGCAAGAAATCTGAATGGCCTACCTTTGATAAAACTCGACTCAAGCCCTAGTGATAGGAAAAGAGGCCGATGATCCAGTTTGAGCCTAGGGAGATGGGCCACTGAACAGCCCGGGAAATTTGAAATCCATGCAGCATTGCAAATGGCCCTGTCTAACCTTTCAAATATCCCACCTCTTCACCAAGTAAAAGTTGAACCTTTGAATCTTAGATCATGAAGCTTAACGGAGTCGATAAAATTGCAAAAGTTGGAACATCTTTTCCCTTCCCTTCACCCTCCCCTTTTTTCCCTAGTAGAAAAAATCGCGTTGAAATCCCCTATCGCCATCCAAGGTGCATCTGAATTAGGCAATATCGAATCCAAACCTTCCTGTAAAAGCCTCCTCTTTTTCTTATCAGGACTACTGTAAACAAAAGAAACCAGAATTGGCATTCATAAGGAGTTGTCAAGAATCCGAATTAGCATAAATTGGGGGTGACTGTAAACCACTTCAACTTTAACAGAATCCTTCCGACCGATCCAAATGCCACCGAAAGAACCTACAGCCTCAACCTTATAGGAATATTGAAAGCCAAGGTTAGCAATAGTCACATTAGCCTTACCTTCACTGACTCTTGTTTCAAGCAGATCCACAATGTCTGGTTTAAATTCCTGATTGTATTTCTGAAAAATTCGTGGAAACTTACTGCTAACATATCCCGAGCAATTCTAAGAAAATATATATAAATTCATAAAATCAAAATAGAAAAGAAAAGACAACCAACCTCTATTGATTAGAATCAGTCCCAACACTTTGTTGCTTGTTACCCGGAATTTCTATAGCCCTATTAGACTCGATTTTAGTCTGAGAAGTTATAAGATCCACCATAGAGCTTATCGCGTCTGAAAGAGAAAATTTTCTATTTTTAACTTTCTTAAAACTTTCCCAACGATCTTTAATGGTTTTATTAAGAACTCTTCCTTTCCTAACAACAATACTTTTCCAAAATAGCCCACGTGTTTAGGAGTTTGGACCATTGAGCTCAAAATTCGCCAGATCACCAACCTTTAAAGGGTCGATAGCATTTGCCTCAAATTTATCCTTAAATATAATTGTTGTATGCTTCAAAGGATCAAACAAATTTGTGTTTAAAGTTACCCCCATTTCAATTAGAACATTAAAAGTAGGGTTAAAATGTGAGGTAGTAGTGAATTGGGAGCCCTCTAAAATATTAGGCCTTTTCCAGCAAATATCCAAAATTTCCCCACCAATCGGCTCCATTATTGCAGTATTAGTCGGCAATTTTGATACCTCAAGACTATTGGCCTTTACATTATGGCCTACAGAGCCAAAGCCCACTAAAGGGATATCACCATCTGGCCTTATACTGGTGGAACCCCGTCCACCTAAATTTGGGCCCTGACTTCCAACTAATTTGTCTCCAGCAACAACACCAACGGAACCCAAGCCCAAACTCGTAAGCAACCTTCATTGACAAACCAACTACCTTAGCGAAAACATCATGAGTTCCAACCTGTTCTCTAAACCAACCTTGCTCCCTCGGACCAAATTACCAACACCTCCTTCTTCCTTATTCGACCCTTTAGTCCCACCCCTCTCTTTTTAACTGCCTCCATTTCGGAGCTTTTTAGGAAATTCCCCTTTTTAAAGGTAAACCTTAAAAATTTAGCCCTTAAATATTCACTTTTCTCTATTCCATCGACCCTCGAAGATAACGCCCTAAATCTAGACCCGCCCCCATCGTTAGCCTAAAATTTAGCCACCGGTTTACGAGCTTCCTTTAAATTCCGTCGAGGATGTCTTTCAACGACCATCTACGGACCAAACTTATTCGATTCAACCATCGGGACTCATTGACTCCGATTAAATCTTTCACTCTGGTCTGGAACGAGCAAAGCTACTTAACATGACCATACTGCCCGCAAGAGAAACAAATAGACTGTAAGGATTCATATTCAATTGACATTTCAACGCTATCCATTCATTTATCCTTAAATCAAACTTTTTTAGTACTACGGCAATTTGCCGAACAACCACCGCCATTCTCAATGTTACCATTGTTCACCATTTCCTTTATCAATAAGAAAGAAGATATTAATTTAATTTAATTACCAACTATACCCATTTTGGGTATTAGGTTTGGGGCAGTTTTTATATTAATCCTAAAACGAATTATTCATTGTGGTTTCAAATTAGTTTCTTCTCTTGGGTTTATTTAAAATCCCAAAACCCAGCAAAAGCCATAAACCTAACCCTAACTAAAAGAAACACTGGTAAGGGGGAAAGGGAAAGGCAAAAATGGCATTCAGAGGGAAGGAGATAATGAAGAAGCTGTTGAAGAAGGTGAGAGAGAAAAACCTGGCACATGGAGTTAAGGAACAACTTCAAAAATCCATCCCAGACAGCAAGGTCGTCATAAACCTCGCCAAACACGGCCTTTACACTGGCCATCACATCTAGTTCGGTAATCGTACCAGCGAAAACGGTGGAAACAAATATCCTCACTTTATCTTCGCTACTTCTTTAAACTTCTTTTGTTTGATTTATTTGTTTATTTTTGGTGATTTGGATCTTTGTTCTAGAACCCTAAAATTAATTCAAATGTGAACATGCTCTCTATAGGTATTTTGATTTTCTGCTATTATTGGTTTTCTCTACTTTTAAAAGGTTTCGATGAAAATTCGTCCTCATTGAGATCACTAATAATATGTTATATCGAGATGTGATATATCTTCGTAAGCATGTAATTTGTTCTAGTTCTTGGTTGCGAAATTGGTTTTGTGCACTTCTAACTCTGATATCTATGTCTGAATTGGTGCAAAAGAGTAAGCAAAATGGTTGCTCTGTGTTTTCATGTTTGCTTGCACTTAAGAATTTATTCTAAGACAATATCGGCCATGATCAAAGAAGAGCAGAGAAGATTATTCGAATAGCTAATTCTTAGTAGTTGGATTGAGGCTTTAATTCAATAAATGAGCTTTTTCTCTACTGCAATAATAGTAAATGAGATTTTTTTGCTATCTTGAAGTTGTGGCCGTTGTATTCATTGGGAAATTTTAACATCACAGATCGAGAAGGAGTTGGAAGCCTAATGTACAGGAAAAGCATCTATTTAGTTATATCTTAGATCGCCCCATTCGAGTAAAAGTAACCAGTCATGCCCTCCGTCCACATTTTTGTTTTGGCTACTCTGTAAGGGGATATTTGTTTTGGATGAATAATTTGGTAGCAAAGCTTTATATCTTGTGGTACTTTTGGAATTAATGTTATGATAGACGCATGTTGTCGACTACATAGTTAAGGTAAAAAGGTGATATTAGTTGACTAATGTATGATTGAACTTGGCTCTCTGTTGTAACTGATCCTTAAAAATGTGGCATTCTTTTTAGCTGATCAACACTAGGAATCCAGATGGACATTTGCTGCTCTATACAAGGAAGTCCACCTTAACATCAGATTAATTTTCCTTCGCTTGGTAACAATTGTATTGGTGTATATGATACAAAATTTTTATATTTTAAACTGTTTTGATGTTTATTTTTATTTTTATTCTTATAATTACATTTATAATTACATTTATAAATAAAATTTTGTTATAAAATAAAATACAGAGAATAAATAACAAAAAGAATGGAGAGAGCAAAGAGAGAGCGTAAATCTAATAACTATTAGAATTTAAAGTACATTAAAACTTATCTTGATCTTAATGGACACCCACTTAAAAACCTTACCAGGAAAACTTAATGGGACAAAACTTTGGTTAAGGGAAAAAGAGTACAGTGTGTATTTACTCCCCCTCATGAATAGGAAAACTCAATGGGACAAAATCTCGGTTAAGGGAAAAAGAGTACAGTGTGTATTTACTCCCCCTCATGAAAACATCACATAATATCTCATATTCTATGTATTCAATCTTGAGTACTAGCTTTTCAATTGACCATTTGAATGTATTTGCTAAGCATTTATATCAACATTCTTTTGAAAGTCATAAGTGAGGGAAAATTTTGGGGGAAATATATTTTGATATCGTCAGGATTTTTAACAATACAAATAGGTATTTTGGATCATTTTATAATCTTCTTTCAACTACTATTGACTAAGTCAAATTTACTACACATGTTCAATTATTTCAATTCATATAAATGAACAATTTCTTGATAATTTCAAATATGCTTCTGGCATTCTAAATCCTTCAAGGATTTTAAAATAAATTTTATTTTATAGTGATTCATAAAAGGTTGTAACAACAACCATTAGACGCAAGTTAAATCTTTTATGAACTGTTAGTTTAATAATATATCTAAAGGTTATTGCATCCACCACAAAAGAATATTATATCTTTTCATAATCAATGATAGGACTTAGCAGAAACTTCATATTTTATTACGTTTTGCAAAACTATTTCATTTGCACTCTCACTGGCTTTATACCTTTAGATATTTGGACTACTAGTTCAAAAACTCCACAAATTTAATTGTACTTGAGTTGCGTCTTTCTATTTTGACCAATTTATTCCATATATATAATCCTCAATAGATTTATTTAATATCCTCCTTTTATTTTATTATTTCAACAATAATATTGCATGCAAAACTATTGTCGACCACTTTTATTATTGGTTCGACATTTTCTCAAATTGATATAACTTATTGAGATCTTTTATTTTCACTATTTTAATCTTCAGTTTTAGGTACTTGAATCTCTTCTGGAGTTTTACTTATTAGTTATGTCTTGGGTATCTTCTGAAGCACCTGCCTTCACTATATGACCATCTAGATTTATTATTTTATTTTATAAGAATTTTCATATTTGGAACTTGTAATAAGTTATCCTTGTTGAACTTCTGGTTCAAATTACTCTCCCTCTAACTCATTACAAGTTATTATTTCTCTCCCCCTAATGTCGGGAAAACTATCAAATTAAAATAGTAATCACAAATCATGTCATAATTGAATCTCTAACATTTAAAACATATAATAATACAAAGAGACTCGTAATTAATATATTTCCCAAATTTCTTTAGGTATTCACTCATCTTTGTTGTGGTGGAGCAATTGGAACATATACACACATACAATAATTCAAAGATGAGAAATATTTAGCTCTTAGCCAAAAATCAATTGTAATGGGGAGTATTTATAACTTATTGGTTTGATGCGTACAACACGTAAATCAACATAATCTCATGTTGAAATAGAAAGTTTAGTTGTAATGTCCTGAATAATTTATTTCTATTTCTGTAAATATCTAACACAAATGTGTATTTGCGTTAGTGGTTAAGTGTTCTGGGGTGTGTGTGAGGTATTGGATTCAAGTCCCAGATTTGTTAATTTTGTTATTTTTTATCCAAGTCTTACCCTTGTTGAGTGGGCTTTTATAAAATTTTCTGTTAATCTATATCAGAATGAGTCTGCTGGTTCGAGTGGTAAAGGGGTGTGTTGTATTGGAGGTCTTGTGTTTGAATCCCTACGCAAAAAACAGTCGTGTGGTGGTGTGGGAGTGGCCGTGTGGGACACACGGGCATGTGGGTTTTAGGCCAGGCCGTGTGGCCCACACGGGCAAGGCCAATCTGGGCGTATGGGCCCACACGGGCATATGGGCCCATATTTTTAAAATTTTCCCTAGGTTCGCACAGGTCGTTTCGATCGACTGTGGGCCTACCGTAAGGTCGGTAAGGGCTAACCAAACTTTAAACCTATGTGATCTGTTTGTCTGATATTCTGTTCTGAATATGATACTGTTATGAATGTCTGATTAGTCTGATGTATTTATATATCTGATATCTGTATATGAGCATGTGAGCATGATAACTCTGATTATATATATCTGATTGGGATGGGATTGGTATATGTGGAGGAAATGTTCTGTATAGCGATCATTGCCTATATTCTAGCAGCTTGGCTGCACTTTATCTGACATGTGCCGTAATGGCTTGATATGATGTGTAAGGATGGTGGGTGTTTTTAACCCAACATGGTGTGATGGGATGGTCAGAGTTGGTGTGTAGAGGATGGGGTAGGATTCTGTATTTCTGATCTACTCTGTTATTTGAATCTGTAAAGGGCTTATGTCCGAATCTAAATCTGTATCTAACTGTGTATGAGTTTACTGTATGTATTACATGTCTATTTCTGTTGAGTTACACACTGAGTTTACGAAAACTCACATCTATTTGTCTGTTCTGTTAAGGTAATCCGCAGACTTAGACGAGTTGGTGTGACGGAGGCTCAGCGGTGACTACTCGATCAAGAACTGTTTTACTTAGTAAATTATGTTTTTTTATTTATAATTCTGGTTTTATTTGAGAGTTTGTAATTTTTGGGACTATCTGGACCGTTGGTTTTTATTTTGGTTTTTGGATGCGATTTTTGACTCTTTCGTTGAGATGCATGACAAAAAACAAGATTTTGCAAAAATAAAGGTTTTTCTGAAAACACGAACTGGATTTCTAAAATATTACGGTTTTAGGACTTTCACTGTAAATTATGTTTTAGTAAGTAAATGAATTGAATAACACTTTCAAAAATAGTTATAAACGAATATGATCTATGAAACTTGAATGATTTGACAAAACGACTCTGTTTTCAAAACCTTATCTTGTAACGTCTCCGGATTCGATCATAACGTCTAGGCCGGGTTTGGGGTGTTACATTAGTTCTCATAAGTAATGATTTAGACATTAACCAAAGCGTTCAATCAATAATTTCTCTAAACCATTATACGCATAAATAACAAACTTTTACAAAAGTTTTTCAAACTCAGTCAATAAAAGACTAAGATATAAACTCATCAGTATTAGCAAGATGAATTGTCTTGATTGCATGATCTGAAACTAATTATTTAAACAAGCAATCTTACAAACGACATGTTGCAAGCTGGTAACATATATGTGATTATTTTGTAGATGCATCTACCAAAATCATATAGTATCAAAATCATCCACATGGTGGATGAATGAGACCATATATTTATTTCAGAAATGCAAGATATTAGATCGCAACTTTAACTAGTGAATCTCTACGAATCAATTTTCATTGAGAACAAGCAACAAATGATAATTCTTTAAATTAAAGAATCTTTTGTCTCTTTAATGAATGTCCATATAAATTCTCAATTAATTTTCACGTCATATATGATTCAGGATGGTCTTACTGGCCACGCCAAGTACTAAATGTATTTATATCAGTAAACTTCTGGTTTACTTTAATATACGTTTCAATTGTACTAAAAATGTTAATATAAATTATGGCAAATTGATACTTTTATTGTCAATTCTTTTACTTTGTATCCACATATAAGTACTATTGTGACATTTACTATTAGAAATGTCTAAATCAATGTGAAGTTTATAATGTCACTAAGTCAATAAATATAATTTCAAAATAATTATATTCAATATTTGCTTCAGGGAATATGCCAAAATTTTCAAATATCCAAAAAGAAATTATTATAAATTTTGTTATATTTATTGCAAACATTCACTTCAAGGAACGTGCAAAAAGTAATTCAGACAATAATGTAAGCGTATATCATATTTCTTACCAATAAGATTATATAGATATCATATGCTTTAAGGAATGATAAATTAATATAAATCATTGAACATCCAGTACTAAGAATAAACATTTGTCAATATTTTGAATCATCCATCTTCTTCTTATCTATTTGTCAATAATGACAATAAGTTAGATTTTTATAATTGTTATGAATTGTTACATTCACTTCAGGGAATGGAGCAAAACTGGTGAAATAAATAACTCATCATTTTGTTTAGCTATAATGAGATATGAGATCAACTCAAAATACTTTTAAAGACCTTTTAGCAAGAGTTTTACATAATCAATTAACTACCAAGAATAACTGGGTAGGTCATGTATAGAAACAAACCTAAATTAAATATATCAATAAAAGTCACATCTCAAACATAAAAATATGACAAAATGAAAAACTAGCAATTTTTGTCATAACCATCATCATAAACATGCATGAAATTTAATTCAAAATCCAACCATTCATACTCATAGAACTTTTCATGCATGATTGGATTTTGAATTAACAAATAATTAACAAATGGAATGTCATTTCTCTAAATAATTAACAAATAGAATAATATAAAACGTATGAACTACTACTTTTAACAATTCTTTGAGCTAAATCAAATTCGAATAACCATAAAATTCATTAGTTTATTAACACAAATTTGCATACTAGATATGTTTTAATCAAATATATTATTTAATTTTAAAACCTACTATAGCGACATAAATAAATTAGTTAATATTCATTTTCATGAACAAATGAGATGCTGAATACAATATGTAACCCATGTAATCAAAACTTAAAAAGAAGACCATCTCAAATATTTAAACCATATATCAAGTTGATTTAATATTTAAAGATGTACCCTTTTTTTTCTGCATTGAGTCTTGACGATTTTATCAAGAAGTAAGAAAATTAAACTCCAGTAGTAGACTTTGATTCCAATCAATATCTATTAATACCAAACTATGAGAGTGCATCAATCAATATCTATTATTTTCCAGGTGTACAGCAGGTACATAACCAATGACTTTTCATACATAGTTTTCTCTCTTGCAAGTTCTTATCAGTAATATTTTTCCACATAATTTTAGTTGAAAACTTATTCTGAATGTTGTAGAGTTATACTCATAGTTTTTAAAAATAAACTTGCAACTTCAGGTGCGTCAACCATAACGAGCTTTAGATAGAATTACCATATTCTATTGCTCATAAGTAGATCTTTCACAGTCAAATATTTTGCTTTCAACCCCTTAATCGGGACAATGACAAAAGATCACAAAGATAGTCATAATTAATTCAATTTAATAATAAGAGTAATCAATAACTCAATCCTCCTTTTTTTTCATCCTTTCAAAATAGATATTTATAGCAATAATGATTCATATGAAATATAAGCTTTTCTTCATTTACAATGTTCATATGATATTCATTATAATGAATATCTTTTAAAACTAATACATTAACCATCACAAATTTTGTGCTTTTTAGATATTGATTTATTAGCTCTATTGGAGCTTTCAATTAATTTTGTACTATCAAATATTGGAATAATATTTGTTTGTTTCAGTACCAAATAAGATAAATAATTTCTATCTGTAATGATAGAATTCATCACTACATTCCCATATCCTTCCTCAAAGAATATTAACAGAAACAAAATATTTGTGTAACACCACAAACCAGGCCTAGGCGTTATGGTCGAATCCGAGAATGTTAAGAAGAAGGGTTTTGAAACCAATCTTAACATGTTAAAAACCTCGTATACTATGTTGCTAGAAAAGAGTCCATTTTTCATAAAACATATCCATTTAATATATTCATTACTAAAACCATCGATAGTTTGTTCTTTTAGAAAAACTTATTTCGTAGTGAAAATCTTAAGTGTCATTATATGTCGAAAACAAAGTTTGTATTTTCCAAAACATTTGTTTGTGTGGAACCGTTATTGATGAAAAATCATTTATTGTGCATCACAAAAAACATAATCAAACCAAAATCAACAACACCAAAAGAAATCAAAAAGTCTGAGAGTCCCAAAATTACAAAACTCTTAGGAAAAACCAGAGATAAAAATAAAATCGATAATTAAAAGATAGTATCTAAACTAGTGGTCACTGCTGAGCCTCCATCGCACTGACTCGCCTATGTCTGAGGATTACCTGAACATAACAGACAAACAGATGTGAGTTTTCAAAAAACTCAATGTGTAACTCAACGGAACATACATGCATATATATTCAGATTTTTCGTATACAGAACAAATACATATATGGACATAAATTCTTAATAGAATCAGATCAACAGAGTCATACAGATATGCAAAATCCTACCCCCATCCTCTACACACCATCTCCGTCCATCCCAACACACCATGTGGGGTACAAAACACCCACCTAGCCCTACACACCAAATAGTGTTCGTACGACACTTATCAGAATAATATGCAGCTGTGCTGCCAGTATAATGGCAAAATATCGCCTCACAGAATACTTCCTCTAATAAACAGATCCCTCTCCATACACAGATATAGATAACAGATAAACAGATATAACAAAATTAACATATCTCACACACTCATGTACAAATATCATACATGCTTATGCAAAATAGTTAGATCATACATATCGATTTTCCTAATACTCTAAACAGTCTATCAGAATAGTAGATCACATGCATTAGGGTTTGGTTTGCCCTTATCAACCTTATGGAAGGCCCACAGTCGACCGGAATGACATGTGTAACCCTAAGAAAAAATTTAGAATTCCTACATGCCCATGTGGGCCCACACGGCCGTGTGACTCATACACCCAAATTGGCCTAGGTTGTGTGACCCACATGGCCACACACGGCCGTGTGTCGCACACAGTCGGCCACACGGCCGGGCACATGCCCGTGTGGTGTCGAAAGGCCACTTTTTCGACTTTCACTGAACCTTATTTTCTCGTGTTTTCGTTACACACCTGGTTCGTTTTTGTCGAGAATGCTCTCACGAGATAACCGGAACCTAAAATTAACCATTAAATCACCAAATTGTTCACTTAAAACATTATTAAAACCAAAACCAAATCAATCTATTCAACTTATTATTCAACCAAACCCTTACCTTCAGTTGAACAACGGTAGTTCCACGCAACTAAGGGTCCGTTTGTTTGCCAGTAAAATGTTTTCCGTAAAATGATTTCTGGAAAATGTTTTACTTTTCTGTAAAATGATTTACTGGAAAATATTTTCTGGTGTTTGGATGAATCTGTGTAAAATATTTTTTGCTGTTTGGCAGATTTCCTGAAAATATTTTTCGGAAAAGTTGTTTTTACCTATATTAATATATATTAATAAATTTTTATATTTGAAATTGTTTTTACATATATTGCAATGATTTATTTATAATAATACTCAATTTCCATTATCCACATATAGAAATCTCTATGCTTGTATTGTGGAAACCTTTCAAACCAGTTAACCAGAAAAACATATGCATCTTCAGCTGTAAATTGAGCAAGGGAACATATGAACCAAGTCCCTCTAAAACTTAGGCAAAACTAACTACATCTATGTGACTCGGTCTGAATATGCATTAACAAACAGACCAAAGATCTGAATCTACCAAAATATCCGAATTTAGCAGGTCAAAAAATTGTAAAAAGTAAAGTAGCTAATCAATTTGTATATCAGAATCTGTCATCCCCAAAAACAAAATGGAATCAAAAACAATCTTTTTGACCACATCTATGATACTACCAACGCAATAAGGTCAATTGAATTCCCTAAGGTCATTTTGTGGTGCAAGTGATGGCTCATTCGAGATATGCATAAATAGTTTATGACAAAAAAAACAACTCCAGATATTCAAGAACAACATTTTGAGGATAATATTCAAGGATCTTTAATAAATATATATGCATACATACATGTATATATTTGATCCATTCGTATAACAATAACTGTTCTAAACAAACGAGCATCTCTGTAAACTGAAGCCTATGTTATCATGAGAAATAATTTGATGATGATATTCTATACCACCTACAACTGTAATAACTTGGGGTCTTTGATAATGTCATAATAATCAGGGACATCACGAGCATCAACTGGTTCCTTGAATGGCCAAGCATCAACATGGTCATGCATTGACTGCTTGAACAAAACCAATTTGCTTAGAATCTAAGGAAAATCATGGCATGAGATGCTCTCATAGACATCTAATGTCAAATAAACACTTGGAGAGAATCAAGTTATCAAGAGTAAAAGCAAAAGGGCAATGACTTATTAACATTTATAATTATACTGTAATTAGGCCAGTGCAAGAATCCTGAAAGTTAGCATTAGCTTCCCCTGCATCTTAGACAAGGTTTTTGATTGTGAGAAAGGGGGACATGCATGCTTTTTTTTACAAACCTATTAACCACAATAAGGAAACACAACAATGATTATTCAGAATTATACCCAACAACAATAATAAGAAGAAGAAATTATATAGTAAACATAATTATGAGGGCACTAATGAAGATATATGCAGATGAGAACCAATTAAAAGTTCAGAAACTTGCCTTCAAAAGTGAGCGCAAACCAGTTAAATGTTTCTGATTTGTCGCGTTGTCTGCAAAAACAATTAAGGCTCTAAATCGAGTATGACCCCATTGATCAGGAATCCAACTAGCTTCCTCTGTTACCAAATCAATACAAATTTATACATACTATAACCAAGCAAAGCGAGAGCAATTACTATAAACAAAAAAATCTAAACCCTAAAAGTCAAAACCAGTAGAAACAGCAAGATATCTATTCATAAATTATAGGCAAAATACATGTTGATGACATAGAGAGAAACCTTCTGGGTCTTCTTTTCTCGACTGTGGCTGCTAAGTTTCTTCAAAATATAGAGGTAAGGACGACGGTCGGTCGACCGACGGAGATGACGAGGCAGAGATTTACTTGGTGAGGCCAACGAAGAGAAGGGACGATGGACAGAGATGAACAGAGAGAAAGGGAGAACGAAGAGAAGGGAAAATGTCTTACGGCTTAGAAATCGGTAAGACATTTTCCATAAATTGGCTTTGCGTTTACCCGTTTTTTGTAAAATGTTTTCCTATAGGAATTCATTTTCCACGAAACAAACACCAGAAATTAAGGAAAATATTTTCCGGAAAATATTTTCCACCAAACAAACAGACCCTAAGTCACCAACGAATTATCCTGAGCTCCTTGGTCTTCCCCTAAATGGCGTTAGCCAAAGAACACTATCAATAAAAAATCATCAACCAAAAGCAATAAACTACACCTACCCAACTTACCGAATCAAATTGCGATTTAAAATTGGGACAGAAAAAGTGACAGATGAACCACAAAGCCGATCAATCAAGCGATAACACACGGTTTCAATAGAAATCAAAGTTTGAAGGGTGGGAAGAAGGAAAATTTACTAAGGACACAGAAAAGAATAGAGAAGAAAAGAAACGTCAGAATAATGGGAAATTTTGGGAAAGGGAGAATAAAATAAATTAAAATTAAAAATATTTAATTTGAACTAAAATCCTACTAACTCTCAACTCCCCACTAACCCACTAACAACCGAACTAACTCAGAATTTCACTTCCACCGAACCTCTATCACACAATCGAAGCAAAAATTAACATCCATTCTTATACGGGGATTCAAACACGAGACCTTAAGGCAAGTTAACACCTTATCACTCGAACCAGGAAGCTTATTCTAATAGGATTTGACTAACAATAGAATATAAGCCAAACCATCAAGGAATAGGCTAGGATCAAAATAGTAAATATTTCCAAACATAGGACTTAAACCCAAGACCTCAAACATACAATCAAAACACTTAGCCACTGAAGCAGATACTTATTTGTGATAGAATTCACAGAAACAATGTTAAATAACCAAGGCGTTACAATTTGTGCATACGCCACATATGTGGCCAATAATCTTTCACATCACATTGATAACATAAGTTATATTTACCATTTGAAGAGTTATCTTGAAAACTCTATGTTCCCACTTTTAGTGATCCATGATTATATCTTTTATTTTCTTTATGTTTGCATTTACTTTGAGGAATGCAACAAATTTAGTAGGACAGACTTCTAAAAGCCTCCATTGATTCTTTATTTCATAATCACCATCGCAAACATACATGGATTTCAAATCAGAATCTATCTATTCATGCTTGTCATGATTAGTCTCCAATTATAATAAACATGATATAATAAATAAATCATAGTAAAATATACTTGAAAATCTTTAACACCATTGTCGTCACCTTGGGTATTATCATTAGCACTATTACAAGTACTAAAATAACAATGCTTTCATAAGAACATACTACATATAACTTATAGAATCTGATGATGCTCTAATAAATTATTTTTACTTTATAATTCAATCTAAAAGGTATAATCCAATCATTCATCAATAACAAAAAAAAATCCTCTTGAAAAGGGACCAATATCACAAAAACTTATATTTTGCATCGACAATTAATATATATTTAAACAATCATTTAAAAATAATATATTATAAAGTTTTATTAGTAAACCTTATGAACCCATCGATATTTAATAATATAACTTAATAATTTGATCAGACTTAAAACAAATAAATAATAATAATCATACCTCAAAAAAATTTGAAGCTCCTTACCAATTCAAATTGTGTTCTATAAATCCAAAATCCATGCTGAGATCAAAATTTTTTTTCACCATCCAAAACAATGGACTGTTGTGTCCATCTTGGTGTTGAGCTTCTTACTGTAAACTCAAACATTCCATTTGGAGTAATACTCTTTTACCAAATTTAAGAAGAAGTAAAACAAGTTAATTAAAACAATCTCAAATTAATTTAACTTAATTGAGAATTAATCTAGATATAAAACACTAAATAGATAAAAACTTCCTGCAAAGAGTTGCAAACAACAGTAGGTGAAAGGCAACAAGTAATGGAGAATCAGGAAGTAAGCGCTCAATTTGAATAGCAACCAGTAGCAATAAATAGTCATTTAAAGAAGCAAAGGAGCCAACAAAACAGAAAAAATAAGAGTAATTTTAGTGGTCGAAGGTTGAATTTTGGTATTATGAATGAGGCTTAATGGTTCGCAAAGTTGCCGCTAATTTAATCCACAATTAAGATAATTAAAAGAGAATCGTGCTAATAACGTGTTATAAAATAAAAGGCAGAGAATAAAAAACAAAGAGAATGAGAGAGTAAAGAGAGAGCATATTTTTATTGATAAATGGGATATATACAAAGCTTCTCCAAAGTCTCTATTTATAGGTATAAGAAGTATAAATAAAGTATAAGAAGTATAAATGAAGTAGATGTCTACTTCTAATAACTATTAGAATTTAAAGTACATCAAAACTTATTTTGATCTTGATGGACATCCACTTAATAAGATATTCATAATAAATTTAAGCATTTAATTAAGTTCTTGAACATAATTAATAATTTCAAAATTAATATTTTCGTCTAAATATATTCGTGTGTGTAATTGACGTATATTTATATGTATTAGTTTTTTTTTGGCACATGCGTTGCATGTAATTTTACGCGTTTAATTTTTAATTATTATTTTTAATTATTGTAATCATTTTTAATTCATTTTTCAAATTTTTAAATAAAATTAAAATATATTCATTTATATAGCAATTGGAATATAATAGAAATATATTTTCAGATATAATACTAAATTATTGATTTGCATATCAATAATTTTTTAATAATATTAAAAATTTCAAATCATAACTAAAACATTTGTACTACTTTAAACATACAATATAGTTTTACTTTATTTAATAATTTTTAAAATAATAAGTAATAAACGCTATTAAAATATATCAAGTATGTTGATAATTCAAATATAGTACTAATAAAAAATATATATTATATAATATAAACTCTTCAATATTTCATATTTATTTTTTATTTTCTTAATAGTCAATAATAGTTTTTAAATAATATAAAATTGATGTTTAGAAAAAATATCAAATAAAAAATAAAAAATAATTTTAAAATAACTTTTTTAAATGATTGTAATTGTAAAAGAAAATTTTATGCCAACTTTTAACTTCAATTATAATTATTTTAATTAAAATTTTTAAAATAATAAATGTAAATTATAATTATTTTTAAATATATGATTATTAAATTATAATTATCACAAATTTTATTAAATTATAAGTATTATTAAATTTATAATTATTAAAAAATTATTTTACATCAAATTTTTTAATTAATAATTCTAAATTTAGTATGGTACTAATTATATTGTTTCCATATCTCATGACAGAGTCAAATATTAGCACCTAAATTTATTTAAGGATTAATTTTAGCCTATACATCTATTGATAGTCATATTATATATGGAATTACAAACTATTCATAAGTTAAAACAGAGGAACTGGAAAGTACATATCCGTCATATTTCCATAGTTCACAATGAAGTTATAGATTTTATGGCTAAGCTTCCTCAAGCTATGTGGGGTTTAGTTCAAAAAATATATTATGGGTTGTTGATTCTATAATTGTTATTATAATCGCCTAATGCTGTTTTATTTACCAAAAAAAAATTTATCCGTCGAAGTTATAAGGTTCCAATTGTTTAGATAAAATTATTAAGTTGAAAAATGAGTTTGAATTAAAAAATTTAGGCTTATTTAAAATATAAGTTGACCTTGAAATTTAATATTTAAAACCAAAGCTCAACTTTTCTCTAATTTTAGGCATAATGATAAATTTAGTTCCCGGCATTTACATTTTTTTGTCAATTTGGCAATAATTTTTTCTTTTAGCTAAATTTGACCATTAACCTTTAGAAAGAGTCAAATCACTTTTTTTTTTAAAAATAGAAATACTAACTAAAATATTAATTTCTTAATATGTTGAAGTTGCGACGTTAAGTTCATGTCTTCAAGGTTGCGACTCACCCAAGTTGAAGTCGCGACAACATGCTTCTGCCCTCTATGTCACAACACTCATCCTTCAATGTCGCAACATAACTCTTCTATTAATCATTTTCACGTTTTTGTCTCTCATTTGTTACTGGTGTTTCATAAGAGTTTTCGTAAGCTCGCTTATAACCCGAATTTGAATAAATAATAGGTTTTATTAAGTTTTGAAACTTAATTGCTTGTATGACTTGTCTTTTAGAATTGAAATGAAAATCGTTACTTTAGTAACGAATGTGGCATTTCACACCTCAGATCTGGCGATTGGGTTGGGTGTGGAGTGTTACACAATTCTTTTTGGAAGGTTAAGGATTAAATCTAATCTTTTTTCTAAAAAAGTTGGTGACTGAAATTAGGTAAAATAATAAGGGTTAAAGTGATAAAAGGTGTAAACGTTAAGGGCTTTAATTTGTCACTATGCCTTAAGTTTATAATATATTTTATATAGGCATAATAACTTATTTAGCCCTCCAACTTTACAAAAAAAATATTTTAGCTCTCCATTTAATTTTTCACCTTTTTTAGCCCTTAAACTTGTGTTTTTTTTGTTAAATCACCCCAAACTAGATGGAAAAGTTAACGTTTGTAACTTTACTGACATGTCAAACACATAGATGACACATCATCATTTAATTAATTCTTTAAAATTAAAAAAATATTTTTAAAAATTATAAATTATAAAAAAATTATTTTAAAAAATTAATTAAATACTGACATGTCATTCATATAGCAATTCACATGTATGCCACGTCATTAAAGTTAACAAACATTAACTTTTCCATCTATTTTGAGGTGATTTGATAAAAAAAATACAAATATAAAGGCTAAAAGAATATTAAGCTTTTTATAAAATTAGAGGGTCAAAAAAGTTATTATCCTTTTATATATATATATATATGATGTGATTTTACATAAACAGCGAGTTTTGTAGGCCCTTACTCTCTCCTTTATGTTGATCTGATCAATGGTTCACGCTCCGGCGCCAGACTGTTGGGTTGAAAACAATAGAGAAGCCAAGTGCGTTTAGTGTGAGTCACTCGATGACATGGCAACCACAATTTAAATCCCACGCTTTTTTCAGTTTGGAAAGTCAACGACCTAAAACCCAGAACTTGGTCACCAAGCAAGCAGAGCATATCTGGCCAATCAGCTACTTTAACACCCTAAACCGTTGTAATTACATTAACCAACAATACCTTTATAATTCCTCCTTCATTCTTCTTAAATTTTTAAATTTTGAGCATATTAATTGTTAAAAATAGGGGTCAGCGTTCGGTCAAATCAAGTAAAAAATTTTCGAGTTAATTGATTGATGAGTCTTATTTTATCATCCTAACTCGATTAGAAATTTTTTTTTGAATCGAGTCGAGTGAAATGAAATTTGAGTTGAGTTAAATTGAGTGAAATTGTTCGAGTTAAATTAAAAAAATTAAATATGTCAAATTAAAATCTTGTTACAGTATAGCTAATTCTATATTAGTGCATATAAATTTGAAATCATATATATTTGAAATTTTTTTCAAAGCAAAATAAAAAAAAATATTTTAGTATGATAAACTTGAATCATTAATTAACTTATTAAAATCCTCAAAATTATTATGGTATAATTTTTTTAATTTTTTTAACCTTTTTATATATTTTTTAGATTTTTTGAAAATTTTATAATATTTTAAAAAAATATAAATTTTGGAATTTTTATAGATATTTTGAATTTTAAAATTTATTTTGAATATTTGAAAATTATTTTGAACTTTGTTTCTGATTTTTGTTCAGAGAGATCAATTTGCTTATTTTAAAACTTTATAGGGACCAAAAAGGTATTTACACCAATATATTATTAGAATTATTAGAGTTATTTGAATTGTAAAATTCAACTCGATTCGAACTTCAAGTTGATTCGAATAACTCAAAATTCGATTTCTTTTTTATTTTTTCAAATCGAATCGAGTTTTACTCATCTCTAGTTAAAAACATTAAAAAAGACAAATACAAATAATTAACTTTTCTAAGAAAAAGATAATAATAATATAAAAATAACTAAGTTTTTTATTAATTAACTAAATTGTTAATTAAGTAGGAGTGTAATATGAAAGAAAATAAAGTTGGCCCCGCGCGCGTTAGCTTAATGCACTAAACAACATCCGAAGGTGAATACGATGGAATCTTGCCCCATAATTCTCAGCAGCATCTCTGTATAAACCACAAACCTGCCTCCTCCCTTCCATTTCTAATATTTCAGCGTCAACAACAACGCACTCTTAACTTGAATCCAAAGGTTTTTAAACATGGGCAGAGAGAATTGGTCTGTTATGGGCCGCCTCAAGAGAGCAGTGAAGCAGATAAACTCCCTACTTCGCTTCAACCTAACAAAATGGCGCTTCTCTTGCTTCCTCAGAAGCCTTTCCACCCGGCGCCGGCCGACCTTGAGCTTTAACGATCGCCTCGGTTTGCACGGCTGCATTGTGGATGAAGAAGAAGAAGAATCCAATAAAAAAGGGCCGGTTCGAGCGCTTCATAGAACAACAAGCTATGCTAGTGCGGATGATGATGTTGACCAAAGGGCGGAGCTTTTCATCTCTAATTTCCGTCGACAGCTTTGGTTAGAACGCCAAGTTTCTTTGCAGCTAAGATATTGCCGATCCAGGAGTTTGGAGTGACACAGACTTACCTCCAACGCTGAAACCAGCTTGCTCTGTAAGATTTCTCAAGAACAAGATTAGCTTTATATTATTATAATTTATGGTTTTGATTTTTGGAGAGTTTTTCTGTACCGTATTTATACTGCTAAATTGTTTGAATTTACAGTATTTCTAGAGCTTTGATTGTTTTTTCTTTCCCATCTTGCATCTATTTGTTAAATGCAGGATTTGTTGTAAAAACTAGAATAATGTATTTTAATAATTAATATTGTAATGGAATTCAAGAGCTTGTTTTAATAAGAATTCCATCAGTTTCCTTGCTTTGTAAACTTACAGTTCTGGTGTGTGTGTATATATATATATATATATGGAGTTGAGGGATCATTATATTGTTATAATAATGCTACTTTGTGTTGCTCTACAGTTAGTGTATGATGCATTGTACAATACTATGATGGTGCAGCAATTAAATTCCATGATAATTGTTCAAAATCCTTGGGTTTCTTTCAAATTCTTGCTACACTATTATTTTGTTTAGAAAATTGGAAGTTTCTTTAACTACAATCCTCCAACCTCCTCCTATTCAAGTGGCTTATTGTTATATCATTAGGACTCAGATGTGAGTGTTGCTTATGGATATGTATCTGATAGTAGTATAGTTAGATTTTGTAAGTTTATAGATGTATTTGGAGGATGTTTAAAGATCGTATCCCTATATTTATGTTACAAACATGAGTATCAAACATGGACCTTACTCCCTGCTTCTACTGCTGGAAAATATTGCATTTTATGAGAATTTTGAGGCATATTCTCAATAGGTAAAGGTGGAGAGTTGAATCATAAATTTATGGTTTCATATTCTACTTCATGAGACCTTTACAACGGTATATCATATGCTAAAAATAGTTGAGTGATGAATGAGAAATTGATACTCAAAGTAAGCTACTTGAAAATATTTGTTGAGGAAAAGTAAAGGCTTAGATCCTCTTGAAGGGTGATTGAATGACTAAGTTTAGAACCCTACCTCGCATGCAGGGGGTGCAGGTCCAATCCCGACGAGGTTGGGGCGCACTTGTACGACGTGAGTGACGCGAAATTTTTGCATCGATCGGGCCCAGAGTGAGCCTGTGGATATTTTAGCCCAACACGCACTGTCAACAGGCATAATATGTTTATATAAGGACATTTATCTTATTTATTTGATTCTAATCAATTTGATTTAATTTTCAATCAAATTGATTTATTAGCTCCTTAATAGTAGATTTTTTGGAAATTTTCCAAAATTGTAACATTCTCAATGTCTACAAAAGGATATAAATTTTGAAGAATTTTACACAAATTGATATCCTCTCACACCGAATTTCTTTTGTTCTCAAAACTATTATTTTCCTCTCCATATTTTCCAATTTTCTGATGATAGAAAATAGACAACATTCGTTCGTTGATCGCTGTAGAGGTGCTACTGCTTTGATTATTGTGTTGTTGTATCTTGGGAGACATTCGACCAACATTTCTCCAAGTATCGTAGGAGCAGCTGAATCTGTTTTAAGGAAATTGTGTTAAACAGGCCTCAACGTTTAGTAAATCTCTATTCTTATTCTTGATTTCAAGTTGTTGTTAGGATTTTATTGATTTACGTATTTGACAATCTCAATATAAATTATTTATTTATATTTTATATATAAATAATTGTTTATTTATATTTAAATATTTTGTTTGCTAAAGTGTTTTGTCCAACAATCTTAAGATAGACTTTATATTATTTTTTGTGATTCTCTAATCCGAGACGAACGAGACACCAAGGCGAAAAGGAAAAAAAATATTTTTTAAATTAAATAAAATCTGTTTCGGAATTTTTTTCGCCGTTCAACATATTTTATTCTCTATTTTGTTTTATTTCCAAATGATTTTTTTAAAAACTAAATAAAATCTGTTTCAGGATTTATTCCTGTCGTTTAATAGATTTTATTCGATTTTGTTTCCAAATTAAAAGTAAATAAAATTCGTTTCGGGATTTATTCCCGCACGGTTTTTATTTCATTTTGTTATTTTATTTCCAAACAGGAAATTAAAGTTAAATAAGATCTGTTTCGGGATTTATTCCCGCTGTTTAACAGGTTTTATTCCAATTTTGATTTTATTTCCAAAACGAGTATTAAAATTAAAATAAAATATGTTTCAAGATTTATTCCCGCCGTTCAAGTGATTTATTACATTTTGATTATGTTGCCAAAAACGAGAAATTAAAATTAAATACAATTTGTTTCGGGATTTAATCCCATCGTTTAATAAGATTATATTTTATTTTATTTTTTCCAAATTAGAATTAAATGAAATAAAATCTATTTCGGGATTTATTCCCGTTGTTTAACATATTTTATTTTGATTTAATTATTTAATTTTGTTTCGAGATTTAATCCTGTCGTTTAATAAAATTGTTTTTGATTTTGTTTCAGAATTCTAATTCTGCCGTTTAACAAATCAAAGAGAAATTTTTCTGTTTATGGTGACATTAATTGTTGCTTTAAATTGTGAATTAAAAAGACAATATGAGAATGCATGTCTAGGATTGGTTCTTTGAAAGACTTGGTATTTAAGCGTGCCGAGTGCACCGCCTCTCTTTTAGGGTTACCTACCTGGTGCATTATATTATTGTATTTTTTATTAAACCATATAAACTTTTGTTTTGGGTTTTATTAGATTCTTGCCGTCTAACGAAAGTTGATAAGTTTTCTAATTCTAGTTTGTTTCTTAACAGAAAAATGGAGACTCCTACCAATTCAATCAATTCGCAATCTGAAGCTTTGGTTCAAACGCAATCTTCGATCCAAAACTCAGTGTTGTCGGTGGCAGTTGCTGTAAGCCACAACGAGAAACCTACAAAATTCTCAAGACAAAATTTCAAGACTTGGCAACAGAAAATGTTGTTTTATTTGACCATTTTGAACTTGGCCAAATTTTTGAAAGATAACCCTCTTACTGTTAAAAAGCGAGGTAGATGAAGTTGCCACTTTCACTGCTGTTGAAGTTTGGAAACATTAATCTAATTTCCTATGCCAAAACTACATCTTGAATGGATTGTCGGATGCACTGTACGAAGTGTATAATGTTAAGAAAAGAATGAAGGAATTATGGACATCGTTGGACCATAATTAAGGAATTATGGACATCGTTGGACCATAAATAATTAGTGACAGTCATCATTGAGAAGCTGCCTCCTGCTTGGAATGACTTCAAAAATTACTTAAAGCACAAAAGAAATGAAATTTCAGTGGTAATTGTCAGATTTTGAATTGAAGAAGACAATAGATGTACGGAAAAAAGGCTCAACAAAGCAGCAAATGACAATGTTGCTACGACAAACGTCGTAGAAGTCAAGAAAGACTTCAAGAAGGGAAAAAAATCCCAGAATGGGTCTAAAGTGGGACCAAAAGGTGGTGTTTCCAAGAAGAAAAAATTTCAAGGAAAATGCTTCAATTGCAACAAGATGGGGCACAAGTCATCTGACTGTAGGATCCCAAAGAAAGTTAGAGCTAATGCTGTGGAAGAAATTTCCAAGAAAGTGTCGGACATGGACTTATGGGCCTAACATATACAAGAACTATGAAAGAATTTTCTTTCTAAAAGGGGAATATTTGTGGGAAAGGGATATGTATTAAACTAAATGCAATCTCTGTAAAAGTAAAATTATGAATAAAAATGTTGTTTCTTTTTCTGTTTATATGCTTAAGTCATTTAATTTATGGCATAGTAGGCTCGGACATGTTAATTATGATATTTTATGTACATTAATTAGCTTAGAGCACATTCCTTTATTTCTCAATAATTATAATTATAAATGTGAAACATGTATTGACGCAAGGTCAAAACCACTTGATCTAATACATAGCAATGCTTGTAAAGCTTGTTCAAACAAGAGGAAGGAATAAATATTTTTATTACATTCATTGCTACGTATATTTGCAAATACGAAGCTATAGAGATTAATTGATCATGGTGGTGGATATGTTAAATCATTTGAATACTGTACACAACATGACGTTATTCATGAAGTAACACCACCATACTTTCCTCAAATAAAGTAGCCGAGCAGAAAAATCAGACTCTAAAGGAAAAGATGAACACACTGCTAAAAAGCTCTGGGTTTTCACGAGAAATTTAGCGGGGAGTGTTTCTATGAGTTAATTGTCTTTTAAATAAGGTGCCCCACAAGAAAAAGAGACAATACACCATATGATTTAAGGAAAGGCAAAAAATCATCCTACATCCACTTGAAAGTGTGGGGGTGTCTTGCTAACGTAACGTATAATGATAAGTTAAGACATATGCGTCGTCGACACAATACCATTAAATAACTAATCTCAAACAGAGTTATCTCTATTGATTTTGTAAAATCCAAAGATAACATTACGGATCCGCTAACTAAAGGCTTAAAACGAGACCATATTGATAAAACATCGAAATGAATTATACTAAAGCCCATGAAAATAAAAGGTGAAGGAATATAATAGCCTGTTTTCAGTGAAATCGGAATAGTGGTTTCATGACCACAAATCTGAAGTCAAAAAATTTATTTTAATATTTTTTTGTGATCTACAGCATGATAGAATTATGGTATAAAAGTTTCGTTAAGAAATTTTACCGTTTGTATGCTCAATTTGTGAGAAAGGACTCAATCGCGTAAAGTGCGAAAGTTGCGTTCTATTAGCTAAAGGTGTTAAATAGCTATAGAAACTTAAAGTGGAAGTCCTTATATGGTAATTAGACCATTAAATGAGTTAGTGGATGTGCATGGCTTGGTAATTGAGTAAAATTTAAAGTTAGGTAAGGGTAAAAATGTAATTAGGTAATTAAAGATAAAAAAATAAAAAAACACAAATTTTCATCTCTTTCATTCTTTCATGCACCAAAATTTACAGCAAAGAATGGCCATTTGAGAGCTTAAATTTTTCAGCCACAAAATTTGTTGCATGTATGTGATCCTTTGTCCCGTTTTTGTTTATTTTTATATTTTTAGAATCGTTGTAGCTTAACCTAGCTAACTAGGGGGCTAATTTGCAAACATATTGAATAGTTTGAGTTTTGAAATTGATGAATTTGTTAATTTTTTGAAGTTTAATGGGAGAAAATGAATCTTGGTTATTAAATAAACAACTTTTGTTAAGTGAGTTCTGTTGAAATTATCAATTAGGGGTTAATTTGTGAAATATGAAAATTGTGTGGTAAATGTGTGAATTTTTGGAATATATGGGCTGCTATAAGCACATATAAAATTCGGCTAGGCTTAGGTGTGGATGAAATTGTATGAATTTAATTTTACGAGCCTAGGGACTAAATTGTAAAGAATTGAAAAGTATAGGGGTAAAATGGTAATTTTACCATAACATGAATTTTGGTTAATTTGAATATAATGATGCTTAAATTAGTTAAATTTGATTATATATATCAAGAAAAGCAACATTCGGAATTAAATCGGGGAAAGGATAAAGTCATGGACTAAACGATCGTATTTTTGTCGTACAAGTTTAAGGTAAGTTCGTGTAATTAAATTACGTATTTATATGTTTTAATTGAAATATATGTATGTGAATGGTTTTATTATGTATAATTATTGAGCGCATAACTGACAACATACGAAGAATATCGAGCCTCGTTTTAACCTTAGAAATTCGTAGGATATAAATGACATGTCATTCGGGTTACCGATTCCAGCTCTTATGAGCTTATGATACTCAGCTCAGAGGAGCTTACCGTTTATCGCTCGTATGAGCATACATATACAGGAATTGACATATTACAGTTCAGTACACCTCGTGTGTACCACCCTCGTATCGAACGATATTCTAAGTTTGTTTAACGGGCATAGTGTTATTACGAGATTATATAAGTTCGATACGAACTAGTACAGATATTTACATGGAAATGATCTATGTATGATATATGGATACACGGTATAGATGTTACATGTACATGTGATAGGTTTTGGCCAAATTGAATTGTGTTATGATTTGGGTTACTTACCTAAATTTGGGGGTTAAATGGTAAGTTTAATTCTGTGTTATACGAACTTATTAAACTTAATTGCTTACTCTATTTATTTTTCCGTATTTTATAGTGTTTCGGAAGCTCGTTCAGATTGGAAGTTGTCGAAGATCGCATCACGCTATCAAACGTTATTTTGGTACTTTTGACTTTATATTTTGGGTTAAATGGCATGTATAGGTCTTTTTGGCTAATGGAAGCCTATATGTCTAGTTGTGTTTTAGCCATTTGATTTGGTTTGTTTTGTGGACATATCTTTTGAATTGTAAATATGTAAATAGCATTATAGTATATGATGTATGGTTGCTATGTAAATGACTTGGTTGTGAATTGGTATTTTGGGTACCAAATGGTTAAGGTTTATAAGTGGCATACATATTAAGTTTTAGGCACAAAGATTGCATATATGTGTTTGACCAATTAGGTATATTTAGAGACATAGTTTGCATGATTATGAGTGGTCATTTGAGGAGCCTATATGTATCATGAGGGTATGTGATATTATTACATGTTATAAAATTGACATTGGTTAGTTTTGAATGCCTATTTAGGCCATTGTTATATGCATATTGATGTGTGTAGGCTGATACCAATTTGGGTGAGAAATATGGCTTAAAAAATGACCTAATTTTGTCCATACGGGCAGAGACACGACGTGTGTCTCAGCCATGTGTCACACACAGCTAGGTGACACGGCCGTGTGTCCCCTGTAACTTTCTTAGAAATAAAGTCAGTAGCTTCACACGGCCTAGCACACGGGCTTATGGCTTGGCCGTATGGCATAAGTCAGTATACCCTCCAGTTTTCACACGGCCTAGCACACGACCTGACACACGGGCGTGTGAGGCCATTTCGAAGGGTACACGGCTTGACACACAGACGTGTGGTCTGGCCGTGTGACCCAAGTCAGTATGCTCACTAGTTTGGACACAGGCTAGGACACAGTCAAGGACACGGGCGTGTAGCCCCATTTCGAATGTCTACATGGCCTGAGACACGGGAGTGTCTTTTAATGTTTATTTTGGGCCTCGAGTGCTCGTATTAGTGACTATATGAATAATTTTGAATGGTTTTGTTTAATGAGAAATGAATATGAAATGTATGATTGTTTGACTTATAAGTCTAGTAATGCTCCATAACCCTATTCCAGCGTCGGATACGGGTTAAGGGTGTTACAAGGAAAACCCTACCTAGTTGACTAGAGATCCCAAGATCTAGGTTCAAAGGGACAACCTAATTGCATAGACCTTTTGAGGTCACTGTAGGAGTGCTTATCCCAAGTCCGTTCCTATGATGTAAACAGTGACTAAAAATGAGAGAGGTTAAGCAATGCTTTTAATGACCATTGTGTGTTTCAGTGAGCCGAACAACATAAGTCACCTATGTGAGAGTGAAGTGGGGCCACTTCGAGGAGACTATTGGGACATAGTTCTCTCAAACTCTTGTAGAACTAGGAGATGTTCACGGCTATATGAATATAACCATAAGAACTAAAACCTTGCTAGGGATGTACTTGTGTGAGGTATATCATCGTTTACACAAACGGTAGAACAATTCAAGGACATCACATCTACTGGGTAGCTAGTAAAGTAAATATACTTTCACAAGGGAAGGTTCAAGGGTGGTTACCTACCTATCCTATGCAACTATCGATCATAGATTCTATTACCACATCGAGTCAATGTTTTTCAATAAAACTATCAATTTTCATTCATGTGGGGGATTGTTGGAAAAAATTACATATTATGGGAACTTTAAGGCATATTTTAGGTAAAGGTGGAGAGTTGAATTATAAAATTATGGTTTTATATTCTACTTCATTAAACCTTTACAACAGTATATCATATGCTCAAAATGGTTGAGTGATGAATAAAAAATTGATGCTCAAAGTAAGTTACTTGGAAATAATTGTTGAGAAAAAGTAAAGGCTTAGATCCCACATTGCTTAAATACCAAGTGTGAGATGTGTTTATATATGAGAACCCTCTTGAAGGGTGATTAAATGATTAAGCTTAGAACCCTACCTTGCATGCAGGGGGTGTAGGTCCAAACCCGACGGGGTTGGGGTGCACTCGCACGACGTGGGCAACGCGAAATGTTCGCATCGGTTGAGCCTAAAGTGGGTTTTGCAGATATTTTAGCCCAACACAAAATTATTTTTCCTCAGCAGACATAATTTGTTTATATAAGAATATTTATGTTATTTATTTGATTCCAATAAATTTGATTTAATTTTTAATCAAATTGATTTATTGGCTCTTTAATGGCAATTTTTTTGGAAGTTTTCCAAATTTCCAACATTCTCAATGCCTATAAAAGGCTACGGATTCTAAAGAATTTTACACACACTGATATCCTCTCACACCTAATTTCTTTTGCTCTCAAAACTCTTCGTTTCCTTTTCATATTTTCCAACGTTCCAGTGATAGAAAATAGGCAACGTTCGTTCGTTGATCGCTGCAGAGGTGTTATTGCTTTGATAATTGTGTTGTTGTATCCTGGAATATATTTGACCAACGTTTCTCCAAATATCGTAGGAGCAGACGAATCTATCTTAAGAAAGTTGTGTTAAACAGGCTTCAACATTTAGTAAATATTTTTTCTTATTTTTTATTTCAAGTTTTTGTTACGATTTTATTTATTTACATATTTGACAATTTCAATATGAATTATTTTTTATATTTATTTTTTATATATAAATAATTTTTTATTTATATTTAAATATTTTGTTCGTTAATATGTTTTGGCCAACATCTAGTTGCCCAATATTTGCAGCTTCTGCCTCTGATTCTTCCACTTGATTCAAGCCTTCTCCTCTTGCTTGTGCTCTCAACCTGCTTTTCTTCTCCAATTTCTTTAGTATGAGCCATCTCATGATCTGTTGCATTATCTTCACCTTTGTCTTCAGTTTCTGTTTTAGTGCCTCATGGAACCTTATCTTCTATTTCTTCAATTTGAGGCACATTATGGTCTTGTCAAACTATTGAAATATGGGTATCTTTTCCTTGTTCAACATTTTTTACTTGAGTAGGCATCTACAACATCCGTATGTTCACTTGCTTCAGCTTTTGGTATTTGGGAATCATTTAGCTCACCATCATCAACTTGATGATCCAAGGTTTCTTCATTTTCATGCTTGCTTTCATGGTCCTGCTTTCCTTTTCTATCTTGACGACTTGAAGGTTCATTAAAAGCCGAGCACGTAGTCCTTTTGGCTTCTTAGACTCCCAAAGTTGTCTCGAGTGCACTAGGGGATTTGAAGACGAAGAAGTGGATCAGAATGCTGTTGTTTTCTATGGAGTGAGAGAGCTTATGGTTACTCGAGTTGCCGATGGGGGCCTATCAAAAGATCTTTTCAGTTGGTTAGGCTTTTAGACTGTGTCATCATCCTAAGGTGTTTTTTACATTCATGATAGCATCGTTACCTGTGTCTGAGATAGTTGGGCACTTTTCAGTGGAACTTGCAGGTTCTATCTTAGACCATGACTGGTGGAAGATTTGGAAGAGATAGTGCCCCTCTTCTCTTTCCCCATATATACTGCTACTTTCGCTTTTTGTGGTTGCCATAAATTCTTGGGTGTCTAACACAATGGTGATCCACTTACCACAATTGTACCTGAATCCTGCATTAGATTAAATTAAAGCATAACCAACAAAAGAAAGAGTGTGACTCAAATGATCCTTTTTATATGATGGCATACTTCATTTGGTAAACTCAAATCAGAGAATCACCATTGTTAAGAGAGAAGTTATCTCCAATATTCAACAATCATACATTACATTAATCTTTTTGACTCAATGCATGAATTCATCCTCTTAATTTAATTTTTATTAATCTTTTAAGGTGTAATAGCTTATAAACAAGAATCTCAAAACTTTCTTAAAGAATGTGAAACTTAATACGTTTGAAATATCTCAATTTCTAATAATCACATCTTACCTAGCAAATTATATTTTTTTTATTTTTTTATTCGAAGATCTAACACTTGAAAAACTTGAACTTCGTTTATAGGAGATGTGAAAGGGAAGAGAACAGAGGATTGAATTTTTAAGTTTAATTAAAAGAAGAATCTACAACATTTTTTTATTCTTAAACAGCAGTTTCCTTTTCCTTATGCTTCAAAGAAAACACGATGATATTGTTTCACAAATATAAAATTAAAATAATTTTTTTTAGTGAAAGGCTGGATTTTATTAGAAAGAAACGACTAATTTACTTATAAAGGCCCATTTTCAAGTATATTTATAGAAATGGGCTAATTGTTGTATTATTTACCGAAAATGGCCGATTTTGGCAAAATGCGTCCATATAGAAGCGTTTTAGGGTGAAATTTTAGCAAAACGTGCCTCTAGGGGAACAATTTTGCCATGTCAGCACAAAACGCGCTGATGTGGACGCGCTTTGCTGACGTGGCAAAATCGCTCCCCTAGGGACGCGTTTTGCTCCGTGTTTTTTTCCCCAACGGCTATTTTATTTTTTGACTGTTGGGGGTCCAACGGTAAAAAAAGAGAGAGTATAGAACCCCCTCCTATTATTTCACACAATATTTTTTCAAATTTTGGCAAAAAACTTTCAAATTTCTCCTTAAATTTCTCAAAGCTCTCTTTAATTAATTATTTCTTTTTAATTTTTTTTCTAAATTAGTATTATTTTTTTATAATTTAAAAAATATTTGGTTGTGTTAGCAATTACCGAGGAATTAATTCGTCTCGATCATAAACATATCTCAGTCGAACAAATGAAAATGGTAAGGGTTAATTTTAATTTTTGAATATTATTTAATATTTTTTTTCATTTATGTAATTTCAATTAATTTTTATTTTATAATTTTTTATAACAGTCTGTAGATTGAGTGTTACAATGTTATATTTGTAATATGCCTGATCCTCTATCACCGTTGATAGAAAATTACTTGAGGGAAACGGGTTTTTGGCACGTGGCCACTATAGGCCGGGGGTGCAAGTTGGACCCGAAACTCATCAGCACATTAATAAAGAGGTGGAGACTCGAGACACACACATTTCATCTTCCATGCGAATAATGTACTATCACTTTGGAGGACGTGCAGTTATAATTAGGATTACCGGTGGATGGGTCCGCACTCACCGGGCCCGTTCAATCTGCTGATTGGGGAGTCATATGGTACGGTCTTTTGGGTGCAATTCCGGATAATATTTACGGAGGTTGGATCGAGATGGGCTAGTTACGAGACACATTCTCGGAGTCGGGGAATGATTCGACTGAAGTAAAAAGAATACGATATGCTCGGGTATACATCCTTGAGATGATTGGAGGTTATTTGATGTCGGACTTGTCATGAAACCTCGTACATTTAAGGTGGCTGCTGAAACTAGTTGATTTTAGAGCAACTGGCGAATTTAGTTGGGGGTTTTCCATGTTGGCAACATTGTACCGAGAAATGTGCATGGTGACGCCACCAAATAAAGCCAAGATTGGAGGTTTCCTATCACTACTACAATCATGGGCTCGATTTTACTTTCCATTTTTACGTCCTCGAGTGAACCACCCATATACATTTTCACTCATAACGAGGTAAAATTTTTATTTGATTTTACAATTATTACATAGATTTAAAATAAAATTGTATGCTAAAAAATTAATTAATTAGGTGAAATCATCCGGCGAGTTATGTTGGAATACCTATCGCTCTTGAAGATATACAGCTTCTATTAAACCAACGGTCGAAAGCACAAGTAAGTATTAAATAAAATATATATACATAAAATAGTCGTTTCATATTTAGTATTTAGTATTATGTATATAACTAAAATTTTTATCACGTTCATATAGTTTTAATGGACACCATAAGAGGATCCGGCAATTCGGGCAGTAATTCTGGATGAATTCTTTCAAAATCTGAACATTTGGCATGTTAAGGTCCGAAACGGATAGAGTGTTGCGGCAATTTAGATTTCAATAACTAATTCCCGAGGCACCTGAGATGCTCGATAAAAAGCACAAAATCGACTTACGATAAATGAATACGAATTGGACGGTATTCTTCTCAGAATATATCGAATTTTGGAAAAATTGGTATGATCATATACCTACTCGCAAACCTATCAGCATTCCAGAGTTAGCGTGCGCGTCGGATTACATGCCATGGCTTAGGATCCATGGCAAGCCATATTTACTATTGGAAGAGTAGAGGCGTTGGCAAATCTGTGTCGAAAGGGAACGACAAGGCCCTTTAAATTCAAGAAGAAGGGGTGACGGCACGAGCCCATCAACAGCGCCCACATAATCACCGGGCCCAACGCCTCAACTGACTACACCCACACCACAGCCCCTTCAGATTATGCCAGGTGCGTATCCTATCCCTTATATGTATCCTAACCCTTATATATTTCTTTTTCCCAGTCCTATGCCAGGTTAAAATGCATGGCCCGGTGCATCTCCTTTCCCGATGACTCCGACTCAACCGATGATATATAGGTCATCGTCGCTGGAGGGATTCAAACACCTCTATCGTGGGTGATGCAAACACCTCCACATTCTTTATTCTATCAAGGTGGGTCATTCTCCCAACACCCACAACTGGAGCAACTACAACCCCCGTCAGAGCAACCAGAACCCCCGTCGGAAGTTGAACCAATGAGGAATCAAGCGCATAATCGTCGACCACCCCCATGTGGCACTAATTTCGACCGGTACATACATTGATTTTTTTAAACATATTTGTACAGACTGTTTTTATATTGTTTCATTTAATAAAAATAAAAGTTTTTTTAATATTTTAGTAGTAAATTATTTTTATATTTTTAATAAAATATAAGTTCTTTTGAATAAGGCAATAGAAATAATGCAACATAATTTCATTACAGCAATTATCAACTATTTCAGTTTGGACATGATTGAATTGTATAGCCTGGGTTCCTACACCATCCGTACAACTTCTGTTGGTTCGCTCTTTCCCGAATATCCATATTATTACGTATTTTACTCGAACAAGGTCGACCTTTTGGTTTGCGACGTAATTATCTATTCGGTAACAACTTAAACGGAACAAGCGATACAGACGGCCACTTACGTTCATCTGAGACCGGTGGGAATACGTGTCTCCACACATTGTACATGTATTCTATTTTGTACACTTCGTCGACATATCTCATGGGATCCAAATGGAGTTCTGGCAAGCTGCAATTGCATGAGTGCATGAATAACGAAGTGCGTCAAATGTCCCATAGTCGCAAGTCCTATTTCTCAAGTGTACACGATATTGCCCCCCGGTAATACATTGGTTCGGTCTGTCAAACTCCGTCACACGAAACCATAGGTTGTCGCTAATGTGACACACTGTGAGCATGATGTTGGCCCGCGCCTTCACCATGTTAATTTCTTGTAATACCTTCCGAAACCATACATGGCCTCCCTGAATTTGGCCTTTATAACTCGCTACTCGCTTTGGAAATAGTACCGCCAAACGAAAATATGTCTTTCGCACAACCGAGGTTATCGGCAAATGACGCATTCCTTTTAGAACAAAATTTATGTATCCAGTCAAGTTTGTGGTCATATGACAATATCGTAGGCCACTTTCGTATGCTTCTGTCTACTATTCGAAAGGTATGTTACAGAGGTAGTCTGTGCCTTGATCATTAACTGAACGCAAAATCCCCAACTTCTCATGAAAACGGTCCTTATTGATCTTGTACCCTGCCAATATAAGTTGATAGCGAAAATTACATACCACTATTCCATTTAGAATAAATTGAATATTACAAACGAAATTATATTAATAGAGATTAAATACCCATGTTGGTCATTTGCCGTCGTTCAGTAGTAGACCAATATTACCCGTACTAGTTTGACGCAACGTGCCTTAGACAATACCGATGGTGTGTGCGATCCCATAAGCTTCCCTGTCGCTCAATTGCGGCTAGTATTCTAGTACCCCAATCCGATATAACACAAATATCAGGTTGGGGGCATACATGCCACCTTAACCTAAAAAAAAAGAAATCCCAGTTATCACCTGACCTCTTGGTGTTATTGCAAACGCAATTAGAAGGATTCTCCCACCGTCATCCTATGCCACAACTACTAATAGCCGATGGGTATATCTACTATACATAAAGGTACCGTCAATTTGTATCAATGGCTTGTAGTACAGAAATATGTCCTGACATTGCTTAAAGCTCCAAAACAGACGCTTGAACACTTGGCATCCACAGAGCAATTGGTCGGTGTAATACGCAGGGACTGTTTCAAGGTCTGTTATGCAACTTGGGACGTACCTCTCCAGCACCTAACACAATTGCCACACCTCATTATATGAAGTGTCCCACCTACTATGCATATTTTTCCAACACCTTCTGCTTAGTTATCCAAGCCTTGCGGTAAGAAGGAGTGTAACTCAATTGGCTACGAATATTGACAATTAAGATCGACATAGAAGACCTAGGATCCACCTTCAACATTGGTAGTATTCAACTAGCTATCATACTTGAATCTATCTTGGGATGATCTTGTAAAACACCTGTCAACGAAGTACGTTAAATAATGCAACATTAAGTAATAACATTATTATTAAAAAACCCTAAACACCTAGTGATACTGTACTGGCAACAAAGATATGTGGACCTTTATATTTTTTTATCTCCTACAAGCCTGTCTTTTTCCTAAAAGAAGTCATGATTTTCTATGAACATGTATCATCTTGCACTGTACACTTGGCCTTGACCTTCTCGTATTTGGATTTAACCACGTTGTAGTTAACCTCGTGATTGATGCTATATTGTTTCAATGCACCAAGAAAACTATCCTTACCGGTAAACTCCTTACCAACTTTCAATTTACCCGAATCTAATGACAAACTTGTACGGTTATGCCTTCTGTGTGGTAGATCTGGAAACTCCAACGCATCATCTACCGATATCTCGATATTATGCATGTGGATTAGAGGCGAATACGCCCTGAATTGCGGATCTTCTTCTACTTCATCTAAACCCCCTTTAATGTCTTTAGGTTCGAATAGAACAGGCTCCAGTCCAGAAAATAATGCAACTTCTGCACCATCGGGATTACGCTCTCGAGGTGGATCCATATCGAACTCATCATCCAACCTACTATCATCTACAACGTACGAGGTCTCATCGGCGGTGGATATCGTAGGGAGTACATCATCCATTCTTGTAGATGTTTCGTAACGTCCCCAATTAGATGTGAATTGCCAACCACTAGAAGTTAATGTCATTTCCCAATACGTATTTCCAGTATCGAACATTGACCCACCGATATGCATGTCCCATCCACTAACCAAGTATCGTGCAAAAGTTGTGTATTCCATACTGCCACCAAACACGGGTGCTTCTGTGTTCTACCTCCCACTAACGGAGTGTTGGGTGGGGGTCGTGTATTTCTCTCGAACAGTAATAGATATTGAAGTCACAAATATTTTATTTGGCAATGAAAATTGTACATATAACTCAAGATAGGATGATCCACTAGCGAGATGAGTCTGCACTATCCCCTCAAAGCTACGACCACCTTTGATATCAGATGAGTCATATGTCATGGGATCAATCGAAGTACAAAATCGATACTTAATAGAAGAAACCCTCATTGGTGTCGTTTCGAAAATTTTGTACCTAATTCTTTTACGAAATTCTGTCAAATCTATAGTCTGGTTGAAAACCAATCATGTTGTGTTCTCTGATAAAAACAATGCCGTTCTCGGTGTCACAGACCTCACCATCATAGTAAATAATAGCACTAATACATTCACTCATCTTCAATTTCTATTTTTCTTAGCCTCTCTAATTTTTTTTGCTGTAACTTATGTAACCTGAGAATGAAATTTGGCTCATTTATAGCCTAAGGCCAAACATGAACTACTGTAGAAAAAGAGTGTCGATGTGGGAGCTTTTTCATCAAATTTGCTGATAGTGCATCCTGCTTGAAGCGTTTTTGACACTATTTGTTTAGAACCGTCTTCTCAAAATTATTTTTTCAGGAACTATTGTAGAAAAAGAGCGTCCACGTGGGAGCTTTTTTCAATAATTTTGCTGATAGTGCATCCTGCTTGAAGCATTTTTGACACTATTTGTTTAGAACCGTCTTCTCAAAATAATTTTTTCAGGAACTACTATAGAAAAAGAACGTGTGAGCTTTTTTGGAGCATTTTTTACACTATTTGTTCAGAACCGTCTTCTCAAAATAATTTTTTCAAGAACTGTTGTAGAAAAAGAGCGTCCACATAGGAGCTTTTTCCAGTAATTTTGCTAACAGTGCATCCTACTTGAAGCATTTTTGACACTATTTTTTCAGAACCGTATTCTCAAAATTATTTTTTCAGGAACTACTGTAGAAAAAGAGCGTCCACGTGGGTGCTTTTTTTAGTAATTTTGCTGACAATGTATCTTGCTTGAAGCGTTTTTTACACTATTTGTTCAGAACCGTATTCTCAAAATTATTTTTTAGGAACTACTGTAGAAAAAAAATCCTTATTGTCAATATAATTTTTTCTAAACCCTAAACCTAAACACAATATTATTTTAAAAAAACTAAACCCTAATTTAATTTATTTTTTTAAAAACACTAAACCCTTATTTAATTAATTTATTTTAAACCCTTAAACCCTAATTTAATTAATTTTTAAAAAAGAACATTAAATCCTGATTTATTTTTTAAAATTCCTAAAACCCAAAACCCTAAATTATTTGAACAAAACCATAACCTTAAAAACTCTAAACCAAAAAACCCTAGGGACTAAACATGCAAAAAGCCCTAACCTAGAAAAAACAAGGAGCAAAACGCGCCCTTGGGGGAGCGATTTTGCCACATCAGCAAAGCGCGTCAACGTCAGCGTGTTTTGTGCTGACATGGAAAAATCGCTCCCCCAAAAGCGTGTTTTGCTAAAATTTCACCCTAAAACGATCCTACGTGGACGCGTTTTGCCAAAATCGACCCTTTTCGATAAATAATGCAAAAATTGGCCCATTTTCGTAAATATACTTGGAAATGGGCTTTTATAGGTAAATTAGTTGAAAGAAACATAGCATAAAATAACTAAAAATAAAAAAATAGCAAAAAAGACAAACAAACCCTAAATGAAAAATCGATAAGACATAAAACAAAAACCCAGCCGCAAACGAAGAGCCATCCCCGGCCAAAACGGAACATGCAAGAAGAAGAAAAGCTCACAAAGCAACCATCCGATGCCTGTAAAGAGAAAAAAAAATTTGGCATCTACAACAGTCTCCAACAACCCGCCGTCCGTTCCGTACCAACTGATGAGAAGAAGCACACCAACAAACCGAGGTCTGAAACAGGCACCACAACCGAAAAAACCCAATCCAAACCACCCCCTGTGATCTCTAGCCACCCACTACGCCATCTATCCCGACACAAGTCACCCACACCCTAGAAACCCCACACCGAGCCAAAAGCTAGGGGTGAACACCTCAACTACCCCCTTTCACTTTCCACGATGTCCAGAATAGCCAACGGACCATCCTCGACCCACCAAGTAGCACATCGACGGCGAAAACCTTCTCTCATGAACAGGTGAGCAACCTAATTACCTTCACGTTTGATATGTTGAAAAATGCACTTCTCAAAAGCCAGAGCAATTTGCTTTGATTCCAAACACATGGACTAACTTCCGTTCGATCATCCCTGGAAAACTGGAATTTCAAAATGACCACGCTCGAGTTGCCCTCAACCTCCATCAACCTGGAGCCCATATCGAAAATTAAAATATTAAATATAATATTTATTGAATTAATATTATAAAAATGTTTTATTAGGATAATAAATGGTTTAATAATAAATTTTAAATTTTGAGAATTATTTATTTTTATAAAAACTATCTTATTAATATAATATTTTATATAATTTTAATAGTTTTAGAAATAAGTTAAAAAAACAATCATTTTAATATTTCCTTTTTCTTGTAACAAAATGGAAATGATGAACCCATTGTTTGCCCATTGGCTCACATCCTGAGATGGAATAGTAAAAATTGCCTACTAATGTTATGTGCGATAGCGATACCACCTAGATCTGGTTGGGTTCAGATTAGATCTAAGTAAAATATTTAGGTTAATTTTTTAAGTTTGGGTTTAATTTGATCTGAAAATGAGTTTATTTTTTTTATTTAAGTTCAATCTAATTTGAATTTTTAGATTAATTTTTGTTTAAAATTATTTTTAAAAATAATATTCTAAATGCACTAAAAAACAATAAAATAAAAATTTTCTAACACATTAAAAATATTTATATTAAAAACACTACCATAAATATAATAAATATTTTATCATATTAAAAACACAAATAAATATAATAAATATTTTATTGTATTAAATATAAATTTTAAAATTTTATATTTTGGGTTGAGTTATTTAGTTGGGTAAATTTTTTTAAGTCTTAAGAAATGGATTTAATTGTTATTGGATTAGTGATTTAATATAAATATAAATATATATAATTCTTATTTAACATATATAATTAATATAATATTATTTTATAACATAATATTTGGGTCGGGCTGGTCTCGAGCAAAAAAAATCTTACCCAAGACCCGTCCTATATAGAAAACAGGTCTTAAGTTTTATCTAAGCTTCTGGCCTCGTATTTTGTTTAAACCCTTTCATTTTTCAAACAAGTCTTTGGGTTTGGGCAGGTAACCCATCCATGAACATATTTATTTGAACTTTAGTGAGTTGTAAATAAATATATATATATATACCTTGTCAAATGTAATCTTTTTTAAATAAAATTAACTCAAAAATTTTAGCATATTCTAGATTTAATAAGTAATTACTTATTTATTCATCTTAATTCAACACTTTTTTTAAAAAAAAATTTGTATTAAATAAAATTGAACTTTAAGTAGGGATGAACAAAATTTTTGATTTGATTTAAAAAAAAACTATTTTTTTTTCAATTTCGAGTTAATTGGATTGAGTTATTTTACTTTTCAAATAAACTTGAATAAGTAACTTGATTATTCAAGTTGAAGTCTAGTTGAATTTTACAACTCGAATAATTTAAATAAATTGAATAACAAATTAATGTAAATACCCCTTGAGTCCCTGAAAATTTCAAAAATGTGCAAATTGGTCCTGAAAAATTACAAAATATTTTTTTCCAAAATTTTATATATGTTCAAAAAATTAAAATTATTTAAAAATCACTAAATATATATAAATATATAATGCTAAATTTTTTTTAAAATTCTAAAATGATAAATTTGAGGCCCTAAACAAGTAATTTATCAAATCAAGCTTATTATACTAATTATGTTTTTTTATATTATTTTGTTTTAAAAAAAACATTTCAAATATACATGATATTTATGTTCTTTTAACTTAAAATTTAATTATATCGCCAACAAGATTTCAACATAATCGAGTTTTTTTCAATATAACTAAAAAAACTATTCAACTCAAATTAGAGCAATAAAATAAAATTTTAATTCAGTCGAAAATTTTGACTCAATTAAAAAAACTTAAAAGATGAAAATGTTTTGAATGCTTGGAAATATTCAATATATGTTTGTATGGTGGTTCCCAAGGATGATGTTATTGTGTAGAATAATATCGCAATCTCACCAAACCATAATTTAAGTTAAATAAAATTTAGGGTAAATTATACCAACAGTCACTCAACTTTGGGTAGCTGACAAAATAGTTACATTTGTTTTATTTCAGTCACTCAACTTTGGAAAAGTGACAAAACAGTTTTTTTTGTCGTTTTCTGTCACAGACGTCACGGCAAAGTGACATGGTAGATGACGACGTGTTTTGTGTCAAGAAATCCTCTAGTTGGCCAGTTACCACCAATTTAACAGCTTTATTAGTACCAATTTAGGGTTTAAGAGGAGAAAAAAAAGAAAAAGAAGAAGGAGAAGAGAAAAAATGGAGATGCCTCCAGTTTTCAAATCAATTCCATATTGCATCTCTGCAAGTGATTCCTCCAAACTCCTCCTCTTTCTATTTTTATATCTCTAGTAGCTTTTCTTTTATTCCAACTAAAGCCCTAAACTCACCCACCTTGCTTCTTTCTTACTTTTTATATATGGAATCTGGGTTTTACTTTTATCAAATCAATGACTAAAAATTGCAGTTAACATTATAGATTGATAATTTATTTTCATAAATAATTTAAACGAAAATTATGTAGTAAGGTGAGGTATGAAATTGGGTTTAATTGAGGTTGAGCTACAAAATCTTCAATATTTGAAAATTTGGATTCTTTATACTTGATGTGTTTGTGTCTTTGTGTATTCTTTTTAGTTATATACATTCATTTTCAGAAAATTTTATGGAAATAACAAATAGATTGAATTCCTTTTTTATTTATGGATGAACAATGATCAAGCACTGTGAACGAGACAAGAAAAAGAAATAAAAGGACAGAGGAAAAGAGCCAAGAAGAAGAAGAAGAAGAAGAAGAAGAGCAAAGACATGGTGTTTCAATGGCAAAGAATCAGACCCCGCCAACATAGGCAAAGAAAACTTTTTTTTTTTACAGTCTCTTCTTCTTCTCTTCTGTTATTAAGGGTTTTTTTTTCAATTTCTTCTTAAATTGGGTGGGTTTCTACTATGGACATCTAACGCGGCAAGTTAACTGGTCACATTAGCAGTTAACTTGCCACATCAACGGTCCCATTAAGACGCTAACGGAAACTATTAATCAGTGACTGTTTTGTCATTTTTTATAACGTTAGTGACTGTTTTATTATTTTTTAAAAGTTGAGTGACTGAAATGAAACTTAGATAATTGTTTTATTAGCTACCTCAAAATTGAGTAACTATTGGTGTAATCTACCATAAAATTTATTTTTAGTTCCAGCGATTATATTGCATCTGAAACTTCCTCTTGAAAGCATCTCAAACTTCGTAGGAAAAAGGAAAAAGGAAAAAGCAAAGGGATAGAAAAAGCTTCTCTTTTTCTTTCTTTTCATAACAAGCGAAGTTAGGCTTTAAAATTTCTCAAAAAAAGCTGAAATAGTTTGAATGTATAACCAATGGGATATCATGTCCTTAAAATAGATTTCACTTCCACCAATGTCACCAATCTTTCTTTTACCATAACCAAAACCATTTTGTTAAAAGCTGAAATTGCCCATCGCTGGTCTTTGTTTTTATTAGTTAGTTATATATAATTGTAACATAATATAATAGTCGGAAAACGCCCATCGCCGGAAGAGATTTTGAGTGAAGTGAAGGAATAAAAACTAGTCATGGAGGGTAGAAAATGGGTCAAAATCACCCACAAATTGTCCTAGGAAATAAAAGAATTCAAGTAAAGGAAAAAGTTATACACTGCTATAAGAAACCTTCAACCATCCAAACAAAACCTTTAGCGGTGACTGCTCGACTTCATAACACAAAACCATGTCAACTATGGCGGTTGTGACGGCTGGAGTGCCCAAAGAAGAAGGTTCTAGACTATAGCTTTAATTAACCTCAAGTACAGGGCAAAACATAGGTGAAGGGCTTATTGAATATTTACTAAATACACCTGTCATAAGATCATTGAAGGGGCAGATGAATTTCATTCAAAAAGTGGTTGCTTCAAAGCCAAAACTAATCCACATATATGGGGAATTGTTGACTTTTTCAACCAAAACCAGTTTAGCTCACTAATTACTTTCCTTCAAAAAGAATTTGTATGGAAAAAGAGATGTTACATCATTTTGTATTATTTATCAATTATTTATTATTATTTTAGTATATTTTTATGTTATTAATACATCATTTTGGTAAGTTTTTTTAATTTGAACCTTGAACTATAAATGACTCAAGGTTCAAGGTCTAAGATTCGGGATTTATGGTTTCAAAGTCCAAGGTCTAACGTTCAAGATCTTAAGGTCTAAGGTCTAAGGTCTGGTGTATAAGTTTAGAGTTTATAATTTAGAGTTTAGCGTCTAGGTAAAAAAAGTTATCAAAATTAAATGTCAATGACATAAAAAAATACGAAAATGACATTAAATAATTAATAAGAGATCAGAGACGATTCTAGGGGGGACTGGCATGGGCCCGACCCCCTTAAAATGAAAAATTGTAATTTAGGCCCTTTAAATTTTTTAAAAATTTTAAATTAGTAAAGGTAAAATTATATTTGACCCTCCTAAAATTATAAAAATTCGATTTAATCCTTTAAAAATTATAAAGATATAGACTATAAAAAATTAAAATTTCATTCGACTCCCCTAAAAAATTGTTCTGACTTTACCCCTATAAGAGATACAAAATCATGTGACATCTCTATTTCATATAATCTTTTCTTTTTAATTTTGGTTAACCACGTAATCTAATCAATTAGTTAACATTAAGTGCACCCACCACTTCCATTTCCTACCCTAAGCTACATTAGGTTTTATGCATGTCTCCTCCTATGTGTTTTTATCCAAACATTAAACAATATCATATCTCTTACACCTAATCCTACTCTAACCCTTCTTCTACTACTTCCCATCCTTAAAAATTGACATTATCTTAGTTATTCAATGTTAAATAATATTTATTTTTTAATAAAATAACATTGAATGGAATTAAAAAAGAGATGCGGTGTCTGCAAAGTGGTAAGCATTACAAAAGAACGAATTTAATATGTTGGCAGCTGGCGATTTCTACACTAGACGTGCGTACCTCACACTACACTTTATAAATTTATTATATAGTTTCCACTTCGTTGGAAATGCTTATACATTTGGTTTTACAATTGACAGCCAACGCAAAATGCATGCAGCTTTTCTCCTATTTTCTTCTTATTTAATTGGTTCCCCAAAAAAGTTTACTTCCAATTCAAAACATAACATGAAGGGGAAAACAAGGAAAGAAATAAATTTAAGAAATGATAGGTGTTGAAACGTAGAACTAGAAATTAGGATGGTTTGGTTCAGAATTTTACTTATATTTTACAAAATTTGTGACACCTTTAAGCAGGGTGAAATTAGGGACTGATAGGACCCCGACCCCTCTAAAATAGAAAATTTTCCATTTAGATTCTTTGAAATTTTTTAAATTTTAAATTAGTATAACTAAAATTGTACTTTGACTCCACTAACTTAATTTATTTGAAGATTGTAACGCCTTATACATGACTCAATTTACCGGATCCAAGTATAAGACGCCATATTACTTACACACTTAACTAAAATTTGCAATCTACTAAAAACTATACTGAATATAACTCTTATTTATTAAAATTTCTTTCAAAGATAATACGCTTGAATAATACATTTATCATTTGTTATAAAACTTTCAAAGGTAAAATAAAATCTTACAACAATTTACTTAAATAAACAATCAAATTGTGGCAGGTATTACTATTTTTCATTTGAAAACATGTTTCAAAAAGGGTTCATTTGTATGCATAATTTGCCTTTGATCTACCACCATGACGCATCCCTGGCTTGGTCCCTGTCGACGGATTAGTCCAAATCACATACCTGCATACCAAAAACACACATATAAGTTTCCAAGGAACTTAGTGAGTCTCAGTCGTATTTACCTTTTTACAGGGATATAGATTCTTTTGACTCAATGGTTTGGGTTCCCTCTCAGGCACTAGCGAGTATAGTTTTGATTCTTGGTTGGTGGATAACCATATGTCAAACATCGTACTTAACCGTCTTATACTCCTTTCACTTAACTGGCGGATCCCAACATTACATTAAAATTTTGAATCCCATTATATGATTCCCTAGTAATTCTTAGTTAGATGTGCTTCTTAGATCACTATTCAGCGGATGTTATTCTTGGCGGATTTCTTGACATACTCCAACGATTACCAGAATACTTGTTACTTTATACATTTGAACCAAACCATACAAATTGACTTAATGGAAGAATCTAATAATTTAATTATCATAATAGAAATTTCATACAGAATTTGATAGTTCTCAGATTTGGCAAAATCTTATATCACCAACATTCCAAATTTCCCAAGTTCTCTGTCACGGCAGATCACTAAGGCGGATTCAACAATTGGTTACTTTGTCGAGTATTCTATCGAAAAATGCCTCACAATCATATTCAGATTTCACACAAGTCACACTATCATCTCTCTACTTTATCCTTACTGAATTCTCTCTATAAATTTTCTAGGTAATATGCTACAAAGGCTACTAGAGAAAGTTACCTACAAAGTCTTTTCAGAAAGTTCACCGTAAAGACTTTTCAGAGAGTTTCGTGTTTACCGTCCCGCCAAACCATCTTAGTGATGCCATGAGGCTTTTCCTACATGGTCTTATATCTTCACGCCCTCTTAGCGTATTATCATATGATGCCATGACCATAGACTTTCCACATATTTATTTCATAATATGTCAGTTCGGTTAGCATTACAGCTACCCTACTGGAGGCTACACAATAAATCTCTTTCTCACTTTTTAACATAGCTCAGAATTGTCAAGCACTCAACCCATATATCAAGGAAGTATAAAACAAGAACTATACACACGCTAGTAGCAACACCATATAGTACTCGACATCGTACCATGCTACACATTGTTTATCTCATTTACGTATTGTAGATATCTTTTAGAGACATGCATTTTCATAATTACATGGCATGCATGAGTTAATTTTATACTCATTAGAGACCTACCTTTACCTCGGTCCAAAGTTTCTATTTCAACAGTCCTTCCCGATCCAGTAGCAGCAATTACTTAAACGATCATAAGATTTCCATTAGAATCCTCGTTACAGACATTTTACTAATATTTCAACTATAAGTGAACTTCATGTAATGCCTTCCTGTAACACTCTTCCTTTCTATAGTCGTAATGTGCTCAACTATAGGACTTACCAGAAGGCTGAATCATCTTAGTTTGACCTTATCGAAGAGGAAGAAGAAGATGTTGAGGTTAGAGAGAAGAACCTAAACATTAAGTCGATAGCCCTTGAAACCATTCAAAATGTCTGCTTTCCATAAATATATTCTCGATCTGTTGATTTCCTTACCAATTCAAGGGTAGGTGAAAGAAAATTTGGCGAAGGTTATCCTCATTGTTGACCAGTTACGGGGAGATCAAATCAATCTAATTTAATCATATTGAGAGATGGCCAACTATACTACTTATGAGGATTTATTTAGTTAGCTTGTTTTAGTGTATAATTAATCTCTCATTCATTTTGATACTCTACTTTTTTCTCTGATCTCTACCTTTTGTTGTTGTAGAATCCCAACAACTCCCTACTAAGTCGATATGAGATCCAATTTGAACAATACTCATACAAATCAGGCGTACTATGTTTTCGCAAAGAGTCTTGTTTAGCGTAGGCTTAAAGACAATCAAGCCCCTTACAGTTTCCTCATACATCTAACAGTCTCTTAGTGTTCAGACAAACATTAGGGCATACGCCCCCTATAGGTGTGCACTTTCTTGCGCGTAATCTTTCTTCTCTTGGAAACATCCTGCGATCAATTCTTTAAGTACTGCCAACTGGTGAATGCTTTAACGTTAGTATGCATCAACATTCTAACTCGCTAACCAACTAGCCTAATGGTTGATTAAGCTACCATAGTGTGCCTAAAATAGAATTAACATACATTATCTCACCCTTACTTGGATTCGTAAATCCTGGGGTATGACAAATACGCACTCAAAGTAATTTGGGGTTCGAGGATAGCAAATAAGATCGATAGGTTGAAAGCCGGGAAACAACTTAGACCTCCTTTGTACAAAGCACAAGTAAAATTTCAATTAAAAGCTTATTACTATAAATACTATAAGGGTTTGATTTTAAGAAAAAAATTTAACTTCTTCTGTGCCTAAAAACATTGCTCATAAATTGATTTTTCCAATAATTGCTATTAGACCAGGTTGTGTTATGTTTATAGTATAAAATTCTTCTATACCTAAAAACACTGCTCACTAAATTAATTTTTCCAATAATTGGTATAAGACCAGGTTGTGCTATGTTTATAATAAATTGAACCAAATTTTCTCTCTTTCTATCATTGTTTCATTAAATTGATATAAGAATTGACATTCTTAAATTATATGCATGTTTTGGAATATTATGTATGTGGATGAATGTTTGAATTATTTTATTACAGTATAAAGTAATTTTGCCAAAGGCCATTGGATGAGCACTAAATAAATTAGCTTTCGTAATGATATCATCTCCAAGTTTAATTTTTAATTTATTTAATTTATTGTAAAATTAGATTAACTCATGTAAGATAGAAACAAATTAGAAAGTTATGTAACTTAAAATTTTCAACGAAACCCGAAAAATAAGGTAACCGACGACATGAACAAAAACAAATCAAAACCGAATGAGACGAAGCAAACCCAACAAAACTAACGGTAGAGGTACATCGGACAAGACCCAAGTAGAATGGATCCTAAATTTCTTTGTGGATTTGTACACTTGTGACGTTCATAGTCTAACATACCTTAATCCTGAGTGGTAGATGGACTATGTATGTGTAATTCTTATACTTTTATGTAAGTGAAAGCCTAAGTTTGAATAGATAAGGAACCGAAGGTTAGTACATTGGGTGTACAATTTCTGTAGTATGTAGCATCATTCTATAATAGTGGAATTCATGACCCAACTAAAGGGTGAACGATAGATAATGAACCGAAAGCTAATAAGTTGGCATTACATGATAGATGAAAAATAAACATGACCACAAGTCATTTGTTCTTTTGATAAATGATTTGGTTACTATTTAATAGTAATTGACTTTTAATGAAGGAAGATGTAATGATTACCATGAGATAAAATAGGATCATATTAGGAAAAAAATTATCTCAAAGCGATTAGGGATATCCTATGAGGGTAACACACTTATGACAAGGTCATTGGACGAACAATTATCAAGTAACTTACATAATGGTATATAATAAAGGAGAGCCCAGTCAAGATACTTTAATGGAATGGCGTGAATAAGTTTATAATTAATAGCTAAAAAGCCAGAAATTAATTATAAATTATTTGAGCCCTAATTATATATTCAATCGATCCCTCGGTTAGCTCAAAATAACTAGAAACGAATTGCATGTAGAACTAATAAATGAAAATAAATAGAAATGATGAAATAAGAGAAATAAATCACATGAATCACTATCCGCAATGAATGCATTTTCTTGTTAAAGATCAGTTTTTACCTAAATATTATGAAAAAATACTTAAATAGTATGTCAGCTGGATTATGTACCAAAATGGTACATTGATGCAAGTGAAGGGTGGTGCATAGGCGACACTACCCTAAAAATTTGACATAGTTGACTAAAAAATTATTATTTTAATAGTGGTGCCTACCTAATAGGCGACACCACATTTGTACCGGACTAGTATGGAACCAATATTTATATACGGATACAGTGCAAGGGGGTGGTGCCTATCTGATAGGCGGTACCAGTGACCCCTATCTGGTAGGCGGCATTGGTGACCCCTATCTAATAGGCGGCACGCACCAGTATTAAATTTTCTACTTAACCGCCCCGCTCTATAATAAAGCTCAGTTAAAAAAAAAGCAGAACATAAGGAGGAAGAGAGGAAGAAGAAAGAAAGAGAGGAAATGTATTTTTATTTTTACTTTTAAATAGAATATATTATGATGAGAATAAATTATTTTGTTAGTATTATATAGTTTTTTTAGTGTTATTTTTATGTTTTGTTTTAAAGTTATTTTGTTTATTGTGATTCGTTAGATTATAAATGTAAATTTATATTAATTTTTAAGTTAATTTAAAGTTATTTTGTTAGTAAGTTTTGTGTTTAGGTTAATTATTTGTTTAAGGTTTGTTGTGATTTGTTAGGTAATGAATATTATGTTTTAATATTTTTTAATATATGAAAGTTATTTTGTTAGTAACTATTATAAAGTAATTCTTAGTTAGTGATAACAACAGAAAAAAATAGATAAATACTGAAAATCGAAATAAAAATATTTTTTGTCATAGATATTGGTAGAAATGATAATAAATCTGATATTACCTGATGAGATAATAGCTTCAGCACAAAATGAGAAAGTTGATAAGATGATGAGAGAATTGCAAGATTACCATAAATCAAAAGATGCAAGAAGTGTTATGGAAGGGTCATGAACTGATTAGAAAGAATAAAGTGCAATACTTAACCCTTAGAGGGACATTAATAAAACGGGAGCATCAAATCATTTTAGACCAACTTTGGAAGATATTGGTACCACGAACCTATTGGAATCTAGTTATATACTTCGTGAAGTTTAAAATCTCTTATGGAGCAAGGAAAATAGCAAGACAAAGTGTAGGTTCGCGAAAGTTGACTGGGAAGAAAAATGTGTTTGACATACCATGGGTGGATAAATTAATTGTTAGGAAATTACCAAGAGAATTTCTAAATTCAATACACGTTATAAAGATTGAAGAGGAAGAAGATCCTGAGGAATTTCCAAATTGGATTGTAGAAGATGAATTTGAAGAGAATTCAGAATTTAATATAGAGAATTTCCCAAAGGAAGATACAGGATCGGAGATGGAAGAAAATGCAGAAATGAATTTAAGTGGTTAAATGTAAAGATAAATGTTGTTCATGTACAAAATGAGAACTGAAAAAGTCTGAGCTTATGAATGAAAAAAATTGCATATTGATATAATTTTGTTTCTTTTTATTCATTAAATTTTTTATGTAAGTATTTTTTTTGCTGTTCGAAATTGTTTTGGAAATTTTTATTTCTTTTTTAACAGATTGAGTATTGAAGATGGATAATCAGTTTTTCGCATGTGTTTATTCCGATGGAATAATCTTGACAACAATCGTTGGATGTATATTTGAATGTCACCAACAAATAGCAATGAGATTTAATAGAAATGTCTCGTTTGATGATATGAAGGAAAGGATTAGTGTAAAAATTGTTAAATGTTGTGTGATAAGGATTTCGAAACCTTTTTACAAATTTTCAGTTTTGAAAAGTCTCATCAAATTCACCGAAATGGAACTTATAGATGATGGAGACGTGGAGACAATGGTCGTTCTTTATTGTGGGAATCGGAGTGACCAAAATTCACCATTTCCATTATTTGCTGAGTTAGCTGGTGTAGAGCCAACTGAAGATCTCAAACCATTAGGTGAAGAACATGGAGCTCAAGAAACGTGTATGGTGGCTTAAGAACCGTGTATGGAGCTCAAGAACCATTGATAGTCAATCGACTGTACGCATGATCAATATCGATCTTAATGTTGCACCAGATATTGATGTGATTGGTGATGATTGAGACGATAGTAATGATCCTTATGATCACGAGGTCAATAGTGATAGTGATTCCGATGTGGACGAGGTCCCAGATGATATTGACGATGAAGATGTGAATGACGATGGAAACATTAACGCGTCTTCAGTCGGGAACTAGATTCGACGTACTGTGATACACAATAATCCTGGAGTGCACATGTCGCTCATAGACCCTGATGTGGCTCACGCAATCGAGTTTCTAGAGTACCTTAAAATACTACCTGCTCACCGACTGACTGTAGATTCCTATTCTGAGGAATTGTTCGTAGGCTAGAGATTTGAAAGTAAGGAAGAATGCGCATTTGCTATTAAGCGGTATATCATGAATATATCAGTGGACTAAAAAGTCACCGTGTGTAAACCAACATTATATATTGAGGAGTGTTGGAAGTCAGCGGAAGGCTACAATTGGCGGGTACGAGCTGCATTTATTCAGAAGTTGTAGATGTGAGAGATACAAAAATTTGTTGGGCCTCACACATGCACGTCAACACGTATGACAGAAGATCATCGAAAATTTGATTCCAAAACTATTTGTACGTGTATCATGCCAATGATTAGGGACATGCTGAACTTAAAGTTTCAGTATTGATTGCCAAAATGCAGGTATGATTCCAGTATCGAGTATTATACCAAAAGACGTGGATAGCTAAACAATGGCAATAGAGCAATTGTACGGGGATTTCAATGCGTCGTATAATGAGCTACAGGGATGGATAGCCGCTACGCGGGAGTACGTACAGGGGATTGTCATTGAGTTATAGACACGACCTTATTACAGCCTGGATGACCAATTACAGCCTGGAAAAAGAATTTTCCATCAGATGTTCTGGACAGTTGATCTATGTATACACGCATTTCCCCATTGTAAGCTGTTTGTGCAAGTAGATGGGACCTGGCTATACAAAAAATATACACAGATCCTACTTCTTACGGTTACTCAAGATGGGAACAAGAACGTGCTCCTGATAGCATTTGCCATCGTAGATGGAGAATATGGAAATGTGGGAATTCTTTGTTATGAAATGTGGAAATGTGGAAATGTGGAATATGGAAATGTGCTCCTGATAGCATTTGCCAATACACAGGTCATTGTTATTGGTAACAATAATATTTGCATCATCTCTGATAGAAGGAAAGGATTAATTGCCGCCATTAGGCGTTCCAGTGTGGCATAGAGATCAGTTTACTGCATCCGGTACATCGCAGCTAACTTCCATCGAGATTATAAGAATAGAAACTGGCAGAGACAAGTTGTGAGAATGGGTAAAGGATAACCTTATCTTTTCAATATATGTTTTAATGTTTTAGGGCGGGACTGTAACATATATTTTCTTAATACATACACAGTGCACGAGCTATAGCCACACATTTTCTGGAAAGAATGACTCGACTTGAGAGTGATATGGAGGGTTAAACGAACACATCTTTCCGACAGTGGTTGGGTACCATGGATTCATGGCAATAGGCTTAAAGTTTCGATGAGAGCTTTCGGCGGAGGGGATTAACTCCGTGTTGTTGAAAACGCAACATCTTTCGATTTCATCTGTCTTCTCGGCTACATTCTACAAGTTGTCTACCTTGATGCCAAGAATGAGTCAGCAATAAGTCAGCCAGATGGAAATGGGACACGTGTTTGTTGAAGATGTCAATGATGCAATGGTTGCAAACCGTTGGATGGTGAGGTTGATGACTATAAAAGTATATTCACGATGTATTGAAACGTTTCAAGTTATAGAAACCATCGGTCGTCGACTTGGTATACCACCTAGGTCCTATGGAGTTGATCTCCAAAACAGACAGTGCGGTTGCAGGAGGTTCCAAACACTTCATTATCCATGTGCACATTTCGTGGCAGCTTATGCTAAAGTCTCACTGAATGTTGAATAATTTATCGATAATGTGTACACCCTCGAGTGCACGTTGCGCATCTGGGAGAATGAGTTCCCTATCTTGCCTGACCTGTCTACGTGGGAGGTGCCTCCGACGATTTTCGAGCTTGTCCCAGACAAAGGGTTGCGTAGGAATCTGAAAGGTCATCCGCAATCATCCAGAATCCATAATGAAATGGACATTAGGGAGAAATCTGACGGTAAGCGTTGTGGATTATACAGATTAGCTGGTCATAATCGGAGTAAATGCCCGCAGCGAAACTACCATATTGGACAATCGTCACGATCGGGCAGGAATTGAGCTTATGTAATCTAATTTACCTAATTTAAACTACAAAGTTTGTTCCTCATTTTAATGTTGTAATGCATCTAATTTATATTACAAATTTTTTTCCAAGTTTTAATGTTGTAATGTATCTAATTTATGATCACAAAGTTTGTTCCAAGTTTTAATGTTGTAATGAATCTAATTTATGACCACAAAGTTTGTTCCAAGTTTTAATGTTGTAATGTATCTAATTTATGTCCACAAAGTTTGTTCCAAGTTTTAATATTGCAATTAATCTAATTAAATAAATACAAAGATTGTCTTTTTTTTTTCATTCACAAAGTTTTTAGAAATTAAAAAAGTACAAAATTTGTAATATTTAAATTGCAAGAAACCCCTAAAATTGATGGTTTGAAAGTGTGGTCCTAGGGGTATATTTCTGCAGGGGTCGACGTTCATGTTGCGGGTGATTGCGATGATTAACATTCTCTTCAACCGTAGGTGGGGGTGTGCGAAACATGAAAGAAAAATTATATGCCCGAACGCCATCGATGAACTTGAGCCGGGACGAGTGGAGTACTGCGGTGGATTCGAGCCGGGAGGACTTGAGTAATGTGGTGGACATGGGCCTAAAGGAGTGCTGTACTACGATGGTACTGGACTGAAGATATCAAACTCAGAATGATATCTTTGTCTTAACGAGCCCGAGAAATAGTCATTGACTCACAACTCTGGATGATAAGAACCATCCCCAGAATGGTATGTAACCGCTCGGGCTCGAGCTTTGGCTTTGGCTTAGGATTGGGCCCGGGATCTGGCTCGTATGCCCCAAGTTGACGCATGTGCTGAGGGATTATAGTCGATTGCCCATCAAGTAAATATGGTTTCGCCGTACTGGAGTACCATTGTATGTATTCTAACGATGGTTGCAAATCAAAATAAATAACCATCTGAAGTCTCCGCGCCATCCGATTATCCCACATTGCAATATATTTCTAGTGCACAACCCCCCAATTATTTCCATGTTTTCCTCTCCTATTAATCCCATGGATCTTCCCCAATTGTATTGGCAGGTCCGGGATATACTAGATGCAACCAAGCTGCCGGAGTACTTGATCACCATGATACCACTCGACTGTCTAGAATTTGATAATGGGTGCGTTAATGCACCATAGGTGTGAATGAATGTGGGCAGACGAGGGTATAATAGCCGCAATTTTTGGTCTCCGATACGACATCTAGATGAACTGCACGATTAATAATATGGTTAAAATTTAACACGGTTCGAGTACGATATATAAAGTAATTACATGTCGCGAATATTGGGATAGCTTACCCCTTCCTCGAAATGTTGTTCAATCATGAGGTAATATATCGGAACAATATATGACCTCCTGATACCTGAATTGGTACTCTATCTATGAAAACAAATTACATGGTAGAATAATATCGTTAGAATAGTATCATTAGAAAAAAAATATGTCAATTAATTGCTATAAAAAGTAAAATTTTGTCACCTATTCACCAGTGGAAATACGTATGCGTGGTGGCTAACTGATACCAAGAATGACATCCGATAAAGAGCCTAAGACTGCAGTAATATGAGGCATCCACCTATGTCTATGGCATCAGGCTTTGTCGTCCGACAAAGCTCACGATACAATATAACCAGAACTGTGAAACCCTAACTATACGAGCGAACATTCTGCAAATCAGTTAATAGGGGTAAATATATCAAATGAACCCTATTGTTATTCACATCCGGCATTAGTACACCCCCTATAATATGCATAATGTACGTTCGAACTGCGGACATCACCTCATGCTCAGTGGTATTAATTGAAAAATGTTCAAAATTGGCTTTAAGCCATGAAAATCTCAAACCCGTAAATTTGGACTCAGCATCATTAGGAGAGACTCCTAGTAGGCTATAATAAAGGGCGACCGACTTAGATATCGTACTTACGCCTGTTACGACACTCTTGTCGATTGGGAGCCCAAGTTGCAGTGCAACATCCTCCAGAGTGACAGTGCACTCCCCACACAGCAAATGAAAAGAGTGGGTCTTCGGGTGCCAACGCTGGACCAATGCGAATATTAAATCATATCGTAAATCAAACGTGCGGACCAATGCTGCTAACCCGAATCTGGCTAACTCTAAGTATGGCATCAGTCGTTCATCCGGGGATATCCTAAACCATTCACCTGACCCCTTAATGTGCGATACAGGCCGTGACACTATTAAATTACAGAAAATAGTTATTGTAACATAATTTATTTTCGTAAATGACGTGAAACTTTTTTTAAGGGAACCCATGAATAACAAATAACAATATATTACCCTATTATTAACTGTGTTTGATATGAGGTCATCGTTCTTAATCAATGAACCCATTTTGATACCTGTAATTTCAAAACAAATTTCGATAAATAATTTCTAAATTTGATGCATTTTAAATATATATCAAAATACCTAAATTTATATATTACTTTTAATTACAAAAATACCAAAAAGATTTGTCCATCATCATATTTTTTGCTATACTACATTAACAAAATAAATATATTTTATAAATTCCAACTCAAATTCTAACACAATGGTCACATTCACAAATTCCATCTCAATGGTCTAATTTTTTACCTACATAAAAAACAAAAAATTTATATTAAAATAATAAAAATAACATGCTAATCAAAAAATATAATAGAAACATAACATAAATTATCTCAACATAATAAATACGAATATTGTTATTATCATTTTAAAATGATAATAAGTAAAATGTATTGGTTTAAAAGATAATATATATAATAACATGCCAACTTAATTATTGTCAAAATATAATTTTTTTCCTAGAAGGATTCAAAAGAAATTTCAATTATAATATTTATAAAAAACATAAAATAAAATTTAAAACACATAAACTTTTATTCCCCATTATAAAATCTAAAAAAATTACAACACGTAAACTATTATTCGTAATTTATCTCATAAATTCCAACTCAATAGTCCCATTCACAAATTTCATCTCAATGGTCTCATCTTTTACCTACATAAAAAATAAAAAAATTATATTAAAATAATAAAAATAACATGCCAAATAAATTACATAAAAAATAAATCTAATAAACCTAAAACACATATGAAAAATAAATTACATAAAAATTAAAACTAATAAACCTAAAACACACATGACAAATAAATTACATAAAAAATAAAATATTCTTTCTACATAACATAAATAGGCTTTTTTACTTGAATAAACATTAAAATAAACTTATGGATGAAAATATAAAATATATACAAACATACCTTAATAGTTCTTTTTAACCAAATAATACCTTACAAAAATAAAATTAAATATTAATTCCAAAATAAATCAAAAACAACAAAAAAATTAACATTTATTTATAACAAAAAATTAGTAAACAAAAAAATTACCTTTTATGATTTTTTTCAATACTAAATCCTTCTAACCCCAAACAACCTCTTAATTAAATTCAAACCCTAAATACAACCCCAAATTTTTCTCTATTCCCAAACACAACTTCTTCTCCTTCACTTTCTCCTTTCCTTTTTGATTTTTTTCCTTCCCCTTCTCCTCTCTATTCTGCTTCTCTTTTCTTCTTTCTTTTTCCTGTCCTTCGTTCTCGCTCTCTTCTTCTTCTTCTAAATTTTTTTTCATTTCGGCCAAAATGGGGACATTGGGGACCTTATAATGGTCCCCAAAACATATTTCACGAGCATAGTCCCGTCCCATCGCTGCCATCGTTGCAGGGGTCAGGGGTGTGCCGCCTATGAGGTTGGCTTCACCACCCCTGTGCCGCATATCAATTTGGCATGACTAGGGGGTGTGCCGCCTATCTATTAGGCTTCACCAGTGGTCCTATCCCATCAGTGTCAGCGGGTCAATAGTGGGTCGTCAACGGTTGAGTTTTCGTCGTATACAGGTCGTAAATGACTCATATTTCTTTGGTGCCTCCTATTTAGATGGCATTTCTAATTTTTTATTAATATATTTTTTAGTCAACTATGTCAGAATTTTAGGGTGGTGCCGTCTACGCACCACCTTCCACTTGCATCAATGTACCATTTTGGTGCATAATCCAGCTGACAGACTATTTAAGTATTTTATTTTTTTTTCATAATATTCGAGTAAAAAAGCCACAAAAATGACTTGAGAATTAATTTAAGGTTATTTAGATTATTATTAAATTAAATAATTGAAGTTTGAAGATGGAATTAAATTAATTAGTTATTATGAGATGTTTTGAATAAGAAAATTAAATATATTTCCTCATATATTTTATTACGGTAAAGTTATTATGACTTTAAAAAATTAGAATTGGATTGAGAAAATTATTTTATTGAGAAATTAATTTAGTTTAATTAATTAATTAAAATTTAATATTGGAAATAGAAAATAAACTTTGGGTTGGATTAGATTATATAGTGTTGGGTCAAAAGTCTAAGAAGCAGATAGAAATTGACCTAATACATGAGAGGCCCAATTTAGCCTTTATGCGAACATAAGGGGAGACAACCCTAGTAAAATTAAAGGGGTGTGCTTGTTGGGAAATGTGTTCATATTGTAGTAAACATGTAATTCTTGTATATGTATTTGAACGATGAATTAAAAAATAAAGTTAATTTCACATTTCACTATTATATCTTTTTTGTTTCTATCTTTCATGTTTTGCATACATAATGAAACTATGATAAGCAAATATTAGCTCATTGATTGTCTAAATTCAAACTGATGATAAGTGACACTGTAAGAACATTTACATTGCGAGAAAGACAACCCTTTCAGTAGATAATCTAAACGAGTCTGTAATCTCGTAAAGGAATCAAAGTGAACATTTAATTTAAATAATTAGAAGGGCTATTATGTTTTTTACAATTTCAATTGGAGAGATGGCTAGACTTGGCTATCGGAGCAGTTGGCTCTATGGGTAGAGACATAGATGTACTCATTAGAAGAATGATACATTGGACTGGATCCAAGTTGATTTAATTCTAAATCCGTTTTTGAATTAATTCACTTGTGACGTTCATGGTGTGATTTAACTAAATCCTAAGTTAGTCACTGACCATGCGTATGTAACTCATGTGCTTTGATATAAGTGGAAACTTATGCTCTAGAGATGATTGAGCCTATAGCCGATATGTTGGGTACATGACTTGCGTATGACATGACTTTACTAGAAACAATGGAATTCATAGCTCGATTAAAGAATTAACAATATCCTCTCATTGACATTGTGTGGATTGATAAATATGGAACGTGGTCACGAGTTGCTTATTTTCGGACAAACATTTTATCACAGTCATTTGTTGACAGCAATCATATTAATCATTAAGAAGACACAATGGTGACAATGAGATAAAATAGGATTGTATTGAGTGAACAAATTTAACTCAAATGGATCAAGGATATCATATGAGGGTAACACACACATGACAAGGCCATTGGACAAAGCAGTTGGATGAATTGTGTTCGTAAAAAGTATACAATAAGGAGTTTTTAATCATGATATTTCTTGTGGGCTGACTCCATGATTAAGTAAATTGTGGATTACCGGAATGATGTTTCTGGACATAATTACAATTACTCAATCCTAATTGTATATGTCCGATTGGTCCCTCCGCTAGCTCAACAAAAGCTTGATTAGACTACATTTGAACCAGAAGAAAATTCTACGACTTTGGAGATAATTTAATTAAGTCGATTTATTCGATGTAGAATTAAATTAGGCAATCGTGAGAATTATCCAACTAGAAAATTTGTTTAAAGAATTTTCTTAAAAAATTAATTTGGAAAATCTTAATGATTTTTGGGAAAATTAATTTTGATCAAATACAAATAAATTAGTCAAATTAATTAAAATATATATGATATTTTTGAAAATTAATTTTTAAGTCAGATAATTGGCCTAATGGGTAATTGAACTTGAAAATTGGACCTGAGATTAAAATTTGGGCCCGAAAACCCAAAACCAAGATCGAGACACAAAAACTTGTCGAATTGGGTCTGGTATGTGAAATCGGGTCGACGATCCAACCGGTGGCTGGACTAGACCGCCGAGCTGTCGCTGGCCCTGACCGAATAGGGTCGGGGTGCCATGAGGATGTTGCGCCTGCACCACTAGGCATTGTGGTGTCGGTGGCTGTGACGGCGACATTCCGGTGGTCGGCAGGTGATCCTTCAGTGGTTGAGTAGTGGAAGAATGACACTACTACTAGAACGCTATCGGCTAATTTGATTTCAAATTAACTATTTCAAAAATAATAATATTTTAATAAATTTAATATTTAATTTAATTTAATATTTATCTTGTAGATATATAAGATATATATTCTATTAATTTAATAAGATTTAATATTAAATTTAATCTAATACTTATCTTGATAAGTATTATATTAATTTAATATTAAAATGATTAAGTTTAATCATAGTTTAACTCTCTAAACTCTCCTTATATAAAGAGAGTCATGAATAATTATTTTACACACACATTTGAGTTGAAAAGAAATTTGTAAAGAGAAAATTTTTTGAATAAATAATTTCAGAAAATTTCTAGAGATATTTTTCTTATTTACAACTTCGCCCTGAAGTTTAAAGAAAATGTGAAATTATGTCACTGGTAATTTTATGAAAAATTTTCTGATTCAAAGTGAGCCCACACTCAATAGTCGTGAGCTTGAGGGATAGCGAAGAAGACTACTCAATCGAAACGGTCATCCTGAACGAATCGAAAGGTAAAATTTTGATTAAGTGTTTATTACTTTAGATATCACAACTAAGTTCTTGCTTTGGAAAAAAAATTTAAAATATGGTTTTTCCTTTAAACTTATTTTCCGCTGCATTTTCCAAACCTGTTTTTTCAACAATGCCACCCTCATTCCTCTATTTCTAGTAGGAGTTGATTTTTTATTTGATTAATATTATTTATCAATGACTTATTCATCCAGAACTCTTGTACATTTTCATATAAACAGAGAGCATTGGGTGACCTAAAAACATATCACACAATACATAATTATTCTACTTGAAAGTAGTGGAAATTGATTTCCTAAGAATAAATTCCATTTTCTAGGAATTACGAGTTTTACTAATTGATTGAGAAAGTAAGTATATCATTCCCTTCTATGATTTGGTTTGTATTGCTCGATCCCACACTCGACGCGATTCATGATTTGAGGATAGTCAAGATCAACTTGAGTTCGCCTCACACAAAGCGCATGTATAATTCAGGTTAAGGTTTATTACTATAAATATCACAAAAATGCTCGATCTTAGAAAATTTTTAAAACTTCCACTGTACCTATCATAATTGCTTTCTTAACAAGACTTTTCCAATATGATGGTGGCCTATCGATAGTGGTTGATGGCAGTTGGTGGAGCAACAACAACAATAGTGACCGATGGTGATGGCCAATGGAAATGGCCTAACAATGGATTCCACTTTCATTTACACGTTTGAGTTTTCGGGTTTTGGGATTGATTTTTGGCTAACAAGTTAATTTCATATTTTTGGGTTCTTTTCGGAAAGCCCAAAAGATATTTGACTTTCACCCAAAAGACCAAAAGAATGTTTTGGGAAAAATATTGTAATTTTTATTATTTTATTTTCCCATGGAATCATGGAAATCTTTGTATAACTAGAGGCAATTTAATTTTTTGCAAATTTATAGCATGCCATATAAGAATTGTATTAGATCAAATTGATGAATGTATGTTATGTATATATAATATAAACATGCCATATAATTTAGGAAAAAGAAAGTCCCTTGTACTTATCATTACATGTTTAATCATTTATGATTGAAACTGGAATAAAAATCTTGCATAGTTTTTTTCAATATTGAGCAGGAGAAGAACCTTGAACAAGACCTACGGCCTCTATGTGATGACATGGTAATTCTTCGAGCCAATTTTACCTTAGCCACACTCCACGGTAAGTATTATCATGTGGACTTCACTAGAAAGATTTACCTTAGCCAGTTTTACCTTAGCCACACTCCACGATAAGTATTAGCATATAGAACCAAATGAACAAAAATGGCTAGAAATAATGAAATTAGAGAAATGGGTGACATTAAAAAATGAATGTGTTTTCTCACTAAGTATAGAAATGACTAGAGAATTAATTTAAGGTTTTCGAATTATTAATTAATTAATTGAAGTTTGAAAATGTAATTAAATTAATTAGTCATTCTGATTCCGTTGAATATGGAAATTAAATATAGTTCCCCATAGATTCTTTTACGATAAATTTGTGATGACTTTAACGAAATTTAAATTGGGTTGAGAAAATTATTTAATTGGAAATTTTATTTATCTAATTTAATTAATTAATATTTATTTATTTTGGAAAATAGAAAATAAGTATTGAGTTGTATTAAATTATAAAGTATTGGGTTAAAAGTTAAGGACATATAATTGGAACCAATACAGGAAAGACCCAAATCCTCTCATATAATATAAGAGGAGTGACAACCTTAATAGTTTTACAAGGGTGTGCCACCCACTCTATTCTACTTAGAGTAGAATATTGTATTCTATTAAATGATGCCATTGGTAGAGCTATTGAGATAATTTTTTACACACAAGTTTCAAATATTGCTATTCTGTTATAAAGTAGTGAGAATTTATTTTTTAGAATAAATTCTATTTTTTGGGAATTACAATTCTATAAGTTTCTATTGAGAGAGAATTACTTTCCTACTGGAAATAATAAATTGTTTCTAGTTTTTTGTTTCGTTCATGATTGTTTGAGCTTACACTCGAAATAATTCGTGGTATGAAAATAGCAGAGAAGGTTGTTCGGTTGAATGCTGGGAACGTCTAGGATCCGTCTTGCACAGAACATAAATATTTTTTGAGAAAAAATTTATTACAAGAAATATTGTAAATTGACTTTGTTTTCAAAATTTTAATTTTCCACTGTGATAGAAAATCATTTTCTAAACAAGATTTTTCCAACAGTGTCACGCACCCCTCTACTAGTTAGGCTAGGGGAGTGTTTTCTATTTAAATAATATTATTTTACAAGGGCTTGTTCAACTATGATTCTTCTATCTCTTCCTATAAATAGATGACATCGGTTGACCTAAAAACACACACTTCTTGATTATTGAGTTATTGTTATTATGCCAGAAAATAGTGGTAATTTATTTACTTAGAATAAATTCTATTTTTGGGGAATTATGATTTTTACCGATTTCTATTGAGAGAATTACTTTCCTACTTAATAATATCATTTCCTGTTTTATGTTTGGTTCGTGTTGCTCGAGCTCACACTCAATGCAATTCATGGTATAAGGATAGCAAAAAAGATTGTTCTGTTGAAAGCTAAGATCGACTGAAATCCATCTTGCACAAAGCACATGTATTTTCTGTAAAAAGTTTATTGTTATTAATATCACAAACTGTAACATCCCGAGATAAGTTTAGGAAGTTTTGGCCTCGCCAATGAAGGTACACCAATGTATCAGCGAACTGAGGGTATGCTAAAAAAATATCAATAAGAAGTACGCTAGAGGGAAGGCGAAGCCGTGTACGCCAAAAGATTCGGTAAGGGGGTTTTGCTAGATTAATTGCAAGTTGTGTTCGCCAGGTGACTGGAAAACAGAGGTTCGCCAGTTGATCTAACAAATTGGTTTTCACGAGTCAAAGTCAAGTCAGACTTAAATTAGGAAATTAAGATATTGTGAATCTAGGATACTTTTCATGTACATAACCTTTTTCCCAACCGAATAGGGTTTCTTAAGTCAAGTAGGGTATCCTAAAAATGCTAAGACACTTGGTGCCTATAAATAATCCCTTTTTCCAAGAAAATTCTCTCATCAATTATTTTATTGTCAAGTCTCTGTTTAGAATCAAGTTCGTAGCAACCAAGGTAAGTCTCTGTCCTGTTAGGGTTGATTGTCTAGAAAGCTAGATTTCCTTGCATGTGCGAGTTCCGTAAGTTTTGTTTGTTTAAGTAATATGTGTGTTTCAATATGTTGCAAATTAGCTGGACCATGCACAACAAAGATAAAAGCAAAGCAAAAATCCTTTAAAATTCTTAGCTTTTCAATGAATGTTCTGGGCTATCATTCATATGTGTAAACCACTAAAATTTCAAGAAATCTTGGTTTTTTAAAGAGTTCGTTACTTGTGTGTGATCTGTTATGTTTTCCAAAAACTTAAGGTTTTTAAACTAAGTCCCAATAGTAAGATTTTCTATAAACTCTATTTTCAACTTATGTTTTTAAAGTATGTTTTATGCATGCTTGACCGCCTCTGGACGTACCAACGTCCAGAGTAGGAATCCTGCACAAAAAATATCAATTAACCTGTGTCCGTAAGTATACGAGGCAAGTTCTAATATAGTTGCAATGAAGTAGGTGAGTACTCTGAGGATTGTGCCCAAGGGAGACGAGCACTAAATTAATCCTAATCTAAACACAAATAAATCTAATTAGTACTTTAAATAAGTTATATTATGAATAAACATAAATAAACATTTTTTGGATTTTTAAAATAATAAAGACAATAACATAAATAAAGAAATGTTGGGAAATAAATATGCAAACAATATCAAATCTGAGCATGAGCGATTAGCTCGCTTTAGTAATCATAACCAACTATTGCTTTGGGCTTCTTGTTCAATCAACTAGTTGATACTCTAGCAGGATCTTTCAATTTTCCACTAGAATACTGAGTCGGTGAGAACTACTTATCTCTCGACCTCACAGTTCAGACCGGTTCAGGGCTAAGACGTTCACGGATAGGCCATACCAATTTTGGGTTAACTCCCACCTAGATGACTTCCTAAGGTCGTCAAGCCTAGGTTGAGTTCTTCCTCTCTTGAACAACTAATCCGTTAAGAAAACCCTACACAACAATTAATTACTCATACTTCCACTCACTAATCCCCCATAAAAGGATTAGTTCCTCACGGATCTCGTAAACATGATAAACTTGATATAGAAAATAAACATGAACAACGAATCAAGAGAATATAGTTTAGGAGAAGCCTGAATCGTATAAAAGATAATGTCGAATCTACACAGAGTTTGATTGAGTTCCACATATTAGATCTCCTAAAAAAAGTAAATAACAAAGCTGAAAATAATTTTAAAGTCTAAGAGAAGATAAAACTAAAGATAAACTATGAAGAAAATTATACAATATGAAAAGTTGTCCATAGCATGTGTTAAATGAGCCTATTTATAGACTTAGAGTGGTCGTTGTCCTTAAATCTAGTTCAGCTTTCGTTCAAGTGGTTAATGTTTGATTGTTCAAACCAAAATGCCCCTGACTCGTAATTATTTCCCATACAGATTTGATGTCACGACACATTAGGTCCTATGTCGAGACATCGAAAGCAGTATGCTCGTCTTTAGGGTATCTTCAGGGGTGTGTTGCGACATCCTCAGGCAGTCTTGAAATTCTTGTATTTTGTTCCTTATGTTGCAACATCCAACTCTCTGTGTTGCAACACAGTAACCAGTAATGAATTAGCACACCTTCTAATGGTGTCCTGCATACTCACAAAGCATATTAGCTCACCTTTAGGCCTCATTCGGCCCCTAAGGTCAATAAAAGACTCAAATTACACAATTTATTAAATTTAAATAAAGTAACGAAAGCTTAACTAAAACCTAACTAAAGTTTTTGCATTCAAGCTCCTCAAATGCAAAAAATAGTTTAATATGTTACTCTGAATTATGACATATCAAACTCGCCCACACTTAATTCATTGCTTGTCCTTAAGCAAGGCAAACAAATGTAAGAAATGAAACGACAACCCTTGAGCAAGTATGGTGCAAGTGTTAGTTTTAGAGTATATGACTAAGCATTTCATATCCACACATAATCTTGGCACGATATATAGCTGACTTACCACTTTTAATATCAAACACCTAAGTTCAGTATATTACAAAGCATACAAGCATTGATGGTTTCAAATTTAGGGATCCATCAATAAGTTATACATGTAACTTGATTATGCTAGTAGAATACAAACTGTAGTAAATGCGATTATTTAGTATGGTGTCAATTCATAAATAAGTCTACCTAGATCATATAGGGCTTTTCGGCTTGTAACCTTTTGAGGCTTGGGAATGGTATGGAATTCAAGAACAGTAAGCATCAAATATTTTCAAACACAAAAATAGTTTGGCAAATCATATTGTTCCCTTTTCTCCCCCTTAGTGATCCTTACCCGCTCACTGTCTTATTTCTCCTTCTCTCACCTTCCTTATTACTCCATAGGAAATCAGATCATAATACAACAACTATGGCTAGCTTACAAGTTTGTGCACTAATGAATGAGTCTCTCTATTTTTGGTGACTTTGTCACTTTTCTTCCCTCTTTTTCTATACATTTCTCATTCACAAATGCTTTTACTTTCAAGAACTTTTTCTACTCATTTTTTACTTTTTTTTTGAATTTTTCTTTTGTTGCAAATATTGGCTAACTTATAATTACTTTATCACACTAATCTTTCCTATTGCACTCTATTTTTACAAAATTTCACCATAATATATCTAGTTAACCCTCAATACGTATGACCAAACGTCTCTAGTCATGCAGTTCAGGACCAAATAAAAAGGATAAATACAATTTTACATTTTTGACTCAGATTTTGTGTGAAGATTCATCAAGAAGTGTTTTCTAGATCAAATATAGGTACTAAGGATGAATAAATATGGTTAGCTTTTTGGCTCTGGGTGTATACCAAACAATGTCTTAGGTCATCCCGAGGTATCTCAAGAAGTTACCTGATTGATCGTGGTAGTTTCGTAAGATATTGGTGGATGCTTCCTGCTTTGATCGTTGAATTTTTTAAATTTTTGTACTTCGTCCATTGGGGTTCCTACATAGAAATTTTTAAAATAGAAATAAATAAAAATTTACTGTAACTTCTACTCCTAATTAAAATTTAAAATCATCAAAAATTAAAACAATCCTTATACACAAAAATTAGAGGTTCAACCATCTTCCTCAAAATCCATTTCCTCATTTCCTTCTCCTTCCTCTTCATTTTCACTTCCTGCTTCACTCTCTTGTTAATCTTTTGCACGGTGAGTTTGCATTGGATCAAGTATTTCCAGTAGATAATTAAGGATTCTTATGTTGTTCCTATAATAGCTCATTTTCAGCAATGTTAGAAATAGTAGTTTCAGGACCACAATTTCAACGAGTAAATTATTATTTTGAAATTTATTTAATGTCTACAGGATTATATTAAGGTCATATTAAAGTTTTGTTAAGAAATTTTGATGTTTAAATGGTTAATTAGGTAAAAAGGACTAAACTGTAAAAGGTGTAAAAGTTGAGTTCTATTAGTTAGAAGGGCTAAATGGATATGGAAATGAAATTTAATGGACTTTAATGGTAAATATAACATTTAAGGTGATAGTGGATGTGCATGGACATGGTTTAAATGAAATTTTGATAATTTTTAAAGGTTAAAATGGCAATTGAGTAATTAAAAGAAATTTTAAGTAAAGAAAGATGAAACAAAGTTATCATATTTCTGATTCCATTTTTTCTTGACTGAAATTCACCATTGAAGAGGGTGAGAGCTTCAGTTTTGATTTCTTCTTGCATGGTATGCATTGAAGCCCTGTTTTTAATAATTTTTATGTTTTTAAGTTTGTTTTAGCTTATTCTAACTAGCCCGGGGGTTAATTTGCAAAAATTTTAAAGGTTGAGGGACTTTCCACAGATGTTTTTGAATGAGTTTTGATGTTAGTTGATAGATTATGAATCTTTGTTGAAAAATAAACATGTTTTGTTAAGTGAGTTTTGGTGAAATTACATTTAGGGATTAAATTATTAAAAGTATAAATCCATAGGTTTTTTTGTGAAATTATGGCATTAATGGGTTGACGCAAGGTTCCTTGTATTTATAATTAACATGGATTTAGGTTAAAACGGTTAGATTTTAAGTTATGAGCTTAAGGACTAAACTGTGAAAAGTCAAAGTATTAGGGGAAATTTTGTAATTTTGTATAAATATGAATCATGGATTAAATTGAATTCTAGACGTACTTAATTGATTGAAATTATCTATTTAGATCAAGGTAAATCACATTTGTACTTAAATCTAGGAAAAACTAAAGCTTCGAATTAGTTCGGCTATACTACTATGTCCCTAATTATCGAGGTAAGTTCGTATGAACTGTAATCATTTTAATGTTATCTAAATTGTATGTTTACTATGTTTTTTTAATGTAAATGAATCAATATATAAATGTATCATTGCTATGATGAATTGACAGATATCGAGTCGCGATTGAACCTTAAGAATTCTTAGGATACAAATGGCATGTCATTAGGGGTTTCATGTTTCGGGTACTGGTCTTGAATGTCCTATCGATGGCTGAGGTCCTGTATTTGTTACGGATTCTCCACAGCTCATGTGAGCAGTATCGTGTAGCTTACATTCTGACCACAACTTGTATGAGCAGACCCATTTCATAGCTCGTGTGAGCATTGATGTAAAGGAAAGGTTATGGTTATATGTAAAGGCACACTATGTGTGAGCTTTCCCGAGTATCCAATGTAATTCCAGATGGTTCAATGGGTAAGAAAAGAGTATGAAATTGTAAGTATGCAAATGGATTGAATCATGACCTTATGAAAGGATTTATGAACTAAATGGTGTTAATACGTATGGAAATTTACATATATTATGGTTAATTTCTTTTGTATCATGGACAAGTATACTAACTTGTGAGTTGATGATGTTGTATAGGCTTTTACTAAGCTTATGGCATTGGTAATGACTTATTCTTAATATATGAATTGTATAAATGATATGGTAAGTTATGTTTAAGTTTATACGAGCTTACTAAGCACTCGTTGCTTACATAGTTACTTTCTTTTGTTTAATAGATTATTGGAAGCTCAATCAGTTGGAAGCTCATCAGGGACCTATCACACTATCCAGCAAGACTTTTGGTAATTTTTGTGTATTTTGGCCAAGGTTAATAATGGCATGTATAGGATGTTTTGTAATGGTGATTTGGTATGTTTATGATTGAAGATTATTTTTGGTTTGTTGCACTTTAATGTTTTACCAAGTTATGTCATTTTGGTTACTTAGTGCTTGTAAATAAGGTTCTTCTTGGTATGTTTAGAATGGTTTGAAAATGGTTATTTGTGGTATGTTTTGGTGCATATTTGAACTAGGTTATCATCCATGAAATGAGGCAATATTGGCATATTTTGATAGTTGATGTTTTGATATAATCGTGGTGCCTTTGAATGGCATATTTATATGAGTTTGGATGGTGTTTGAATCCCTTAAATGTATGCCCAAATGGTTTGAATGGTTAGGTACAAACTGGCTTTGAAATGGTTTGATTTAGGTAAATTTTGGGTTCACACAGCCTGGGACACGGGCTATCACACGGCCGTGTGACACACACGGCTTGGTGACACGACCGTGTGACACGCACGACCTGGTGACACGGCCGTGTGTCATTTGAGATTTCTTAGTGTTCTAAGTCAGAGAGTTACACAGACTGGTACATGACCGTGTGTCCCTTGTTCGATTGTTACATGGCCTGGGGACACGGCCGTGCAACCTTTTCTCAAACTTCCTATTTTGTTTCAAATTGGTCTTAAATTACTTCTAAGCTATTTTTAGTGCCTCAAAGGCTCAATTTAGGGACAAAATACTTGTGATTGAATGGTTTATAATATGTTTAATTTGTTTAAATGTTAAGATGTTAAATGTTTTCAATTGTACAGTAATGCTCCGTAACCCTAATTTGACGACAGAGACATGTTAGGAGTGTTATAGTTCCTTTATGCAAATTCTTGAAGGACCAGACCTGTTTCTTGCATTCATCGTATCATACCATCTATTTTTTCTTGACTACTTTCACCCATTTTTCTTAGGATCAGCGTTTCTTTTCTTTTGAGCGAGTGAGGGACATCTATCGTTTCCTTTCTCCTTTGGTCCCAGTCTATAATCTATTTTCAGTTGAGTTCTACATCCTGAGTGTACATAGACTCATTAGTTAAACTCTTTGTTGGGCGCATAAATTCCTCGTCCTCCTCCACAGAAACCTATGCATTTTTAAAAGTGTCATCATGAGATGGGGAAAGAAAATCCCAACCTTCTGGCCACTAACACAATACTTCATATTCTAATGGATTCATTGTCCTATGCATATCTATTTTTTCTATAAAATACCATCTAGTAAAACAACTCAGAATGTATTGAAATTAGAAATGTTAAGAGTGGTTGTAATTCTAGTGCAAATAAATTGCATCCACATTTTAGCTATTGAAAACATTATTGCTTGATTGAAATTAGTCGGTAGTCTGGTATCTTGTCAAACGTTCCATTCTCTTCGGTTTCCA